>NW_012116265.1:15940078-15963913 GCF_000951035.1 Colobus angolensis palliatus | reverse complement strand
CGTGTTAGCCAGGATGGTCTCGATCTCCTGACCTCGTGATCCGCCCGTCTTGGCCTCCCAAAGTGCTGGGATTACAGGCTTGAACCACCGCGCCCGGCCAGCCCCTGCTTCTGAGACACAATTGCCCACTGTGTTTCCCTGCCCCTCTTTCTCCAGCTAACCAGTGCTAAGGACTTTGGCACCCACTGGTGTATCATTCTATGGAGAGCTTGTGGGTTCAGACACAGGGGCAAGGCCTCTGCTTTATGGAATCTGCAGGGGAGGCAGGTGAGGGGTGTCAAAAAAACAGTTGCCTGTCACGTGTCACATGTAAGTCATCTGAAAGGCACTGACACCGAGGCTCCTGGAGAAGTTGACAGTTTTAGGGGATGCAGTATGGAAAGTGCAGCATGGCATTTGACAAGAGAGCAGCACGTGGTGGCTGGCACCAGATAACAGGGTGTAGGCCCGTCTCTGGGAGTTGTGCCTGGGAAGGGGGAGCTGGCTGGCGCTAAGAGCACGAGTAAATACCGCAGGAGTGTTTTCTTCCATTGGAGCGCTTATGCCTTCTTGTCAGCGTGGCTGATAAAGCGATGAGTGAAGAGTAAAACATAATGATCTCAACTGTCAAGCCAGCATCTCCAGGTCCCAGAGTATGTCAGAGCCAGGAGGCTAGCTCCTTAGGCGGTGACTTCGAGCACTTTCAAGGTTGGCGCAGGCAGGCTGGGATCTCAGTGACTCAGCTCTGGAACTGGAGGGCTGAGAGCCACCATGAAGAAGTGTGTTCTAGAGGCGTAGTGGCCCTTTGCTAGGCAGCCAAGGTGGTGGGAAGGGGCTCACATGCTTTGGAGAACCAGATCCCTGGTGTTCAGGATGCTTACAAACTGAGATGTGTGTGAGCTGGCTTATTCATAAAGCATACAGAAGTCACTGCTGGTGTAGACATCTAGGAATGGGGCTGGAGGAGGGAGGATGGAGTTGATTCTGATGAGGGTTGGGGATGTAGTGGATATATACTAGTTTTTCAGCTTAGAAGCCATTCTCATTTTGGGGAACAGCATATAAACTTTTCTCTGGGGAGCCGCTGTATTGACGTATACTCTGGGTTTGGGAAAGGCTTACCCCACCCTTATTAGCCAGGTAATTAGCAGAGTCTATTCTGCTGGCTCTAGAGATTGATTCAGGGAGCCTGAGTACATGAGCCCGTTCTGGCCAGTACGCAGGACTTTTCTGGGAAGAGCCGCTCTCTCTTTTCTGCTGTGTGAGCTGAGAGTGTAAGATGTTGGCTTGGAGCTGTTGGCAGCCATCTTTGCCACTATGAAGGGAAAGCCTGTCTGTGGATGGAGCTCGTATTGCATGGAAATGCATAATTTGAGTTCCTGGATCTAGCTGAAATGGAAGCTAGACTACCACCGGAATTTCAGTTATATCTATCAGGAAATTCTCTTTTTTTGCCCAAGGTGGTTTGAGTTAAGTTTGCTGTTCCTTGCAGCCAAATGGGTCCTTATATAGTGTGGATTCTTGGAGTAGCATACTGGGGTTATTTTTTTTCTTTTTCTTTTTTTCTATGGCCCTCGATTTGTCACTTAAACATGCTGGATCTTTTAAGCATAGATGGAGTGTTGATAGTCACAGGACGGCCTGTGACTCAAGGGGAGAAATGAAATTCAAAAATTTTAGCACCTAAGGAGGGTGCAGAGAGGTTTGGATGTGCTGGGTAGGATTGGAGCCATGTTGGACCTGGAGCCAGGTCCCCTGGCACCTAGTCCTACTCCACTGCCAAGCACCTCTGCTTTTATTTTTTTAGTTTTTTTTTTTTTTTTTTTTTTTTTTTGAGACGAAGTCTCGCTCTGTTGCCCGGACTGGAGTGCAGTGGCCGGATCTCAGCTCACTGCAAGCTCCGCCTCCCGGGTTTACGCCATTCTCCTGCCTCAGCCTCCCGAGTAGCTGGGACTACAGGCGCCCGCCACCTCGCCTGGCTAGTTTTTGTATTTTTAGTAGAGACGGGGTTTCACCGTGTTAGCCAGGATGGTCTCGATCTCCTGACCTCGTGATCCGCCCGTCTCGGCCTCCCAAAGTGCTGGGATTACAGGCTTGAGCCACCGCGCCCGGCCTTTTTTAGTTTTTAAAAGGCTTTTTTTTTTGAGCGAGAGTCTTGCTTTGTCGCACAGGCTGGAGTGCAGTGGCGCGATCTCGGCTCACTGCAACCTCCACCTCCTGGGTTCAAGTGATTCTCCTGCCTCAGCCTCCTGAGTATCTGGGACTACAAGCGTGTGCCTCCACGCCCGGCTAATTTTTTGTATTTTTAGTAGAGACGGGGTTTTACCATGTTAGCCAGGATGATCTCCATCTCCTGACCTCATGATCTGCCCACCTTGGCCTTCCAAAGTGCTGGGATTACAGGCATGAGCCACTGCGCCTGGCCCAATTTTTGTGTTTTTAGTAGAGATGAGGTTTCACCATGTTGGCCAGTCTGGTCTTGAACTCTTGACCTTAGGTGATTCGCCTGCCTTGGCTTCCCAAAGTGCTGGGATTACAGACGTGAGCCACCATCTTTGGCCAGCACCTCTGCTTTTCTATCCGCAAAGTGATGGTGGTGGCCTTTGCCCCTGTTCCTTTTATAAGAATGGACATGAGAAGCTTTGCTTAATTTAACATTGTGGATTATTTAAACCAGCCAGAGAGGAGATCCTGAGCATAGAGTTAGCCTTGATAGCTCCTTATCATTTTAATGAACATGTTAATGATATTCTTTTCTCCTCATTTCTTCTATACATTTATTAATTGGAATTCTTCTATAAGAAAGACCTTTCCCTTCTCCCTTAGTTATTTAATTATTGTTATTATTATTGAGATGGAGTTTTGCTCTTGTTGCCCAGGATTGAGTGCAGTGGCGCGGTCTCAGCTCACTGCAGCCTCTGCCTCCCGGGTTCAAGTGATTCTCCTGCCTCAGCCTCCTGAGTAGCTGGGATTACAGGTGCCCACCACCACACCCGGCTAATTTTGTATTTTTAGTAGAGACAGGGTTTCACCTTGTTGGACAGGCTGGTCACAAACTCCTGACCTCAGGTGATCTGCCTGCCTTGGCCTCCCAAAGTGTTGGGATTACAGGCGTGAGCCACTGCACCCAGCTATTTAATTATTGTTATCACTGTGAACTCATGGATATTTATTTTATTCTATGGGGTCTATGTCCCATATATAATCCAGTCAATACTTTTCCTTTATATGCAAAACAATCATTATTTTATTGCTCAAGTGGTTCCACCTTTGGCCACTGGGAGCGCTTTCAGGTTGGCTCCTCTGTCCTTTTGATATGCCCCCAACCTATTTTGAGCACTGCCTCACATTCTTGTACTGAAAGATACTTCAGGCTTATCCTGTATTTTCTTTGCCCTGGAATCAATTACTTCTCCAAGGAGCCCTGGTTCCTGTTATTGGAGAATGGTATTTAGAAACCAAGATGTGGAGGTTATGTATTCCTTTTGCTACTGGGGTACCATTGCTTCTAGGCCCTTTTAGGAGAGAAGGTGAGGATATATATGTGTGTACACTCACTCACACATACACACACTTCTGTCTTTCTACTAAAAAACTAAGATTTTTTTTTTGAGACACGGTCTTGCTGTGTCATCCAGGCTAGTGGTGCGATCACGGTTCACTGCAGCCTCCAACTCTTGGGCTTAAGCTATCCTCCCATTTCAGCCTCCTGAGTAGTTGGGACTACAGGTGTGCACCAACATGCCTGGCTAATTTTTTAAAGTATTATTTGTAGAGACAGGGTCTCACTGTGTTGCCCAGGCTGGTCTTGAACTACTGGCCTCAAGTGATCCTGATGCCTTGGCCTCCCAAAGTGCTGGGATTCTAGGCATGAGCCACTGTATCTGGGCAAAAAACTATGAACTGATACTTATATCTCCAATTTTAGTCCAACACCACGGAGGCCATGTTAGCATTCTCCTTTTTTTAATATCATCTCTTTCTCTGACAGTGATAAACCTGCCTCTTATCTACAATATATTTCCTTACTTGTTTGACTCTCGTACACTCTAAAATAGTTAAGACCACTGAAGCATTCATAAGCAGACAGTGGCCTAAAATAGGTGAGGTTGAATGCGTTAAGTTGGTATGGGAGCTGAATTTGGAAAGGTGGGTTGATTGGAACATGTAGCCTTGGGGACAAGGTGATTTTGGCCAAGCGAAATGGGTGAAATTTTGAGGATTATCTATAAGAAAAAGATTAATTCAATGTTACTGGAGACTAGGAGAGTGAAGGGACATAGTGGCAAATAGTATTAGAGCTAGGTGACAGAGTGACTCAAGGCCAGGTTTTAAGCCATAGACAATAGGGAGCCACGGAAAATTCTCCAGTAAAGTTGTTTATTAAGCCTTCAGTGATTGAGAATGCTTAAAGTTATTGCATCATTGGATGCCTTTTTTTTTTTTTTTTTTAGACAGGGTCTCGCTTTGTTGCCCAGGCTGGAGTGCAGTGGTGCGATCTCTGCTCATGGCAACCTCTGTTCACTGCAACCTCTGCCTCCCAGGTTCAAGCGATTCTCCCATCTCCGCCTCCCGAGAAGCTAGGACTACAGGCATATGCCACCATGCCCGACTAAATTTTGTATTTTTTGGTACAGGCAGGGTTTCACCATCTTGGCCAGGCTGGTCTCGAACTCCTGACCTCAAATGATCTGCCTGCCTTGGTCTTCCAAATTGCTAGGATTACAGCCACCATGCCTGGCCAATTTTTTTTTTTAATTATGAAATATGAGACAGAGTCTTGTTATGTTGTCCATGCTGGTCTCAAACTCCTGGACACAAGTGATCCTCCCACCTCGGCCTCCTAAAGTGCTGGGATTATAGGTGTGAGCTACTGTCCCCAGCCAGTTATTGATTTTTTTTTTTTTTTAAACACCAGTGCCACTTGCCAGCTTTTGTGTTGGACAGTGGGTAGAAAGTGTGTGAACCTGCATGTGTATATGTGTCTGTGTGTGTGTGAGAGAGAACAAAAACAGGAACCTTTTCTTTTTAAAATCAGAGTTATAATGTCGGAGGGGACCTTGATTGCTACTTTGAGTGTGAAGTTTTTTAACTAAGCTCAAATTCTTGTTACCAGCTAGGTCCCTGGGCTTCTGTGGTATCAGATGTTTCAGGTCAGTAGTATGTGTTTGTTCGGTTAGTTACTATAGTGCCCGATATTTGGACTACAAGTAATGATTAATATCCTTCTCTTCCTTGTCTGAGAAGCAGAGTCAGGGAGATGCAGGACCCTGCCAGGTGGTGATCAATATTCATCAGCTTCATTACTGATAGACACAGGGTTGAGCATATAGTCTGGGGTCTGGAGCAAGTGAGCTTGCTGAACTTCACCCCTGGATTTGAGAGGCTTACGTACCCAGGCACAGACACGGCTGGACAAGACTCTCAGTTGGGGTACTGCCTCTTAGAAGAGGAAGGAGCTGAAAATCAATGCTCTGCAGATAAGCAGATCCCCAACGGAGGGGAGAGAGGAAGGGGTGAGCTGAGCAAACTCTGTTTCTTCTCCTAAATTCCTTAATCTGATTGGTGATTATCTCTCCCACAAGGAGTGAAGGAGCGGGAGAGAGAGGTCCGGAGCGTTATGCATACTAGGGCTCCCTCCGCATGGTTGTGGGAAACATAGGGATAGAATGTTCTCCTGTAGTACCACTGATGGTGGGAGGGGAGGTAGCTGTAAATCTGCTATAAGAACCATTTGTTTCTAAAAAATTCTGCTAATCTTTACATCTGACTTTGTTTAGGAACATAGGGTGCTTTGGGTTCGAGTATGGGAGATCTATTTTGACATTACTAAAATCTGCACTTAGAGACAAGAGTCAGACACTGTCAACTTTTATTTTATTTATTTATTTATTTTTTTGAGACAGGGTCTTGCTTTGTTGCCCAGGCTGAAGTGCAGTGGCATGATCTCGGCTCACTGCAGCCTCGATCTCCTGGGCTCAAGCAATCCTCCTGTCTTGACCTCCCAAAGTGTTGGGATGGGATTACAGGTGTGAGCCACAATGCCTGGCCGCCATCAACCTTTAGAACCACGGGATATGGTAGACTGTTTTGGAGAAAAAGGGACTCTAATTTCTGGCCTGTGGATATTGGTTGGAGGGGCAGAGTAAGGGGCTAAGGTCAGGTGACAACTCTATAACTATTCCATTGCACTTGAGAAAGACGTCTTGGGCATTAGCCAGCTCAAGCCTCTAATGTACAGATGTGGAAGTAGAGTTCTGGAGAGGTGATGTGATTTCTTCTTTTTCTTTTTTTTTTTGAGACGGAGTCTCACTCTGTTGCCCAGGCTGGAGTGCAGTGGCGTGATCTCAGCTCACTGCAGCCTCTACGTTTTGGGTTCAAGCAATTCTACCTCAGCCTCCTGAGTAGCTGGGACTACTGGTGCATGCCAACATGCCTGGCTAATTTTTGTATTTTTAGTAGAGACGGGATTTCACCATATTGGCCAGGCTGGTCTCGAACTCCTGACCTCATATGATCCACCCGCCTCAGCTGTAATTCCCAAAGTGCTGCGATTATAGGCGTGAGCCACTGCACCTGGCCAGTGATGTGATTTCTCACGTCCCCAGCAGGTGTGTAGCATATCATGAACTTGATCTTGATGTTCAGATATTGCCCAGTCTCATGTTCTTTGCTCTTTTTACTCTGTCATCTCCCTGTATATTTGCTTCCAATCTGGGGAAAAGCACCAAGTTGGACAGAAAGTAGACACAAAGATGCCTGTGCAGCAGTTCTTGCCAACTGGCTGCTGCTGCTGGAGTCACTCCTCCTACCTCTTCACCCACCCTCCTCTGAGCCTGAGGTTCTGCTGCTGCCTGGGATGGATTTGGGAAACACCGGAGGAGGAAGAAGGGCAATAGAGCCACCTCCCTGAAGTTCCTTTACTCATTTAATCAATAAAACAGTTAGCTCAACAAATATTTGGCATTCCCCTATGGAGGGGAGGGTAGACCCTTCAAAAGGAATTGATAGGTGCTAGCTCTTTGCTTCAGGAAAGAGTTTCAACTCCGAAGCTATTGAACAACTGCCAGTTTTGAGGATAACCATCCTACCAATCTAGTGAAGGTATAATTCACTAAGCATTTTAAAGATCCTGTTCGTCTACAAAGGGAACTGTAGCAATGTCTGGTTCTTCAGGAATATTCCCTGAAACCTGGGATCTGGTCTGGCCAAACCAGGACATTTCTTCACCATCCTTCCTTCCATCCATTACTTTAGCCAACTTTAATTGAGCCTGCTCTGTGTCAGGTACAGGGTGAGGGTCAGAGGAGAAAATGGGAAATAAGATTCGACCTCTGCCTTCAAGTTGTCATAGTTGAGGGTGGGCGGGGGGGGGAGGCAGAAGGCAAGAAATTACCAGCTACAGGACTGATATTGGTCTATTATAACTCTGGCCCCTGGTCTGGAATTACTTCTCCTGATCCCTGACAGCAACTAACTTCCAGGCAAGCTGGGCGTGTTGGGGGGTAGCTTTTCTTGGGAGATGGGGCTGGAGTGCGTTCCTCCTGGAGTAGTGGTCTGGGTCTCGTTGAGCCCCAGCTCCTTTGCATGTGCAGCACCTATCGACCTGGCATGGAATCTTTTCAGTGAGTTTTCAAGCATTGCGCCTCTAGACCCGCTTTTGCTGCTTTCATTTGTCATCACGGAATGTTTGCCTGAGAGTGTTCTGCATAGAGGAGGAGAGAAATTGAATCCTTGCTATCTTGGTGACTGGCTTTCTCGGAGTTTGTGATAATTTCTGCAGGAGCATGAGCTGCATTTAATTCGTTCTGGTTGGGTCATCTAAGGACCAGTTCTTTGGAATTAGGGAGACAGAGTCTGTGAGTCTAGCACCTCCTTTTTAGCTTTCTGAATACTGCATCGAAATTTGTGCAGTTTTCCGCAGTGGCCCTGATCTCAAAACCATTCTGATTCTGGAGAATTCTGTAGGAGGAGATTCTTGAGCCTTGATGTGGTCTGGAGAGAAACTCGGTAGGGTCCATGGCCATCAGTGGGAGTCCTGGGGGTAAATGTGGTGGGCCTGGGAGAAAATGTGATTATCCCTGGGGATTGGGCTCACTGTGTGGTGGCTTCTCTGTAGGTCGTAGGCAATCAGGGAAATGCCAGTTACCCTCTCAATTGGTGTAGATTTGTTAGTTACCTAGGGACCATGGCCAACACCAGCGTTTTGTTTTTCCATATCTGTATACAGCTTGTATTTTAAGAAATGTGAAATATTTAAGACCTAAGACAAAGTGTAAAAAATAATTCAGTGATTGCCCTCATGCTCATTGCCCAATTTCAGAAATAGTACCCTTTACCCATGCAGTTATAGCCCATGGGTACTTCTTCCCTGACTCCAGCTTTCTTCCTGCATATCCAGAATTAAGCAGTATTTTAAATTCATTGTTTGTTATTCCCACACACTTCTTTATAACCAACTATTCAGGTATTTCTGTGATATTTTTCATCCTGTTGACACTTTCCTTTACTTGGCTTTGTTCTAAGCAAAAATATCTGTGAAATTACAGGTTTGATTTTCTCTCTCTCTTTGTCTATCTAATGCATATGCAAATAAACATTCTGGGTACCAGCTGAAATTGCCTCTTGTACCACCTTTTGCATACCATCACCACTGCAAGGTCGTACTTTGAGAAACAAGGCTGCAGCATCCTTAGCAGATGCTGCTGGGCTACGCCCTGGCTTGCACCCACTCTTGCCTCGATCTTTACCCCACTGTGTTTGGCTACTCTCTTTCCAGCTCTTCTCTTTTCCTAGCTCACACTGTTTGTCTCCTGTGGCTGCTTTAGGATTGGAGATGCCTGATGTGATGGTATTTGCTGCTGTGGTTCTAAAGCGGTGATCTTTTCCAAAGGCCACAGCTATAATGAAACAAAGTAAACCCCTGGGTTTTTGGTGGTATGAGCCCATTGCTGTGTGCTGGGCATCTCTCCATTCTGATCAGCACACAGTTCCTCTCGTGTGCCTGTCTGCAGCTCCCTCACCTATGTGGGCTGCCTGGACACGTGGGTGGGCTTCCTGCTACTGCACAGCTGCCCTCCACTTGCCCCTACCACCTGGTTCTACAGGGTAAGTGGAGCAGGCAGAACACCCACCTCTGCAGAGAAGGTCCTGCATTGTGAGGACTTGCACTTCTAACAAGGCCCTCTGTGGGGCAGGAGCCGGAGTAACCCTGGTTTCAGCCTGCCCTTGCCCATCTCAGACCCTATCCCAGACCAACCCAGGCTGGGATTTTCATTGCTGATTGCTTTTCCCACTGAAAACCTCTGGCAGTTTTCTACCTGCCCTGGACTGGGTGCTTCTGAGCTGTTTCCACCTCTGCTGGAAATGGATGTGGCAACATGATGAGAGATGCGGGGTAGGCATAAGCTAGGACTTCCCTGTGGCTGAGGCAATTTAGTACTGGAGTGCATAGAAGTATCCTTGGTCTAGGCTTACTAGTTACCTAGGGACCATGGCCAATATCAGCATTTTATTTTTCCATATCTGCATACAGCTTGTATTTTTAAAAATGTGAAATATTTAAGACCTAAGACAAAGTTTAAAAAATAATTCAGTGATCACCCTCATGCTTATTGCCCAATTTCAGAAATAATACCTTACCCATGCAGTTGTAGCCCGTGGGTACTTCTTTCCTGACTCCAGCCTTTTTCCTGCATAACCAGAATTAAGCAGTATTTTGAATTCATTGTTTATCATTCTCATGCAACAAAGCCAAGTGTCCTTCACCCAGAGCAGCTATGAAGTCTGTATCTGGAGGGCAGCTTTCTAGAAACAGAAGAGGTTTTATGTCTGGCATCAAGGTGGGAATGGGACAGCACCCAGGTTGTTCCCAACCTGTCAGACAGTCAGTCACCTTGGGGGCCTTGGTACATATTCCTTGGTCCTGTACACTAAAGATTTATTGTCAGTGATTCTGAGGTAAGGCCTGGAAAGCCTCACTCTGGTGTCCAGGCTGGAGTACAGTGGTGTAATCATGGCTTACTGCGTCACTGCAGCCTCTGCCTCTTGAGCTCAGTTGATCCTCCCATCTTAGCCTCCTGAATAGCTGGGACTGCAGGCTTGCACCACCATGCCTGGCTAATTTTTGTAGTTTTTGTAGAGATGAGGTTTCGTTATGTTACCCAGGCTGGTTTAGAACTCCTGGGCTCAAACAGTCCTCCTGCTTCGGCCTCCCAAAGTGCTGGGATTCCAAGCATGAGCTCTGCCAAAAGCCATATTTTTAATGAGTTCATCAGGTAGGCTTCTACTAAGGTTTCAATGGGTCTCTCCAAGTTCATGTTTTAGAAACTTAACCTGCAAAGCAAGAGTGTTGAGAAGTAGGACCTTCAAGAGATAATTAGATCATAAGGGCTCTGCCCTCATGAATGGATTAATGCTGTTACTGTGAGAATGGGTTCACTTTGGGTACCTTCCCTCTCTCCCTCTCTGTCTCCACCCACAATCTCCACCCTTTCATGGGCTCTCTTACTCTTCTACCTTCCACTATGGGATGACCCAGCAAGAAGGCCCCTGCCAGATGTGGATCTCTTGGTCATGGGCTTCCCAGCCTCTAGAACTATTTAAAACAATGTTTTGTTTTGTTTTGTTTTTAAAAAGTGATCCAGTCTCAAGCATTTTGTTATAGCAGCACAAATGGATGAAGATGGCTTCTGCTGCACTGTACTTAGGGGGCTCTATTATCTCATTTAATTTTTACAGTAGCCCTATGAGGTAAATACCATTGTTATCATCCCTGTTTTACAGATGAAGAAACTGATGAACAGACAGATAGAGTGACTTGTTCAAGGGTCCACAGCTAGCAAGCGGGTGTATTAATTTCCTGTGATTGCCATAACAAATTACCTACAAATCGGGTGGTTTAAGGCAATAGAAGTTTATTCTCCTACATTTCTTCAGGCCAGAGGCCCAAAATCAAAGAGCCCCCAGGACCATGCTGCCGGTGGGAAGCATTCTAGGGAAGAACCCTTCCTTGCCTTTTCTGGAGGCACCAGGCATTCCTGCAGCTGCATCACTGCAACATCTGCCTCTACCTCTACCTTCTCTCTCTCTCTCTTTTTTTTTTTTTGAGACAGAGTCTTGCTCTGTCATCTAGACTGGAGTGCAATGATGTGATCTTGGCTCACTGCAACCTCTGACCCCCGGGTTTAAGCAATTCCCCTGCTTCCTGAGTAGCTGGGATTACAGGTGCCTGCCACCTTTTGTGGCTACAGGGGAATCAACTAATTTTTTGTATTTTTAGTAGAGACGGGGTTTCACCGTGTTGGTCAGGCTGGTCTTGAATTCCTGACCTTGTGATCCGCCTACCTTGGCCTCCCAAAGTGAGCCGCTGCGCCTGGCCTACCTCTTGTTTTTAATAAGGACGACTGTCATTGGATTTAGTGTCCACCTGGGCAATCCAGGATGATCTCATCTTAAAAATTCTTTTTTTTTTTTTTTGAGATAGTCTGGCTCTGTTGCCTAGGCTGGAGTAGAGTGGTACAATCTCTTCTGCCTCCTGGGTTCAAGTGATTCTCCTGCCTCAGCCTCCTGAGTAGTTGGGATTACAGGCATGCACTACCATGCCCGGCTAATTTTTGTATTTTTTTGTAGAGACAGGATTTTGCTGTGTTGGCCAGGCTGGTCTTCAACTCCTGGGCTCAAGTGATCTGCCTGCCTCGGCCTACCAAAGTGCTGAGATTATAGGCGTGAGCCACCATGCCCAGCTTCATCTTAAACATTCTTAATTATATTTGCAAAGGCCCTTTTTTCTGATTAAGGTTACAGTCACAGATTACAGGGGTTAGGTCACGGACATATTGTTTTGGGGGCCACCGTTCAACCCACTACGGGAACTTAGATTTAATGCCAAATGGTGCAGCTCCTCAGGCTGTGCCTATAAGCACTCTACTCCCCGGCTCACTAATCTGGACTGGATGAGCTCCCAGGGTTCCTCCAGGCCAGTGGTCCATACAGCATGGGGTTCTGTGTTGTATCAGGGCATCAGAGCCATCTGTCAAGCCTCAAGACATCAGTGTTTTTTCCTCCCCCTCTCTCCCATACCCTCAGCCCTCTGCAACGTCTGAAACCCTTTGGGCTGTTCATCTTGGACTCAGAAAATTCCCATGCATTAACATGTTGACGAAGTTAGGCTGCAGGTGCTATGAGGACAGACTCATACTGGGTGGATGAGATGTGTTTCTCTTGCCTCAGTGGCCACAGCTCTAAAATGGGAATCGCTGGAATAGCAGGGCTAGATGGAAGGCCATAATATAACTAATAAAATTGACGGAAGGCATTCCACAGCTGTAAGGGTGATCGAGATGCTTGTTAACAGCAGTAATAATCTAATAGCCTGCTCTTGATTTCCCACTTCTCACTGTCTTGGCCCCAAGCAGCTATTTTCTACCAAATTAAAATCCACTCAGCTCTCTTCCTGTCCCTGAATAAAACTACCCTCAAAGCTCTTGCCTGTTACAGCAAGACTTTTTAATAGACTTTTCCTTGTAGAACCGTGAGACATATGTCCAATTAGCCGAATAACTTCACTTAAATATACAAATAAACTGTTCACTGATAACAGCAAGACATATGTGAAGCTAATTTAAGGCAAGGTGGTTCAGGAACTGGGGTGCTGTCCCTCCCACACCCCCAATCTGTCTTTAAGCTTCTCTTCCTTCCAATTTGTTATTATTATTTTTGAGACAGGGTGTCACTCTTGTCACTCAGGCTGGAGTGCAGTGGTGCAATCATGGCTCACTGCAGCCTGGACTTCCCAGGCTCAGTTGATTCTCCCACTTCAGCCTCCCAGGTACCTGGGAATACAGGCGCGTGCTGCCATGCCCGGCTAACTTTTTGTATTTGTAGTAAAGATGGGGTTTCACCATGTTGCGTAGGCTGATCTCGAACTCCTGGGTTCAAGCTATCCACCTGCCTTGGCCTACCAAAGTGCTGGGATTACACTCGTGAGCCACTGCACCTGCCCCCCTCCAGTTTTTTGCTTATGGAAAAGACCTTTACCCCCCAACCCCCAACATGTTATAGGATGAAGGGGGATGTCTCTGCTGTGCCTGGTCACAGTGCAGAGTATCTAAGCTACTATTCATTCAGCCAATTGTTCAGTGATATTTATTGAATGCCTACTATATGCCAGGCACTGTGTGGGGTGCTGGGTATACAATGGTCTGTTCTTGGGAGGACAAGAGATAATTCACAATGATGGAACTCAAAAGCACATCCACTCCAGGAGGATAGGGGACTTGTTTGTATTGCCTGCTGCTGTGTCTGCAGCACTAAGAACAGTGCTTGACACACACACAGTGGTCTCAGTGTACACTTTTCAGGAAATCAATGTGGTAAGTAAACAAGGTCATTTTAGCTCTTGCTGAGTGCCCTAAAGGAGATAAAATGTAGTCACCGGATAAAGAGTGGCTGAGAGAGAGGCTGGGAAGGGCTCTCGCGCATGACGTTTTTCAGCTGAAACTGAAGAATGATCAAAGAACTATCAAGTGAAGGGCTGCGGGGAGACTGTTAGAGGAAGAGGCGGGGCCGGCCATGTGATTACGAGGACTAGTGCAAAATGAAAATGCTGGGCCCTGGCTGGGCGTGGGGAAACCTCCCTTCCCATGGCCCTGCTGCCCCAGTCTTCAAAGGATGGGCAGCTCCCAGGAAATGGCAAGCTGTGTGCTGGGGCGTGCTCAGGATCTGGATGCGGGTGGGTGAGAGGTGCCTGCCAAGCTGTGTGCTCAGCTTGCTGTGGCTGTTCTAGTTTAGGATGGGGCTGGATAACACGTGGCACCTGTGTGACCCCAACTCTCCGCATGCCTGTGTCAAGACCACCTGCAGGGACGGAGAGCAATGGCACAATGCAGGCCTCCCCTTCCTGGTGCACTGGTTGCAGAGAGCAGTGATGGCAGTTAGAAGTAGGGAGGTGGGGCCAGACGTGGTGGCTGGCCTGTAATCCCAGCACTTTGGGAGGCCGATGCAGGTGGATGACCTGAGATCAGGAGTTTGAGACCAGCCTGGGCAACATGGTGAAACTAAAAATATAAAAATTAGCCAGGTGTGGTAGCACGCGCCTCCTTAGCTACTCGGGAGGCTGAGGCAGGAGAACTGCTTGAACCCAGGAAGTCAAGGCTGCTGCGAGCGGAGATTGCACCACTGCTTTCCAGCCTGGGGGACAGAGTGAGACCCTGTCTCAAAAAAAAAAAAGAAAAAAGAAGTAGGGAGGCAGGGTGGAGCCGGGAGCCGGTGGAGGCAGGGAATGGTCAGCCAAGGAGGTAGGACTGTGGAGCTGAATCTCCCAGCATACCTTCCTTTGTCCCATCAGACTTCACTTCCAAAACACAAATTCAAAAATTTCAAATTCAAGAATAGCTTGAACCAGGGAGGTGGAGGTGGCAGCTACTAATACAGTAGCTTCCTATGACTGTATTAGTTTCCTGTGACTGCTCAAATGTTCACAAACACAGTGGCTTCAAACAATACATTCATTCTCTTATAGTTCTGAAGGTCAGAAGTCTGGAACGGTTCTTACTGGGAGAAAATTAAGGTGTCAGCAGAGCCGCGATTCTTCTGGAGGCTCTAGGGGATAATTCTTTTCCTTTTTTTCCCCCCAGCTTGTAAAGGCTGTCCACATTCCTTGGCTCATGGTCCCATTCCTCCATCTTCAAAGCCTGTGACATCTGGCTAAGTCCTTCTCCCCCTTCCATCTCCCTGGCTCCCTTCTGCCTTCCTCTGCCACTTATAAAAGCCCTGGTGATTACACCAGGCCAATCTGAGTAATTCTGGATAATCTCACTATCAAGGTCAGCAGATTAAGAAATTAAACTGGCTGTGTGTGGTGGCTCATGCCTGTAATCCCAGCACTTTGGGAGATTGAGGTGAGTGGTTCACTTGAGGCCAGGCATTCAAGACCAGCCTGGACAACATGGTAAAACCCCATCTCTACTAAAAATGCAAAAATTAACCAAGCATGGTGGTGTGCACCTGTAGTCCCAGCTACTTGGGAGACTGAGGCATGAGAATAACTTGAACCAGGGAGGTGGAGGTGGCAATGAGCCGAGATGGTGCCATTGCAGTCCAGCCTGGGTGACAGAGTGAGACTCAGTCTGAAAGAAAGAGAGAGAGAGAGAGAGAGGAGGGAGGGAGGGAGGGAGAGAAGCAAGGAAGGAAGGAAGGAAAGAAGGAAGGGAGGAAAGGAGGGAGGGAGGGAGGGAGGAAGGCAGCAAGGAAGGGGAAAGAAAGAAGCCTTCATTTCTTCTGCAGTCTTCATTCCCTGTGCCATGTAAGGTAACACATTCATAGATTCCAGGGAGCTGGACGTGTACATCTCAGGTGGCAGGGGCATTATTCTGATTTCCACAATGACTGCAGGGCATTAAACCACATGTGCAGGCTTTCTCAATGCAGGGCAGCTGCATGCCCTTGTAGCCAGCCCTGGAGAGGGAACTGCAGGCCTAAAAGCCCCGACGACGTGGCAATGAGCTTGGCTCACTGAAGGGCATGGAAGGAGGCCCGAGTGATAGACTAGAGTGAACGATAGGGCATGTGGTACAAAATGAGATGAGAGAGATGGGCATAGGTCAACGGAACAACACGGAACCCCATGCTGTATGGACCACTGGCCTGGAGGAACCCTGGGAGCCCAGGTCAAGAACACAGGGCCTCCTAAGCCACAGTGAAGAGTTAGGAACAGCAGGCTGGAATCTGATATTGGATCTTTAGGGGGGGGAAAAAAAAACTCTATATAAAAAATTTCAGATGTAATTAAAAAGTGTGTACAATAATAGGCTGAACCCCTATACCTGGCACCTAGATCTAAAATTTGCCAAGCCAGGCTTAGTGGTTCAGGCCTGTAATCCCAGCACTTTGGTTGGGAGGCTGAGGCAGGTGTGTCACTTGATGTCAGGAGTTCAAGACCAACCTGGACCACATGGTGAAACCCCATCTCTACTAAAAATACAAAAAAAAAAAAAAAAAATTAGCCAGGTGTGGGTGTATGCCTGTAATCCCAGTTACTTGGGAGGCTGAGGCAGGAGAATAGCTTGAACTTGGGAGACGGAGGTTGCAGTAAGCCAAGACCACTGCACTCCAGCCTGAGTGACAGAATGAGACTCTGTCTCAAAAAAAAAAAAAAAAAAGAAAAGAAAAGAAAAGAAAAGAAACATTTGCCAGGCCAGGCATGGTGACTCATGCCTGTAATCCCAGCACTTTAGGAGGCTGAGGCAGGAGTATCACTTGAGGCCTGGAGTTCTAGACCAGCTGTGGTCCCAGCTACTTGGGAGGCTGAGGCAGGAAGGTCACCTAAGCCCAGGAGTTCGAGACTGCAGAGAGCTATGATGGCACCATTGTACCCCAGCCTGGGCGGCTGAGTGAGATCCTGTCTCTGTAAAACAATCAAACACAACACACAAACAAACAAAAAATTTACCATAATTCTTTCATTATTATTATTATTTTTGCTGACAAATTTAAGCAAATTATAGAAATCATGGCATTTCACCTGTAGTTTCAGTGTGCATCTCTAAAAACTGACATTTTTCTAAGTTATCATGTGATTATCTCAGCTAATGATATTAACAGGAGTTCTTTAATTTCATCTCATTTCTATGTGTGTTCACTTGTCCCCGAAATGTGCTGCCTGTTGGTCTTCACATTGTCCCTGAGCTTTGTGCCTATTTTAGCTGTCTCTCTGAGGTTAGAGTGAGGCCTTCTTCCCTGTATCTTTCAGGGTTCTTTCTTTCTTTCTCTCTCTCCTTCCTTCCTTCCTTCCCTCTCTTTCTTTTTTTTTTTTTTTTTTTTTTTTTTATGATGGAGTCTCACTCTGTCACCCAGGCTGGAGTACAGTGGCATGATCTTGCCATTTCCATCTCCTGGGTTCAAGCAAATCTCCTGCCTCAGCCCCCAGAGCAGCTGGGATTAACAGGTGTGCACCACCACGCCCAGCTAATTTTTGTATTTTTAGTAGAGACAGGTTTCACCATGTTGACCAGGCTTGTCTCGAACTCCTGACCTCAAGTGATCCACCTGCCTTGGCCTCCCAAAGTGCTGGGATTATAGGTGTGAGCCACCGTGCCTGGCTGAGCATAGTATTTCTTTTTCTTTTTTTTTCTTTTTCTGAGACCAAGTCTTTTTCTGTCATCCAGGCTGGAGTGCTGTGGCTGAAACATGGCTCACTGCAACCTCCACCTCCTGGACTCAAGTGATTCTCCTGCCTTAGCCTCCTGAGTAGCTGGGATCACAGGTGTGTGCCACTAGTCCTAATTAAAAAATTTTTTTGTAGACATGGGGTCTTACTAAGTTGCCCAGGCTGGTCTCAAACTCCTGGCTTCAAGTGATTCTCCCATCTCAGACTCTCAAAATGCTGGGATCACAGGCATGAGTAACCTTGTCTGGCCAGAGTTTTGTTTTCTGTTCTTTCCCACCAGCCCCCAAGAGCCCAAGGCTGTGAGGAAATGAAGAAGACTGCTGTCCCACATTCAGGCCCGTGGCCTGAGCAAGCGTGGTGGGGAAGGGAAGCAGGCTGGCTGCTGCATTCTCCTCGCGGCCTAATGCTTGTTTTTCTTGTCTGTAATTTCCATTCCAGAGATGCCCTCACTCTTCTAGCTGCTGAACAACTGTTGAGAACAAATTAATTATGCATCTTCTCAGTGTGTGTGATTAAGGGGCAGATGGAGGGAAGGGTTCTCTTCAGCTTTTCTGGCAACTGGGTTCCCAAATGGATACTTTCCAGACCAAAGAGTACGTGTCCTGGGCTCCTGTGGGCATCTGGGTTTGTCTGTTGGTAGCAGGCTTGCTCACTGACAGGCAGAGTCACAAGTTGCCAGTAATAATATTATTAATCCCTTAAATTTGCAGCTCATTTGCTGTTTGCTGAGGGCTTGTACAGTCACATCAGCGCATTTGTTGGGATTTCAGGGATGCTGGAACAACTTTCTTTGCTTAATTCTTCCCTAAATCATTACTGATGCTTGTAATTCCACCATTAGAAAGTAATTCCTTTGGCTTAAAATCTGTTATTTATTAAAATGCAAGTATCCTTGGCAGCTGTGTAGTATGTTTTATGTTTTATGTTGTATGTAGTATGTTCATTAAGCTTTCTTAGCCACTAGCAACTGCCCTCTCCAGATACCCCCATCTGCCACCTTCCTTTTAGGATGGGCTTCTCTGAAACAGAACTTACATTTGGAAACTGTCCCATTTCATAGAAATCTGCTCTAGGTTAGTTGCTCTGGCTGGAAAGAAACAGGTAAAGAAATTCCTGCCAGGATGTCAATGACTGATCATAATTTTTTTCTTTCTTTTTTTTGTAGACAGAGTCTCACTGTTGCTCAGGCTGGAGTGCAGTGGCGTAATCTTAGCTTACTGCAACCTCTGCCTGGAGGTTCAAGCATTTGGGTTCAAGCAATTCTTGTGCTTCAACCTCCCAAGTAGCTGGGACTACAGGCACACACCACCATGCCCGGCTAATTATTTTTTATTTTACTAGAGACAGAGTTTCACCATGTTGGCCAGGATGATCTTGATCTCCTGACCTCATAGTCCACGCACCTTGACCTCCCAAAATGCTGGGATTACAGACGTGAGCCACTGCACCTGGCCTGATCATAATTTCTTATGTTACCACCTCTAGGGAATATTCTCATTTTGACTGGAACTTTCTGGAAACAATGCTTAATGCAAAGGAACCGGTGTCCCTTCATCCTATCATGTCAGTGGCTTTTCTTAGCTCTCTCCTCTATTGGACTCCCTTAGAGTTGGCAGTGTGGCGAGCAGGCCCTGTCAGGTCCACTGAGAGCAGACTCGGTCTGTGTAACTCAGACTGAGCGTTGACCTGGAGTGTAGTTCACTGGGACAGGGGAGAAAGTGGAGCTGACCACATAGATGATGGTGGGACAGACTGTCCATCTTGCAGAAGGAAGACTGAGGCATAGAGACAACAATCTACTTGGAGTTGGGGCTAGAATTAAAATTTTGTCTTTAGAACCCCAGTAACGGTTGTAGGTTTTTAGAGTCAGAAGACATCTTAGAAACATCTAGCTCTGGGAAAGCAAAGACATTTCCTTTGCAAACTCCAGTTGATTAGTAGTGGTTGAGTGCAGGTTGGAGAATAAGCAATTCATCACCTGGACTCACTGAGTGCGTGCTGTGGTTGATTAGTGATGTCTGATGTGTGGCACGGGCGCAGTAACGGAGGAGAGGCACATATGCACTCACTTGCTCTTCCTGACTCTGCTCAACTTCTCAATTTACAGATGAGCTGAGGTCCAAGAAGCTGAGATGATTTATTCAGGATTGCATAAGTAGGGGCAGTAATTGGCAGAATTGTCCCAGAATCCAGGTCTCTTGAGTCTTGATTCAAACTTTTTCTTCTGAAGTGTACTGGTATTCTAAGAGGTATTTCATTATTGTCTTGGAGTTAGACTGCCGGGATTCAGAGCCTAGCTCTGCCACTAATTAGCTGTGTGGCCTTGGCCGAACCATTTAACCTTTCTGAGGCTTAACTTCACCATCTTATAAAGAGAGGATAATAATTGTGCCTACCATATAGGATGGTTATGGAATTAAATGAGAAAATACATGTATAAAGGGTTCAGAGTCGGGCCTAACACATAGTAAATACTTAATCCATGATAGGAGCTCAATTAAAATGTTCCTTTTTTTTTTCCTTTTTGTTGAGACTGGGTCTTGCTCTGTCCCCTAGGCTGGAATGCAGTGTCACAATCTCAGCTCCCTGCAACCTCTGCCTCCCGGATTCAAGCAGTTTTCCTGACCCAGCCTCCTGAGTAGCTGGGACTACAGGCACATGTACCACCACACCCGGCTAATTTTTGTATTTTTAGTAGAGATGGGGTTTCACCATGTTGGCCAGGTTGGTCTCGAACTCCTGGCCTCAAGTGATCTGCCCACCTTGGCCTCCCAAAGTGCTGGGATTACAGGCATGAGCCAGTGTGCCCGGCCAAAATGTTCCTTTTTAAATTGCATTGTCTTTCTAGATTCTTGGTGGACACAGATACAAAATCATCCCCTGCTCACTCCTTCTGAAGTATCCCTCAGAGTTGGCCCTCAGAAATAGTTGCTTCTCTTTCTTCTCTGTGGTATGCTCTGGAATCATTTGGGTTTGAAGTGCTCCTGGAATTTGTAATTTCATAATGAAAAGTCCCACAGTACTAATAACCAGGTGTGAGACGGTGCTGGATCTGTAACTACCTGTGGCTCTGGGGCAGTTTTTGCTATCATACTTTACACCCCCGAGAAGTTCATTTTGGTTTGGGTGTGTGATGCCACATGGGGCCTCTCTTGGCCATTTTGCTTAGTTGCTCCTCTGACTGGAACGTCACTATAACATCTCCTTCCTACCATCTCTGCTCCCCTAAGCCAGTGTATCTTCTCCCACCCACCCTGAATCTCGTTCTTAGACTGGACCTCAATAGCCAGCTGGTGCCAGCCCCCTCTTCTCACAGCTGCCTCTCCTATAGTCTTGGAAAGCAGGGCCTAGTCAGAGCCTAAACCCAAAGCTATGCTATGGTCCTCTCCCCATCTTAATCCAGCCATGCAGGACCCTGGGTAACTGTTCCCTTTGGGTGACCCTGAGGGGGACCCAGAGAAGACTTGAGAAGCAGGAGGAGTCCATGACTGTCCTGGAAGCCAAGCCTGGTGTGATGGGGCTTTGAGCTGACCCCTGTATGATTCAAGACAGGAGTGTGGAGGGCTCTCTGGGTGTCTTGTGATGGGCAGGTGGCTCTCATTGAGTGAATCATCTGTGATTCCACATCCTGACTGGTTTTTGGGAAAAACGTCTGTTCTGGATCCTCCAACAGAGACCCTCTTGGGGTCTGCCCAGCTGATCCCCGCTAAGAAAGGGTGGAGTGGGGGCTGGTGGGAAGAAGGCCTTCCCACTGGGGAACAGTCAAGTCATTGTCCTTGACATTGGAAAGCTCTGTTGCTCTGGGCCTCTCATTGGGTCCCAGCCTTGTTTGGTTGCAACCTGGCCATGTCTAGGGTTGCTTCCCTGCTCTTTCTTCTGTGGACCCGAAGCGGAGCAGCTGATCATATCCGTGGAGCTACTGCATGGGCAGAAACCCCATCTTCTCCAAGAGAGGCTCAGACAGAAGGAGGATTTTGAGCCACCCTGGGGAAAGGAACTCCTTGCTCTGTCCTTCATCCTGGGATTGTGGAAGGCAGTAACATCACTTGCTTTTTCTTCTAACTTATGAGGAATGTGTAACGGTGTGGACAGGCAGAAGAGTGTAGAGAAAGACAGTATGTTTTGCAATTAGAAGACAATGTTTCAAACCCTGAATCTACTATTTACTGGCTGACTAACCTTGGTAAGACCTCTAACTTTTTGGAGCCCAACTTCTTTCATCTGTGCAATGAGGAGAATGATAGTACCTATCTCAAGGGCTCTTACCTGGGTCAGGTGAGATAATATGTGTGAAAGACTTCATGCATTTAATTTAAATTTAATTTAAGCAATCAATTAATTAATTTATTTATTTAAGATGGAGTTTTGCTGTATGGCGCAAACTGGAGGACAGTGGCACAATCTTGGGTCATTGCAATAACTGTGTTATTTACTTTTCTTCCTTTTTTTTGAGATAGGGTCTCACTTTGTTGCTGAGGCTGGAGTGCAATGACATGATGATGGCTCACTACAACCTTGACCTCCCGGGCTCAAGCAGTGCTCCCACCTTTCAGCCACTCAAGTAGCTGGGACTACAGGCATATGCCACCACGCCTGGCTAATTTTTCTTTATTTTTATTTTTTGTAAAGATGGGCTCTCACTATGTTGCCCAGGCTGGTCTCGAACTCCTGGCCTCAAGTGATCCTTCCACCTCAGCCTCCCTAAGTGCTAGGATTACAGGCATGAGCCACTGAACCTGGCCTTGGTTTTCAAATATTTGGGAATTTTCCAGAGATTTTGTGGTTATTGATTTATACTTTGGTTCCATTGTGGTCAGTGAAAATATTTTATATATTTTGATTCTTTTAAGTTTCCTGAGATCTGCTTTATGACTCAGAATGTGGTCTGTCAGCTGCACGTGGTGGCTCATGCCTGTAATCCCAGTGCTTTGGAAGGCTGAGACAGGAGGATCACTTGAAGCCAAGAGATTGAGACCAGCCTGGGCAACATAGTGAGACTCTGACTCAACAAAAAATTTTAAAAAATTGCTTGGGTGTGGCGGTGTGTGCCTGTAGTCTCAGCTACTGGGGAGGCCAAAACAGGAAAATCCCTTGAGGCCAAGAGTTCAAGGCTGCAGTAAACAATGATGGTGTCACTATACTTCAGCCTAGGAGACACAGTAAAACCTTGTCTCAAAAAACAAACAAAAAGAATATGGTCTCTCTTGGCAAATGTTCCTTTTATGCTTGAAAATAATGTATATTCTGCTGTTGTTGGACAGAGTGTTCTATAAATGCCACTTCAGATTGGTTGATAGTGTTCAAGTCTTTTATATCCTTACTCATTTTTTATCTATTTGTTATATCATGTATTGAGAAGATATTGAAATCCCTGCCTATAAAGTGGATTTTTCTGTTTCTCTTTGCAGTTCCTTTAGTTTTTTTGCTTCATGTATTTTGAAGCTGTGTTATTGGGTGCATAAATGTTTAGGATGATATGTATATCCTCTTGATGGATTGATCCCTTTGTTGTTATGAAATGATTTTCTTTATCCCTGATAATATTCTTTTCTCTGAAATCAATTTTGTCTGCTATAAATATAGCTGTTTCATCTTTCTTCTGATTAGCATTGGCATGATATATCTTTTTTTTTATTTTTTTTGAGACGGAGTCTTGCTCTGTCACCCAGGCTGGAGTGCAGTGGTGCCGTATCTGCTCACTGAAAGCTCCGCCTCCCGGGTTCACGCCATTCTCCTGCCTTAGCCTCCCAAGTAGCTGGGACTACAGGTGCCCGCCACCATGCCTGGCTACTTTTTCTTTTTTTTTTGTATTTTTAGTAGAGACGGGGTTTCACCATGTTAGCCAGGATAGTCTCGATCTCCTGACCTTGTGATCCACCTGCCTCGGCCTCTCAAAGTGCTGGGATTATAGGCGTGAGCCACTGCGCCCGGCCCGATGTATCTTTTTTTATCCTTCTATTGAGTTGGTGCAAAAGTAATCACTGTTTTTGCCATTACTTTTAATGAAGACAGCTATTTTGCACCAACTCAATACATTTAACCTATTTGTGTTTTTATATTTGAAGAGCATTTCTTTTAGGTGGTGTATATTTGGGTCTTTTTTTAAAGTTTTTTGAAACGGAGTCTTGCTCTGTTGCCCAGGCTGGAATGTAGTGGCGTGGTCTTGGCTCACTGCAACCTCCGCCTCCTAGGTTCAAGTGATTCTTCTGCCTCAGCTTCCCAAATAGCTGGGACTACAGGTGCGTGCCACCATGCCTGGCTAATTTTTGTATTTTTAGTAAAGACAGGGTTTCAACATATTGGCCAGGCTGGTCTCGAATTCCTGACCTCATGATCCATCTGCCTCGGCCTCCCAAAATGTTGGATCTTAAAATCGTATAAGAATCTTAAAATCGTATACTTTCATTTCTTCCCAAGTTTTATGCTATCGATGTAATACTTGCCTTTATGTTATAAACACCACATTACATTGTTATTAATTTGGTTAAGCAATCATTTTTCTTTTAAAGATATATAAAGTATAAAAAAGTTCTTGGCCGGGCGCTGTGGCTCAAGCCTGTAATCCCAGCACTTTGGGAGGCCGAGACGGGTGGATCACGAGGTCAGGAGATCGAGACCATCCTGAGCTACACGGTGAAACCCCGTCTCTACTAAAAAAAATACAAAAAACTAGCCGGGCGAGATGGCGG
>NW_012116265.1:15853361-15938979 GCF_000951035.1 Colobus angolensis palliatus | reverse complement strand
TTTTTTTTAGAGACAGGGTCTTGCCATGTTGCCCAGGCTGGTCTCAGAATCTCTGGCTCAGGCAATCTGTCATCCCCCTTGGACTCCCAATATACTGGGATTACAGGTGTGAGCCACCATGCCTGGCCTGATATTTTTTTTCCCCTGCAATGTCTAATCTGCCATTAATCGCATCTTGTGTGCTTTTCATCTCATGCATTACGTTTTTCATCTCTAAAAGTTTGATAGGATTCTCTTTCTGTCTCTTTTGTGTCATCCAGGACTTGGCTCACTGCCACCTTTGCCTCCTGGGCTCAAGCAGTTCTCCTGCCTCTGCCTCCCAAGTAGCTGGGATTTCAGGTGCATGCTACCGTGTCTAGCTAATTGTATTTTTTTGTAGAGATGGAATTTTGCCATATTGCCCAGGCTGGTTTTGAACTCCTGAGCTCAGGTGCTCTGCCTGTCTTGGCCTCCCAAAGTGCTGGGATTACAGGTGTGAACCACTGTGCCTGGCATTGTGCTTTTATTTTTAGGGTGGTAGATATTTTTGTATTCTTATAAATATTGAGCTTTGTTCTAGGAGACAGTTAAGTTACTTGAAGTAGTTTGCTTTTTTCAGATCTTGCTTTTAACATTTGTTAGATGGGAAAGGAACAGTATTTGTTTTGGGATATATGCCATTACTGATGCAAAGCCCTTCTGGGTATTGCCACAAATGTCCCATGAATGATGAGATTTTTTTTCAGTTTGGCAGGTGGAAATAGGTCCTATGTGGATGCTGGGTACTGTTAACCCTAAACCTTTTGGGTTGTTCTTTTCCTGGACTCAGACCATTTTTGGATATGCATGTGCTGATCGGTACTCAGCTGTATCTGCGGTGGGATCTCTGCAGATCTTTAGTGTTCTTTCTTTGTACAGCTCTCTCCTCTTTGCTACTCTGTCCTTTGAACTCTTTCTGGACTCTATCTCCTCAATTGAGGAGTCTTCCAGTCACTGCCTGGCTTCCCTTGCCTGCCGCTTCAGCCTGGAAACTCCCAGTGCAGTGAACTGGGGCATTCATCATGTTCACCTCGTTTCTTTCTCAGCTTTCAGGAATCACTCTTCTTCCTTGCCTAATGTCAAGTGTCTTGAACACCATTGTTCTATATATGCTGTCCAGTTTTTCAGATGGGAAGGTAATTTTAGTTCCTGTTTTGGAAGAAATGTCAAGGTTGACATCATGATTTATGGCCTGAAAAAGTCCAAGTTTAGCCTTGCCATTTCCTAAGATGGAGAAGACTGTGGGAAGAATAGGTTTGGTGGTAGTGGGAGTGGTGGGAAAGTCAGGCTAAGTGTGAAGAGCCTGTTGGATATTGGAGTAATTGATGTTAGAGAGGCAGTTGTAATCAGCAAGCTCCAGTCAGAGGAGAGGTCTGGGAAGGAGATACACATCTGTGTGTATCAATGTGAAGATGATGTTTACAGCCATGATACTGGATGGGATCCCCAAGGAAGTATAGTTAGAGTATTGGATTAATCCTATTTTTTATTTTCTGTATTTTCTGTTGCTTTGACATCTTGCTTTTGCTGGCGTTGGAGGGACTGCTCCTCCCAGGGTCAGCTAATTCTTAGAGATAGATAGCAGCTCTCTTGGGAGTGTGCTTTTTGTCTTTTGAGATGGAGTCTCACTCTGTCATCCGGGCTGGAGTGTAGTGGTGTGATCTTGGTTCACTACAACCTCTGCCTCCTGGGTTCAAGTGATTCTTGTGCCTCAGGCTCCTGAGTAGCTGGGATCACAGGTGCCTGCCTCCACACCCAGCTAATTTTTTTGTATTTTTAGTAGAGGCAGTATTTCACCATGTTGGCCAAGCTGGTCTTGGACTCCTGACCTCAGGTGATCCACCTGCATTGGTCCCCCAGTGTGCTGGGATTACAGGCGTGAGCCACCCACTCACGGGAGTGTGCTTGTCATATGCAAATCAACCAATTCAGAGCCCATACCTCACAACCACCTACTTCATCAGGCTCTTTTACTCTGTACTACTATTCTCCTGCCCTAATTCCCCCATCATTAGGTAGTAGACAACTAGGGACAGCTCCTATGCCCCAGAGCCCAATGAAATTATTCAAACTAACCAGTCCTATCCTGTTTACCCTGCCTTGACCATTCCTTCACATGGAATAGCAGCAAAGGTCTTGTCCACATTTTCCTGCTTTCCCCTTCTGCCTTTGATTCTGGTGCTGCTTTCCCCACGTGGCCTGGCATGGCATGCCATCATGCCATCTATTTCTAGAGACTTGTCAGTAAAGGCTTCTGCTTTCATGGTAATCATTTCTGTGTTTGTGTGTCTTACCACATGTGACTGAAACAAATCCCAATACCCTTGTAATAAGTATAGAAATACCATCCCTGGCTACATGGATACATATATTACCTCACCTCACATAATCTTCATAGCAGTCTTATGAGGTGTAGGTACTATTACTATCTTACTTTTATAGATGAAAAAACTGAAGTAGGGAAAGGTTACGTAATTTGCCCAAGTCCACCAGCTTCTGTGTGGTAAAGTTGGGATGTAGCCTGAGACACTCTGAAGTCCTGTGTTCTTAACTACAGAACTATCCCATGTGTGGTCAGGGTGGGGTTCAGTCTGAGGTTAAATTCTTTTAATATGTTTACAAACTGCAACTCGTTTTTTTCCCCTAAGACATGATGAGCTTTACTTTGCTGTCTAAATGACAACGTAAAGGTTAACATCTGGAAAAGAGAGCTTGCAGACTGTGGGCCTGATTTCTTGGGGATGAGGAGTTACAGTTTCATTTTTCTGATGGACAGCACACATGTGTGCCATGGGACCCTGCCAGATTAGGAAAGAGATGCTGGATTCTCTCTGATCAAAACTGGTCCAGTCTGCGTGGCAGAATCTTGTCCATTTAAAGCTGAAAAAAATGATCAGCTGGACTTTCCATTCTCAGAAGATGCTGAAAAGGGATGATAAAAAATTTCCCCCATTATCATAATATTTATTATTCATAAGAAATTTGGGAAATACAGGTCAGGCGTAGTGGCTCACACCTGTAATCCCAGCACTTTGGGAGGCCAAGGCGGGTGGATCACTTGAGCTCAGGAGTTCGATACTAGCCTGGGCAACATGGTGAAAAACCCCATCTCTACTAAAAATACAAAAATTAGCCAGGCATGGTGGCGGGCCTCTGTAGTCCCAGCTGCTTGGGAGGCTGAGGCAGGAGAATCACTTGAACTCGGGAGGCAGAGGCTACAGTGAGCCGAGATCACGCCACTGCACTCCAGCCTGGGCGACAGAATGAGATTCTGTGTCCAGAAAAAAGAAATTTGGGAAATACAGAAAACCTATATAGAAGAAAAAAGTACTCTTATAATTTCACACCCCAGAGATAACACTGTTAACATTTCATTTCTTTAGGGCTTAAGTTTCTGACTAGAAGAATTAATCAAAGGTCAATTTGGGGTCTGTTGCCTTCTCTTTCTGTGTCTGCCTGTCTCTCTGTGTGTGGGGTGTGTATGTATGACTGTCTGATGGTCTCGTTCCTCTCTGTCACTTACACAACCCTAAGCCCCTTTGGAGATATTGCCCAGTTCTGGTGGGGAGCCCCATGGATTCAGTCTGACATTGATAGCTTTCTGCCTAGCTTGGGGACTAGGGCCCCTGCTCTTGGGGCTTTAGATGTGGGTAAAAGGATTGCTTTGACTCCATCTTGCCTAATCAATAACTAATCAACACTGAGTTGATCTTATTAGCCATTCATTGTCTCCCTCCCAAACCCCAAAGCAAGCTGGCTATGACAATGCTTTTCACTAATATGAGGCAGATTAAAACTCATTATATAATCCTAGCACTTTGGGAGGCCAAGGCAGGCGGATTACTTGAGGTCAGGAGTTCAAGACCGGCCTGGCCAACGTAGTGAAACCTCATCTCTGCTAAAAATACAAAAATTAGCTGGGCATGGTGGTGTGCGCCTAAAATTAGTTACTCAGGAGGCTGAGGCAGGAGAATCGCTTGTATCTGGGAGACAGAGGTTGCCATGAGCTGAGACTGCACCACTGCACTCCAGCCTGGGTATCTCAAAAAAAAAAAAAAAAAAAAAAAAAGAAAAAATGTCTCGCAAAGCTCGAAGTGGACAGGCGTCTGCGGGCCTAAGGATGGCCTGGTAGTGCCTGGAGTGTGAGGCATCCCCTCTGCTGTGGCAGGAGGTGGGCGGATGGGCCCTTTGGCTGCTGGGTTGAGGGTGTTCAGGGCTGCAGCAGTCTCTTCTGGGCAGCAGCAGTCTGGGCGTGGTGGCTCATGACGGTAATCCCAGCACTTTGGGAGGCCGAGGTGGGTGGATCGCTTGAGCCTGGGAGATGGGGACTACTATGAGCCATGATTATGCCACTGCACTCCACTCTGGGAGACACAGCGAGACCCTTTCTCAAAAAAAAATTGTGCAAATTTATGGAGTACGTGGGAAATTCTTACACATTTATAATGTGTGGTGATTAAGTCAGGGTATTTAGGGTAGCTATCACTTGAGTATAATACAGTTTTCTAAATATAGTCATTCTCCTCTGCTATCAAACATTGAATTTATCCCTTCAAGTTTACTTTATGTTTGTACCCTTTAATCTACTTCTCTTCATCCTCGCCCTTCACACCACCCATATTTCCTAGTTTGTTATCTGTTTTTCCACTCTCTACCTCCAATATCACATGTTCTCTCTCATGTGGGAGCTAAAACAAAAACAAAAACAAAAAAATTCCTCTTAATTTCTAAATTTCCTGTGTGGTTCACTTGGCAACTAATTATACAGGATCTTTGAACGCTTCTTCCACCTTTGTTGTCAACTGTTATTTAACTCCTCACATGATTTTATGGCCCCCAATATGTGTTAATTACATCAGCATCCTACGTGGCACTGAAGAGTGTAAGTCCATCTTCGTAGTTCACTCTCTTGGTTGACTGAGTTGGGAGAAGGCAGGTACCAGGTCCCCACAGGGTACCAGAGTCCCTTGTCTTCTGCATGTGCCCATGGCCCCATCCTGCCTCAGAGGCTTAGCTCTTAGAAGGTAGGACTCTTATAGTACCAAGGCCCTCAGTTGGGCTGCAGGGATGACTGTGGATATGCAGCCTGGGGGCAGATGGGGCCACCTCCCAACTCTGGAAGCTCACATCGGTGAGTACCCAGATGTGAATTAAGGCTGCTCTGTCCTAGACAGCCTGCCCAGATGCCTTCTCCATGTGCCTCATACCCCTCACTACAGTGACTCCTCCAGTTAATAAGAGACCCCTGCTAAAGTTTGCTGCACCAAAGAACCCTAGATTTTGGAGTATTTTCTAGACCTTCCTTTGATATTTATTAGCGATTTCTTTCTTTCTTTTTTTTTTTTTTTGAGACGGAGTCTCGCTCTGTTGCCCAGGCTGGAGTGCAGTGGTATGATCTCAGCTCACTGCAACCTCCGCCTCCTGGGTTCAAGCAATTCTCTGCCTCAGCCTCCCAAGTAGCTGGGATTACAGGTGCCTGCCACCATGCCCAGATAAATTTTTTGTATTTTTAGTAGGGATGGGGTTTCACCATCTTGGCCAGGCTGGTCTTGAACTCCTGACCTCATGATCCACCTGCCTCAGCCTCCCATGGGATTACAGGCATGAGCCACTGCACCCAGCCTAGCAATTTCTTTAGAAACAAAACAACCTAGTTTGTCTTCTTTAAAGATAGCAAAACTTGCTTTCCTGAGGTGTTGTGAAGATTAAAAGATACAATACCTATGACCATGTTTTATAAAACGTGGCAATCCAAACAAACAAAGCATAATTGGTATGTCTGAGGAGTGGGTGGCAAATACTTTAATTCTGTGTCCCTTGAATGAATCATTAGTAGGTTAGACTTGGTTACAAGCCTTGAATGCTTATTTCTGGGGAGGGGGACCCAGACTAGGTAAGTTTTGATGAAGAGGAGGAGATAGGAAGCACTGGGCCATGTATGAAGGGCGGCCTCTGTATGAGGTTGGAGTTGACTGCCCTATGTACCAGGAAGCTGGACACCAAGGGAGAAGGTGTGTGTGTGTGTGTGTGTGTGTGTGCATGTGCATGCGCCTGCCCTGGACATTGTGGGGTAATGAGGGTTTTCAAGCAGAGCAGGAAGGTGAAGGGAACAAGGTCTAGGGAACAGTTTGCACTCACACCTCTCTGGCCCTGGCCTGTCTTCCTGCAGGTGCACCTTCGCTCTGCCAGGCGTCTCTGTGAGCTCTGCTGTGCCAACCGGGGCACCTTCATCAAGGTCGGCCAGCACCTGGGGGCACTGGACTACCTGTTGCCAGCGGAGTACACCAGCACGCTGAAGGTCCTGCACAGCCAGGCTCCACAGAGCAGCATGCAAGAGATCCGCCAGGTCATTCGAGAGGATCTGGGCAAGGAGGTACCCACCTTTGCAGCGGGGATGGCCCTGGGTTGGGATGCTTCAGAAAAGGCCCCGGCTGAATTCTTGCAGTCTCGGCCAGGGTGCTGGGGATCCACCAGTGAGGCAAAACCAAATGTCACAGCCACTCTCAGTGCTGAAATCAAAGAGGTTAGAAGGAATCTCAGTTGCCCTCAGTGAAACAAACATACCAGTTCAACCATATGAAATAGTTCATATGAGACTGTTACTGACCTGAAACCTACATATGATTCATATGGTTCAACCTAATAATATCTGTCACTTACTGAAGGTTTAATGCCTTATTGAAGCTTTATCCTCAGCAGGGCTTTCAAGCCCCATCCCATCTGGTTTCCACCTACCTGTCTATAAGTTGGTGGGGCAGAGTGACACTGTGGTTTAGACTCTAGAGCCAAGAGCTTGGACCTTGCACAAATGATTGATCTTGGCACCTTACTTTCCTTATCTGTAGCCCACCACATAAGGTTGCTGTGTGGATTAGATGGGATAATGAATAGAAGGTGCTTAGTGTAGTACCTGATGTAGAGCAAGTGCTCAACAAATATTAGCTATTATTTGTATAGTAATGGTGTTCTATACTATTATGGTTATTTCCCCATGCTCTGGTCCCATTGTGCTACCTGTCTCAAGCTCACTGTATTCTCTTAGTCCTCAGTGCTTGTGCCATGGTCTACCATCTGCCTGGTGTCTTTGCTTCGTTCTCTACTTGTCAAGTGACTTCAGGCCATCTGCCTATCTGTCTACCCAGCTAGCAGATCCCAGGCAGGGTGCTAGGTGCTGGCTTTCCCGTCCAAACCCGAGCTCTTCTAGGAAGCCTTCTGTGACCCTTCCTTGACCGATCTTATCCCTCCTTTGGGCTCTGCAGAACTTTGCTCCCTGCAGTTGTGCAACTTGTGGATTGATTAGTTGTGTCTAAGGGTTTCCCTGCAAGTCATAGTCTTTGAGGATGAAGACCACAACAGTCCTTTTACTCTGTATTTACGGCTCCGAAACAGTACCTAGCAGGTGCCCTGGGGCTGCTTAAAGAGCCAATGGATGAACTAGAAATAGCGTCCTTAGGCTACTTGGTGCAGGGCCGGGAGAGTAGGGCAGAGGTTTGATAAAGACCAGTGGTTCCCTTTTTACAGGGAGCTGGCCCTGACTATCGGTCCCTGAATGTGGAGCTGGCCCCAGGTGTGCAGCATCCATCCAAAGATGTCCCACTTCTCAGTGGTATCCTGGCCTGGAGTGGGGCTTGGATCACACAGGGGGTGAGCATAGAAACGCCTCTGACTCCTCTGCCACTGAGGAACATTTCCTCCAAAGGGAGGGACAGTGATCTGTGGCTGGAGTCAGGGAACAGGCTGCAAGCTGGGAGGAGCAGGGTCAGGAGAGAAGGACCCTAGGCAGAGGGGACTGAATTGGCACAGTGCTGGCCCACTCATGGCTTTGCCTCTTAACAAGACTCTTGGCCCCCAGCTTCTAACAGCACGAGATTCACCCCAGAATTAAAACTAAATAAATCACGGTAATAACAGTGTGAAGTGCATCATTGCTGGCGTGTGGCAGCTCTCTGGGGGTGGAAAAAAGGAGCAGAAGGCAGCAGGTTAGCCCTTGGAGGCTGACTTGTCTGGAGAGCTGAGGAGGGAGGTGGGACAAGGGCATGTCAGTGGCTGTCCCCAAACCAGGGTGGAGTGAGGGAAGTTTGGAGTGTCAGCAGTCATGGTGGCCCACCCAGCTGGCTAAAGAATGTTTGGGGTTGGAGGACATTGCCTGCTCTTCAGGACCCCTTCTCCAATCCCTTCTACCCCCTGCCGATTAGCCCTGAGCACAGTGGCCATGTGGCTCCTGCCCCACAATGCTTCTTTAGCTCCTTGAGAAAATGGGCCACTGTCCATGTCACGGTTCTGAGGGGCATCCCTCATAGCTGGGGAGCTTCTTCAGAGCCCTCTGGGTTCTTCCCAGGGCCCCACAGGCACACACTTCGTCTTCCCTGCCATCTTCCTCCTCCTCCCCCTGGGAAGATGGCATTTGTTCCCTGGTGACACACTTTCCCAGTGTGTGGGTGGAGGGAGGGGAGCGGGGCCATGTGGGAAGAAGGGTGGGTGCGTGTGGGGGTGTGAGGGCGGGGGAATGTCACTCACTTGGCATTTCCAGCCTCCTCCAGCCCCTCCCATGACACTTCTCAGGGAGCAGTCTCGCCCCCAGGATGCTTGAGTGGGCCCCACTCATCCTCAGCTCCATGCCAGCCCAAGACCTGTAGAAAGCTCTGTTTCATCCCTGGCTTAAAAGAGGCTGTCAGTCTTGCCTCACCACTTTCCTAGGTCCCAGTCCTCGGATAGGCTTGAGGTTACCTTGAACTCAGATTCCGTAAGTGCTCCTAAAGCTCAGACTGTAGAGAGTGGAGGCGCAGTGAGAGAGACACTTGGATGGTCAACAGCAGTGTTAGAGGTCACTATGTCCTCAGACCTGTCCCTGTCGCAGGCAGGTGGGGCCCGGCCCTGTGGGGTGTTGCCAGCGTGGGTTGTGGGGGTAAGATTGAGGGTGCAGTACTTCTGGACCCCGCGGTTCATGTTCATTTCTGGATCAGTCAGAATTTCTGCACATCAGCTGGCACCATCAGTGCAGAGGTGAGGGTACTTGAAGGGGCACCATCCTTGCATAGCATTGGCTCAGGCAGGGAGTGTGCTGGGGGCCACATTGCTAAGGGAGGGCCGATGACAAGCAACAGGATGAGACCTCATGTCCTCTAATTCCCAGGCTGGTGATTTGTCCTCTACATAACAGCTTCTATTTGGCAGGAAAAAAAGCAGTTGTGTGTGTCTGTGTGTGTATCTTGGAAGTTTCTCAGCTAGTATTACCAGAAAGAAACTTACTTTTTTCCTTTGTTTGGATGTTAGGCTTATATCCTGAAAGACAGGTTCCAGGAGGCAAACAGGAGCCCAGCCTCTGGGAAGTGGGGTCGTTTCTGTCTCCTCAAAAGTGACCTGGCTCTGGACTGGGTCGGGGGTATTCCCAGCCTTGGTCCCCTTGACTGCCCTTGGGGCTGTGGGTCCAGATGCAGTGCTGACCTTGGCCAGCAGATGGCGCCTGAGCTTGCAAGTCAGGGATGGTTGTGAAGACCTGGCCCTTCCCTTTTGAGGGATCCCTGACCAGGTGGGTGAGACTGGGGCTCTTTCTACTCTTGGACATGGTTCATGCTGTTGAAGGAACCCAGACTGACATCTCTATACCCTGAATGGGTATGCATAGGCCTCAGCCACGAGGCTGTTGACCTCCCTGGGCACCTGAGCCCTTGGCTCCATGTTGGAGGAAGTGGCATTGGGGTTAGGAGTTCTCTGATGCTCCGCAGTCTCTAATGGCTAGTGATTCTGTGCCTCAGCACCATTTTCTTCATTCCTTCTCTCCCCTGCTGGTCTTCGCTGTTGGTATTTAGCAAAAAAGGACAGTGATGGACACTTGGGTGTAGCCAGGGATGGGTATGACTTCGTTCCAGTCCTCACAGTCCAGGGTCCTGGAAGGTTCACTCATCGTGGTAATACATGGCCACATAGTGCTCAAGGAGCTTGCCGAGGAGGGAGAGGTTGCCTTTGGCTGATGGAGGCCTTCTGAAGCAGGTGGCCTCTGACCCAGCCCCTTAGAGATGGATGGAATTGGAGGACGTGGATGTTGGAGGAGGTGATTACTGATTAGTAAGCTGGGCTCAGCAGAGGTGCAGGGACAGGAAAGCATAAAGCACGGAGGTGAACAGTGAAGTCTTGTTGATTACAATGTGGCATTCAGCCGGTAAATAGTGGAGCAGAGATTGTAGGTTTGAGGCTGAGGCCACATTATGAAGGGCCTAGAATGTTCTTTTCAGAATGTGAGCCTGAGGGAGAGAAGAACTTGGGGAGGGACTAATCAAAAGAAGGATGAAGAAACTGAGATATACGGAGTGGGGTGGGGCATGTGGTTGGGTGATTGAAGGAATTTGCCTAATAGCTTGAATTTTTAGTAATGTGGGAGATGAGGTCCTCTTTGAAAAGGGGAGGAAGGATGTAGATGGGGAGGTTTGAGGTGGGTGGGAAGCTTGTGGATAGAGTTATCGTGGGAATTAAGGGATGATCTGTAGAATTGTGAACCGCACCGTGCTGTTATCTTTGAGAAGGGGAGGAAGATATAGATGGGGAGGTTTGAGGTGGGTGGGAAGCTTGTGGATAGAGTTATCGTGGGAATTAAGGGATGATCTGTAGAGCTGTGAACCGCACCGTGCTGTTATCTTTGGTCATGTATACACACACACATCTATACCTGCCCCCATGACATACAGACAAGTCAGATCTTGTTACAGCCTATTTCAAGAAATGTTCCAAGCCGTGCATGGTGTCTCATGCCTATAATCCCACTGGGAGGCTGAGGCAGGTGGATCACTTGAGGTCGGGCGTTTGAGACCAGCCTGACCAACATGGTGAAACCCTGTCTCTACTAAAAATAGAAAAATTAGCTGGGTGTGGTGGCGGGCACCTGTCATCCAAGCTACTTGGAAGGCTGAGGCAGGAGAATCACTTGAACCTGGGAGGTGGAGGTTGCAGTGAGCTGAGATCAGCCTACTGGACTCCAGCCTGGGCAAGAGAGGGAGACTTTGTCTCAAAAAAAAAAAAAAAAGAAAAAAAGAAAAGAAATGATCCAGTTATGTCCTAGAACATAGTTGTATCAGATAAAGTTCTTTCCACCTCTGAAATCCCATGAGAAACTGAAGGAATGAGGCCAGCTGCTGGCATGGAGCACAGAAATACCTCTGTTAGGGGCAATGCTTATATTGGTGTCTGGGTGGTGTAGTTTGGCTTTTGTACTTTGGAATTTGTTTTTATCAGTTTTTCACCCCCTGATCTTTCCTCCCAGGGGACCTTATTTTACAGCTCCCCATAGCATCTAGGGACAAGTGTATGTTGCTGGTGCTCTGTGTTCTTGATGTACCATCCGACTGGAGTTTCAATGAGAATGAAGGAGAGAGAAGGTGCAGGGGTACCGTTGTGCAGCAGGTAGAATAATTCATATCCAGTTGTTTTGTAAGAGCCTGTGGGTACAGTGGGAGGGCGGTTTGTTTTGTTTGCTCAAGGTTTAAGCAAATGTTCAGAAAAGAGATAAAGAAGCCTTTCCTCCAAGAATATCAATGGTTTATCCTGCTTGGTGGTGGTGGCAGAGAGAAGGCACTGTAGGTGCAAGGACCAGCATGAACAAGGCAGAAGTGGAGAGACAAGGCAGGAGACGGCCTGCCTCAGTGAGGGGCACACAGCACCTCTGCTGTCCCGTGGAGAACTTGATGGGAGGGGGGAAAAGGCGCCCTCTTTTTGCATCCCTTCCTCTAGTCTATGGCACGTTGGCCCGGGCTGGGCTGGATTTCATTCCTGTGTAAGTCAGGGCTCTCTAGAGAAACAGAACCAATAGGATATGAATGTGTGTGTGTGTGTGTGTGTGTGTGTGTGTTTGTGCATGCATGTGTACTTGTGTGTGTGTATGGAGAGAGAGAGAGAGAGAGAGAAAGAGAGACCAACTGATGTTAAGGAATTGGCTGATGTGGGTTATAGAGGCTGGGAAGTCCAAAATCTGCAGCGTGACGCAGCAGGCTGGAGACCCAGGAAGAGCTGATGGTGCAGTTCAAGACTGAAGGCTGTTTGAAGGTTACCTGCTGGCAAAATTCCTTCTTGCTTGGGGAAGGTCAGTCTTTGTTCTATTCAGCCTCTTATCTGACTGCATGAGGCCCACCCGTGCTATGGAGAGTAATCTGTTTTATTCACAGTCCACTAATATAACTGTAAATCTTGGCTGGGTACAGTGGCTCATGCCTGTAATCCCAGCACTTTGGGAGGCTGAGATGGGAGGATTGCTTGAGCCCAGGAGTTTGAGACAAACCTGGGCAATATAGTGAGACCCCATCTCTGTTAAAAAAATTTTTTTAAAAAATTGAATTAATAAAACAAGCATACTGTAAATGTCACCTAAAAGTACCCTCACACAGCTGAGTGCTATGGCTTATGCCTGTAATCCCAGGACTTTGGGAGGCTGAGGCAGGCAGATCACCTGAGGTCAGGAGTTCGAGACCAACCTGGGCAACATGGTGAAACCTCCGTCTCTACTAAAAAAAATACAAAATGTAGCCAAGTGTGGTCGTGCACACCTGTAATCCCAGCTACTCAGGAGGGTGAGGCAGGAGAATCCCTTGAACCCGGGAGGTGGAGGTTGCAGTGAGGCAAGATCATTCCACTGCACTCCAGCCTCCCAGGTGACAGAGTGACACTCCGTATCAAAACAAAAACAAAAACAAAACCCCTCACAGAAACATCCAGAATAGTACTTGGCCCAATATCTGGGTGCCGTGGCCCCGCCAGGTTGACATATAAAATTAACCATCATAATTCCCCATGTGGCCCTCTGCCAGGATTGCACATGTGTGCCCTCAGTCTGCTTTCACACGGCCTGGAGTTTCATAGCGAGCCTTGGCGGTAGGCAAGAGCCAAACTGCCTGTTGGTATATTGGCTTTGTGGCCTTGGGCATGTTACTTACCCTCTCTGTCCTATCCCTCTATTTCCTGATCCCTAAAATTGGAATCATAACACTACCTGCCACCTAGGCTTGATGTGGGGATGGATGGAGTTAAAGACTGTGGAGCACCTAGAGCAAGCCTGCTGCAGGGCAAGGGTCAGTAAACGTTAATAATTATCTCTGTGGCCGGGCGCGGTGGATGGCGCCTGTAATCCCAGGACTTTGGGAGGCCGAGGCAGGCGGATCACGAGGTCAGGAGATTGAGACCATCCTGGCTAACATGGTGAAACCCTGTCTTTACTAAAACTACAAAAAATTAGCTGGGCATGGTGGCGGGTGCCTGTAGTCCCAGCTACTTGGGAGGCTGAGGTAGGAGAATGGCGTGAACCCGGGAGGCGGAGCTTGCAGTGAGCTGAGATCGCACCGCTGCACTCCAGCCTGGGACACAGAGCGAGACTCCGCCTAAAAAAAAAATAATAATTATTATTTCTGTGTATTGTGCTGTGTGCTTTATATGAGCAGGAACTGGGGTTTTGAGAGACTCGTAAATGGCAGAGTTCCATCCTTACCTGGGCTTCTGATAACTGGTACAACTCTCTGTCCCCTATTCAGTCATATGTTGCTTAATGATGGTGATATGTTCTGAGAAATGCATAATTAGGCGATTTTGTTGCTGTGTGAATATCACAGAGTACTTACACAAACCTAGATGGGATAGCCTACGATATACTTCAGTATATGGTATAGCCTGTTCTTTTCAGAATGTGAGACTGAGGGAGGCTTGAATCTAGGCAATTGTAACACAATGGTGAGTATTTATCTATCTAAACATAGAAACGGTACAGTAAAAATATGGTATTATTAATATAATGGACCGCTTTTGCATATGTGGTCCATTGTTGACCAAAATGTTGTTATGCGGCACATGACTGTACTGTTTTGCTAGAATAATCCTCCTTTCTCTTCCTCTTCCTGATCAGTACCCAGCACTCTACCTGGCCAGCCCCTTCCCCGCTATTTTTAGAAATCCCCACAGGCTCCCTAAGGAGCAGCCTGGGTTTCTAGGGCTCTGTCTTCCACTTTGAGGGGTTACCTGGGGGGCAGCTCAGCTGGTTAGGGTTAATTGCTGCAGTTTCCTAAGGCTCTTTGGCAGCTTCCCTCTGGATTAGGGACTCTGACGTATGTGCTCCTGGTCTCCAGGCAGGGCTAATTCCATGGATGAGGGGTGAGCGGAGGTGGAAGTCTGGCCAGATTGCCAACGAGGAGTCACAGGTGCCCTTAGTCATGGAGTTGGTGGCTGTGCTGTATTTGGGACCCACTCGCCTAGCCCTCTTCACTTGTAAGGTGGCAGCCAGATTCGGCTTCCCTTACAGTGTCCTGGTGGGGCCAGGTGTGGACTGTATCCAGGGCTGAGCATGCCCTGGGCTGGACTGGGAGTAGGGAAGTGGTTAGAGCAGAAAGGGGGTAGGAGAGGCCCTCCTACCCTGGGGACTGACTCCACCTGTGCCTGCAGCCCCCACAGGGGAGAGATGCCTCCAGGCTCTTATATTCTTTGCTGCCTTCTTTCCAGCGCTGATCCAACTTCTCCCCATCCTCCTCTTGTTTACTCATGTGCATTTACTGAGCACCCCCTCTGTGCCAGGTACTGTACCAGCCCCTGGGATCCCTGCCCCCTGGAGTGCCCTGGCTCTGCCCCTTGGAGTGCCATTCTCCCATGCTGGCAGGGTCCAGATGAGGTCAGCTCACCCTCTACCAGCCCAGGCTGCATCACAGGCCCAACGCTACCTGGAAGCCCTCCTGGAAGCCTGCGGCGATCTGTAGACTTGCTTCTCCTGGTCCTGAGCACCACCTTTGTTTGTTCAGGCATCTGGTTTGTCTCCCTAGACTGTCCCTGAGAAGGGTACCAGATTAGTATTCTGGGAATGGAACAGAAGGATCTGGTGGCTGTGAAGCCATGTGTAGGAGAACTGGGGGCCAGGGAGTGGGATCACCTCCTCCCGGCTGGGCCTCATCCTGCCTTCCCAGCAGCTCTCAATAAAAAATACATTTGTATTAAAAACATAATGAAGAAGAAAAAAACCCACTTCCCCCCCAATAATGCTGACATCAAAAGAAGATTTTTATCAATTATGAGAGAGAGATTTTGGCCATAAAATTGCAATTTAACTAGTGGGAGATGGATGGCCGGAAGCATTGCTGTCAGCGCGGATGGATGGCCTGCCATTAGTCACTGCGGGAGAGGCAAGGCAATGGTTGAGGTGGCCCTGGCTTGCGCTTCCTGCTGATGGCCCATCTGGCCCGGCCTCCTCCCTGTGACCACTGCCCTCCTGCAGGCCTGTCCCCTCTCTTTGCCCTGCTCCCCGCCTGTGTCCTGTACCTCGAATCCCGGTGTCACCATGTTCTATGTCATCCTGGGTAAGTTTTGTGATTTTGCTGAGACTTGGTTTCCTCGTGTGTAAACAGGGATGATAAGAGAGGCTTCCCATGAACAGGGCGGCGGTGAGGATTGAATGCTGTATCCCAGCCACAGTGCACCGCCTGTTGAATGGTAAATGCCAGTTCACTGTCAGCTGTGCTTATTAAGTGTAGAGTCGTTGTGAGGATGAAATTTGGCAGTAAGACCGGCACCCTCATCTTGTATCCAGCACCTTGCCTGGTGCCTCGATCTTCCTGAGGTTTAACAAATACTGACTCTGTTCACCTTCTGTTCAGTGGCAAGTGCTTTGAACAAAAGTCATCTGGGAGAATCACTCACGGGTCGTGAGGGCTTATAAATCATTTAATGCTACCCCCACATTTCACAGGTGAGGAAACTGAGGCTCAGAGAGGGACAGTCACTTGCTCAATGACACAACTGGTTGGTGGTAGAAACAGGACTAGAACCCAGGTCTCCTGATTCCTAATCTGGTGCTCTTTCTCCTGGACTATTCTGTTTCAGATGGAAGCTCAGTGCCCAGAAGAGAGGGCAGCACTCAGTCGAGCAATCGGGCTGGCCTTGCTGTCAGAGCCACCCAGAGGGCCTCCACAGCTTTCATCGGCCTTGGGACCTTGTGGTTTCCTGTGGACTTTGAGGAAGCCGTATTTTTCCTAAGTCCGGGATCCTATGGTTCTTTTTGTCCTTCTGCCAGTCTTTTGTCTTGCCAGTGGTTTGGGGTGATTATACTAATGTGCTCACCAGTTCACTCTCGGTCCACAGGCTGCACGTGGGGTGCCTCCCCTCTTTTGGGATCTAGTGCACAGCGTCGTGCCCAAGCCCTCTGATCGGCTGGTGTGTCTGGACTGTTCCCTTCCCACTTCCTGCAGATAGAAGGCCTCAGCCCACGGTGGCCCCATTCACTAACCCCAGGAAGGTTGAGGCCCACCACTTGTTGGTTTGCTCACCTAGAGAGTACAGATTTGTGGAGCAACCGCTCTTCTCTTACCCATGTGCCACTGCAGTGGGGGATACACAGAATGTTAATGCCGTGCCCCTCCCTCCAAAGCCAAGCAGGCAGAACCCAGCACAGAGGGAGTAATTAGAGAACAATTAAGCCCTCAGCTGTGGGGCTGATGGATGGGAAGTTCAGGGGAAGTTCAGAGGCGGGTTCCTGGTGATGGGGGTTTGGGCTTTGAACTGGTCCTTGAAGGATGAGTAAGATTTGAGGAGGGGAATTCTGAGGGCACACAGGGTTGGCAGTTGGTGGTGAGTGATGACCACAGGTAATTCAATGCCCAGAGAGCCAACAAGCTGGCCTGGAGTGGCAGGGAGCTTTGGTCGGATGGCGTATTGGTTTTCTAGGGCTAGTCCCAAACCTGTGGCTTAAACAACAAATGTATTGTCCCACAGTTCTGGAAGCCAGAGGTCTGAAACAAGGTATCAGCAGGGTGGGTTCCTTCTGAGGCCGTGAGGGAGGATCTGTTCCAGGCCTCGGCCCCGGCTTCTGGGGGTTTGCTGGCAATCTCTGGTGTTCCTTGGTTTGGAGATGCATCTGCCCGATGTCTGCCTTCATCTTCACGTGGTATCCTCTTCATGTGGGTGTCTGGCTCTGTGTCCAAATTTCCCCTTTTTATAGGGACACAGTCATATTGGATTATGATTGTGCTACTCCGGTGTGACCTCATCTTAACTAATTATGAATATATCTGCAATGACGTCATTTCCAAATAAGGTCACATTCTAGGCTGGGGTTAGGATTTCCACATATGAATATTTGGGGGCACGGTTCAGCCCACAGCAGATGGGTGCATTAGGTCTTCTGTAGTCAGAATCTTAACTCCAGCTTGAACGAGCCAAGGCAGAAAAGGAGATGTGTTGCATTGTAGATAGGGTTGGGCTAGAGTTGGGCCATGGGGCTCTCTTCTGGGACTCTTGTATCTCTCCTGGCAACTTCTCTCTGTGCGTCAGCTGCTTCCCTCCATGATCAGCTACCATTGGCAGCTTTTAGCCTTGTGTCTTCTCAGCTTCACACCTAAGAGAGCCTGACCCTGCTCCCCAATTTCAGGACTCCGATTGACTTAGCCTAAGTCAGATGTTGTACTGGCTTAAATAGTGTCTGCTCCACCCTACCCCACTTTTCTTTATAAATTACCCAGCCTCAGGTATTTCTTTAATAGCAAGGTGAGAACAGACCAACACAGATGGGTAAAGGCAGACAAGATGGTAGGTATTAGTGTTGGTGGATAATAACATATGGTTGTGTTTATTTGGTACTTGTTATGTAGTGTACATTGGCTGGGTGTGTTACAGATATTGTTTTGTAACCTTTACAATAACTGCAAGGCTGGTAGATTACCATTCTGGTTTTCCAGTTGAGGAGGCACAGGCCCTGAGAGGGTAACAGCCACGTTCACATAGCTAGTAAGAAGCAGAACCAGGATTGGAGCTCTGATGATGATATCTCCACTCTTCCTGCTCTGCAGCTCCTAGCCCTGCAGAAGGGCTGATTTCTGGGGGACAGTAAAGAGAGCCATAGGCATTGGGTCTTGCTGTGGCAAGTTTTAGGGTATCTTCTGAGGCCCCAGGTCTTAGAAGTAAAGTCAAATCGGCTAATAGTGTGTGTGTGTGTTCTTGTGTGTGCCCAAGAGACATTTGAGGGAAAGTGAGCTCATGGTGAAGGATGGATGGAGGGCTCCCAAGGAGGGGCCCTTTGAGGAGGCTCTTTCCATCATCCATATCCGGCACAGGTGAGCTCTCCCTATGGAGCCTTTTTAGCTGTCTCCCTAAGCTGGGGCAGGTGCCATTTTCCTCCCCTCAACATCTCCCTGGAGCTCAGAGTGTGAGTGTCCCAGGCTGGGCAGTGCGTCAGGAGGCCGTAGCCTGGAGGACAAACGCCATGGTCACGGCTCTTGAAGGACCTGCCTTGGCAGTTGGCCCCATGCCTTATGGGACTGCCACAGGGGTCACAGAGCCCTCATTTCCTCCCTGACTGGAACTCGTGGACTTCCTTCTCTTCCCCAGGGAGATGGGGAATGGGTCTCCCTGGAGGCTGCTCAAGGTTGGGGCTGTCAGTATGGGCAGAGTGGATGTGATTGCAGTGGCTTCTGATGCCTCTCCCTGTCTCCTCGTGACCCAGAGGCCTGTTCTTCCTGGTGATAGCCCCGGGAGAAGGGATGGCTTGTTAGAGGAGCCTTAGGCCTGCCCACATGTACAATGAACATACAGGCCAACATGGCCAAATGAGTGAGGGATACATGCTTGTCTTAGTTTGGGCTTTCCTAAAAACAAACAATAATTTGAGTAAAAGTGATTTTGTGGGACGCTCACATACTGCCAGTAGGGAAGTGGGCACGTGGTTCAGGATGGAGGAGGCAGCTGGTAACTCTCTGCTCTTAAACCAGTGGCTACTGTGGGCAAAATCAGGTCAGTCCTGTGGGCAGACTTGGAAATGTTGTCAAATACGTACCTTTCACCCATCCCACCCAAGGGTCAAGGTAGGATATTCATTCATACAACAACTTTCTAACTTCTTCTTCTTTTTTTTTTTTTTGAGACAGAGTCTCACTCTGTTACCCAGGCTAGAGTGCAGTGGCATGATCTCTGCTCACTGCAACCCTCGCCTCCCGGGTTCAAGCGATTGTCCTGCCTCAGCCTCCCAAGTAGCTGGGATTACAGGCATGTGCCACCAAGCCAGGCTAATTTTTGTGTTTTTAGTAGAGACAGGGTTTCCCTATGTTGGCCAGGCTGGTCTCAACCTCCTGGCCTCAGGTGATCTGCCCATCAAGATCTTGACCTCCCAAAGTGCCTGGCCCTAACTTCTTTAACTAACAGCTGCTCCTGGGGGCTGATACTTCCTGAGACTTGGAAGTCCCAGGGAGTCTCTGGCACAGATGCAAATCCTGGGGGTTATGCAAGAGCTGGAGGGGAGCAGGTGGAGCACTGTCAGGGCCAGGCCAGCATCATCTCCTACAAGCCTCACAACTGCTCTGTGAGAGTAAGTACTGTTTTTTTATTCCTGTTTCACAGAGGTGCAAACTGAGGCCAGAGATGTTAGGTCTCGTGCCTGAGTCACTCAGAGAATGTGAGCAGAGTCAGGTCTGGCTTCGGAACCCAGGCTTCTAACCCCAGAATTCTGTGGCTCTTCGCAAAGGATCCTGTGCTTCTCACAAAGGTTTCTCATCCTAGCAGCTTACACCTGTCAGCATTCCTAAGCGGGAGGCAGGGCAGGCAGATGAGGAACCCTCGCAGGTCAAGGAACTGAATATTTAGCTTTTCCTCTGTCCTGGGCATGAATTAGATGTTTTCAAACACATGGTCTCATCTAGTCCTCACACAGCTCCGAGAGATCGGCATCCCTTTCCCATCACTTCCAGACATAGACGCTGAGACTCCGAGACATTAAGTAACTTCCTCAGGGTCACACAGCAGGACGATGGCTGAGCCAGAAACTGAACTTGAGTGTCACCGAACTCCAGAGACACACACTTCAGTTACATAGGCTGCTTCTAAGAGGCAAGTGACCCGGGAGACCTGCCTGTGAGGTTGGGCGGGGCCAGCATCTTTCCTCTAACCCCGCATCTTGCCTTCCGCTCTGGGCTGGCCTCTGACCTGTGTTCCTTAAAAGCCAATCATAAGGTGGCCGAGGAGGTCCTTGAAGAAGGGGGAAGTGGGGTGTTAGGCTCTTCTCTGTCTTACCCCTGGGAAAGGTGCTACCCCTCTGTGCTCTGCGGTGGGGGGCTGGCCTTGGGGGAGAGTAGGGGTGCCCTCTTGCTCTCCTGCCTGCCTCCTTGGAGCTGGGTCTACTGCTGCCCCCGGGTCCCCTTTCCCCACTCCTTTTTTTTGGTTTGAGATGGAGTTTCACTCTTGTTGTCTAGGCTAGAGTGCAGTGGCGCGATCTTGGCTCACTATAACCTTTGCCTCCCGGGTTCAAGTGATTCTCCTGCCTCAGCCTCCTGAGTAGCTGGGATTACAGGCGTCCACCACCATGCCCAGCTAATTTTTTGTATTTTTAGTAGAGACAGGGTTTTATCATGTTGCCCAGGCTGGTCTTGAATTCCTGACCTCAGGTGACCTCCCGGCCTTGACCTCCCAAAGTGCTGGGATTACAGGAGTGAGCCACTATGCCCGGCCTCCCCACTGCTTTTAAAAATGTTTTAAGGTTTAATAGTTTTTAGGGTACAGGTGGTTTTTGGTTACATGGGTAAGTTCTTTAGTGGCGATCCTGAGATTTAGTGCACCTGTCGCCTAAGCAGTATACACTGTAACCAGTAAGTAGTCTCTTATCCCTCGCCTCTTCCCCACTGCTTTCTACCTGCTGCTGCCACTTGGCAGCAGAGGGAGCCGAGACCTCCACGTCTTGCTGATTTATGTTCACTGTTAAAACAATAATGTTTAATCTGGAAAGGGCTAATCAATTTTTTATGCTGATTATGAATAGGCCAGCTGTGCCTGCTTCTTCATTCATGGAGCTTCAGAAACAAGCCCATTTCCCAGGCCAGGCCTCCTTGGTGATTTATGCCATGGGAGGCCCTGTTCAAGGGGAGCTCATCCGTGGCTTTACCTGTGCCACTTTGGAAGGGAAGCCTTGGCAGCTGCTGGCTTGTGCATGAGTGTGCGTGTGTGTGTGTGTGCCTGCATGTAACCAGACAGCGTAGCCTGACCCCAGGTGGAGAACTGGACTGGAATGTGTACTTGTGTTTGAATGTGTGCACGTGTGTGTGTGTAGGTTTGCTGGGATGATGCTGGGTGATACGCTTTGGCTCTGTCCCCACGCAAATCTCATCTGGAGTTGTAGCTCCCCCGTCCTGTTCTTGTGATAGTGAGTTAGTTCTCACATAATCTGATGGTTTTCTAAGGGGCTCCCCCCTTCACTGGGCACTCATTCTTCTTCTTCCTGCCACCAAGTGAAGAAGGAAGTGTTTGCTTCCCCTTCCGCCACAATTGTAAGTTTTCTGAGGGCTCCCCAGCCACACTGAACTATAAGTCAGTTAAACCTGTTTTCTTTATAAATTCCCCAGCCTTGGGTATGTCTTTATTAGCAGTGTGAGAACAGACGAATACACTGGGCTACCATTAGGATGGAAGGTGGGAGTTACAGGATCATGGCATTAGAAAGGCTAACCAGGATCAAGTACTCGAACACTCTGCTTTTACAAGTGAGGAACTAAGACCCAAGGTGAGGTGACTTCACTGAGGTCCCATAGCTGGGTGGTGGCAGAGGTGGGACTGTGGGACTAGACTGTCCCCCGTCCCCGTACTCTTGCTGAGAGTGAACTCTTTCCACAGTGGTACAAATAGGGCAAGAGGGTTGGAGGAAGGAACTGCATGGGCGGCTTTGCTTGAGTCCTCTTGATTCGTCACAACCACCCTGGTGCCTCTGAGGAGCTTACATTTCAGGTACAGAAAGAGTTACAGACTTCACTTTGAAAGAGGTCAGCACTAGAAGAGAGAAGGTTATCTGAGGTTTGGGCTACAGCATTTGGGTGTTCTTGGAATCCACAAATAGGGTTGTAGGAGGGGTCGTTGGGGCTTTCTGGAGGAGGTGAGACGTGAGCAGAACTTTAGTGTGGTCAAGAGGAGAATGTACATGAAGGCATGGAGAAGGCCTTTGGGGCAGGACTGAAAATGTCCTTTATAGTATCACCTGAGGGTGGGGTCTGAACCTTGAGGCCAGACTAGGGAGGCCTGTGTCTCCCAGGCTGGGGTGGGGCAGGTGCTGTGTCTGGATGGCTTGGGTGTCCACAGGCAGGGGCTACTGTATGTAGACTCTGTGTGTCCCCTCCCCCTGCTGGGACTTTACCAATCCTGTGTATTCATTGTTTGACTTTGCAGGTATTTATCGCGCTTCTATGTGCTGGCCCCAGGGGTTATGTGGGTGAACAATCTACCATCAGGGCACTATGATCTATTTATAGGGGAAGAGCAGCTGTTAAATGTGTGAGGAGAAAAATAAAGCTTTAATAACACCTGTGATAAAGTGCCCTAGACTTTTCCTCTTGGCACTTGAGTGACTGCAGGGAGGTTGCAGTATTGAAGCTGAGACCAGAGGATGGTTAAGGGACAGGTGGAGGGGACAGAGAGAACAAGAATGCAGAGACCTCAGGATGGGAAAGAACCTGGGTCTGTCCAGAGACAGGAGGGGCTTGGTGGCAGCAGGGCAGGCAGAGACCCTGAAAGATGAGGCTGGAGAGCTGAGCTGGGTGTGCTGATGGGGTCCAAGGCTGGTGTGGGGAACAAGAGTAGAACTCACTGGAAGACCAGTTACGGGGCAGTTATGGTCATCCAGGCAAAAGGGGATGGTGGCTTGGACATAGGGAAGTGGAGAGGAGAGGACTGGCATATTTGCAGATGGAAACCACAGGACTCAAGGATAGGTTACATGGAGAGGCGTGGAGGAAGTGGAGGTGCCACAGTCACCTGCCTGGATTCTGGCATGCACAGTCGGGGGTGTTAGCGGGTCATCCTGCTGGCAGTTGGGGAAGGAATTTTGTACAATGCTGGAATTTGCATAGTTGCCTCCTCTTTCCTCAGGGTAGGAACGAGTGGGTTGTGGTCAGAAAGCTGGCAGGTGGCACTGAGCAATGTAGGGTTCAACATTGAGAGGCTAAACAGCCTAGGGTCCCTGGTTTCTAGATACTAAAAAAAAAAAAAAAGCACCCTGATCTAATGAGAGCTCTAGGGTGAGTGTGTTTCCCTGTCACCGGGTTTGTGGATAGAGAGGCTGTTGTTTTGTTTTGTTTTTTTTTTTGAGACGGAGGCTCGCTCTGTCACCCAGGCTGGAGTGCAGTGGCGCCATCTCGGCTCACCGCAAGCTCCGCCTCCCAGGTTTACGCCATTCTCCTGCCTCAGCCTCCCGAGTAGCTGGGACTACAGGTGCCCGCCAAGACGCCTGGCTAATTTTTTGTTTTTTAGTAGAGACGGGGTTTCACCATGTTAGCCAGGATGGTCTCGATCTCCTGACTTCGTGATCCACCCACCTCAGCCTCCCAAAGTGCTGGGATTACAAGTGTGAGCCACCGCGCCCGGCCGAGGCTGTTATTTCAACAGCTGGAGCTGCTCCTGCACGTCCACCGTGGAGTCCTCATAGCGATGAGAGTCTGGCCTGGACCCACTGCTGTGTGTGAACCAAGGACTGCTGCCTGCGTGTGAGGCGGCAGAGGAAATTGGGCTCCTCGGGAAGAGAGGAAGATGTCGCTTCATCTGAGCAGGGCCGAACGTTTGGCCCTGGTGCTGGGAAGGAATGACATTGAGGAGGAAGCCTGGGAGGGAAACAGGGACTGGTTTCAGGTGTCCTCGCCTGGCATGGCAGAACTAGGAAGCTGTGATGTTCCTCTTCGTGGTCTCACATCTTGGGGTTCACACTTGACCTATGTTCCCCTCGTCTCATTCCCCAGGTTTCCAGCCCCACTACGACCCTAGAAAATATAGCAAAAGACTAAAAACAGACTTCCACTGAGAGCGTGACACTAGCGCTCTAATCACCAGTCCGTAAAGTTTGTAAAGGGCCTGTATGAGGCTCCTATTGGCCGCTGTCACAAATGACCACGCATTGCATGGTTTCAGTCAACACACATTTATTATCTTATCCTGCAGATCAGCAGTCTGAAAACTAAGGTGTTGACTGGGCTGTATTCCTTCTAAAGGCTCTAGGGGAGACTCCCTTTTCTTGCCTTCTCCAGCTTTTAGAAACCACCTGCCTCCCTTGGCTTGTGGCCCCTTCCTTCATCTTTACAGCCAGTGGTATAGCATCTTCCAGTCTCCCTCTGCCTTTTTCACCCTGTCACCTCTGCACCTGTCATGTCATCTCTTTCTCTAATTCTGGCCCTCCTACCTCCCTCTTGTAAGGATTCTTGGGTTGATATTGGGCCCACCTGGATAATCCAGGTTCATCTTTCCACCTCAAAAGCCTTGCCTTTGGCGTACCTGTAAAGTATCTTTTGCCACAGAAGGTGAACATCTTTGTGGGGGCTCATTTTCTGCCTACCACAGGGTCAGATGATAAATGTTTTAGCTGTTGCAGGCCATACCATCTCTCTGTCACAACTGGTTACCTCTGTAGTGGTGGCACAAGTGCAGCCATAGGCAACATGTCAATGAATGGGCATGTGCCCCAGTAAACCATAGCTCTACCATGGCAGAGAGGGTTGGGTTGCTGACCCCAGTGCTGGTGTTCTTAATCACTGCTCTGCTTGCTGGGCTGAGCCAGTAGAGTTATGTTGGCTGCCAATCCCCCCACCTCCCAAGTGTGGGCTTTGTCTCCCCAGTAGATCCATGGCGCCTGGGTTTATCTCCCTGTAAAATTCTTGGGCACTGCTGGTATCATATGCCAAGTGAATCCAGAAAGCTTTTTTACTGGGTGCAACATCCTTGCATGTACAAAGAGCTTTGGGGCTGGGTACAGTGGCTTATGCCTGTAATCCCAGTACTTTGGGAGGCCAAGGTGGGTGGATCACCTGACGTCAGGAGTTCAAGACCATCCTGGCCAACATGGTGAAGCCCTGTCTCTACTAAAAATATAAAAATTAGCCAGGTGTGGTGGTGCACACCTGTAGTCCCAGCTACTTGGGAGGCTGAGGCAAGCGAATCGCTTGAACCTGGGAGGTGGAGGCTGCAGTGAGCTGAGATCGTGCCACTGCACTCCAGCCTGGGCAACAGGGTGAGACTCTGTCTCAAAAACAAACAAAAACACAAAGGGTTTTGGTATTCACTTGCTTTTGGCTCTGAGGCAAGCCGCATCGTTTAGGCACATTTGCTGTGTAGCATTTTGCTACCTCCTGAAGCCCAGGATGTCTGTCCTGATAGCAAATGGAGCTGCTCTAAGTGAAGGATGCTGTGCTTTGTGGATCTAGGAACAACTGAGGTTGTTGGAAAAGTCCTTTGGGGTTTTGTAAGGGTGAGCCTGTCAGGTTTTAGAATTCATGGCCCTCATCAGAAATGAATGTGAGCCTTTGTGGCTGGGCGTTCACCTCAGTGGGCAGGAGCTGTGGATGGGGACCCCTTCCCAAGGGGGAAACGGGGAAACTAAGTGTGGATTCCTAGCTTGGGAGTTGCTGGCCTTTGTATTTCGGGCTCTCTCCAGTCTCTGTATCTCATTCCCCTTATTCATGGTTCATACATGCTGTTCCCCGTTGCCTGGAAGGCTTTTCTACCTCCTGGGTTCAAACAGTTCTCCTGCCTCAGCCTCCCAAATAGCTGGGACTACAAGTGTGTGCCCCCATGCCTGGTTAATTTTTTATTTGTTTGTAGAGATGGGGGTCTCATTATGTTGTCCAGGCTGGTTTTGAACTCCTGACCTCAAGTGATCATCCTGTCTTGGCCTTCCAAAGTGCTGGGATTACAGATGTTGAGACACCGCACCTGGCCAGCTTCTCCTTCCTTTCTTCAGCTAGTTAACTGGCTCCTTAGCCTTCAGATCTCCGCTCTTTGTCATCTTCTCAGAGAAGCTCTCTCTGCTCTCCCTGACCAGATTCAGCCCCTGAGCATAGGCTCTTATGGTGCCAGCTCTCCCTTCATCGCCCTTGTCAGAGTTGGCCATTTTACTTTTATTTGTGATTATGTGGTTAGTTTCTGTCTCCTTCCCTTGACTTTTAAGTTCTAGCCATAACTCCAGAGGGTGATGGCTGTACCCACTTTGGACTCACTCCTTAAATGCCCAGTGATTAGCATCATGCCCTGCATGTATTAGTCACTCAGTAAACATTTGTTGGATAGATAAATGAATGACCCGTAGCGAATATATTCTCCTCTATAAAATATAGGCCGTAATATCTCCTCTAACCTCAAGAGAGGGTTGAGAATTATATACAAACATTTTGAAGGGACCAGACCTTACCCAGGTATAAGGAACTACCCATAGTTGAGCATTCAGTCCGTCCAGGGCAAAGATATTCTGACATTCCCTTGTATTGACCCAAGTTCAAATTCAAGGGCGAGGTGGTGAGTTCTTACATGGGCAGGCTTGCGGTGGTGGTGCAGGGCCCGGCTTGCCTGGGTCTAATCTCCTGGTCCCACTTCTCTCAACTGTGATGGGGCATAAGCACTTGGCCTCTGGGGCTCAAGGCTGGCTCATTGCCTCAGTATTCGGATCACCCAGGGGTTATCTGCTTGGGCTGGGACCTGACTCTGGGGGTCTCTGGCTTCATACTGCATTCTGTCCAGGACCTCTGGTCTCTTTTACCCCAGAGATCTCTGTCACAGGCAGGGACATAGATATGTCACCCTGTGAGGCTATAGAAGTTATTAAGATGGGGAATGCTGAAAGATTAGATTTATGATAGCCAACGGTGAATTATGAAGAATAATTTATCAAATGTCAGTGCCCGTGGCCTATAATTTACAGAAGGTTTGCTTAAACTGAGGAGATCTGATTGGACTGTCCCCTCCCCCACCACGAATGAATGACAGCTCTAATGGATGGCTTCCCAGGCTGGCCAGCCACACTGGGTGTTTATCTGCTTTTTCTTAATCATTATTATCACAACATTTCCATAGAGTCCCTTCATCCACAGCTCTCAAGGTACCCAGCACCCGGGAGGCCCCTCAGCCACCGTGAAGGAACTCTAGCCACTTCTGGGAGGTGTTTCAGCTACCCTGGATCAGCTGGAGGGCCCAAAGTCCCCTCTCCCTGATGAGGACAGGGAAAATCTAACCCTAATTCCATTCATCCGTTAGGAAATACCTACCGAGTCCCATCAGGTATAAGGTGCTTTTGGTACAGTGCTGAGCAAAAGCAGACGTCTGTAGTCTAGAAGAGAAGAGGAAAATGAAGCAAATATAAAGAGGTAAATGAGCAGCCGTGGCGATTGCTCTCAAGGAAGGTGCGTGAACCCTGAGAATGTACGCGGGGAGGCTTCTCTGAGGAGGTGATGGTTCAGCTGTGATTGGAAGAATGAGTGGGGGAAGGGGGCCTTTTGGCCAGAGGGGACAGTGTGTGCAAAGGCCCCATGGGGCATGCAGAGAGCATGCTGGTGGCTGATCGAGGTCATGTGTTTCTAGTGGATGGAGGAGGGTGGGGCAGGAGAGGTAGGCCGGGTCAGACCCCATGGGCCGTGTTCAGGATTTTGGCTCTGGGAAGCTGATGTAGTGACTTATGTAGAGAGATCAGCTTAAGTTTGGGAAACTCACCCTAGCTGCATGTGGAGGCTGGATTGGAAGAGAAAGGTCAGGCCGGTGAGGAGGTCATTGCAGTCTCTGGGGAAATGAGGATGGTGGTTAACACTCACTGATGGAACCAGACTGAGAGGCCAGAACTGCTGACTCTGTGCCCAGCACTCTCATTGTAGCACTCTGCCCTCATAACTGGAGGCATCACTGCTACTGCAGTTATTGGGGGGCTACTATAGGCTCTATTCTAGACCCTTTATTTATGTGGTTTCATATGACCCTATGAGGTAAATATTAAAATAACCATTTCACAGATAAGGAAACTGAAGTGCAGTGGATTTGAGCCTTGGCAGTTTGACCTAGAACCTGCACTGGAATCACCAAGCCTTATAGCTTCTCAGGCTAGACTGTCCTGACGAGCTGCTGGGCGTGTCTCAGAGTGCACACACAGCCATCCTGGAGTATGGGTGCCCCTGGCTTCTTTTTTCCCTACCTGTCAGCCTCTGGTCACCATTTTGAGGGAGGAAAGAAGCTTGGTCTGACCTGTGATGCCCTTGACAGAGCCATGTGGGCAATGGCCTTGTGCCAGGAGGCCCTTCAGCAATTGGCAAGCATTGTGCCAGCCTCAGTGCAGGAACAGTTTTGTAATTTCTGGGGTTGGCCCTTGTCAGGAGGGCCTCAGATTCTGCTGCTGGCCCTTCGTTTTCTTTTCAGCTTGGCAACAGCAATAGCTAATGGCTCTGCAGAACCAATAGTTTGATCTTTTGGAACCCCAGAAAGAACACAAACTCCATGGAAGACAAGGTCGGAGTGTCCTTGAGCTGTTATTGCCATGATTATTTTTATTATAATAAATTGCTCTGAGTGGAAAGCTGGTGATGAGGGGTATTCCCACCTTGAGGCAGGGCAGCTGTTGAGTGGGGCAGAGGTCCGGACAAGGAGTGAGGAGGGAGAGTGACACTTGATGCCTGTTCTCCCCTCTGATCACCATGGTCACATCAGAGGTGTCCCCTTCTTACCGTGCTGGATGTTTCTTTCAGGATTGGAGGAAGCAGCAATGTGCAGGAAGCACTGTCTCCAGCAGGCCCTGCTAAAATACAAGTGTGTTTTTCTGAGAGGCTGTTGCCTTTGGAGGTCTCCTCGTGGCCAGAGACTATGTTAAGTACACTCTATGTAATTAACATGGTTCCTGTCATGTGATGGTCCTGCAGTAAATATGTGTTGACTGATTGGCTTAGGCTAAGGAATAGCAAATTGGTTTCATTTCATATATGAACTCTGGTCAATTTGTAGTGGCTGCCTGGGGCACTGTGTTGAGATTCCAAGGCACCACCTGGGCTCATCAGGAATGGACTAGTGATGTCTGGCATCTAGTAATAGTTACTAGTATTAGTTAGCTATTGCCACATAACAAATTACCCACATCCCACCTCCAAAACTTAGTGACTTGAATCAATAAACATTTGTAATCTTACAGTTTCTGTGGGTCAGGAATTTGGGAGGCTGTGGCTGAGTCGTGAGGTTGCAGTCCTATGGAGGCCTGGCAGGGGCCGGAGGATTGTTTCCAAGATGGCTCACTGTTGTCAGGAGGCCTCGGTTCCTTGCCACATGGACCTCTCTGCAGTCGGCATGAGTGTCACCATGTCATGGCAGCTCACTTCTCCCAGAGCAAGCAATCCAAGGGTGAGTGAGAGGCTTGTCACCGCCTTTATGAACTTAGTCTTGGAAGTCACACACTATCACTTCTTCCACGTGTTCTTTGTTGGGAGTGGGTCATTAATTCCAGCTCGCACTAAAGGGAGGGGAATAGGTGCCCCCTCTCAAAGGGAGGAGTATTTAAACATTTGTGGACATGTTTGATTTAGTTAATTAATTTTTAACATCCAGATGGTACCAAAATATTCTATTAACACCATGCTTAGGACACTCCAGTGGTTTCTCACCCTTTTTCTCCCTTATAATTAATTAATTATAGAGACAGGATCTTGCTATGTTGCCCAGGTTGATCTTGAACTCCTAGCCTCAAGCAGTCCCCTTGCTTCAGCCTTCCAAAGTGCTGGGATTACAAGCATCAGCCTCCATACCTGGCCATTGTGAACATATTTTAAAACTACCGCGGGGAAGTGAGTGTGCTTGTGCCACTTACTTGCTGTCACCGTCAGGTGTCACCTTGGAAGATATAGGAATAATCCTGAAGAGGTGGGTTACAAATCAGACATGTTTAAAGGGGAAGGGCAGGAATTGCAGCAAAAGCGGGTATTGGCTGATAGGGCAATGACAAGATATAGGGGTATCTGGGGCAGGCCCCTGGGAAGTGGTGCAGGGAGAACTGGATGGGTTCCAAATGGAGGTGATGGAGAGGTGGTGGTGGGTTTTCTGCCCAAGGCAGACATCAGAGTTTTGCAGAGTCCTAGATAGCTGGAGTTATTGTGTCTGCCTTAGGCTGGGGGTGGGAAAGGGGGGTGAAACGCTCTCCAACCACTTCCATTAGTGCAGATGGAGACTTGTCTCTGCTCACCAGGCTCCAGTGGATGGCAGCTGGCACCCAGCCAGGTGTAGGGCAGGCCAACTCGAGACTGCAGGAGCCAGATGTTGTTTGCTGCTGATGCCATGGTAACCTGCCCCGAGTTGGTTCTGCCCCAGGTGCCCTAAGTGGGAACTGCTTGGTCTTGGTGTCCAGGCCTGGGCTTGCCTGCTTTGAGGCAGGCTTCCGTCTGCATCTGGAGCCAGGCAGTTCAGGGTTTGTGAGATGCATTATTGATACGGTGACGTAGTTTCTAAAACCAAAATTGGCCTGACGTGACCGAGTATGGGAACAACAGGCTGGAGTATTTGAAAATGGGCCATCTTGGAAGAATTCAGCCGTCCCCCATCCTGTTACTGGGGAGCCCCTTCCCTGAGGGCCCTGAGGCTGGCCACGCTGCAGCATCTGGAGGGGCTGTTTAAGATACTCTAAGCAAAACTCCCCAGGCGGCATAGTGTGGTTTCTCCAGAAGATCCTGACTTCCTGTCCCCTTATTTTGGTCTGGGCCGGTGCTTGGCTGCACAGTGTGGCAGTTTGGTAACACTGCCCTGGCTTCATGGGACTCTGCAGGATGGAGTTTCTGGATAGTCTCTTACTCTGCCCTTTGACTCGGGTATGATGTCACTTGGTCTCCTGATTCCCAGGCTCATGAAGCCAGACTGCTGAGGACTTAACTGCCCCGGATTTGCCAAGCCCCTAGGGGATGACACATATTTTCTTACGCCCCTGGTGCTTTTTTGCTCATTAAACAACAAACACTTCCCCACTTCACATATGTGCGCACACGCACACACTCGCGCGCGCGCACACACACACATACACAGAGAGAGAGAGAGAGAGAGAGAGAGAGAGAGAGAGAGAGAGAGAAAGAAACCGAACGATAAAAAGCCAGAGAAACTCTTTTTCTGATTATTTTTCCTTTTCCAGACAGGGACATCGATATATTTGAATCATGGGCCGACAGTAATTAAAAAGCACGTAACTAGCCATATTAAAATGCAGTTGTTTTACTTAACTGATTTTGCCGCTAGACCCAGAGCGGAGGGCGGGGGGGGAGGGAAAGAAAGAAATGGGGAAAGAAAGGCTTAGAAAGGGAGGCAAGTTTCTGTGAGTGACTGGAGGCAGCTGAGGGCCCTGCTTGAATCTAATTGCTGCAAATGCTGCAGTTTGTTTCTGGTAATGGTTTTCTGCTGAAAGGGCTGGGGGACGAGGCCTGATTGGAGGGGGTGGCATTTGTTTCAGCTGCATGGGGGGTATAATTCTGCTTTCGGGACAGGGTCTATTTTTCCTTACCATCTATCAGCATAAAGTACTTCCACTGAACACTTTGAATCAAGGTTCCATTTAGAGATACTTTATTCATATTTAATTACAGGCTGCAGCACCAATCTTTAATTACCTTTTTTATAAGCCAGCTAGGAACATCCACTAGCAATCAATTATCATGTGTGTGTATGTGCGTGTGCTTGCTTAAGCACAGGAGGGTGTGGGCGTGTGACTTGCTTCCTGGTAGAGAAGGAAAAGATGGCTGCAGGGACACTGGGGAGGGGGTGGGGTAGGGTGTCTGTGTGACAGGTTTCCAGTGCCCAGTGAGGGGTGCATCCTCCTTCCCCCCGCCTGTCTTTGTTTCTGCTGGTGGTACTGGGGATGTGGGCAAGTCCTCACAGCTGGGTCTTGTTCAGGTGCTGAGTTGGCCACTGGGCTTGGGTGCTCTCTTGAGGCCCCCTTGATTCACCTGGTGGGGATGGGGAATTGTGGGAGGCCTCCTTCATGTCCTCTGGGGATGTGGTGGACCAGACTTCCTCTCACCCTAGAGATTAGGATCTGCTCACCTCAGCTCTTTCTTTTCCTCACCTCCCTGCGGGGTGCTCTTGGCAGCTGTTCCTGCTACACAGTCCTAGTGATGCCATGTCACTCTTCAGTTGCAATGACTCTGCAGTGCCCCTGCAATGACATGGGCTTGAAGACTGGTTGTCCTTCTCAGACAGTGAGCACATGTTCCTGAGAGTCAGGTGGTGGCTTGGGGTTAAGGAGTGAGGCCAGATGACCCCCAAATCCCTTTTCAGTGGGAAGATTGGGCCATTTTAGCTGCCTGGGAGATGAGGGTGTGAGTTCACAGCCCTGCTCCAGAAAACCCTCTGCTTGGTGCTCCTTCAGGAACTCCAGAGAGCTTGCAAAGGGACTTGGTGTTGATCTCATTATGTAACAGCTGGGGACATTGCCGAGGCTTTACTTTCCCTTCCATTCCTGGGTCCCTGTCCCAGCAAGGGGGTGGGGAGGGGACGGAACTCACACTTACTGGGTCTCTTAGGGGTGCTGGGCACCATGTCTGTGTTTTTTTCACTTATGCCTGCTGGGGCCTGAGGATACTATGTCCTTCAGAGCCCCTTCTGTTGTGTGTGGCAGAAAACTGAAACTGACCTAAGCAGACAAAGGAATCACAGGGTCGGTACTCAGGCATGGCTGGATGGAGAGGCTCAAACGTTGTGGCCTGGGTTCACTCTGTCTGTCTCTTGGTACTCTGCTTTCTTCTTTGTTGCTACTATGTGACCCTCAGCAGTTCTACCCCAGGCTTATATTTTTATGTCAAGTTCCATTGAGAAAAACATCCCTTCTATATCAAACAAAAGTAAAATGATTTTGTCTGATTGGACCAGTTGAGTTACCTGTACATCTCCGAACTAATGCATATGGCCAGAGATATTCAGGGTCCTGATTGGCCAGGCCAGGGCCTCACACCTGCCTTGGAGGAACAGGTGTGCTTTTTCTGTTTTGGAAAGCTGCATGTTTGAGGTCTTTGGATTCATAGGAATGTGGGAACAGGAAGGTCTAGCCATTTCAGAGGGAAGAAAAAGTGGATTCAATTCTTCTCCAGTGGAATAGTGGATTCAGTCATTCAACAAATTTGTTTGACACCAACTAGTCCCAGCTGTGTTCTAGGGCGTTGCAGGGAATTCAGCAGGGAACAGAACAGACAAAAATCTTTGCCCACTTGGAGCTGATGTCCTAATGGGGTTTATAGGGATGATGATCCCGTTGTTTCCCCATCCCAAGTCCAGGCCCAAGATAGAGGGTTCTTATGCAGAGAAACTCAGGGTGATTGGGTGGATGACAAGGGAAGAATTTTGCCATTGGGAGTCTAGAACTCACGAAGGAGGAGGAAAGACAAGTGTGTTTTTGGGGGAGCAGGGAGAACCAGACACTGGGAGAGATACAAATAACAAACCAACCAGGATGAAGGGGGCCAGGGAAGTGAATCCCATACCCATCTGTCCTGACAGAGAAGCATAGGCCTTTCCTCATGTGACCTGGGCCTTTAGTCTGGGCAGGATGTTGATAAATGGGAATGGAGTTTAGTGAAAGCTACAACAATGATGACAGGGCTGGAGGGAGTGATTTATGAGAGGAGTTTAGGAAAGTGATGGTGTAGCCTAGCAAATGGGGTGAGGATGGTGGCTGTGGGTCATGTGACATCTGAAGTCCAAGGAGAGGGGTGGAGGGGCAGGGCAGAGTGGCTGCTGCAGTAATGGGGACCGAGGGAGGAAGGGCTGCGCAGACTGAATAGACTTCAAAGCATGAGGGCCTAGGAGGGTGGGCCAGGAGAGCAGGCATCTATACATGCTTGTGCATGTGTGTGTGTGCATGTCTGGACTTTCCAGGATTGTGAGGCTGTACAGAGGCTTAAAGAAATGGAGGGGATTAGGATTTCAGCCTTGGCCAATCTTGGAAAAGACCTTTAGGGGCCTCTTTCCTAGCTGGCAGAATATTTGGATCTGGACCGTGTAGGTGTGACCACTCAAGTCGGGGAATTTTATTTCCTTGCAGAATATCGGTATGGCATTTCTAAGAGGGAAGGAGGGAAGGAAGAAAGAAGAAGGAAGAGTAAGGAGTATATTTTCCACTTCATAGAAAAAGAAAGGCACAGAAAAGGCAAAGGGCTTTGCTCAGGCCTACTTTGAGTGGCATCGCAGGTAATGACCTAGAGCAAAGTTCTGGCTTGCAGCCCTGGGGTCTCTGCTTGAGTGGCCAGGCTGGGAGTGGACTTGGTGACCCATGTTGAGGCTGCTGCTCAGGCAGGAACAAAAGGTGGTTGTTGGTCTGGGGCCTCCGCCCAGGATTCTTTGAGCTCCCCTGGTTGGTAGAATGGAAACGTCCTCTGTCTGATCCCTGTCTGGGGCTGAGATACTAGGCTGCCCTGGGCCCACATTCTGTTAATGCTGGATTGTCCATATGTGAGAACCCAGGAGGCACAGCGGTGGATAGTGCAATGGGCAGATAAAACTCAGTTCTGAACAGCACTTCTTTAACCTTTGATGGAGGTGCTTAGGGGCCCACGCACAGGTATGAGGATGTGCCTTCCATGCACATCTTCTGTCCCCCTCCCTCTATATGCCTACCGTTCGTGAATGTCCAGCAGCGGAGGACCGGGCAAGACCTGGTCCTGGTACACAACTGATAAAGCAAAAAATCTGTTCTTGGGGCTGGGTGCGGTGGCTCATGTCTGTAATCCTAGCACTTTGGGAGGCTGAGGTGGGCGGGTCACTTGAGGTGAGGAATTTGAGACCAGCCTGCCAACATGGTGAAACACCATCTCTATTAAAAAATACAAAGATTAGCTGGGTGTGGTGTCACACACCTGTAACCCCAGCTACTCAGGAGACTGAGGCAGGAGAATTGCTTGAACCTGAGGGGTGGAGGCTGCAGTGAGCCAAGATCATGCCACTGCACCCCAGCCTGGTTGACAGCACGAGACTCTGTCTCAACACACACACACACACACCCCACACACACCACACACACACACACTTTCTCTCTCTCTCTTTCTCTCTCTCTCTCTCTCTCTCCAATCTGTCCTGGGGGCGGAGGCTGCAGTGAGCCGAGATCATGCCACTGCACTCCAGCCTGGTCTATATCGTGTGACTCTGTCTGTCTCAACATACACACACACACACACACACACACACACACACAAATCTGTCCTGGGGGCACTAGGCATCCCTGACTCTGGCCCGTCTTCCTGACTGCCTCTCACTGAACTGGGTCACTTTTTTAATCGCTCTGTTCTCTCTCTACTCCCGACAGATCCATGATTTGTTCCAGAGCTTCGACGACACCCCTCTGGGGACTGCCTCCCTGGCCCAGGTCCACAAGGCAGTGCTGCATGATGGGCGGACGGTGGCCGTGAAGGTCCAGCACCCAAAGGTGCGGGCTCAGAGCTCGAAGGACATTCTCCTGATGGAGGTGAGAACCCTCCCCTCCCTTTCTCCTTCCTGTGTCCTGGGTCCACATTTCCCTGGGATCCAGGCTGTCTAGATGGAACCGGTTCAGGCTGGTGTGGAGTGTGGCCCTTCGAGCAGCAGAGTGGGAGAGGAGAGCTGAGAGCACGACAGAGGAGGTGTTATAACAGCTCCGTGACCACAAAACCCTGTGGCAGCTTGGGTTAGTTCTTGATTTGTCCCTGGGAACTGCCTGTGATAGTCTCAAAACACACTGAGTGGCTGCTAGGGGCCAAGGGGACCTCAGGGGAAGGATGTTGTAGAAATGAGCTAAACCAAAGGTGTGTTTTTTTGTCTACCAAAGGGGTAGACAAAATTACATCTTAATTTGTTAAATTGTAACAAGAGGGAGCATGTGGTCAACAGGGATATAAAAAATGACATACAGATCACGTAGAAATATCTATGCAGGTTGCAGGTTTGCTTCTCTGGTACTTACTTGGAATGAACAAATTCACCTGTCTGAATGGTCCTAGGAAAACCCTTAGTGGACTTTTCTAGCTCTGTGCTCAGAGTAAGGGCAGAAGAGGTGGAGCGGCCACTGCTTGAGTCAGTAGCCATCACCCTCCATGGGGAGGTCAGCAATCTGTTTAATTTGTCAGTGTGTTCCTTTCTTTCCTTTTCTTGTTTCCCTTCCTTTGCTTCCCTTCCTTACTCTGGACTCTTAGTTTATTCTTTCAACTCACTTTAACCAAACTTGGTGCCTATGTTGAGGGTCTTCTGCACCCTATGCTAGGTGGGTGCTGGGAACACAAGAGTGAGTGAGCCCCATCTTCATCTTGGGACAATCCTCATTTAGTGGAGACAGGCATGTAAACAGTCACAGTGTGTTTGCACAGTGCCATGTAGCACTGTGCGTGGATGGATGGGGCACCAAGGGGGCTGCAGCAAGATGGTGACTCTTAAGATAGCCAGGCGGCAGAAGGACAGCCCAGCGAGTGTGAGGGCCTGACTGCTTGGAGGACAGAGTGTACTTGGATAACTTCAACCTGTTCCGATGGTATGAGCTCTAAGTAGAGATGAGGCTGGGAAGGTAGGTAGGATAGAACACGGGGGTTTGTATTCCAGGCTAAGGCATAGAATGGTATGCATGGCCAACACTCACTACATATTTGTGGATCTGAGCAGATCTGAGTTTTTTCCTGTAGTCATTGGGAACCATTTAAGAATTTTAATTAGGGGACTGTCATGATCAGATTTGCATTAGAAATAAAAATCTGTTGGGAGTCTGGAGGATGGATCGGAAGGCAGAAAGACTGTAGCCAGGAGATGAATTGAGGGGCTGCTGCATTGGTCTGAGAGAGAAATAATGATGTGAAGTGAGGAGTGTAATAGGAGTAAGGGAGATGGATGGGTTCAAGGGACAGAATAATCAGGATTTGTGACCAGCTTTACACATGGAGGGGGGCAAGGACTGGTATGAATGAGAAGGAGACAAATATCTTAGGTTTCTGGCTTAAGTGATTATGTTTAGGCATTTTTAACTATATACGGTAGTTCCCCTTTATCTGTGAAGATACATTCCAAGACCCCCAGTGGATGCCTGAATCCTCAAATAGTGCCCAACCCTATATATGCTGTTTTTTCTTATACATACTGATATGGTTTGGCTATTTCCCCACCCAAATCTCATCTTGATTATAGCCCCCATAAGCCCCACGTGTTGTGGGAGGGACCCAGTAGGAGGTGATTGAATCATGGGGGCAGGTCTTTCCCATGCTGTTCTCGTGACAGTGAATAAGTCTCACAAGATCTGATGGTTTTATAAAGGGGCAGTCCCCTGCAAAGGCTCTCTTGCCTGCCACCATGTAAGATGTGCCTTTGCTTCTCCTTGGCCTTCTGCCATGATTGTGAGGCCTCCCTAGCCATGTGGAGCTGTGCATCCATTAAACCTCTTTCTTTTATAAATTATCCAGTCTCAGGTATGTCTTTATTAGCAGCGTGAGAACAGACTCATACACATACATACCTGTGATAAAGTTTAATTTATAAATTATGCATAGTAACAGACTAATAATAAAATATAAGATATAATTATAATAAGGGTGAGGTGAATGTGGTCTCTTTCTCAAAATGTCTTATTGTATTGTACTCACCTATTTTCAGGACACAGTTGACCTTGGATAACTGAAACCTTGCAAAGCAAAACTATAGAGAAGGGGGACAACTATTTGTCAGTCAGGGTATAGTTGGTGAAAAGAATTTGCTCTACGTATTTCAAACAGGGAATTTCACACAGAAAATGGAGTTTACAAATGATGTAATGGGCAAAAAGCCAAATGGGATGGAGGGACAATTGCCAACAGCAGAAAGCCAAGGCCACCCTCAAGGCAGAGGACAAAGAGAAGATGTAGTTCTCTAGATCCCAGGGCCAGGGACCATGGATAGTAGCTGAGACTGTGGTGAGCTTGTTCCCTGGGAGCCAGATCACAGACATAGGGCCCTTCACTTGGGAGTGGGAGCCACAGATGCTGTTTGAGGCAGAAGAGTTTCCATCTCCTCTTGCCTCCCAGTATGTTGGTATCCCTCAGTGTTGCCTCTGGGCAAAACCTAGCTGGCAGCAAGTTGGCAAGGGAGCCTGGGAAATGGAAGTTCTCAAGAGAGTAAGGGGATTAGGATGCATCTCTGAACGAAGTGAAATGGTCAATGCAGCAACCACGTAGGGTACAATAGTGCTCTTGGCTGTTTTGGATAGGGATATCCTTGTTGGTCTGGAGTCCAGGCTGGAATACAAATTCAGCATTTATGAGTAAAGATACTCTTGATAGATGAATCTGGGGGAATAGTTGAGATCACTCAGAGAATGTATATAGAGTTTAAAAGACAGCAACAAGAAGAAAGAAGGCAAGGGAAAAAACTGTGCAAAACATTGTTTGGGGGGTGAGCCCAAGAGGATAAGTTCATGAATGGGACTAAGAAAGCATGATCAGAGAGACTGGAGGAGAACCAGATTGTGCAATGCTGCTATATTCAGTGGAGAAAAGTTAAAGATGAAAGCACTATATTAGTTATCTGATGCTGCATAATGAGTCACCTCAAAATACAGTGGCTTAAAACAACAGTCATGTGTTTTGCTCATGAATTCGCAGTTTGGCCAGGGCTTGGTAGAGAAACTCATCTGTTTTATGCAGCACTAGCTGGAGTAACTTGACTGGGGGCTGGAGTGGCTCATTCCCTGGCTGGCAAGTTGGTGCTAGCTGTTGTCTGGGAGCTTAACTGGGGCTGTGGGCCAGGGCCTTAGTTCCTCTCCACATCAGCCTCTACATGGCTGCTTGGTCTTCCTCACAGCATGGCGGCTGAGTTCTAAGAGCAAGTGACCCAAGAGAATAAAGCTGAAAGTACATCACAGTTTTATGACTCAACCTTGGAAGCCACATAGGATTACTTCTTTCTTACTCTTTTGGATGAAGCAGTCACAAAGGCCCCCTTAGTTAAGTTCAGGGTTGGGGAAATAGACTCTACCTCTTAATGGGAGAGTGGCAGGGTTCTAGAAGTGAATTAGAATGGGAGGTACTGTGGCAGCCATTTTGGGAAACATAGTCTGCCAGAATTCCTCAGCGTTGTCAAATGGGAGATCAAATCAGTAAAGCACTGGAAAGGGTATTTTGGATTTGGTGATTCAGGGTAGTTAGGAAGAGCAGCTACAATGGCCTGATCAGGGTGAAAGAGAACTGAGACTCAAGGAAGTGGAGACTCTTCACAGAGAATGTACTCTTTTCAGATATTTAGTTGTGGAAGGTTCGGGAGAGTTAGGGTAGTGGTCAGAGCAGAGCATAGGATTGAATACTGGGGAGACTTGAGTGGAATTGTAGCTGATTGGGAAGGGGGCAGATTAGGGGATTCGGCAGAGAGAAGTAATTGCTAGATCAAGTCCTGAGGGAGATTCAAGTGACTGGGAGTGAAGAACACAGGTGGAAACCTTAGCCTTTGTTTCGAGCCCAGTGGAAGGTGGGAAGGCTGGGTACAGATGAGTGTGTGGGGCAGAGGAGAGGGGGAGGGAAAGTGGGCAGCAGAGTGTGTAGCAGCCTGATAGCCTCTATTTTTTCTCTGAAGTGGGAGGCAAGACCATCTGCTGAGAATGAGGGGGTAGAAGGTAGCATTGGAGACTTGAGGTGGGTGAAGGTTTGGAATAGCTACTGTGTGCAGTGGAAACGGGGCTGACCAGGGCAGGAGAGCAGGGTTGCCGGGTGGCCCTGAGCATCTACCTACAAACCTGATTTTTCTAGCATACCTGTCAGCAGCTGTGGAGCAGCCATAGCTGGGAGAGAACTGGGAGATTTGGAGGATCTCTCCTGAATCCCAGAAGCCACTCCTGAGTCAGGCAGGAAGCTGCCTCTGCATAGTAAAGCCATCAGGGCCCACTTGGACAGGGAGGACAGCTGTCGCTTTTTCTCTGCGTTTTCTTGCTGCCTCCCTAAGTTATGGTTGCTGTAAGGTCAGAGCAATAATAGCAGTAATAAAGATTTGGCATCTTCCTCCCTGAGGTAAGGATCACATGCTTTTCTTGGGAAGCACAGCCTGGCAGGCTGTTTGCAGAGTACGGAGTGGCTCCTTAGTAGTGGCTTGAGGCAGTTCTGGGGCTGGGACCACAAGGCAAACCGGAGACCCACACTCATACCCTTCAGGAGAACAGCCGGAACGGAGGCCTGAGGCCACCACCCCATGGACTGTCAGGATGAGCAGCAGCACTGGGTAACACTGCCATCTCACTGGGCTTCGTCTCTGGTGGGAAAAGTCCTGCCTGGGTCCTTCTCTGATGGAAAACCAAGAAGCTCGTACTTGAAGTGAATATTTTCTTTTTCTGTGTTGTGACCTAAATGGTGTCTTATATTTAGGAATGACAATCCCAGAAAGGTATTAAGCATTCTTGGCCTGAAGAATGATTTCTAGGGGACATTTAGGGCTACCAGAAACTGAGGGACAGAGAGGAGGCAAAGCTACTTTTCTGCATACCCTCTATGTCTCCTTTCATGCCAACTCCAGGTGTGGTATGCCCATATGCTTCTCTCCCACTCTTGTGCACTCTCCTCTGCCCTGTAATTGATCACAGCCTGGTCTTAAGAGAAAAGCAATCTGATGAAAGCAATTCACAGTAAAGAGAGAGTGACTGATAGGCTTAACCTCTTTATATTTGCATTTTAAGAGGTGACCTTCTACATCCAAACTCATAACTACTGTGCATTTACAGGGTGATAGAGGTCTACAGGGGTGAGACTTTTGAGAACAAGGGGGTGGTAACTACTGGTTGAATCAGTTGGGATGCTTTCAGTTGGCTCTAAGAACCAGAAAATCCAACTGAAAGTGGTATAGCTAATGCTGACCCCTATTATCTCACATGTGAAGACATCTGGAACTTGGGTCAGCTGTTCCAAGGCTGACAGCCCAGCACCTCATTGTGGTTTGTAACAACTCAGACTCTTTCCGTGTTTCACTCTGCTTCTCAGCTTCCTGGCTTGCCCTCCTGAGCCAGCACTGAGCATAGTCCCAACACAGCAGCAACAGTTCTGGTGTTACAAGTAGGTGACATCCTCATATTATTTATCAGAAAAAAAAAAAAAAAAAAAAAGGAGGTCCCTAGCAGAGTTCCCTTCATTTCTTATTGTCAAGAAGTAATGCCCACTCCCAAATCAGTCTTGGCAAGAAAACTGGGACCACCTTGATTGGCTTAAACCAATCATGACTCACCTTCTCAGACCTGTTTTCCTTGAAGGACGTGAAGGATGTACAAACTTGGGGTTGTGTTAGCCAGGATGATGGGGGAGATGGCTGTTGGTTTGGCCTCCAGTAGCATGTACCACCCTAGAGTTTTGTGTCTTCTGTGAACCTGGCAGTTTTGTGTCTCCTATGAACCTTCTCCCTTGGAGAGGGGAGAGAGCCTCTAGGATAGACTGTGAAAGGATGGCAGGGGAGGGAGGCTGATTCTCAGTAAATGGTGTTCAGTGAATCAGATGGTGTCGATGACTTTGCACAAAAGAAAAAGGCAGAGCCAAGGATGTTTTTTTAGCTTTGTCATTATCACCTGATAGTGTCCCTTTAATAGTTGGGGCAACTCTACTTCTAGATGCACGGCCAGTGACTCTTATTGATTTGAGTGGCTGTCCAGAGCCAGACTAATTGGGCCCAGAGATTGGAACAATGATTCAGCAGGAGGGGGTGAACTGATGAAGCATAGGCCATCCGTCTGCTGGCGGGCTGGCTTTGCAGCAGTTCTTTTCTACCCACAACACTGGGGAGCTTAGCGGGCCATATCTCACTGCCATTCTCGCTGCTTGAGGGCAGGGTAAGACTCAGATGATCCCTGAGCTGTGGGACTACCATAATCCCCAGGTCCTAATCACCCTATATCACTCCCAGTTATTTCTCCAGCTTCTGAATTGATGAGGAACACTCCCTTACCCTCTCACCCATAAGGAATCTAACATATTGCCAAGTACTATGCCCTTCATGCACCACTGGGCCCCAAGGCGCTCGGCTATGTTGGGGTGGGACTCTTTGGCCTGAGCAATAAATCTCATCTATTGCTTGATGTCATCTGGCCCATCCCAAGGGTCAAGGGTCTCAAAAAGTAAAAACCCATGGCAGTCATGTTTTTGACTTTTTCTGAGCAGCATTTTCAGTGCATTTTGTCTACCATCTTGTTTGTTTGTTTGTTTCTTTTTTTTTTTTTTTGACAGAGTCTCACTCTGTCGCCCAAGCTGGAGTGCAGTGGTGCGATCTCAGCTCACTGCAACCTCCACTGCCTGGGTTCAGGTGATTCTCTTACCTTAGCCTCCCAAGTACCTGGGATTACAGGTGCCTGCCAGCACACCTGGCTAATTTTTGTATTTTTAGTAGAGACGGGGTTTTGCCATGTTGGCCAGGCTGGTCTTAAACCCCTGACCTCAGGTGATCCATCTGCCTCGGCCTCCCAAAGTGTTGGGATTACAGGCGTGAGCCGCAGCACCCAGCCTCATCTTGTTTCCTTACTAAATGTGTTGGTTGAGCGGTGGGTGGCTAGGCAATGTTTGCGTCGGCACAGAATCCAGCAGCGATTTTATTTTTTAAAATATATATTAAAAAGTATCCAGAGATGTGGGCCACCCAAGGAAACTTCACCCTATAAATCTGTTTTCTAAAAAGTGTGTACTTTAATAACTTATCAGAACAAAGATAAACCCTGTGAATGGCAAGCTATTTACATCACTCTGAATTGATTTTCGACTCTTGTTGAACGTTCATTTTTACCAGTTTGGATCAGTACAGGCATTCTATTTAGTGTGCTGTTTTCCCATAGAACATTATTTCTTTTATAATGTACAATAACTTGATAACAGTAACTTGCATTTCCAGTTGCATTTTACAGTTTACAAAGCTCCTTCTCTGCCTTATCTTGAGCTTCCTATTGTATTGTCCTGTGTCGTTGTGTTGTGTTGCATGAGGCAGGGCTGCATAAAGAATGAACAAGAAAAGCCCAGGTCAGATTTTGTTTTGACAATTCCTGTTCTCTACTATGTAAAATAGGCAAGAAAAGGATTAAATGAAAGTGTGCGTGTAAAGTGTTCGTAGCACAGTGCCTGGCGTGTAGTAGGAACTAAATAATGATAATTCCCCTTCTCTTTTGCTATTTTAAATAACAGTCAGTTGTTTTCTTTTTCTTTTCTTTTCTTGGTTTTATTTTATTTTTTATTTTTTGAGATGGAGTCTCTCTCTATTTATTGCCCAGGCTGGAGTGCAGTGGCGTGACGTAGGCTCACTGCAAACTCCGCCTCCTGGGTTCAAGCGATTCTCCTGCTTCAGCCTCCTGAGTAGCTCGGATTACAGGCACATGCCACTACACCTGGCTAATTTTTATATTTTTAGTAGAGATGGGGTTTCCCTGTGTTGGCCAGGCTGGTCTTGAACTCCTGACTTCAAGTGATCTGCCCGTCTTGGCCTCCCAAAGTGGTGGGACTACAGGTGTGAACCACCATGCCTGGCCCATTCACTAGTTTTCAAACTTATGTGTGACTCTTCATTTTTTCCATTATATTTCTGTGTGGCCCATGATTGATTTTTCCTCCTGCAAGCCAATGACCCTATAGGAAGATAGTTTCATTATTTTACCTTGAAGGAAGTATTAATTTTTGAATATACCTTGATTGATTCATAAGGTTCCAGATCAAGTAGAGAACTCTCAGGCTTTCTGAAATTATGATTCCCCCAAATCCAGAAGTTATGGCTCTTTCCACTAAAGCCTCAGAAACAGAAAAACTCATTTTCTTTGGATAACACATGTGAACATATAATTATCTCAGAGAAGCAGACAAAATCTTTGAAATATTCATTTGTTCATTCATTTACTCATTCATTCATTCATGTGAGTATTCAATAAACATCTGCAGAGTGTTGAGTAGCTGGTAGGCACTAGTGGAAACATTGGTTGTTAGAAGAATTTTATGGAGAAGATGCATTTTGGGAGAAAAATCAGAAAGTCAAATTGATAACAACATCTGTTTTATTTTAGTTGATTGCATGTGTTGTCAAAAAGAAAAATTGAAATGAATCTGCTTAAGGTAGGCTAAGTAGATTCATTTAAGAACAGAGTTGAATGAAACCAGACGGTGAAACTGAGTTTTATGTTACTTTCTTCAGCCAAGAAAAGTCTAAAATGGCAGCAGCCCAAACTACTTGAACCTGACGACTCTTAACCTGACCCCCTCCCCACCCACTGAATTTCAAGGGGTTGGTGAACCCCCTGAATTATGTGCAAAATTATGTATGTTCATTTTCTGGGCTTTGTAGCTGGTATCAAGTTTTAAAATTGGTGAGCTCCTATAAAGGGGATGGTGACATTGCATAAATCTGAGAACCACTGACTTCTATTCAAAGAACCCCCTTCATTTTAAAGTAACCGAGGAAGTGACCCACAACCCACAGGAAACCAGTTCGATGAGCAATGTAAAGTTTTCTGTGTTACGAGTTAGCTTACTAATTAGTTACTAGCAATTACTATTAGTTAATAAAATTGACTGCTTATGATTAATGATGTCAGGTATTATCAAGTGTTAATAATAATGAATAGTATAATAATGACTAATTATGTAACTGATTAGTAACTGGAAAATCTTTAATGTGCCTTTCAGTGCTGCTTGGATATCGATGATAATTAAAAATTTCACAAAAAACAGTGACCATACAATAAATGATGAGGAATTATTGTTTGGCCAGAAGCTTCACCCTCAAGTAGAGACCTCACTGGGCTACAGGTAGCTCTCTGTGCGTATCCACGTCTGGTCCATGGTAATTGCCTAGAGGGTAATCAGTAAATATTGATTGAAGAAATGAGAAAGCCTCATTGTGGCCCCTTTCCTTGCCCCTCTTGGGTGAGACCCTCTGGAGTTTAGATTGGAGCAAAATGCTGGAGAGCTTTTCTTGCCTGAATTCCGAGCCCAGAAAGGTAGAATTCAGGTGACTTAGATGGCATGACTGGCCTCCGCCTGGGCCTGGGGGAATCTCTTCTTTTTCCTGTTCACTTGCTCTGCCTCTGCTTTGGTCACTGCCAAGGGCCATCTGAGGGCACTGTGATGGGATGTGATGTCTGGAGGCTGCGGTGCCCAGGTGCCAGGGCTTGAGGCGTACAGTCTGGGCCTCTCTGTTGCCTCTCTGTTGCCCCCTCTCCCTTCTAGTCTTGCATGATACAAACAAAACATAAACTAAATCAATTATCATAAGGTCATAGGTCTAGCCCATGAAAGACCAGACAAAACTCAAAAGAAATTAAACTACAGCCAAATGTAATTAAAAGAAGTTTTGGTAGAAATTGAGCATGATAACACTGTGTGATGATTCTTTCTGGAATGGCATCTGGTACATCACCCAGGACATAGGGCTTGAAAACAAAGCTGTAAATGCCTTGTAGTTAATAGTCTGGCTTTAGATTGATTTCTTTTGCCAACAGCATTGAGCAAAATATCATAGAACAGGGCAAAAAGAAGCATGAGACAAAGCTTTTATCTAGGGCTCAGTAAGTCTTTCTGGAAAGATGGGAAGGGGAAGGTCTTTTGGTACCAACAGGCCCACAGCTTGTTAGTTCTTATTGCCATCTGCTGTAGCCAGGGTTAGAGATGGTTGTTCTCAGATAACTCGGACTGTCATTTATACTAAAAATTACTGGGTCAATCAGTCAGTCTTCTTCCCAGGCCTGGCTTTGAATGCCAGCAGGAGAGCTTATGGGAGATCAGGGCCCTTCTGTTTCCCTCCCAGAATACTGGAATACCTCCTATGTCCCTGGTATCACCCTTGCTCACCCACTACAGAGCCATCATCCAGGAACTTGGGCACCCATCTCAAATCCAGAGCCTTAGGTGGGGCAGCCTTAGGATTGAGTCCCTGCCCATGGAGGGGGCTGTGGTATGCTATGCACAGATCACTGGGTCCTTCTTTAATTTCACGTCATTAAACTGACCCCTGAATGCCAGATAAATCTTCTAAAACCCCCTCTTATCGTGTCATCACTCAAGAATCCACAGTGGAGCCAAATTGCCAAAAATCTAAGTTTTTCATCCAGGTGGTCCAATTCCTTCTCTCTTTCTCCTCTTGTTTGATCTAGCCGTGTTTTCTTATTCCAATTTAGTTTTTTATTATGAAATATTTTAGATGTACAGAAAGTATAGAAAATAGTATTATAAATGTTCAAGCACCAAACATTCAACTTAAGAAATAAAGTAGTGACAGTTACATTTGCAGCACCCTTCCAGTGCTTTGTGAACAGACCATGAGGAACAGATCGGGGAGCAGCCACAGGAGCAGTTGAGCTAAGTGCTTCAGAGCAAGGGCTGTGGAGTTGGCTGTGGAATTCCCAAGGGGAATTTTAGCTAGGTGATTCCTTGCTGGGAAAATTTTGGGAAAATCATATAACCCCTCAGAGCCTCAGATTCCTCATCTATAAAATGGGATAGCACTTTGGTAGGCTGAGGCAGGAAGGCTGCTTGAAGATAGGAGCTTGAGACCAACTTGGGCAACATAGTGAGACCCTGTCTCTACAAAAACAACTTTAAAAATTTGCTGGGCGTGGTGATGCACACCTGTAATCCCAGCCACTCAGGAGGCTGAGGTGGGAGGATCACTTGAGCCTTGGAAGTCAAGGTTGTGGTGAACTGTGATCACGCCACTGCACTCCAGTCTTGGCTACAGTGTGACAGCTTGTCTAAACAACAATAGAAAATGGATGATAAGATGTGTATCTGTGTGCCTCCCAGAGTTGTTGCAAGGATTAAGTCTAGTAGTAAGTAAAGTGCTTAGTTCACTATTCATAATAGCAAAGATGTGGGATCAACCCAAATGCCTATCAGTGAGAGACTGGATAAAGAAAATGTGGTAGATATACACCATGGAGTACTGTGCAGCCATAAAAAGGAATGAGATCATGTCCTTTGCAGGGACATGGATGAAGCTGGAAGCCATTATCCTCAGCAAATTAATGCAGGAACAAAAAAACCCAAACACCACTTGTTCCAACTTACAAGTGGGAGCTGAACAATGAGAACACATGGACATAAGGAGGGCAACAACACACCTGGGGCCTGTTGGGCTAGGGTTGGGGTGTGGGGGAGAGCATTAGGAAAAAGAGCTAATACATGCCAGGCTTAATACCTAGGTGATGGGTTGATAGGTGCAGCAAACCACCGTGGCACACTTTTACCTATGAAACAAGCCTGCACATCCTGCACACATATCCCAGAACTTAAAAAATAAAATAAAAAATAAGTGCTTAGTTAGTGCTGGACACGAGGGGAACCCTCAGCAAATGGTAGTCATGGTTACTGATGCTGGCTGTTGAGCTACCATCATCTTGGACTTGGTGCAGAGTATCGAGCTTATGGGAGAGCAGGGTCCTACTATGTTTCCCTCCTGGAATTCAGAGGAGGGATGGGCCTCAGGGGAGGAGTTTCCCTTACTCCAGAGGAGAACCAGGCAGGAAGGTAGGGAATGTCGCTTGGTGTGTGCTGTGGGCCCACCCCGTGACTAGGGTGCTTGTTGGATTTCAGGTGCTCATTCTGGCTGTGAAGCAGCTATTCCCAGAGTTTGAGTTTATGTGGCTTGTGGATGAAGCCAAGAAGAACCTGCCTTTGGAGCTGGATTTCCTCAATGAAGGGAGGAATGCTGAGAAGGTGTCCCAGATGCTCAAGCATTTTGACTTCTTGAAGGTAGGCAGGACGAGGCAATGGGGGGCATGGCGGTCTGGTGGAAGAGTGTGGTGGTACGTGGGTCCCTGCCTGGAGTATCTCTTTCAGGACGTAATTGGGACATCTTCTTCCTGAGTCCTCTTACTGAGGATGAGTGATTTGTCACTGGTGATGTGCATTAAATCCCTTGAAGGCAATTTGCAAAGAAATATCAAGTGTGATTGTTGACCCATTAGTCAATTAAACAGATGTTTATTGAATAAACGACAACTGCAAGACACTGAGCCCTAGCCAAGAACCTATATGCTGTGGTCTCTGCCTCCGTGAGGCGTGGGATGATGATGATAATGGCGGCGCTGATAGCTAACACTACTGTACGCTGGGACTGTTTTAAACACATGTTTTTTACCTCAGCTTATACAGTTGGTTCTGCTGTAACAAAACGTATGTGTTTCTAGAAATACTTCAGTTATGCAAAATCACACAACAGAAACCACAGAGCTTATGGGGAAAATAGAGTTAGGGGCACAACACTCAAAAAGATTCATCAGTGGCCGGGCACAGTGGCTCACGCCTGTAATCCCAGCACTTTGCGAGGCAGTGGATCACCTGAGGTGAGGAAATTGAGACCAGCCTGGCCAACATGGTGAAACCCCATCTCTACTAAAAATATAAAAATTAGCCTGATGTGGTGGCATGTGCCTATAATCCCAGCTGCTCGGGAGGCTGAAGCAAGAGAATTGCTTGAACCCGGGAGTTGGAGGTTGCAGTGAGCTGAGATCACGCCACTACATTCAGATCTGGGCAACAGGAGTGAAACTCCGTCTCAGAAAAAAAGAAAAAAAATTCATCAGTAGTACAGTAATATAGAAAAGAAAAGAAGATAAGAATGAATAAAAACCAGTAACATAGTTTTACACATGTTAAATGGCTAAGAAATACATAAGACCACAATACACATGGCACTTTACCTTGAGCCTGCTGTGGAAGTGGGCATCAGAAGGGTTGCTGCTTGTTAGTTTTGTGAGATGGTAGGAGGAGTCCTTTGAAATGGGACAGAGGCCAGGCATGGTAGCTGATGACAGTAATCCCAGTATTTTGGGAGGCGGAGGTGGGCGGATCACCTGAGGTGAGGAAATCGAGACCAACCTGGCCAAGATGGTGAAACCCTGTCTCTAAAAATACAAAAAGTAGCCGGGCATGGTGGTGCACTCCTGTAATCTTGGCTACTCGGGAGGCTGAGACAGGAGAATTGCTTGGACCCAGGAGGCGAAGGTTGTAGTGAGCCAAGATCGTGCCATTGCACTCCAGCCTGGGCAACAGAGTGAGACTCCGTATCAAGGAACAACAACAACAAAAAGAAAAAAGAAAAGAAATGGGACAGAAAGTTGTAAGGCCAGATGTGGGGGACTCACCGACTCGCAGCGATGTCGAGGTGTGTTTGTTTTGTGTATTCCAATGTGGCACGGCTCTGCTGGATGCAGCTTTCTGCATTCCAGTGTTTCTCGCAGATGATAGTACAACATAAGCACATCCAAAATCTGCATTATGATCAAACTGTTCCCTAACATATCAATTGCATTGGAATAAATTTGTGTTTTCAAAACAAGTATTATAGCAGAACTGTTCTATGTAATAAGAGACACTTAATGTGGGAAACAGTATCAGATAATATGAAGTTGCAGCTGTCAGTGCCCCATGAGAAGTACGGTTTCTATGTGCTCTGAGGATTCAGAAGCAGGGACTCCCATGGCCTACTGGGTCAGGGCAGGCTCTGTGGAGAAGTTGGCACTGGAGTTTTTTTTTTTTTTTTGAGACAGAGTCTCGCTTTGTTGCCCAGGCTGGAGTGCAGTGGCATGATCTCAGCTCAGTGCCGTCTCCACCTCCTGGGTTCAAGTGATTCTCCTGTCTCAGCCTCCCAAGTAGCTGGGATTATAGGCATGTGCCACCATGCCTGACTAATATTTGTATTTTTTTTTTTTTTTTTAGTAGAGATGGGGTTTCCCCATGTTGTCAGGCTAGTCTTGAACTCCCAACCTCAAATGATTTGCCCGCCTTGGCCTCCCAAGTGCTGAGATTACAGGTATGAACCACTGTGCCTGGTCCTGGAGCTGGTCCTTTTTTTTTTTTAATTAATTTTTTTATTATTATTATTTTAAGACAAAGTCTCACTCTGTCACCCAGGCTGGAGTGCAGTGGTGCAATCTCTGCTCACTGCAACCTCCACCTCCCAGGTTCAAGCGATTCCCCTGTCTCAGCCTACCGAGTAGCTAGGACTACAGGTGTGTGCCACCACACCTGACTAATTTTTGTATTTTTAGTAGAGGCGGGGTTTTGCCATTTTGGCCAGGCTGGTCTCAAACTCCTGACCTCAAATGATCCGCCTGCCTCGGCCTCCCAAAGTGCTGGGATTACAGGCGTGAGCCACTGCGCCCAGCCGGAGCTGGTCTTTAAGGACCGTCCTGATGTTCTCTCAGGGCACACAGGAACTGGGGAGAGAGATGTATGTCACACCATGTTCTTCCAACACATTTGTCCTTCCTGAGGTGTATGCCTGTTTACACAGGGTTACCCCCTTTTTCCCAGCAGTGCAGGGCTTGCAGGGCTCTTCTGGTTGTCTACACTGAGCTTGGCTTCCAACTCTAGGAGAGCTCACCCTTCTCTCTTCTTCAGCAGGCCTGGGGAATGCAGGAGAGGGGTCACCAAGCCCTCAGCAGCTCCATGTGCAGGTTCCAGAGCCAACAGTCAAGCCGTGCTATTCTTGGGGAGGATGGCTCAGAACATTGGATCAGGGAGAGGGGACACTATTGTTCTTGACTAAGGTGTCCTTGTGGCTTTTGAAGACGTTATGAGAAATGGAGGAAGTATTTATACTTTTGCTCTCCCGATTGACTAACAGGGATGGAGCGACTGAAGATGTGTCTCTTCTAACCACTTGAGAATCCACAGGAGGAAGAACCACAGCTGTGGTGATCAGTGCAGTGTCTTGACACACTGACTGTGGAGGAAGATAGAGCCCAAGAAGAAGTTTAGCTGGGTGTGGTGAGGGTCGGGTCTGTCTCCATTCTCCCAATATGCTTGACTGGCATTTTGTTGGCTGCCGTTGTACGCGTGGATGTACAGACCCTCTTGTGTGCGGAAATCCAGGAGTGCAGCCTAGGTCTGGTGTCAGTGCCCCAACCTTGGAGCTCACACCACCAGTTCAGTGAAAACTTGGCTCTTTTAGACAAGTGATAATGTTAACTAATTAATATAATGCTAGAGAGTCTAAGACACGCTTCTACTTGCTTATCCCATTTCTTTTATTCCCGAGCCTGTTGCTGTACTGGGAGCTGGGGTTTGACCCTGCTCTGGAAAACTTCTCATCTAGTGGAGGGACAGACACAGCAATGTGTTGTTGTAGTGCATGTTTGTTAGCACCGTGACAGGCATTCGTCTGTGTTTCTGTGTATTCCCAACAGGAATTACGTAATTCTACTCAGGATAAAGGGCTCCGGTGAGTGCTTCTAAAAAGTATTGACTATAGGCGATATATATTGAATATCTCTTCTTCATCAGGAGCTGCTGCATTGAACACTCTGCAGGTACTGTGGTGTTGAGTCCCTCCAGCAGGCATCAGCCCATATTGCAGAGGACAGTTTAAGTAGAGGAGCTAGGGCAACATCCCAGATTTTCTGACTTCAAATGTGGTGCTCCTCTCAGGATACTCTGTTGCCTTTTACCGGCAGGGGTGCCCCTCGGAGCCAGAACTATGTGAGCCAGACAGAACCATCTCCTCCACTGTTCCCATGGAAACAGCAAAATTGTCCCCTGGCTGGGGCCAAATGGCAAGTGCCAGACCAAGACATGCAACAATAACAATAACACACACAGTTTTCAGATGAGGATGCCAAATGGGTAAATAATGAATATACCAATTTGACCTGCTGTTTCCAAAACTTGCACACCCTTCCTAAGACAGTGGTGGAATTAAGGCTCTTGAGTAATTAATTTTCCCTAAACACATAACAAGGGGGAAGTGAATTTTGCACTGTGAACCCAGTTCAGCTCTTAAAACTGGAGATAGATTGCTTTTGCACACTGGCTCCCCATCACAACATCTGTGCATAATTAAGCCTCTGCAAAGAGTTTACCTCTCAGTGTGTGAGGCATCTTCTGGTGCTTATGTGGGGTTTAAGAACCTCAGTCCTGTGCCATAAATCTGCCAGCCTCAGACAAGCACTGAATGCAAATATGGTGTCAGGGGGACTGGGAGAGGGTGAGGGGACAGCTAGGCTGAATGGTTAAAGCCAGGCTTAGTGGATCTGGCAGTAGAGCATATGTGCCAGGGGAAGGAAACAGGACAAGTGGTAGGGTTTCTGACTCACCTGGGGGACAACTGGGGACAAGGTGGCAGGGGAGAAGCTTTATAACCACAGGGTTTGGGACTGGAAGTGATGAGAGCATTTCTGTGTGTGTGGAGGTGGGGATAGGTGTGCAGGGCCATGCCAGGGTTCCTTCGTGTGCGGTAAGGAGCCCAGGACTCTAGAAATTGTGTTCAAAGCCTGAGGAGATGTGCTTGCTTTTTGGGAAGTATCATAGCTTCCCATGAATCTCAAAGATTAGGAACCACTGATGTATAGTAATTAATATATAACTTTTTTTTTTTTTGCAGCGTGCTTTATATGTATTTACTCTTTAATCCTTACAACAGCCTCACAAGGGAGGTGCCATAACCAGCCCCATATCATCAGCTGGGAGACTGAGGCCCAGAGCGATCGACCCTTTGCGCAGGGTCACAGGGCTCACCACTAAGGGGCAGGGAATAGAGGTAGCCCGCTCCAGAGCCTGCACGTTCCCCCTCCATGTGGTTCTGCTTTGTGGGGAAGATGTGAATTCCAGTGAACTGTCTAGAGCATAACTGTCAGCCCTGGTGTGTATCAGAGCCCTCTGTGAAACTCCATGTGGCCGTCATAAGAGCAATCAATGTTTTTTCCAGGAGCTGCTAGTGTCTAGTTCCATGTTGAGTGCCAGTACTCTGCTCATAGTAGTAGGAAATGCGGGCGGGGGTGGGGTTGTGCTTCCACTGTAACCATTATCACCATATTTTTGGTGGGGAAACTGGTGTTTAGAGAGGTTGTTTAGCTTATCCACAGTCACACAACTTTTAGATGGCAGAGCTGGGGCTCCAGCCAGCAGCCTCACTCCAAATATGCCAGTCTGACTCCAGGTCTCCAGGCCTTCTGCTGTGCTGGACTCAGGCTCCAGGAGGACTGTGGGCCCAGGATGGTGGGCGCTGTCTCAGACAAGCCAGGCACAGCCTGCTTTGTGGGCACATTGACCAAAGCATAGAAACAAAGCAGAAATGTGAGGTCAGGGCCAGACTATGAGGCTGAGGCCCAGGGTCTTGGGCTGGAACTTCCCTAATCGGCACCCTCCTTCTTGGGGTCCAGATTGGCATCAGTGTGGGAGGCAGGGGGAGCCCACAGGAGGGAGGCCTCTGCTCTGTGACAAAGAGGTAGACCCTGGACCCAGGGGTCCTAATGGTCAGGGTGTGACCCTGCTGGTGGGGCCACTGAGCACCCTGGCCATGAGCTTCTTAGAGTTTCATTTTGCTTTGTTTGGGGGTGGGGTGGGGAGTGCAGGGTGCTTATTGACTCTTTCAAATTTCTCTTTTTCATTTTTTCCTTCCTTGATGGAAGAAGCATAGGACAGGAAATGTGGGTGGTCACTTCACCCCACACCCCCAGGTCCTCCTGCCCATCTGGTGATTTAGGGGCAGCTCACTTTTTTAACTAAGCAGGAGCAGTTTGGCATTTTGTAGTCATTTCCATGTTATGTCTGTCCAGGGGCACCTGGGGTTCTGAAGCTCCCATGACAAATTCCACTGTTTCCCAGGTTTGATATTTTAGTCATTTCAGATTTAAGCAGCAGAAGCAAGGGGCACATTCTGTGGTTAGACTGGAATGGTGATGTCTGCAGGGAGACCAGAGGGAGAAACTCCAGTACACCCAGGACCCTGATGCGCAAACACAGAGAAGCTCCAGCCTGGGGGTTTTCTGTTTCCACCTGTGACTCTTTCCTAGCGTTTTGTTTGTTTGTTTGTTTGTTTTTTTAAAGATGGGGTCTCATTCCCTCTGTCACCGTGGCCAGAGGACAGTGGCGTACTCTTCACCCACTGCAACCTCCGTCTCCCAGGTTCAAGCGATTCTCCTTCCTCAGCCTCAGTGATCTGCCCTCCTTGGCCTCCCAAAGTGCTGGGATTACAGGCGTGAGCCACTGCGTCCAGCCCCTCGCTGTTTTTTAAGCTGCCTCTGATGGGCCTGGCTAGAGATTTGACCTCTTGTCTCCAGAGCCTTAGGGGCCCACTGTCAAACATAGGTTTCCAAACAAACCCAAGGGAAGAGTTTAACCCGAAACTATGTCCCATTCATTTGGAAGCCATGAACAAAAACAACAGGCAGGGCATGGTGGCTCATGCCTATAATCCCAGCACTTTGGGAGGCTGAGGCAGGAGGATCTCTTGAGTCCAGGAGTTCGAGGCTGCAGTGAGCTATGATGATGCCACAGCATTCCAGCCTGGGTGACAGAATGAGACCCTATCTCTAAAAAAAACCAACAAAGCAACAATAACAAACATGCACTCACTTTTTTAAAAAGAAACTTTTTGAAAAATGCCAAGCAAGTCTAAATTTTAAGTTCAAAGTATCAGTTTTACAGATTTCTCTATTGGCCCAGATTTTCAAATGGCAGAAACCGCAGGCAGGCAGCAAACCAAAATAACACCTTGCTTTCTTTTGGAAACTTTGTTCCAACTAGAGCATTTCCCTTGTTTGTACAGCCTCCATTTATCCTCAGAGCTCCTTACTGAGATAGGGCAGAAACAATTCTGCTTTCCAGTGAGGAAGACTGGGATGTAAAGGAGTTAAGTGGCTAGTCTAAGACACAACAGTATTAGCAGAATTAAGAACAGGAATTAAGGATTAATTAAGAATTAAGGACTGGTGACTTAAGGGCCACTATGTTATTGCTAGATGAATTTGGGTGGTCAGGGTAAAGGAAAATCTTACTCTCCAAAACGTTTGAAAAAGCTGCCCATATTTCTTTATTTGTAAGAGGAAATAAACTCCTCACAATTTGGGGGAGACTTGGCATGCTGGAAGCCCAGTAACTCCTCCCTCCTGGCTGTGGGGGTACTGGTAGCTGTCCCTTGCTCACATGGCAGTCTGGTTGCATTCCAATCTTTTGCCCGCTCCTGGAGAAATCTGTTCTCTTTTTGGCTTTTGAGTGTTGTGAGATTCAGAGAGGGCTGGAGAGTGTATGTTAGTAATGCATTTGTCTGTAGGCAACTGAAAGCCTCATTTAGAATGCCTTAAATAAAAGAATTCCTTGTCTTCACATAGCAAGAAGGTTTGCAGTGGTTGCCTACTGATACATGGTTTTGGTGGTTTGACAGTATCAGAGCTGGCATCTCAGTTTCTTTATAATTTTTTTTTATTTTTCCTCATTGTTGCAAGATGGCTGCTATAGCACCAACAATCACATTCACATTCACTTTCAAGGCAGGAAGAGAAATAGAAGAAGAGTAGCACTGTGTAAATACCCCCCCCCTTTTTTTTAATCAAGGAAATAAAAACCTTCCCAGAATCCCCTAGCAGGTTTCCGTTTATGTTCATAAGTCAGAACTGTATCACATGGCCATACCTACTATAAAGCAGACAAGAAAAGTAGGTTTTTTTAATTTGTTTGTTTGTTTGTTTTCAGACAGGATCTTGCTGTGTTGCCCAGGCTGGAGTGCAGTGGTGTGATGTATAAGGTCACAGCTCACTGTGACGTTGACAGTGATCCTCCTACTTCAGCCTCCCAAGCTGGGATCACAGACATGCACCACTATGCCTGGCTAATTTTTGTATTTATTGTAGAGACAGGGTTTCGCCATGTTGCCCAGGCTGGCCTTGAACTTCTGAGCTCAAGCAATCCACCTGCCCTGGCCTCCCAAAGTGCTGGAATTACAGGTGTGAGCCACCCCACCTAGCCCCAGTATTTTGTTTTTTTCATCTCTAGGGAAGAGTAGGGTTGGGAATAGATGTTGGGTTAATATCCAATGTTGTCTGCCCCAGGAAACATGTTTTCCTACAGGAAACAGGCATGGGAAACAAAATTTATCATCTGGTCAAAATTCAGTCATTTGCTTAATACATACAATGCACCCATTACCCAGGTGAAATATTGGAGGCAGAGGGAGGAGCCCAAAGTGGGCCTGGTGGTGGGATGGGGAGAGGAAATATCCTTAATAGCAATGCCCAGGTATGAGGCGTTCCAATATTTTCCTCCCAAGTCCCAATTTTAGTTTTGGCTCTTAACGGTGTTAGAAGGCACTGAGGAGAGTCGGCAAAGCCGGTCTCTAAAGGAGTGGGTGGAGGCCTGCTGAGCAGAGGTGGAGTAGCTGGCCTCCCTCTTGGCCTGGCTGTCCCATCCCCACTGTCAACACTGAGGTCCCTCCTGGGCCTCTTCTCCCTTGCTCTGGGAGGAGCCTCTGTTGCTGTCTGGCTCGCTGTGCCACATTGTCGTCCTTGCCCGACTCCCAGCCTCCCCGGACCATCTGACCTGTCCCTTCCTATCCCAGGTCCCCCGAATCCACTGGGACCTGTCCACGGAGCGGGTCCTCCTGATGGAGTTTGTGGACGGCGGGCAGGTCAATGACAGAGACTACATGGAGAGGAACAAGATCGACGTCAATGAGGTGAGGTCAAGAGCTCAGGGCTGCTGTGCCAGGGAACGTGGGCTTGGTCGAGGCTGCCCAGGAAGTGCCTGTGTGTCCAGGTGAGGCCTCAGAGTCTGGCCCCCCTGTCTTTAATGGGGCCCATTGTCTGGAGAATTATAAACTTTGAGCATTCTTTCAGGTGATTTAGGCCAACCCTGTGCACATGGCAGCCTGCAGGGGCATGCTGAGCCCCTTCTGCCATTACCTGCTTTTCGTTTGCACCATCTGAGGCCCACAAAGCTAAGCGGCCACAGAGAACAATGATGCAAAATCAGTGAGACTTAATCCTTCTGGCTCTGTGGGGCCTGTCCGTTGTCTCTTCCCTCTTCCTGCCCTCCCCTCTCCTTCCCACTTCCCAGATCTCAAGGGATCAGACAAAAAGGGAACAGCAGCAGCCAACTGCATCAGCCTCCTAGAGCAGGAAAAAAGAGGTGGGCTTTGTGTGTCTCCCCTTTCCATCCCCCTTGTCCCAGGGAATACTGGCCAGTGGGTGGGACCTGTCCCCCAGTTTCTGCTTCTTGGTTGCCACAGGCTCCCACAGGAATGGGTGGAGTTGTACTTTTTCAACAACATTCATAATTTCATTTTTATGTTTTTGGAAACGGGGTCTTGCTCTGTTGCCCAGACTGGCATGCAGTGGCACAATCATAGCTCGCTGTAATCTGGAACTCCTGGGCTCAAGCAGTCCTCCCACTTTGGCCTCACAAAGTGCTGGCATTACAGGCGTGAGCCATGTGGCCAGGCTTGACATTGATCGTTTTAATAGTGTCTGCTCTATGCTAGGTATAGGGGCTCACAGGAGGACCAGACCCAGTCCCCAGAGCTTAGCATTAGAGTCAGACACACATCTAAGTCCTTCCTGCTGTATCTCAGGCAGCGAGAGGGTGTGAGCAGAACCCCAGGGAGAGTGAGGAAGAGGCACTGAGGCCTGCCACAGGTTGGCATCCCCAGCAGGATGAGTAGGAATTTTCCAGGTAGTGGCTTTGCAAGAAGGGGAAGGGAATGGGTGAAGTTTGGCAGGGCTGGGGCAGGGTTCCTTGGGGTGTGTGGGGAGATAAGGTAATGGTCTGGGGTGTGACCTCGAGGCACTGTGGAGTTACTTCAGGGTTTTGAGGAGTGCAGAACTGTGCTCTGGGGTGGAAGGAAGGAAGGAAGGAAGGAAAGGGCCCACACTCGGTGGAGGTGAATGCTTTTTTGCTTTTTTTTTTTTCTCTGAGGCAGAGTTTTGCTCTTGTTGCCCAGGCTGGAGTGCAGTGGCACAATCTCAGCTCACCACCGCCTCCGCCTCCTGGGTTCAAGTGATTCTCCTGCCTCAGCCTCCCAAGTAGCTGGGATTACAGGCATGTGCTACCATGCCTGGCTAATTTTGTATTTTTAGTAGAGACAGGGTTTCTCTATATTGGTCAGGCTGGTCTCAAACTCCTGACCTCAGGTGATCCGCCTGCCTCGGTCTCCCAAAGTGCTGGGATTACAGGTGTGAGCCACCGCGCCTGGCTGTGAGTGCTCTTTTCTATTCCACTCCCCATGTCCACAGGCAGTGCACAAAGATGAGCGTGAGCATATGGTCCCAGTGGGGAGAAAGTCATACCTTGGCTCAGCAGATGAGCCCGGGGGGATAGTAGGGGAGTGTGGTGGTCGCACAGGCCGCCTGGTGGCCATGTGACCGCTGTTAATGGGGTCAGTACCTGCCTCCGAGAGGGGTCGTGAAGACTGTGAGTTAGGGTACAAACAGCGCTGAGCACGGTGCCTGGCGTGTGGTTAGCGTTCCAGAAGAGTAGCTGGGTGGTGCTTGTTGATTTCCTTATGTTATCTTTGGGCTCTGTTCTTTCTTTCTCCTTTCACCATTAGCGTTTATTGCATGCCTAACTCCCTGCCCTTTTCTCCATTATAAACTTATGAGGGTGCTCTCATTGTCTCTATTTTGCCGACAGAGAATCAGAGACTCAGAGAGAGAAGGTCACACGGCTTAGTAGAGGTGGGATTGAAACCCGGATCTCCCTGATTTCACTCTTCCTGTTAGGCTACAAAGGAGGGGCCACATCAAAGTGCACAGAGCTGCTGCCAGGAGCTTGGCGGAAACGTTCGCTGTGGCTGGCTCAGGCCTTCTAGGAAAGCTGCTGTCCCCTGACTTAGGGAACAGTGCTTCAGTAACCCTTTCGAGGGCCTTGGGGTGAGTGTGGGGTATAGGCAGGCTACACTGAAACAGATACCACCCTGTTTTCCCCAGGGCAGCTTTGCTAATACCTGAGCTTCCTATTGGGCTTTTCTGGAAGAGTTCTGCTGCTTGGAGGGAAAGGGATGAGAAAAATAATTCATCCTTCTATTTTACAGATGGGGTGAAAAGTTCTGAGAGAGAGCAAATATCTTTCCTGAGATCACTTGGCCAGTAACACAAGTAGGGGCTTCTGACTCTGCTGCCTTCACTGGTGGCTTCTAGGCTGGTACGTGGGAGGCATTCAAGCTGAATACAAAGTCTTTGGTTCCAGTGGTGAAGGGATTGGATGGGATGGGAGGCCACCTCTGGCATTTCCTGAATGGCCTTAAAGGGAAATAGGGTCTGTCGCCTGCTGATCAGGAAATATCCCAGAGGCCTCACCCCTGCCAGGTTCCTGGCATTTACTTACTACCAGCTGTGGAGGCATTTTCATTCCAGCAGCACCCTCAAGTCCATTAATCTCTTTGGATCCAGTGAGCCCAGAGCTGTGATGGCATTTAATCAGAAGCAATGTTGATTTTCAAAACAAATGCAAACACAGAAAGGTGCGCTCTAGTGTGGTTGTTTGCTTATGGCTGAGCGCGGTGCCTGGCCGGAGGGGGCAGCTAGGCTGGAACTGGGCAGTAGGAGCTGGGCAGGGCGTGCCCTCTGAGGCCTGGTCTCATCTGCTCCTGGCTCCCCGCTCTTTTGATACCTTGTAGATAAAGCCAGTGGTCTGTGCAGAGCAGATCCTTGGTAGACATCCTTACATCAGTGAACGGGTAAATAAACCAGCCTCACACCCTAGATTGGCCCTTACCAGGCAGACCTAGGGGAGAGTGTCAGTTGTTTTCTTGTGGACATGCAGAATGGGGCAAGCTGATATCAGAGTTATTTGGGGAAAAATAATAACTAATAATAATTATAAGCAATTAATATGTGCCAGGCATATGATCATTACAGATCTCCATGCAGCGTATGTTATTAACCCCATTTACAGATGAGAAAGCAAATGCTCAGAGAGGTTAAACAACTTGCCCCATATCACACAGCTAGCAGGGGTGGAACCAGAGTTTGAACTCAGGTCTGCATGACTCCAAAGTCCTTGCCCCTCTACCTTCTCCATTTCCCTGCCGGGGATCTATAGGTTGGTGCAAAGGTAATTGTGTGTTTTGTTTTTTATTTCGGGCCATTCGAAAACTGCAATTATTTTTGCAACAACCCAATACCTTGGGCTGCTGGAACCTGGAGCCACTTGGTAACTAACTACTCAGAGGAGCTGGAGCACCGACTGAGAAGCATTGCCCAGCACCAAGGCAGTGTCTGAATGTAACACCTCTCTCTCTTGCTTACATCAAGGATCACTTCATATAAACATTTTTCTGTTTTATCATACCTATCTGTAAGTAAGTGATTTTGTGAGGACTGTGTGAGTTAATGCACAAACAGTGCTTTGCACAGTGCCTGGCATGTGCTAAGTAAGTACCCCAAACTGATAGTGAGATGAATGTTGTTGTTGTCATTGGGCTGTTTTTTTCTCTTTTACCTCCCCAACTTTTTTTTTTTTTTTTTGTAACCATTGATGTTTACTGACTGCCTGGCTCTATGTGCCAGGAGCTGTCTGCATTATCAACTTATGAGGGAGGTCTTATTGTCTCAGATTTGCAGATGAAGAATCAGAGACTCAGAGAGGGAAGATAACTTACCTGAGGTCGCAAATTTTAATTGTATACCTCAGTAAGTTTCCATCTGGATATAATATATAATGACTGTTCAGATAAAGTTACAAGTCATTTCTAGCCCCCTGGCAAGCTCCCTCATGTCCCTTCCAGTCAGTGCCCTCCCAGAGCTAATGCTCTTCTGAGTTCTGCCACCACAGATGACCTGCACCCATTATTGAACTTCACATAAATGGAATCATGCAGTTTTGGGATCTGACGTCTTCGTCATCAATGTGGGGCTCTTCTGGAATCTATTTTGTTTCATTGGTCTATCCTTGTAATGCCATGCTATGTTAATTTCTTAATCCCCGGTCCCTGGCTTTTAGGCTTTGCATGACTTGGTAGCTCTTTGGCAGTCTGAGATGATGTTATTAAATACTTACTTCCGCAGAAACCCCCACAGTGGGCTATGGGCCACTACGGTGCTCTAAGTACTGTCACTTACCATCAATGGTGTTGGGAGTAGATTAGGGACAGGCCTTACTCTGAATAAATTAATCTATCATGGCTCTTACCAACCAACATCAAAGCCACGGCCTTGTAGAAGACTACGGGGGAGCGTGTGTGTGTGTGTGTGTGTGTGTGTGTGTGTGTGTGTTGAAACATTCCACAATCCTGAAAGTTTCAGATAGACTCCTGAGGTTCTAAAGTCTCGCTAGGACTGTGGTACTCAGCGAGCCAACCCTGGAGTAACTCCCTCCTGAGGACAGCCTGGCTGTGAGCATTCCTTGGGGAGGGAGGTACAGGGCTAGATAGGAGTGACAGGGGGCAAAAGTGTTACTCTAAATCCTAGGGTGTAGTGTGACTAGTGGCATCTTAGCTGCTATAAGCAGATGTCTATCCTGGAAGGTGGCTGTAGAAGGGACCCCTCTTGAGGTGGGTGGGGGTGGATCCAGACCCTCTCCAACCACTTGTTGTATCAGCCTCACTCCGCTTTGAAGAGGCCTCCTCACTCTACAGCATCCCAGTTCCACTGGGCCCAATAGACTTGGATAGGGAAACACCGGTTTAGCAGGCAAGATGGGTAGATTCAATCTCTGTCCTGCCAGTACCTTGCTGTATAACCTTAAGCAAATCACATCCGCTCTCTGGTCCTCAGTATGCTTATCGAAGGTGTTGGACTAGCTAGGCTCTAACTAGGAACGTTAATTCTTCAGCTTGGTGGGAGCTAAGACTTGTTCACCAACAATCTCTTTTGGAATCACTGTAGGGGAAAAAAAGAAATCACCAGGGGAGCTTATTTAACAATGCAGATTCCTGGACCCTACTGCAAACTCACTAATCCAAATCTGGGGTGGAAAGGATTGTAGAAGTTTGCAAGAATCTGCATTTCAACAAACTGTCCAGGCGGTTCAGACACTCACTGAAGTTCAGGACTCCGCATACTCAAACATGAAGCCAGGGGCCCAGGCCTTGCCAGGAGTGCCATCTGCGCTCACCCTGCTGATCTGTACCTCCAGGCCTGAGACAGCCCTGCCCAGGGGTGCCCACCTGCTAGCAAGCACAGGCCTCGGGAGCCAGCAGCCTGCAGGGGCCCTCATTTGTTTGTGTCTGTGAGCCCAGAAGCAGATATTACCAAGGGCCTGACCTGGTGATCATATTTGCCAGTCACTTTAAGAGCTGGCAACAATGACTGTCATTGATCTCATTAAAAGTAAAGGTCGTGCAGGAGCCCGCTTTCCCGGGCTGGATGGCGCCTCCCCGAGCCACAGAACCACTATTGATTGCTGGACCTTTATCGAAGGTTAATTGGATTTCAGTGAGTGTGTGTTTAAGATCCTGCCGAGGCTGAGGCTCAATTTAATTTTTGTGAAATTAGCCAAGAAAGAGGTGACAGAGACGGGAGTGTAGGGGCAGCAGGGACGGATGACTGGAGGTCTGGTGGGCAGACACTGCTGTCCGTGAAGATTGGGATGGGGTTTTAGAAGGGACACCAGCCTGGCTGTCCCAGAGACATGGGATCCAGGGGGCGAGAGTGCCAGAGCTCCTCAGTGGTCATTATGTGGACTTAGGTTCAGTCCGCCATCCTCAGGGTGGTGCTTCTGGTGTGTGGTGCAGCCTCCAGAACCTGTCTGTTCCCAGAGCATCAGTCTCCATCTTCTGTCAGGGTTGGGTGGGGATCTGGGGGTTTAGCTGGTACTTTTAAAGTCTTTCAGTTAATTTTTCTTTTTCAGAACCCCCAAATCTCATTTTCAGAGGTGCCAGGGTCCCTCAGTTTCTGAGCCTGCTTGAGGCTCAGCAGTAATAATTATAAAGCTCTCCTATTGCCGGCTTAGGGGTCCATGTTTTCTAGCCTGCCGAGTCACTTCTCAGTAGCTCCCTGCAGCAAACACAATTTTGCTTATCTCACTTTGCCTTCTGTTGTTGCCTCTCTACTCTTTTCTTGTTGTGGTGGGGTCTTTGCCTTCTTTTCTACTTTTAGAGTCAGTTTCGTGGGGTTCGTGAAGAAGTGGAGTCAGTGGCCTGGGTTCCACTTGCCGTGCTTAGCCAGAAGCCGTTGCTATGCTTCTTCTAGTAGTTTTTTTTTTTTTTTTTTTTTTTTTGAGACAGAGTCTCGCTCTGTTGCCCAGGCTGGAGTGCAGTGGCCGGATCTCAGCTCACTGCAAGCTCCGCCTCCCAGGTTTACGCCATTCTCCTGCCTCAGCCTCCCGAGTAGCTGGGACTACAGGCGCCCGCCACCTCGCCTGGCTAGCTTTTTGTATTTTTTAGTAGAGACGGGGTTTCACCATGTTAGCCAGGATGGTCTCGAACTCCTGACCTCGTGATCCGCCCGTCTCGGCCTCCCAAAGTGCTGGGATTACAGGCTTGAGCCACCGTGCCCGGCCTTCTTCTAGTAGTTCTTAATTCCATCCCGTGTCATTGCAGGAGCAGTGAAAGGGTCTCACATTTGCTTTTAGCAAATGTCTTATTGAGCAGCTACCATGTGCAAGCACTGAGTGCACTTGCTATAATAGAGGTGTGAGCAGAGCGTGGGAGAGGGTGGGGCTGGCCAAGGCTTCATAGAGCTTGGGTGCTGGGTGGGAAGAGCATAGGGTTTCAGAGTTAGGGCTCCTGAGATTGTGTATTGGCCAGTGCCCTTTGGGTAAGCGACATCCTCTGAGTGTGAGTTTTCTCATCTCTGCAGTTGGAGAGATAACATGACTTACTGCATAGGGTCATTGTGTGAACTTTGCGAACTGAAGTTTTGTAAAAATAATGTGACTGTTACTTATTCATGAGGTCGTGATTCACAGAGGCGTGTCTTCCTCCATAGAATCTTTGAGAATCCTCTTCGCTCCCCTTCCTGCCCGCTTACCTCTATTTTCTGAGTACAAAGGCTTGGAGTTGGGTAATAGTCATAATTAAGCATATGGTGGACCCCCTCCCCTCGCCCCCACTGTAAAAGCCATGCCGAAGTTTCTGCCTTTCCCCTTTCACCACCTCCAGTTGAATAGGACCTTTGCATTTTGGCTCAGTGTCATTTTTCCCCTGCTGGACCTGCCTGGCTCTCTGGTAGAAGATGCCCAGACCAAAACATAACAGCTGCAGAGGCATGAAGACCTTCTACCAAAATCACCAAAAGAAAACGTCTTCTTCCATCATCCATCCCTTCATAGCGTCTTGGACCAAATCTTTAAAAGAGCTTGGGGATATTAGAGGGGTCCAAGTGCATGAGATGAGTTCCTGGACATTTATTTCCTCAACAGCAAAGGTGTTGGGAGTGGGTAACTGTGTTGCTGTGGAGTTGGCCTTCCTGGATTCAGGTGCTGGCTCTGCTACTTATAAGCTGTGCCACCTTGGTGAAGCTACTCACCCTTTTGAAGCCTCAGTTTCCTTTTGTAAAGTGGGATACAAGCGAGTAACCCACTGGATCGTTTGATGACTGAAACAGAATGCTTGGTATGGTGCCGGGCCCAGCGTATGTGCTCATCACGTTGAATTATGCTGAATTCCACCCCTTGGAATTCTGTGGTGTCCTGTGGTGCTGGCAGTACATGATGTGCCAAAAGATGGGGGAAACATATAGTGAAGAAACCCTTTCCCCATTTTTCATATTGACCCAGGTAAGGTGGAAAGATAGGAAAATATTTCTTTGGACGGAGTTGTTGTCCAAGGCCAGAGATGCCAGATGTCTCTGCTTTTCCTCCCTTTCTCTGTGTCTTCCCATAGCCAAAGGCCCTAGGACCCCTCCCACCTGCGCTGGTATCTGGGTAACTTTAATGAGTGTCTCTGGCCAGAGACTTGAGGAGGCTCTCTGGCCAGAGAGACTCATTAAATACCCCATGCTATGGCTCTCTGTGATGTTCCTTTTCAATCCTAACCTAGAGAAGCTTTCACTAGGTGCCTAGGAGCTCCAAAATTAGAGTAACTTCCCAGTTTCCTGTGATTTTACTCAGCGCCTCTTCTTTTTATTTATTTATTTTTTGATATAGGTTTTCACTCTCACCCAGGCTAGGGTGCAGTGACATGATCTCAGCTCACTGCAGCCTTAATCTCCCCAGGCTCAGGTGATCTTCCCACCCCAGCCTCTGGAGTAGCTGGGGCTACAGGTGCATGCCACCATGCCTAGGTAATTTTTGTATTTCTTATAGAAACGGGGCTTCACTGTGTTTCCCAGGCTGGTCTCCAACTCCTGGGCTCAAGCCAACTGACTGCCTCAGCCTCACAAAGCCCCTTTCTTTCTTCCTCACTATCTCTCCTGACACCATGTGTGGTCAAAGAGGTTCCCAGCACCTTTGCGTTCAGAGACTACACCTCAGCATTTGTGAGTCCAAGATTGCCCCATCCGTGGACAAGTTTGGGCTCCATGCTGGGAAGCTGTTTTTAATCTGAGGCTTACAAATCCCAAAGGTGGTTCCTGGGGATAGGGTGGAGATTATGGTAAAATGCTCTAGGGCCAGCACCAGTGGCTCATACCTGTAATCCCAGTGCTTTGGACAGGGCTGAAGTGGGAGGATCAGTTGAAGCCAGGAGTTTGAGACCATCCCATCCTGGGCAACATAGTGAGACCTTGTCTCTACAAAAAAAATAAATTAACTGGGCGTGGTGGCACATGCATGTAATCCCAGTTATTCTGGAGGGTAAGGTGGGAGGATCATTTGAACCCAGGTGTTCGAGGCTGCAGTGAGCCATGATGGTGCCACTGCACTTGAGCCTGGGCTACAGAGTGAGGCCCTGTATTTTTTTTTTAGAAAGCTCTAGGTCTGGTCTAGTCTTTCATGCTGTTGTACCTCAGAAAGCCTGGGCAGAAACTGGAGGAAAGGCAGAGTTTGAATGATTAATCTCCTTATAGTTAATATCAGGCTACTCATGTGATTATCAGTATCCTGTAACACCAACCCCCTGTTTCCTTCGGGGATCTTGGCCTTTCTTTTAAGACGCCCCCCCAGGAACATAAATAGATTCTCTCTTGAGGGTGGGAATAAATTAATCCATGTAATTATAGAATAATTAAAGTACTTTTAGCCAATTCAAGTTTTGAGAAAAGTCCAAAAATAACTCATTGATTTAAATATTATTTACTAAATTAATTCTTTACCCAGTCTTTTTATAGATTCCTGGTTTTTCCCCTCCCTGCTGTTAGAGAATAAAGGCATTGCATAATAACTGAAATCACTTATCGTCAATGGCACATTCTTTTTATGTGGAACAATTAAAAGATTTCTCATTGACTTTTTTTTTTTCCTTAATGGCACTGTACTGTAGCTTTAGTTAACAGTGTGGTTTTGGTTAGCTGACAGTCTTGGATTTCCCACTGAGACTCTTTTTTTTTTTTAATGAAACATTTGGCAGCTTCTGGGGTTGGAGTGGGGTGGTGTTCAGACGTCTTTGGTGCAGTCTGTCTCCAGGAAGAGCTTCCCTGTGAGTGGAGAGGCAGGATAACGGGGCGATCGAGGCCTGTTCTCTGGAGCCAGTGCTCCTAGGTTTAGACTAACTGCCAACCAAGTCACCAAACTTTCTATTTTGTGTCCTGATTCCTTCACCTGTTTACTGCAGAGGATGGCAGCGAGTGCTGAATCCGTTAGTGTGAAGTGCCTGGCATGGTGCCTGGTATAGTGTGTTAGCCATCATTATTTGTCATACTGGACCTCTGTCAATTTCAGTAGGGATGGCACCAGGTTCAAGAGGCCAAAGAAGAGATAGTGAATGGAACATAGATTTAAACAAATGGTTTATTTGGAGGAACTTACAAGACAGTTCAGTGGTGGCAGGCTGGACAGGAAAACCACCACCACTTGTAAAAAGCATGCCATTTATATAGTACGTTCACTTAGTACCCTGTCCTCAGCAACCTGCACCTAGCAACCCATATTTCTGAAGTTAAGGCAGTTGTGTCTGCCATAAGTGTCTGCTTAAGTTATTACTGTCAGGTGTGTCTATCATGCACTATTCTAAAAAGATGATGCGTCCTGTCATTATGCAGATGCCACCGTTCACAGGGCATGAGGCAGTGTTAGGGACACAATGATCTGTTCTTAAGCAAGACACATAATATATTATAGAAGGGAGAGAGGGTCGTGTGCCCAGTAATGGCCTTAGGTTTCTCCTCAATGCCTCTGAGTAGGAGGGAGCTGGCTTCTCTCTTCTGGGAAACTCAGTTCCTAGAAAGACTAACACAACTCTAAGAGATGTTATCCAACACTTAGAAATGAGGCCAGGAGAGTGTGGTGTGGCAGTCTTGGGCATTGTTCAACCAGCTCCCTAGAGGATTTTTTTTAATATCTAGGGAAATGTACATTTGTTTGACTTTGCTATTGACAATTATTTAAAGGCACAGACTGGTCATACATCAACGTGAAAATCTTATCCAGTAGAGATGCAAATAATTTCTGTCTAGTATAAAAGATAACCCCAAAGGTTACAACTTTTTTTTAAATGCCTCGTAGAACAGTAACCTGTTTTTTAGCTAATCCAGAAACCTTAGTCTCTTATTCCTGTTTAAATGCCCATAAACACCTACTTTCAAAATTCTCTTTGAACCAGCCCTACCATCTTACTTGCCCCCTTACTTATTTATTTATTTTTGAGACAGAGTTTCACTCTTGTTGCCCAGGCTGGAGTGCAATGGTGTGATATTGGCTCACTGCAACCTCTGTCTCCACGGTTCAAACAATTCTCCTCGGCCTCCTAAAATGCTGGGATTACAGGCATGAGCCACCGCACCAGGCCCCAGTGTGTAGTCTTTTATCCCTCACCTTCCTCCTACCCTTCTCCCCAAGTCCCCAAAGTTCATTGTATCATTCTTATGCCTTTGCGTCCTCATAGATTAGCTCTCACTTATAAGTGGAAACATACGATATTCGTTTTTCCAGTCCTGAGTTACTTCACTTAGAATAATGGTCTCCAATTCCATCTACGTTGCTGCAAATGCCATTGTTTCGTTCCTTTTTGTGGCTGAGTGGTATTGCATGGTGTATATACACCATGTTTTCTTTATCTACCTGTTGATGGGCATTTAGGCTGGTTCCATATTTTTGCAATTGTGAATTGTGCTGCTATAAACATGCGTGTGTAAGTGTCTTTTTCATATAATGATTTCTTTTCCTCTGGATAGACACCCACTAGTGGGATTGCTGGATCAAATGGTAGTTCAGTGTTTCATTCTTTAAGGAATCTCCACACTGTTTCCCATAGTTGTTGTGCTAGTTTACTTTCCCACCAGCAGTGTAAAAGTATTCCTTTTTCACCACATCCACGCCAACATCTATTATTTTTGATTTTTTGATTATGGCAATTCTTGCAGGAGTAAGGTGGTATTGCATTGTGGTTTCGATTTGCATTTCCCTGATCGTTAGTGATGTTGAGCATTTTTTTCATATGTTTGTTGGCCATTTGTATATCTTCTTTTGAGAATTGTCTGTTCATGTCCTTAGCCCACTTTTTGATGGGATTGTTTGTTCTTTTCTTGCTGATTTGTTTGAGTTCCTTGTAGATTCTGGATATTAATCTTTTGTTCGATGCATAGCTGTGAATATTTTCTCCCACTCGATGGATTCCTTCCACTCTGTGGATTGTCTGTTTACCCTGCTGATTATTTCTTTTGCTGTGCAGAAGCTTTTTAGTTTAATTAAGTCCCGTCTACTTATCTTTGTTTTTGTTGCATTTGCTTTTGGGTTCTTGGTCATGAAATCTTTGCTTAAGCCAATGTCTAGAAGAGTTTTTCTGATGTTATCTTCTAGATTTTTTACGGTTGCAGGTCTTAAATTTAAGTCTTTGATCCATTTTGAGTTGATTTTTTATAAGGTGAGAAGTGAAAAACCAATTCCATTCTTCTACATGTGGCTAGCCAGTTATCCCAGCACCATTTGTTGAATAGGGTGTCCTTTTCCCACTTTGTTTTTGTTTGCTTTGTTGAATATCAGTTGGCTGTAAGAATTTGGCTTTATTTCTTGGTTCTCTATTCTGTTCCATTGGTCTACATCCCTGTTTTGGTACCAGTACCATGCTGTTTTGCTAACTATAGCTCTGAAGTATAGTTTGAAGTTGGGTAATGTGATGCCTCCAGATTTGTTCTTTTTGCTTAGTCTTACTTTGGCTATGTGGACTTGTCCCCTTATTAATGAGTTAAAAAAATCTTTGACACGTGTTCATTCTGTATTTATTTAGTTTTATTTTTTATTTATGTATTTAGAGACAGGGTTTCACTCTGCCTCCCAGGTTGGAGTACAGTGGTGCCGTCATAGCTCACTGCAGTGTTGAACTCCTGGGCTAAAGTGATCCTTCTGCCTTAGCCTCCCTAGTAGATAGAACCATATGCATGTTCCACCACACCTGGCTGAATTTTTAATTTTATTTAGAGATGAGGTCTTGCTGTGTTGCCCAGGCTGGTCTGAAACTCCTGTCTTCAAGCAATCATCCCTCCTGAGCCTCCCAAAGTGCTGGGATTATAGGTGTGGGCCACTGTGCCTGGCACACATTCTATATTTATATGAGCTGTACTTTAAACTTTGAAAATTAGGCTTTGAGGGTGATAGTGGGTATGTATTTTTTCTAAGTTAAAAATGATAAGCTACTGCATGAAAAACAAACTTTGGTGTGTTGTCTTATAGTGTGTAAAGTGCTTTCTCATATGTGATCCTATTTTGACATTGAATCTTAAGGTTGCTCTGTGAGCAAGTAGAGCAGGTGGGGTTAGTCCCATGTAGTTGCTAAGGGAACTTGGAACCAGACTGAGAAGAGAGGTGCCTTATCACCAGGTCTCCCATGCCCAGTGACAGAACCATGCCATTGGCAGGGACTCCCACTCTGGTCTCTGTCTATGCTGGTGAAATCTGGTTAAAACCAACATTAGGAACAGCCCCAAATGGCAAGACACGATGAGCTGGAAGCAGGTGGATTGGAGGAGATGTTGAGATGGAGTGGGCCACTCTGGTGACTCTTCTCATGTGGATATGAGCAGCAGTTGGTGGCCCCCAACCTCCCCAACCACACCAGCAGCAGCTCACTTTTCAGGGGCAAGGGCTCCCCATCCTGAGCCCCCAGACCGCTAGGGGCCATCTTTCAGTACAGTTAATAGGGGGCCCAGAGCGATTAGCAATATTTCAGAAAGCTTAAGGGAGATCATACATCTCCCCATGACAGGTCTGCCCAGACTAAATGAAATGTCGTTTCTCTCCTTTTTTGGCTGGAATTCTGTCAGCTCAGTCTGGCTGCGCTGCTTATCTTGGGCTGATCAGGAGCCCTGATTGGACTTTATTTGCGTCCTTGACAAATAAAAATGAATGATTACTTAATAAATGCAATTGGTTTGGCAGATACAGCCTTTCAGAGCATGGCTCCATGAAGCTCTGAAGAGCCCCACAGAAGAGATTCTTGGTGGCATTGAGACTTGCTGGCCCACCCAGGACCAGCCCTGGCCGGGGGCCCCTCTCCAAGGAAACAGACAGTGGTGGCCCTGGGGCATCTGGCATGTCAGCCTGAGTCTGAGAACTTGACCTGGGGCAAAGTCCTGCTCCTGATGCCGACAGACACTGAGTACTGGGAAGTCTATTTCACCCCAGGAAAATGGCAGGAGCTGGAGGGCTGGCGTGGTAGCAGGCACAGTGTCTTACACGTCTTCACGTCTTAAAAACGTACAATGGAAGCTAGTCTGCTCACCTTCCAGGGGTGTTATGAGAAATCAGTAATGACAACCACAGGGTCACTTATGAGAGTCACCAGGGCACAGCACCGTGGCATTCTCATTTACCTTCACAGTGAGCCCGGAGAGTGAGACTATGATTATTTCCATGTTACTGAAGCTGAGGGCATAAGCAACTTGTTTAAGGTCACAAAGGTCAACTGAAAAGTGCAGAAGTGGATGCAAGCCACCGTAGAATAGCAGTTACTAGAAGGCTGCGGGGTCAGCTGGTGTGAATCTTGGCTCAACCCTTTTCTAGCCATGAGTAAGTTAAACCTTGATGAATCAGTTTCTCATCTGCAAAATGAAGATCATAATTGTCCCTACCTTTTGGGGGGCTAATAGGGATGTCAGCTGGTTGTTGCTAAAGTAGGGTCATCAAGAATGATGCAATGGGCAAATTATAATTGATGGGGATTCAGAGGACATTAATGGGGTTAGAATAAGCATCGAGGCAGGAGCAATAGCATCTTAGGAAAACAGAGATGAGGGTCTCACTTACGTTGAACGCAGAGTCATAGTCACGTGTTTGCCACTGTTATAAGCAAGTGGATACATAATAGAGCCAGTCTGTGGTTCATAAATTATACCTCAATAAAGCTGTTTAACAAAGCAGAGCAAGTGCCTGCTATCTTGGGAGTTTATGGTAGTGGGATAGATGGTCATTAATCAAATAATCACACAAATAGTGAGCTAGTGCCCTGAAAGAAAAGACCTTTGAGAATGTACAGCGAGAGAACCTCATCTTGCCTGGGACATCAGGGAGGGCTTCCTCAGAGAGGCGATGCTGACCTGGAATGGGAAGGAAGAGAGGGGGTAAGTCAGGTGAAGGGGAGATGGCAGGAATGTTCCTGGCAGCAGGAATAGCATGTGCAAAGGCCCTGAGGCCAGAAAGCACAGGGATCGTTGGGAAAGAGAAAGAGTGAATGTGGCTGGAATGTCAGTGTGGTGTGAGGTGAGACCAGGCGGGAGGCAGGGCCTGGTCAGGTAGGACTTTGGAGCATTTTTAAGATCCCAATCCTGTGTTCCCCACCCGTGGGCCCCAGCTCCTCTCCCCTCTGACCAGGTTAGGTTTGTTAATGACCATGGGGTCCAGCTGAGGCCGAGAGGGTTGCCTAGGGCAGCTTGTGTCTTGGGGTGTCAGCTTTCTGGGTCGAGCATCTCTTTGTCCCCTGGAAACCTGTCAGCAGACCCAGTGGGTCCAGCTCTGGCTTTATTCAGCAGCTGTTCCTTAGCTGGGAAGAGGCTTTTAGCTTTAATAAAAAAGGGACTAGAGATAAGAAGACTGCCTCGTCAGGGAGAGCAGCAGTGACAGGATGATTTAAACGGCTTCTCTAGTGTCATTTCTTCTGTGCAGACATCATAAATCAGATTAGCACTGGGCTCTGGCAGGGAGGGGAGCAGGGAGAGGGGAGACAGGCCTGTGACTCTGGGTCCACCTGGCACAGGCCTGGAGCAGGTGGGGCAGCCCTAGAGGAGGCGGTGGGGTGACCTGCTCCTGATCCTCAGCCCCCTGCCCTGTTCTTTGGAGAAGGGGTGAGTGGAATGGCTCCCCCAGCCCAGCTTTTCAGCCCATTCTAAGCTTTGGGGGAAAAATGGAGAAGGACCAATAAAAGGGTATGGAGGAGAGAAATGGGGGACAAGTGGAAGGGCGGGTGCGGGAGGTGGAGAGCGTAGTTCTCCTACCTAATCATGTGTTCACATCACCTCGAACTTTAAAAAATACTGGTGCCTGGTACCACCCACATGGTTTCATGATTCTAAGGTGCAGCGAAAGGTAAGAAGTCTTAAACTCAAAAAGTATGTCATCTCAGGCCATCACTCCCACCACAACCGCTCCAACCCGCCGATTTTTCTCTGGCCTCCCCTTAATGACCACATCGAGAGACCAGATAGAAGTCCCTGAGATAGATGTGAGTGGAGAGGAGCTCCCACCTGTCCCCGCTTCTCTTTCAGATCTCACGCCACCTGGGCAAGATGTATAGCGAGATGATCTTCGTCAATGGCTTCGTGCACTGCGATCCCCACCCCGGCAATGTACTGGTGCGGAAGCACCCTGGCACGGGAAAGGCGGAGATTGTCCTGTTGGACCATGGGCTTTACCAGGTAGAAGAGGCCTTTGTTACCCAGCCCCGGGGCCTCTGGGTTTAGAGTCTGCCGACCACTCTAATTAGCTGCAGAACTGGGAGGGAGATAGCAAGAGTAGCTGGAAGGGGCCCTGCGCTCTCCCTTGGAGCTGTCATTTCGTGCAAGTCACTGTCACAGAGCTCTCAGAGCTTCAGCTTCCTCCTCATGAAGGTGAGGTTGACGGCACCCCCTTTATAGGCTGTTGTGAGGAGTAGATGGAAATAGGCTTGTGTGTTAGATTGTACTTTCCCATGGAGCCCCAGGCCAGTAAGGATCCTCAGAAGTGAACTGTCCTCTGCATGAGCTAGGACTTCACGGGGAAGGAGTAACTACATGTTCAGGCCTAGTGAGGACATACTACCTAGTGGGAAAGGGGGCAGGTAGCCGATGGGGGCTGGAGGGCTTCAGACTGTGTCCTCAGGATACAGATCTGGTTCAAAGGAGCCATGAGCTCCTACTTGGAAGATGGGAAGTTCACTGCCAATCTGGGCCCCAGGGCCTGGCTTGGTCCCACGAGGCAGATGGTCCCGGGGAGGTTTTCCCCAGGGGATTCTGCTCCTTCTCTCAGGAACCTGATCCCACATTCCCAAATCTTGGCCTCTTCTGAAAGGCTTAACGAAGTAGAATGCATTAGTTTAGGGTAGGCTAGCTGTTTTCACACGTGGCCCCAAAATGAATGATGGCCCAGATACAACAGAAACTTAATTGCTTGCTCACATGCCAGTCCTGGATGGGTGGAGAAGACTGCCAGGCTCTGACCCCCAAGCCTCACCAGAGGTGATGGTGCTGGCAGCTGGCGGCGGGGTGAGGGCTTGGAGGAGCCGGCGGGGGAAAGTTTCTGTGGGCCGGGCCTGGAAGTGGAGCTTCTGCCACATTCCTTCAGTCGGGCTCATGCTGAGGACCACATCTAACTTTGAGGGAGGCTGAGAAAGTAGCCTGTACCTGGGAAGAGGAGGAGAATGTAGACTTGCGTGGGCAGTTAATAGTCACCGCCGCTCAGGGTCAAGGCTTGCTAAAGAGTCGCTTGAACTTAAACCTTCAGGGATGGCAGAGCTCTCGGGGAGAAGCAGATGCCGTGGGAAGGTGCAGTCCTCACTATCGTCTTTTATAATGGTTGGCATCAGCCAGGGACTTCGGCCTTTGGTGGGGAGACGAGGCTCAGGTCCCACCACTGCCGCCTCCACCCTAGGTGCTCACGGAAGAATTCCGCCTGAATTACTGCCACCTCTGGCAGTCTCTGATCTGGACTGACATGAAGAGAGTGAAGGAGTACAGCCAGCGCCTGGGAGCCGGGGATCTCTACCCCTTGTTTGCCTGCATGCTGACAGCGCGGTCATGGAACTCAGTCAACAGAGGCATCAGCCAAGCTCCTGTCACTGCCACTGAGGTAGGGGGCCCCTCCAGGCCCTGCCTTTTCCTAAATGCAGAAGGCAGGGCTAGAGGTGGCCTATAGACCCCTACCAAGTAGGGTCTGAGAGTCTAGGCTGGTGGGCTGTGTGTGGGGGGAGGGGAAGAATTGGGACTATATTGGATAAGAAGAGAAAGACAAGGAGAAATAGTGCCCTGGATGGAAGGAGGGAAAGGGGGTGATATCTCCCTAGCTCCCCTTCAAGCCTTATCAGTCTGGAGGAAACTGGGGCACATTAACCACAATAACTCAGACTTCTGTAGCTTTAGCTCTGATCCACTCACACTAGATTCCAGGCCTTCCCCAAGTTCTCCCACAGGACCTCTGGGAATCCTTAGGGACTGTCTCTTAAATAAATCTGGCAGTACTGCTGTGTTCTGCCTGGCACTGTCTCCCATCACATGGCTCCTCTAAGGCACCAAGCTGAGATAGCCCTTCACTACTCAGGTGGCACTCAAGCAGGGGTGCTCATCTCATTGTCTGCAGACTTTTTTTTTTTTTTTTTTGAGACAGAGTCTTGCTCTGTCACCCAGGCTGGAGTGCAGTGGCGTGATATCGGCTCACTGCAACCTCTGCCCCCTGAGTTCAAGTGATTCTCTTGTCTCAGCCTCCCAAGTAGCTGGCACTACAGGTGCATGTCACTATGCATGGCTAATTTTTGTGTTTTTAGTAGAGATGGGGTTTCGCCATGTTGGCCAGGCTAAAGCAGCTTTTTTGTGGTCACTATTTGTAGCTCATTTCTCCATTTCACCTAGACAAGAGTCTCATGGAGTCTGGGCCAGGAGACATATTGGGAGCACCTCCACTGGGTACTCAGACCCACCTCTGCTTGCACAACAGAGGCTTATAGGGGTGAGCTCATTCCTCCTGACTCAAGGTGGGCTCCCTTCCAGGAGGCTTTTCCAGCCTCCAGGAATTGGCTGCTGTCTTCACAGCCTATTAATTTGCCAGACCCCCTTAGACTTGCCTGAATCCATGTGGGGGATGGCCTTGGGCTCCAGCTGAGGCCCCTGCTCACCACCAGGGACAGGGTTCTGTCTGTGCAGTCAGAAAGCCCTGGGCTCTAGTGCCTCTTCTTCCTTACAATGTGACCTTGGGTGGTCCTCATCACCTCTTTGAGCCTCAGGGTAAGCTGCTTACCCTGTAAGCTGCTTTGTGATAGGCAGCTTTGGGAATGGCTAGATCCAGATTCTCAAATGATGTCATCAAAGAGGCCATCCATCCCCATCTCTTGGCTCCACTTTCCTCCAAGTTGGCATCCTTCTCCAGCAAGCTTGGTGGCAAAGATGGCCACCAACTGCTTTCGGCTTCTACAGCCTTGAAGTCCATCATCTCAAAGGAAGAGAGACAATTTTCCTCTTTTGTAAAATAGGGATGGTAAGGATAATTTCCACTTTATTGATAGTGCATGTTAAGTGCCTACCCACAGTTCCTGAAGTTTGTTCATTTGACAAACATTTGTTTTTGTTGGGCTGTGGGTACGAGCTGAGGATCCCATGATTAACAGGCAGACAGGCCTTCTGTGTAATTTACACTTTGGTTGAGGGAGACAGACAGTAAACAAGTGGACAAACAGGTGAATGGAATAATTGCAGGTTGTCAGTGCCCTGGACGAAACAAGTAGAGTGCTGTGAGGAAGGGGGCGGGGCAGCACTCAGAGAAGACCTGATTTGAGGAGGTGACATTTCAGCTGAGGCCCAAAGGACAGGAAAGGCACCAGTTCCAGGAGGAGCTTGAAGGACACATTCCAGGCACACTCAAGCCAAGGGGAAAGAAAGTGTTTGGTATGGCCCAGAGTGTGGTGAGGAGGATGGTGGGATGAGAAGTTGGAGGAGTCGTGGGCAGGAAGATCATTACGCAGGGTCTTAAAAGCCATGGGAAGATGTTCTAATTTATTCTCAGCACAAAACAAAGCCCTTGATAGGCTCTGAGCAGGAGCGGGAGAGGCCCAGAATTGTTCTTTTTAAGTATCTCTCTCCAGTGGGGTGAGATGAGTGGTGGCGATCATTTAGGAGCCTGGGCCAGGACTCCAGGTTGAGAGATGACAGGGGCTCAGGCTACACTGGTGGCAACAGAGATGGAGAGAGGCAGTGGAGTCAAGGTGTGTTTTGGAAGTAAGATTGAGTTTCTGTAGGACTGGATGTGGAGAGGAGAGAAAGGGCAGGGCCAAGGCTGCATCATAGCTTTTTGGGGTGAGTTTTATGGTGGGGGATGGTGCTACTTCCTGTCACAGGGAAGACTGGGAAGGACATATTTGGGGTGAGGTAGTCACGGTTCTCTTGAACAGGTAGAGATGTCATGGGCATCTGGAGTTCACAGAAGAGGTCTAGACTTAAAATACAAATTTAAGAGTCTTCAGGGTGAGGTGATATTTAAAACCTCAGGCCTGAATGAGATCACATGGCATGTACTAGGTTCTCAGTATATATATTTTTTATTAACTAAGATAGAATTTTGTTTTTCCAGTCTTTTTTTCTTTTTTTTTTCTTTTTTGAGACAGAGTCTCACTCTGTTGTCCAGGCTGGAGTGCAGTGGCGCAATCTTGGCTCACTGCAACCTCTGCCTCCCGAGCTCAAACGATTCTCCTGCCTCAGCCTCCCGAGAAGCTGGAATTACAGGCATGTGCCACCACACCCGGCTAATTTTTATATATTTAGTAGAGACGGGGTTTCGCTATGTTAGCCAGGATGGTCTCGATCTCCTGACCTTGTGATCCACCCACCTCGGCCTCCCAAAGTGCTGGGATTACTTGCATGAGCCACCGCACCCAGCCTGTTTTTGCATTCTCATTCGTTGATAGGCTCAGTTTAAATGCCAGTCCTTTGAAAAAGTCTTGTCTCTTCCAGAAAGCCTGTTCTTACCACCTTTGCCAAAAGTCACCCCTTAATACTTGTATTACTAACAAGGCAAGTACACCATGCCCCTGGTAGTTATTTGTCTGCACACCTTAACTCTCCAACTATGTGGTGAGCACTTGGAAGGCAAAGACCCCATCTTGTACATCTTTTTGTAAGGTCCCTGCCATCCTGGGACTGGGTCTGGTAGAGGGACATTTGTGAACGTTCTGGAGACACTTACTCCGTTTGCTCACTTTGGACAACCCAGATAGATCATAAAGTTAGCTACTCCAGGTCAGCCTGGTCTCAGGGATCCACAGGCTCGGTCTTTCTGAGCCCTGCTGTCATTGAGGATTAGGGGAACCTCCAACACTATATGAGGGAGAATGTTTTCCCCAACTAACCATGGCTTAAACATAAGGAATTCGTTCTGTCTCCTACAAGAAGCCTGGAGATGGGTGGGTTAGCTCAGTGGATCAACAAATTCAGGTCACTGGGCTAACTCGTGATTCTCTGGGCTTTCCATCACAATTCCAAGATGACTGTGATGGTTCCAAGCTTTACATCTTCATTCAGTGGTTGCTAGAGGCAGGAATAAGGTGCTAAGTCTCCTTATATAATTTAAGAGCAAGAAAACCTTTTCTAGAAGTGTCAGCCTCCCTCCAACAGCCTCCTCTTGCCTCATTGGCTGAAGCAGGTCACGTGTCGCTGCCTAAATCAGTCATGTGGCAAGGGGCTGAGAGCTCAGAGCCAGCCCTGGCTGAACTCAATCCCGATTCTCTGCTGGGGCCAGGGTGGGGGGTGCTGCACCTCCCGACAGAGCATGACCCAAGGGATAAAGTGAACACTTTTTTTTGAGACAGAGTCTCACTCTGTTGCCTAGGCTGGAGTGCAGTGGTGTGATCTCAGCTCACCACAACCTCTGCCTCTCGAATTCAAGCAGTTTTCCTGACTCAGCCTCCCGAGTAGCTGAGACTACAGGCATGCACCACCATGCCTGGCTAGCTTTTGTATTTTTAGTAGAGATGGGGTTTCACTATGTTGGCCAGGCTGGTCTTGAACTCCTGACCTCGTGATCCACCAGCCTCAGCCTCCCAAAATGCTACGATTACAGGCGTGATCTTGGGTTCTTTTAATAAAGGAGATTGGGGTGAAGACTCAGGTAGATACCCAACAGTGTCTACTGCAGACACCCACCATCAGGATGTGTCTTAGCTGGAGACTCTGCTGCGCTGAGAACTGTCTCCCGGTAGTAGCCTTGGTGAGTGAAGGAGCTGAGAGGCTGTTGCCAGGCTAGTCCTGACCGTGCCGAGATGGGGGGTCCCTGCGGTGAGCAGGGGAGTTGTAGCTGTGGCCGCAGGTACCTCTTGAAGTCTGGCTTTGTGTTGAGATGTGCCAGCCTGATAGCTCCTGCCTGAGAGGCATTTCAAGACATTTCAAGTTTTGCAGTGACTCTGTTCTCAGCAGCCCACACGTGCTCCTGAAAGCACTGAGAGCCCTGCTGCTTGAGAGAGGAGTGGGGTGGTAAAGCCTTTCGACAGCACACCAGGTCTCCTCATTATGACTTGGCACTGATTGCTTCCTCAGACCTTATCACTGGTGACCCTCCCAGTGCTGCTTGGAGGTGGGCACAGAGGGCATTGGCATTACCAATGTTTGGGTGAGGACACTGAGTTGAAATAGATTAGAGGACTTACCCAGAGTCGTGGAGTCCTGCGGTGAGGTGAGGAGGTGTAGTATTGCCAGATGGTGAGGGCACAGGCTCGGGAGCTGGACTGCCTGGGTTCACGTCCCATCTCACCATTTACTCGTACTTAACTTCTCAATGCCTCTGTTTCCTCATCTTAAATGGGGATAATACGCTGATGGGGTTGTTGTGAGGATTAAATCAATTAATACATGCCGAAATTGCCAAAGTGCCTGGCTTCTTTAGTAAATGCTCAATATATGGTGCTTATCGTCACCATCGTCATCATATCTATGGAGACTGAAAAGGGGTCAGAACCACACTTATATTTAGGATTTGGCTGGGGGCAGTTATCTGCCTAGAGCTGTGAAGAGTCTACGTAGGGACAGGGATCGTGGGGCGGCCAGACCCCAAACTTAAAGACCAGATGGGTCAAGGGCTGTGGCGATGACCAGCATGAAGGACTAATCCTGGATCCTAAGCCAGGGCATCAGACCTTGGGCCACAGGTGGGATGAGACTGGCTCCCATGCGAGGACAGTGGTAAGCAGTGGAGTGTGAGCAGCAGCATGGTCTGGTGGGATGCAGGCTATGGGACAGGACTTTGGAGTTGGGTTGAAGTCAGGTCAGCCTGAGCTAGGCTTGGAGGGGTAGGAAACCAGACTCAGCTGGTACTGGCTTCTGGGGGTCCTTCCAGACCTGATCGAAAATTGGTGGCCAGTGAAAAAACTTTGGAGAATAACCTGGTCTCTCAATGTATCCTGCGTCACATCCAACGCTTTCCTAGACGTTTGGCTGAGACATCCCCTTCCAGGTTTGTCAGGCTATACAGCGCCTTTTGCTAGACTTGTCTATTGGGAGTGCTCCTAGCAGTGCCAAGACAGTGGTGCCTGAAGCTCCCTCCTGGGACTTCTTTGCAGCCCTCTGGTCACAGCCTGCCAGACCCCTGCCACCCCTGGCCCTACTGCCCATACCAACCATCTGTTTCTGTCTCCCCGTTGCTGCCTCAGGACTTAGAGATTCGCAACAACGCGGCCAACTACCTCCCCCAGATCAGCCAGCTCCTCAACCACGTGCCGCGCCAGATGCTGCTCATCTTGAAGACCAATGACCTGCTGCGTGGCATCGAGGCCGCCCTGGGCACCCGTGCCAGTGCCAGCTCCTTTCTCAACATGTCACGTTGCTGCATCAGAGCGCTAGCTGAGTGAGTGTGGGCGCCTCCATCTCCTCCCCTCCTGGCCCCCTGGCCTGCCCCGGGGGTCCTGCTTTTGCTGCCACCTTTTCCCACCAGTCTACAGCGCCCTGCCTGAGCTTCCAAATCTCCAGATCTTCCTGCAGGAAAAGTTACAGTTTGAAATGTTTTCTGAGAGTCTCAGCCCCATCCAAGTATCCCAAGTTTGAGGACAGGAAACCCTGATGTGTATCTCTTCATTAATTGGTCCTAGAACTTGTCAACCAGGCCAGTGCTCTTTGTCCTGTAGGTGAGACTGTGACTCAGGTTCTCTTAATCTCAGATCTATTTATTTATTTAATTTATTTATTTATTTTCTTTTTTGAGACAGAGTCTGACTCTGTCCCTCAGGCTGGAGTAGAGTGGTGTGATCTCGACTCACTGCAACCTTCATCTCCCAAGTTCAAGCGATTCTCCTGCCTCAGTCTCCCAAGTAGTTAGAATTACAGGCTCCTACCACCACGCCCAGCTAACTTTTATATTTTAGTAGAGACAGAGTTTCACCATGTTGGCCAGGCTGGTTTTGAACTCCTGACCTCAAGTGATCCACCTGCCTTGGCCTCCCAAAGTCCTGGGATTACAGGTGTGAGCCACCATGTCTGGCTTCAGATCTTTTTAGATGCCTCAGCACCTTTGGGCATTAATGAGGAAGAGAAGTGTGCCTCCTCAGGGAGCTGGTTCCAGAGGAAAGAGGGTTTCAGGCTCTATTACTGAGTGTGACAAATACGTTGGAAGGGCCACACTCTGGCTAATTGTTCTCACTCAAGAGAGGAAGCTTAGATGATGCTCAATTCCCAGCCCTTCCATGCTAGGAATGGACCATTCTGGGAACCTATATCATCTACCCACTATCAAATATTGAATTAGTTTACAGCATAATATACTGCACCCTGAAAGGGCCAACTTTGATGTATTATTCCTCTGAGGGTTCAGGAAATGAAGTCTTGAATAGGTCATCATCATAAACACCGATTTTCATCATGTCCTTTTGTGGGTGCAGAAGGGATTGAGCTGGGCTGAATTCATAATGGCCGTAGCCTCCCAGGACCACCTGACCAGGTTTCCAAGTGATTCTTATCCTTAGAAAGTTTGGAAAGGCTTTGACTATTTTTGAGTTTGGGGGATTCTTGGTTGGCATATATTTACCATGCTTTTGGAGAAAGAAACATTGGAATGTTCTACCCAATGGGTGTATTAGACCTTTGATGCCCTGTGAAACAACTGGTTTTATTTATCCCACTTATTTGAAAAACTCCTTTGAAATATTTGAGTTCCTCTGGCTCCTGATTGGGTAGTGGTATAGTATGATCCCATATCCAAGAGAGGTCCGTAGGGGCAGGGAGCTGGTGAGTTGGCCAAAGCTACCATCTTTAGTTTTTCTAAATGATACAGAGCTGGTGTTTCTTGCCTTTTTATTTCTTTTCTCCTTCTTCTTTCCCTTATTCTAGGCACAAGAAGAAGAATACCTGTTCATTCTTCAGAAGGACCCAGATCTCTTTCAGAGAGGCCTTCAACTTATGGCAGATCAACCTCCATGAGCTCATCCTGCGTGTGAAGGGGTTGAAGCTGGCCGACCGGGTCTTGGCCCTAATATGCTGGCTGTTCCCTGCTCCACTCTGATTGGAATTGCTCTCCCTGACCCATTCTGATGTCTTTCCACTCCTTAGCCCCTCATCCTGCCTCCACCCAGCTGCTCCATTTTTGCCACATGGTGGCCCGCAGCCCCAGAGTCACTGTCCACGTCACCATCCTCCTCCTCTTTTGGAATCCTCTCCGCATACTGTGGCCCTTATCTCAGGGCCCACAGGCTGAACTGTGGCATAGCTCTCTCTTCTTCTCCATGAAGACTCAGCAGCCTACATTCCCACTCCTGGTATGTGCCATTGGGTTGGATGTCCCCACTATTCCATTAACCCTTCCCATTGCCAAGACGTGCCACGGGTGCCACTGGGGGCACACTGAACTTGTAGGGAGTTTGATTTTGTTGGAGGTGAACGTGGTCTCTGAACTTGACAGAGAACAGCTTCCCTTTCCTGCCACGTCACCCTCCAGAGGAAGTCACACCTCAGCGAGGTGGTTTGGCATCTGGGGCCGACTCCATTGCAGCCGTGAGCTCACTGCTGTCAGTGACCTTTGGTGTTTTCCGTACTGTGTTTCAATAAAAACTCTTTCAAGGTTGCAGGGTTTGTCCATCATCACTCACTGTCCTCTCACCTGACCCCAGGCACGTGCCCTTCCAGAGTGTGCTCATGGTCCTCGCCAAGGGCTTATGGTTCCTCTTGGTTGCCGCTTCCTCAGGGTTTCCCAGGGAGATCTAGGGAACAGAAGGCCCGGGGCTGTTTGGTGGGATTTGTATTCTAGGTTGGGAGTTCGCCCACAATGCCCATTAGGTCGGAGTGGACCTGAATTGAGTATTGGTGTGATCTTCTGCCTGGCTTCATGCTCCTATAATCCTTCCAACCTGTGGGGCTACTTCAATGGTGGGGCTACTTCCTGCTTCTTGGGGGTTTCTCTCACCTTCCAAGACTCTGAGACTCTGGTTGGAGGAGTTAAGAAGCCCAGGGCCAGGAACTCAGAGGCTCAGCTGAAACCTTGCACCTTGGTTTTCTGTGACCTGAGCACCAACCTTGTTCTACTGTTTCCTGACTTATCCCTTTGGTTCTCATTCAGTGGCCCCAGTTTTAGGCCTGGAATTCTACTTGTCTCCCCCCAGTCCTTCTGGAGACCTTAGTCCTCTTGCTGAAACCTCCATCACTGTACCCCATTACTTGCTGCCAGCACTGCCTCTCCTCCCAGCCTGGTTGTCTGCTTCTCTTTCTTGGACATCCCTAAACTCCTGCTCTAATTCCCATGTCTTTGTTGTTGGCAGGTCTTACTGTCTGCTCTCACGGACAATAATTGTGTTTGAGCCTCTCTGATCTTACTTTACCCAATTCACAAGGGCAGAAAAAGTCCTGAATTTGAGCCTAATTTTCTGTACTCTTTATTCATAGTACAGCAAGCAGATTTTTCAGTGATCAGCGACAATTCACAATCCTTTTATTTCCCGAAAGAATTAATTGTTCTTAGTGACCAGTTGGATGCACCAGGGGACCAGAAAGTATAATTTGCAATATCTGATTATTAATCGTGAGGATGTGTGCTGCATAGTCTATTTTATGGTGTCTTTTATAGCCAGTGAAGTAAATATAAATGTCCTTTCTGTTCAAGGTCATGGTTACTTGCTTTTTAGTTTGGGTGTGTGTAATGGTTGGCTTCCTACTGTCCTGGGATCTGAAACATCAGCATGGTGCCAGTGGTGCCAGTGGGCCCAGCACCCAGAACAGTTAGCTGGGGTGAGCAGAGAGGCAGGAAGAGTTGGGAGTATGGGGCTGTGTGAAGATAGCAAGGAAGGAGGTGGATGTTTACTGAGTACCTGCCATATGTGACAGCCTGTGTTAGGCTCTGCAAATATGTTACATCATTGAGTTGTCCCATCAGCTCTGTGATGGAGGGGTTATTAGTCTCATCTTACAGAGGTGGGGACCAAGGCTCAGAGAGGTTTAGTAATTTGCCTGTGGTCACACAGGCCTGTGGTTTTTAATTTTTTTCTTTTAAATTCTACAGTCTGTAGAGATGGAATATATTTGCTTCTTGGGCTATCTTACATGCTTGAGTTTGGGTCTCAAGTGTCCTGAATTCAGAGGAAATTGGATTTACAGGAGTAGGGTAAGAGGAGGGAGTAGATGGGTAAAGAAGGCAAAAACCCTGGAAGATGTAGACTACCACCAGATGTTACCCAGGGCCTAAGACAGGATGGACCTGGACCACTACATTTCTGCAGTGCAGTTCTGACACTAACCAGCTGCAGTTAGTGCAAACTCTGCAGTCTTGAGGACACAGTTCCCCATCAGACTGCCCTCACTTCAGCCACAAGCTTCAGGTGTGGAGGCCCCAGACCACCTGTACTTCTGACCAACTACAAATTTGGGGATTCCCATAGCCCCCTCGTGTTTGATAGTTTGCTACAATGATCCACAGAACTCAGGAAAGCACTCTACTTGTAATTACAGTTTTAATATAAAGGATACAACTCAGGACCAGCCACATGAGCCACACAGGGGAGATCTGGGAGGGTCTTGAGTGCAGAGCTTCCATGTCCTCTCCCCATGGGATTAAGGGGCATCACCTTCTTGGCACATTAATGTGTTCACCACGCTTCAGTGTTCAGAGTTTTTATTGGGGTCCTATTACACAGGCATGATTTATTGAATCATGGGCCACATTAAATGAACTCAGTCTCCTGTTTCTTTCCCCTCCCCAGAGGAGGCTGGGGTAATCTTGCCCCCATTCAAAGTCATCTAGTTAGTATAAACTTAGGTGTGCCACAAGGGGCACACCATGAATAACAGACTTTCCTATCCCTTGGGAGTTTCCAGGGATTTAGAGGAACCAGCACAAAGACCAGGCAAATTCTTCATCATTTGACAACCACTGTGGTGTGTTCTTGACTTATCCTGGGGCTGTGGTAAGCTTTTATTGACTGGCTGCTGTCCTGGGCCTTCTATTTGGCTTGGGTAGAGTCATCTCTGGAGTTCAAATCTGTAGGAGAACCCTCTCTCCCGGATCTTGTTCTGCAGTTCAGAAATACTCGGGTGAACTTTGCCCTGATCCCTTCTCTCTCCTGTGGAATTTGCCTTGAGAGTTGGCCATTGATTTGGGTTTGGTGCTTTTCAGCAAAATTCTGCAACTTCCCTCACCCCCCAGCAGTGATAATGTCTCTCTGCTAGGCATCACCAGTTTTGATGAATGTTTTCTCATAACATGTGGATACTTCTTATGTAACCTAGTCATTGGCCTCTTTGATTTAGGCAACATAGCTATTATTCCTCCTCCCTCTTCTTAGGTGGAGGGAAGAGGAATTCTGACTCTGGCCCATTTGGTCCAGAGCCTCTCAGATATGTAAGTGTAGATGTCCTGGCTTATGGTACAGTGCTCATAAGCATGCAAGCATTTAGAATTGTACCATTTGGCTGGGCATGGTGGCTCACGCCTGTAATCCCAGCACTTTGGGTGGCTGAGGTGGGTGGATCACGAGGTCAGGAGTTCGAGACCAGCCTGGCCAGTATGGTGAAACCCCATCATTACTAAAAATACAAAAATTAGCCAGGCATGGTGGCGCATGACTTTGCTGTGGAAGCAAAGTCTATTATAAAAATACAAAAATTAGCCAGGCATGGTGTTGTGCGCCCGATGCCTCCCCAGCTACTCTGGAGGCTGAGGCTGAGGCAGGAGAATCACTTGAACCCGGGAGGTTGCAGTGAGCTGAGACTGCCACTGCACCCCAGCCTGGGTGACAGAGCAAGATCTCATCTCAAAAAATAAAAATAAGAAGTAGAATTGCACCATTCTTTGTTTTTTTCAGGGGTGTTGAAATCTGTGTATTTAAAAAACTGCACATGCTCTCATCTCTCATGAGGTGCTGCTTAGTTGTCAGGTTAACTTCTGCAACATTCCTAACCTACTCTCAAGATCAGAGATGGTCTGTTTCAGCATTACAGGATGTCCTGGGCCCTACTGCCACAGCTGCAGGGCTCCAAAACTGCAAGCATCTAATATCATCTCAGAAAACAAAGTGGCTCCAAGAGGCACCCCAGCAAATCCTGGGCAGTGGAATTTGTTGGGAGGTTTGGAATAGCCCTCAGTTTAGGCCAATGTGAGTTTTAAATGGAGTCACACAGAGTGGCACTTGGGACTTAAGTCGTTAGGAAGAGTGTAGCCACGAGGAGCTAGGATCCAAGCTGGGAGCTGGTGATCGAGTATAATCTCAACAGGATGAAAGAACCACAGAGGGTGGTGTCTTCCTGGCAGCCTGCCCCAGTGTAGCAGTGCTATTTCTTGGGCTAGATCAGGAGGGCCCATATTTAAAGAGAGGTCCTGAATGCTGAGTGACCGGGTACCACTGCCACTGGTAACTGGTCAAATGGGAACTGTGGGAAGACCAGCTCCTCCCCCCCGCCCCTGGCAGCCCACCCCCCACAAGCCTTAAGTCCACAAAACATTTTGGTAAAAGCTGTTTGGGGCTGGGTGTGGTGGCTGACGCCTATAATCCGAGCACTTTGGGAGGCTGAGGTGGGTGGATCACTTGAGGTCAAGCGTTTGAGACCAGGCTGACTAACATGGTGAAAACCCGTCTCTACTAAAAATACAAAAATAAT
>NW_012116265.1:15831825-15853166 GCF_000951035.1 Colobus angolensis palliatus | reverse complement strand
AAAAAAAAAAAAAAAAAAAAGCTGTTTGGTAAGGACCCATTTGTTCAAAAAGCCTCTGCCCTTCTTCCTCTTTTTCCTTTTTGTCCCCTTCCTGTTTGCTTCCTTCTCCCTGTCTCTCCCACTCTTTCTTTCCTGGGAAGCAATGTCTATTATAGGGCTGCACAGGCTGCCTTGCTTTTCACTCCTTTACTGAAGGAAGGACAGGATCAGGCCTCGAAAAAGTAAATGTTAAACCCTGGGCTCTATCTGCCATGTCCTTTTTCTTGCAGTCAGTACCTCTTGGCCTGGTTTGCTTGGTTTCTGCAGAAGCTACCTCAGTCCTGCCATCAGCTAGGTAGGACACCCTCCCAGCCAGGTCTCTGTGTCCCTGGCCAGCACTGCTGGGGGCAGTGAAGGCTCTTTCTGCCCAGTTCTGCTTTTGGCTTGATTATTGCAGAGTTCCTCTGATGTTTGCTCCTATTTTTCACTTTCCTGTGTGCGAGAAGAAAGGATAGACTCTTAAGACTGGTGAAATGATGGATATTAAGCCTCCCTGACCCTTGCCATTTCAGCTCCTATTTCCTCATTCCCTCTCCCTGCACGTTCATTCTAGAGCAATCCCTCTCAGATTTTCATGCATAAATGCGTAACTTGGGATCTTGTTAAAACACAGGTTCTGACTCAGTGAGTCTGGGATGAGGCCTGAGGTTTTTGCATGTTTAACCAGCTCCCAGGTGATGCCGATGCTGCTGGTCCATACTTTTGAGTTGCAAGGATCTAGGTCAGTGGTTCTGAATGTATGTTCCCAGGACCAGCAGCACACTCATCACCTGGGAACTTGTTGAAACATGCAAATTATCAAGCCTCACTCCAGACTCACTGAATCAGAAACTCTGGGGGAGACCCACCCAACTGTTTTAATAAGCCTTCCTGGGGATTTGGATGCTCACACTCGGATTCAAAATCACTGATCTATGGTTCTCAACCCTACCTGTCCAGAGCAACCACCTGGAAAGCTTCAAATGCTCAAAATTCTGATTTAATTGGTTTGAATTGGGACCAGGCATCTTTTTGAGACAGGGCCTCACTCTGTCGCCCAGGCTGGAGTGCAGTGGTGTGATCACAGCTCACTGTAGCCTTGACCTTCTGAGCTCAGGTGATCCTCCCACCTCAGCCTTCCAGGTACCTGGGACTACAGGCATGTGCCACCATGCCTGGCTATTTTTTTTTTTTGCATTTTTTTTTTTTTTTTTGTAGAAATGGGTTCTTGCTATGTTGCCCAGGCTGGTCTTAAACTCCTGGGTTCAAGTGATCTGCCCGCCTTGACCTCCCAAAGTGCTAGGATTACAGGTCTGAGCTGCTGCACCTGGCCAGGGGCCAGGCATTTTTTTAGAATTGTGTTTTGTCTTTAGATTGCACCAGCTTCCTCACTAATGTCCTCTGTATCCCAGGACCCCATCCAGGATGCCCCCTGGCATTCCGTTGTCATGTCTCCTTAGTGTCCTCCTATCTGTGACAGTTTCTCTGACTCTCCTTGTCTTTCATGACTTTGACACTTTTGAAGAGTAACTGCTCAGGTGTTTTGTAGAATGTCTCTCAGTTTGAGTTTGTCTGATGTTTTCTCATGATTAGACTGGAGTTAGGGGTTTTGAAACAAACACAACACAGGTGAAAGTGGCCCTCTCATTGCATCCTATCCAGAGAACAAGATATCAACATGACTTACTGCTTTTGTTCTTTAATGCTTAACAGTCAGGGTGGGGACCCCTGCTTCAGGCGCTCACCCCTTCCAGGTGTCTTCCACAGAAGGAAGAAATGCAGTTCATGAACCCCACCTGTGGGAATTAGGCAGCGCCTCTTTGAGATTAAGAGAGCCTGGCTACTCCCAAATTAAAAGGCACTCTGGAAATGAAAAGCTGCAGATATGCTGCAAGAAGGTAATACAAAGGGTGGTGTGGCTTTCATGTTTGCATTGACCACAAATTCACTCTTTATGCCTACACACAAATGTAATGACAAATGGATGTAACATCAGAACATGAACATTGAGCCCTTCTTCCCAAAAGGTAGGCCTGGCACTACGGATTTTGTTTTCCAGGCGTATTTGCAGTTCTAGAAATGGGACTCCTCGGTGAGGTGTTGGCATGGAGCTCTCTGATCAGGCCCCATGAGTGGTGGGCTTGGAACTCTCTGCACCAACCCAACCTGGGAGCCACCTGTTGGTGCCCAGCAGGGGCCAGCCAGCGTCTCATCTGAGCTGGTGGCCAGCTGTATCAAGCCCATGAGCCTATGAATGTTTGAAGTGGTTGGTGGCCCTTTCTATGGGTGGGTAATCATGAAGTGGGAAGGCTGGAGGGACATATGGTCAGCAGTGTGGACTTTTTTCTCTCCAAGGCTGACCCTGGGTGGGACATGAAGTCCTTCCTGGCTCCCCAGGGTGCTGAACTGGAGACAGAGGTCAGGTGCTCTGGCTGTTCCCTGTCCTCTTGGAGCTGTCAGGACAACTTAGCTGCCAGGGCTGTGTAGTGGGTGGGAGGTCTCCTTTCCTGCCCACTACTTGCTTTCTGTTTCTAAAAGTAAGCATGTACACATCAGCATCTACAGACCTCTGTTGATGGATGGTGAACTCAAGGGCTAGGCGCTTGAGTTGGCCTAAGCTCAAATCCTGTTGCCCTCAGTGTTCTGTGTGATCTTAGGCAAGTAACCCAACCTCTCTGGGCCTCAATTCCCAAATCTGAATAGTGGAGATAATAGTACCTGCCTCATAGGGTACATTGGGAGGATCAAGTTAGATAATAGATACTGTGTGCTTGGAGAGTGTTTGGAGAAGCTAAACCATAGTAAGTCCTCCACAGATATTTTTAATTTTTTAATCAGCTGCTATGGCAGACTATTTCCAACCCCCTTAACTCTTGCCTTCTACTTGAGAGACTGGAAAAGTGAGATCTTGCTTTCCCAGCCTCCCTTGCAGCTAGAAGTGGCACATGACATGCGAGGTGAAGGGGAATCTTATGGAGGGCTTCTGGACAAGTTGTTGTTTTCTTTTATTTAAATTAGAGATGAGGTTTCACCATGTTGGCCAGGCTGGTTTTGAACTCCTGGCCTCAAGTGATCTGCCTGCCTCAGCCTCCCAAAGTGTTGGGATTACAGGCATGAGCCACCACATCCGGTGGAATTTTTCTTTAGAAGTTGATAAAGGTATAGTTTGTTAGTGTTGCCCCTTGTGCTCTCTTCCTGTAAGGGAGACTGGTGTGTGGTTTTGGACATGTGGAACTACAGCAGCTATTTTGTGACCTTGAGGCAATGAGCACAGTAGGATGTTTTGTTTGGTCACTGTATGGACTGAATTATGTTCTCCCAGCATTCTTATGTTGAAATCCCAACCCCAAATGTGACTATTTGGAGATTAGGCCTTAAAGGAATTAATGAGGTTAGATGAGGTCATAAGACTGGGGCCCTAAACCTATAGGATTGGTGTCCTTGTAAGAAGAGGAAGAGATACCAGAGCTCTTTTTCTTTCCACATGTACACAAAGGAAAGGCCATACGAGAACATAGTGAGAAGGTGGCTGTCTGCAAGCCAGGAAGACAGCACCAGAAACCAACTGGACTGGCCATTGACTTTGGACTTCCAGCCTCCAAAACTGTGAGAAAACAAATTTCTGTTGTTTAAGCCATGTACTTTACGGTACTTTGCTATGGCAGCCTGAGCTCACACAGGCACTTGCCTTCTCTGCTCAATGCTGGGTTGTCCCCCATCCCAGAATTTGTGGATGTTGGACTGAGGTCTCATAGGTACCAATGAATGAATTTGAAATAAATTTGATTACTTATGTAGTAAATAGCAAAAGGCTTCCCAAAGGAGAAGGGCTCAGGTTCCGTCTGGAGTGAACCTGAGTGAGAAGTACTTGGGGCAGAAAGGCTGTGGTTTTTTATTGTGGCTGGGGTGGAGCCAGGATGAGGGTTCCCATGTGTGGCCAGGGTTTGCCTGGCTTGAACTTCCCCCCCAGTGACAAGTGGGGAGGCCTTGAGCTTTCTTATGGGCTGGCCAGACCTGGGCAAAAGGGTAAGTGGGAGGCTCAGGGCTTGAAAGCTATCAGAAGTCAACATTAGAAATGGAGTCAGACTCTATTATACGTGAGAATCCAACAGGCTGGGGGAGCCCACCAGGAGGATGGGAAGAGCCTGGGTCTCTGATGAGCCCTCCTGTCCTCTGTCCTTGCTGAGTGTGGCTGCGGGCATGGGTTATGCACAAGAATAGACACGTGATAAATATCTGTTGAAGAAACGAACATGAAAGGGCTGCTTTTAGAGTGTGAGGAGCTTCCTTCTGAGTGTTCTTCAATCAAATGCTCCCTATACCTATGCCTTGGAGGAGGTGAACAGGAGGCCTGTATCAGGACACAATGATCATTTGTATTAGTTTGTTATTACTGCTAAAACAAACTACCACAAACGTAGTGAGTGGCTTAAAACAACACAAATTTATTTTCTTATAGTTGTGGAGGTGAGAAGTCCAAAAATTCACGTATCAGCCAGGCTGCTTGCTTTCTGGAAACTCTGAAGGAGAATCTCTTTTGTGGCCTTTTCTAGTTTATAGAGGCTGCCTGCATTCCTTGGCTCATGGCTGCATCACTCCAACCTCTGCTTCCCCTGTCACCTCTGACTCTGACCCTCCTACCTCCCTCTTAGGAACATCCTTGTGATTAATTTGAGCCCACCTGGATAATCCAGGAAAATCTCCCAATCTCAAGATTCTTAAGGTAATCACTTTCCTGAAAAGTCCTTTTGATTTTCCTGTAAAGTCCTTTGGCCATGCAAGGTAACAGTTACAGGTTCCAGGGAATAGGAAGTGGATATCTTTGTGGGGCAGGGAGGCTTTATTCTACCTGCCACACCACAGAATCCTGTGGTAGGCCTGGGAATGCTAAGGTAGGCTTCATTCTGAGTGGAAGAATTAGCTATCAACAAATGACACAGTAGTAATAATAATAATGATGACAGCTAATACTGAGCACTGACCACATACTAGCTTCTTTGCATGGATTCAATTTCAACTCATATGAAACTCTGTAAAGTCAAGGGACCACTAGTAGCTCCTTTGTACAGGTGAGTAAATGGAGGCACGGGAGGCTTAGGTTGTTTTCGGGAGGCAACACAGACAGTGAATGGCAGGCAAAGGCTTTGAATGGAGGCAGTCTGTAGTGAAAGCTTGGCCTCTCACCCTCTGACCACAAGCTGTGTCCTTGACTTACTATTTTCCTTTGCTTGAGTAGGCTGCTTCCACAGAGCCCAGTCCTACCAAGGCTGCTAGAGGCTGGACGCTTTCTACCTTCCCACCATGTCCTCAGTCCAGAGCTGGTGGGCTCCTGCAGCAGTGGTGGGCTTCTCTGGCTCTGTGTGTTAGTCTGTTCTTGCATTACCATAAAGAAATAACTGAGACTGGGCAATTTATAAAGAAAAGAGGTTTAATTGCCTCATGATTCTGCAGACTGTACAGGAAGCATGGCGCCGGGCATCTGCTCAGCTTCTGATGAGGCCTCGGGAAGCTTATAGTCATGGCTGAATGCAAAGGGGGAGCTGAATGTCACATGACCAAAGCAGGAACAAGAGCGAGAGTAGGAGGGGAGTTGTCACACCCTTTAAATGACCAGATCTCGCGATAACTCACTATCACAAAGACATCACCAAGCCATGAAGGACCTGCCTCCATGACCCAAACACCTCCCACCAGGCCCCATCTCCAGCACTGGGATTATAATTCAACATGAGATTTGGGCAGGGACAAATATCCAAACTATATTATTCCTACAGTGGGTGCAGCTGGTCAGGGGTACCCCCCTGAGCAGTCATCTCTTTGCACAGAGCAGGGGCCTGTATAGCCCAGAGCTTACCCAGCCAGCAGGGCATCAGACCCCCACCACCTTGGGCCTCTCTGGATGCTGGGATACACCCCTTTCTAGGGAAATCTTTGTAAGGGGAGTTAATATTGGCAGAAATTCAATTCTGCCCAATAGTAAGTAGGAATATAGAAGTTCTTCCTTTTTCATCTACTTCTCTCCCTCTCAAGTGTTTAGGGAGAAGTGACAATACTGTGAAGGAATTTAGGAGAGAAATCATAAACATTCAGATGTTTTGATGAGCTGATTAGAAGTGAGTTCTGACTTGTAGTAGTTTATATCCAGAATAATCTGATGGCAGGAGGTGTCCCAAGTAGGCTCTGATCTTTCCCTACGTTTAACCTGGAATGGATTCTCTGGGCAGTGGCCAGTGTCACCCACACTGGGCCAGACAGCTGGAGGTCTGGTCCGTCATCCTAGTTCTATTACCACTGGGCAGGTGGCTTTGTTCCCTGAGCCTCCACTTCCCCAGCTGTGAAATAGCCATGGTTATCTGCAGGTTGGCCTTCTCAGAGGGCTGTGGTGAACATGAATAGATAGTGCCAGTGCCAGTGAGTATGACAGGGAAAAGCAACAGTAAAAAACCAACAGATACACAGCTTGGTGGTGGACGGTTTATCTACCTAGCATCCCTTGCAGCTTTAACAGGACTCCCTTCCATTCCTGCAAGTGTGCTGACCTCTGCATCTCCCACAGGCCAGGGGAGTAGACAGATGGCCACCCCTCTGACCACAGAGATTGATTTCAGTGTGGGCTCATGCCTCAAGCAGGACTTCCTGTATCTTTCATTTGGAGCTCTGAAAAATAATTAATTGGCCGGGCGCGGTGGCTCAAGCCTGTAATCCCAGCACTTTGGGAGGCCGAGATGGGCGGATCACGAGGTCAGGAGATCGAGACCATCCTGGCTAACACGGTGAAACCCCGTCTCTACTAAAAAATACAAAAAACTAGCCGGGCGAGGTGGCGGGCGCCTGCAGTCCTGGCTACTCAGGAGGCTGAGGCAGGAGAATGTTGTAAACCCGGGAGGCGGAGCTTGCAGTGAGCTGAGATCTGGCCACTGCACTCCAGCCTGGGTGACAGAGCAAGACTCCGTCTCAAAAAAAAAAAAAAAATAATAATAATAATAATAATTTTCTGCTGGTTGTGAAGATCCAGGGGCTAAGGGGCTATTTCACCTTCTTTATCGTTTGAACCTCTGGATGTAGTCATTCCTGCAGGCCAGATTCACCCCTGATTTTTCAATAATATGAACCAATAAATCTGCAATCTTTCCCATACCCCCATTTTTTTGGTGTAAATTACTTTAAATTGGTTATCTGACTTTTAACTGAAAGAGCCCTGAGCATTGCAGCTATTATCTTTAAGGGCCCTGGATCCATCTGGGAACTGTGAGAGCCTAGAGAAGTCTAGAGGAGAATCTTCATATGTCTACAAGGATAGAAAATAAAAAGACATCAACAGACTGGACACTCTCCAGAGAGCTGAATGAGAGCAAACAGGGTTAAATTGCAATGAGTTCTTATTGCTATTGTTGAGATTATGAGAGTAAGGGCTACTGATAAGTTACTTTGTATTCTCCATGTTCTGGTCAAAAACAGCAGAAAGGGAAAAAAAACCCAGCAGAAAGGCCCATGTGATTCTGGCTGGATGCCAGTTGTTTGGATATATTTTTGTCAAATCATGCCTGTGTTCAAATGATCCATGGGGTTCTTAGAACTGGCTATTTAGCTGGAATAGGCTTAATTTCTCTCATTGATTCTGCTAGTTACTGTCCACACAGGTCACCCCCAGAGAGTTGGCAGGAGCTGTTTTCTTACTCACAGTATTAGTTAGATACAGACATCCCTGGGAGCATTTAACATAAGGACAGTCTCACATGGGTGTTCTCTATCTGCCTGCAAATGAGGCTGACTGGTTCATAGGAGCCATGCTGAACCAGGGACAAATTTGGGAACTTGGATTGTAATTGTGTGTGGTGGAAACCTCTCTTTCCCTCTCTGTTCTTCTTAGTTTCATATGTCTGGTTGAGTAAAGTGAGAGCTTGAGTGAGGGTTGAGGGTTGTCACCTCTCTCTCCCTGTCCCTGGTTACGCCATCATTTAGAGATTCCTTAACAGGCTGGTCTTGGTGATTTATAGACCAGGCTCACCCACATCTATAGTCTGGCTCTTTGCTTTCCGTACTCACCAGTACAGACAAGTCTCAAGTCCTGCAAAGACCCCTCTGCCCTTACGGCCTCCCATCCTGGTTCTCTGGACACTTCTCTCCACTCCCACCTTCCACACCCAGCTGTCTACCTGCCTGGTGCAGTCCTTGGAGAGCAAGGGTTGCTTCTTCCTTGTCTCTTGCATGCCTTTTTACACCATGATAGTGGAGGCTGTAGTCAGCCTTTCATTCATTGTGTGGCCATTTACATATGCCTCAATCCATTTCAGTGCCCATTTATAGGAGGGGGAAGTGGAGAAACAGGATGAATGTGGCACAATGCCTGCCTTAAGGAACTGTAGTCCCTGACGAAGGGATGCAGGGGTGAGCCAGAAGCCTGGAGTCTGGGAGGAGAGAAAGGGATTTAGATAACTCTTGGGGACCAGTGTGCTAGTCAGCAGCCCTATCTGAAAGCAAGATTTGAAGAGACCATCCCCATATTTCTCTTTAGGGCCAGGATCTCCCAGAATTTCATTTTGACCAGGAGACCTGCTTTCATTATCTCAGTGGATGGTGCCACCAGCAGTCACGTGGTCCAGAAGCTAGAAGAGTCAGTCTTTACACCTCTCCTTGACCTTTATAGCAACTGATATGGTTTGGCTCTGTGATGTCACCCAGATCTCATCTCCCTGACACATGTAATCCCTATGTGTCAAGGAAAGGAGGTGATTGGATCAAGGGGGTGGTTTCCCCCATGCTGCTCTCATGCTAGTGAGTGAGTTCTCATGAGATCTGATGGTTTTATAAGTGTTCAGAAGTTCCTCCTTTTCACTTTTCTCTCCTGCTGCCTTACGAAGAAGGTGCTTTGCTTCCCCTTTACCTTCTGCCATGATTCTAAGTTTCTTGGGGCCTCCCAAGCCATGTGGAACTGTGAGTCAGTTAAACCTCTTTTCTTTATAAGTTACCCAGTCTCAGGTACTTCTTTATAGCAGTGTGAACAATGGGCTAATACAGATAATTGGTACTATGGAGAGTGGGGCACTGCTATAAAGATAATTGAAAACATGGAAGCAACTTTGGAACTGGGTAATGGATAGAGGCTGGAACAGTTTGGATGGATCAGAAGAAGACAGGAAGATGTGGGAAAGTTTAGAACTTCCTAGAGACTTGTTGAATCATTTTGACCAAAATGTTGATAATGGTGTGGACAATGAAGTCCAGGCTGAGGTGGCTTCAGATGGAGATAAGGAACTTCTTGGGAACTGGAGCAAAGCTGACTCTTGCTATGCTTTAGCAAAGATACCGGCAGCATTTTGCCCCTGCCCTAGAGATATGTGTAACTTTGAATTTGAGAGGGATGATCTGAAATGGAAACCTATGTTTAAAAAGGAAGCGGAGCGTAAAAGTTCGGAAAATTTGCAGCCTGACCTTCAATAGAAAAGAAAAACACATTTTCTGGGGAGAAATTCAAGCTGGCTGCAGAAATTTGCATAAATAATGAGGTACCAAATGTGAATCACCAAGACAATGAGGAAAATGTCTCCAGGGCATGTCAGAGATCCTGGTGGCAGCCATCCCATCACAGACCTGGAGGCCTAGGAGGGAAAAATGGTATTGTGGCCCAGGCCCAAGGCCTTGCCTGTGTGTAGCCTTGGGATTTGTTGCCCTGTATCCCAGCAGCTCCAGTTCCAGCCGTGACTAAAGGGGCCAAGATACAGCTTGAGCCACTGTTTCAGAGGGTACAAATCCCAAGCATTGGTGGTTTCCACATGGTGATGGGCCTGCAGGTACACAAAAGTAAAGAACTGAGGTTTGGGAACCTCCACCTAGATTTCCCAGGACATATGGAAATGCCTGGATGTCCAGGCAGAGGTCTGCTGCAGGGGTGGAACCCTAATGGATAACCTCTGCTAGGACAGTGCAAAGGGGAAATGTGGAGTTGAAGCCCCCACACAGAGTCCCCACTGGGGCACTGCCTAGTAGAGCTGCGAGAAGAGGGCCACTGTTCTTCAGACCCCTGTAGATCCACTAACTGCTTGTACTGTGTGCCTGGAAAAGCCATAGGCACTCAACACCAGCCTGTGAAGGACTTGCCCAAGGTGGTGGGAGCCCACTCCTTATATCAGCATGCCCTGGATGTGAGACATAGAGTCAAAGGAGATAATTTTGGAGCTTTTAGATTCAGCGACTGCCCCCTGGATTTTGGACTTGCATGATTTTGGACTGTAGCCCCTTTGTTTTGGCCAGTTTCTCCCATTTGGGACAGGAGCATTTACCCAATGCCTGTATCCCCTTTGTATTTAGGAAGTAACTAATTTCCTTTTGACTTCACAGGCTCATAGGCAGAAGGGACTTGCCTTGTCTCAGATGAGACTTTGGACTTGGAATTTTGAGTTAATGCTGAAATGAATTAAGACTTTGGGGAATTGTTGGTAAGGCATGATTGGTTTTGAAATGTGAAAAGATATGAGATTCTGGAGGGGCCAGGGGTGGAATGATATGGTTTGGCTCTATGCCCCCACCCAAATCTCATCTTGAATTGTAATCCCATGTGAGGGAGGTGATTCAATCATGGGGGTGGCTTCCCTCATGCTGTTCTGGTGATAGTGAGTGAGTTCTCACAAGATCTGATGGTTTTATAAGTGTTTGGATGTTCCTCTTTCGCTCTTCTCTCTCCTGCTGCCTTGTGAAGAAGGTGGCTGTTTCCCTTTTGCCTTCTGCCGTGATTGTAAGTTTCCTTAGGCCTCCCCAGCCATGTGGAACTGTGAGTCAATTAAACCTCTTTCCTTTATAAATTACCCAGTCTTGGGTATTTCTTTATAACAGTGTGAGAGCTGACTAATACAGCAACCCTTTCCCCACCCCCACTCCCTCCTTCCCTCCCCACTACCTGGCTCAGATCTGGTCTCCTTATAGGTCTCCTGGCCTCCTATCTTGTGCCCCTTATCCTCCTTCCCCCTTCCCCTTCCCCTACCTCTCTGCCACCAAATTGGTTCTTCTTCACTTATAGGCATATTGCCAAAAACTTGTTTGCCTAAGGATCAGTTCTCCCAAAGGCCAGTTTACTTAAAATCAAGTTGTTTTTTTTTTTTTTTTTTAAGACAGAGTCTTGCTCTGTGGCCCAGGCTGGAGTGCATCTTGGCTCACTGGAACCTCTGCCTCCTGGGTTTAAGCGATTCTCATGCCTCATCCTCCTGAGTAGAGGGGAGTACAGGTGTGTGCCATCCCATATGGCTAAGTTTTGTATTTTTAGTAGAGAAGGTGTTTTACATGTTGGCCAGGCTGGTCTCAAACTCCTGGCCTCAAGTGATCCACCTACCTTGGCTTCCCCAGGTGCTGGAATTACAAGCATAAGCTACCATGCCTGGCCAAAATCAAGTATTTTTGATTATTTTCAGAGCCATTCACCCTCCTATTACTTCTTGCCTTGCCTTTCCCCCCACTGCCCTTTGGCATTTTAAAGGTTTTAAAAAACAGTTCATGAAAGAGCATTTGATTTAATTTTGTGTTTCTAATAAATATTTATTAAACATGCAGCTTTTGGTGGTTACTGTATATTCTTTTAGATTTTTTTTCTAGGTTAGCAACTTTAATGAACTTTAAAGATAACCAATATTTAGCCATTTTGTTTAAAGACACTTTCCTCAAAATATAGCTGTCCTAGCAATAAATATTCAAGACACTAATTATAATCAATTGTTATACGCTGTAATCTTGGTCCCTTAACTGAGGTTATGTTGATTTCAGATAGAAAAATGGTGGGTATTAATGTTGAGTTTTGTGTGGCACATAATATTTTATGAATTAGCAACCTTGAAAAATAATTATTCTTATATGCAATACCACTGGTTTGCTGAATCTCTCCACTTCCAACGACTGGCATGTAGCTGACACTCAACTTGTGTGTACTGAGTGTATGAGTGAGTGAGATTCTGAGATGAGGCCCTAGTACCACCATACATAGCAAAGCAGTTTATCCCGCAATTCAACAGTGTCAACTATCACAAAGGAGACATTTGCCTCAAATTTTATACAAGGAAACTGATGGAATGAAACAGACTGGCATTGGTAGAATCAGTGAGCTTTTGTCCCAGGAAAGTAAATCAGATTTGTTTGGGATTCTAAAACAGATATGGCAAATACCTGGCATGGTGCTGCCACCCTTCCCATGGCCAAGGCAGACTCCACATATTGATCACTGCACCCTTTCAGGTTGAGCTAGGATAGGACCCCAGAATCCTACCTAACACAGCAGACCAGTCAACTGCTACTGATTGGGCAGGGTTGGCGTGTAGTGCTTACTTGCTGGTTTTGCTCTCTAACTGGGAACATTTCTTTATCTGGGATGGTTTTAGGGCTCTCATAAATGAAGGTAAGAGGGTGTTCTGCTTAATTTCTCCACCATTCCAGAACATTCCTAGCTTTCTGATGATGTGGAGCAGACATCTTGGGCTCGTTTGGGAAGATTAATGTAATGCGATGACATTTCCTAGTTCAGAGGACTTTTCCACCAACACTTATAGCTGTGTTTTCTTTTGTAAGGAGTTTGATTTTCTGGGGTGTAGGAATCCTCCTGAGTCATTTGCACTGAAACCCAAAAGAGCTCTGAGCAAGAGCCCAGTCTCCTCCCACAGTGTTCAGCTTGGCAAGCTGCCTCATGGAGTTGGGAAGGATCCTCAGATGGGAGTCCAGAGACCTGTTGATGCTGGCACTTAGGGAAAATCTCCCCCTTGCCTGTTTTCTGATTTCTCACCTGTAAATTAAGAAGATTGGCTTAAATCAGTGGTTCTTAGTGGGGGTTGTACTGCCTCCAGCTACTTTCTGGAAATGTGTGGGGACATTTTTGGCCATCACAATGATGGGGAGTGCTACTCTCATTGAATGGGTGGGGTCAGGGATGCCACATGTCTTCCTATAGGCAACACAGCCTCACTCAACAAAGAATTTTCCTGTGACCTGTGTGGTTTCCAAATGTTCCACTGGATATGCATGCAGTGAAAAATCCTGTTTGTAATGAACTAAATCAACAACCTAACTCTGTTTTACATGTAAAAGCAAAGGATTTTTTGCATGGCTTTAGTATCTGTTGAAATTTTCAGGAATGCAATTACCATGAAAGTTGGACGATTTGTTTCTATGGGAGTTATTGTTCATCATTTTGGGAAACCACATAACCAATGGCAAGGCAGAGCCTACACACTTGAATGGCCAGTGCAACCCACTGTACCAATGTGACTTTAAGAATTATGTGTAGCCAGTCTGGGTGCAGTGAGGCTCATGCCTGTAATCCCAGCACTTTGGGAGGCTGAGGTTGGCAGATCACTTGAGCTTAGGAGTTCAAGACCAGCCTGGGGGATGTGGTGAAACCCTGTCTCCACCAAAATTACAAAAAATTAGCCAGGCGTGACGGCACACAGCTGTTGTCCCACCTACTCAGGAGGCTGAGGTGGGAGGATCACTTGAGCCAGGGAAGTCAAGGCTGCAGTAGGCCATGATCATGCCACTGCACTCCAGCCTGGGTGACAGAGCCAGACCCTATCTAAAAAAAAAAAATTATGTGTAGCCAGGCACAGGCTACTAGGGAGGCTGAGGCAGGAAGATTGCTTGAGCCCAGGAGTTCAAGACCAACCTGGGCAACATAGCAGGACCCCATCCCAGTAAAAAACTAAACAAACAATTATGTGTGTAGGTACATTGCCATTTTTATGAATTTCACTTCAGGACCATAAGGGGACATTACCAAACATTTGTTGTAAAAATGGTATGTTAGGTCTGATTGGGCTAAAAACTACTGGTCTAAAGATGCCTGAAGATCCTTTTTCACTCTGACATACTCTGTGTCTGTGAGAGTGGAAGGGAGATTAGGTGGCATGAATAATGGAAAACATTCAGTGGTGGAAATGGGTCAAGGCACAGAGTGTCTCAGAAAACATATCTCCCATCATTAAATCCCTCCACAAACCAAGAACTTTAGAAACCATTGCCCTCAATAGGTGTCCAGGATTAGAGGATGAACTGAAAAAACATTTACAGGGGAGTTGAGTGGCAGCTGACCCCTGAGGACAATTCCAGAATAAGGTTGAAAAGTAAAAATCAAACCCAAAATAAATGATTTTAATATGTCATTTTCATGATGTAAACTTCAGCATGCTATAAATTCTTAAGAATATTGGATGGTGGCTGGGCACGGTGGTTCAGGCCTGTAACCCCAGCACTTTGGGAGACCGAGGTGGGTGGATCACTTGAGGTCAGGAGTTTGAGACCAGCCTGGCCAACATGGTGAAACCCCGTCTATACTAAAAATACCAAAATTAGCTAGGCATGGTGGCAGGGACCTATAGTCCCAGCTACTCAGGAGGCTGAGACTGGAGAATTGCTTGAACCTGGGAGGTGGAGGTTGCAGTGAGCCAAGATCGTACCATTGCACTCCAGGCTGGGCAACAGTGAGACTCTGTCAAAAAAAAAAAAAAAAAAGAAAATGAATATTGTATGGCAAAAATGATAGAAATATGTCAATGGAAAAAGAAAAAAAAGAAACGGGTCAAGGTAAATGTATGTTCCCAAACTGAGCACATCCACTGCTGAGAGTGACCACTGCTCCATAACCCGGGTACTGATGTACTTGGTTTTGGACTTCATGTCCAAATGGGCTTCAGGATCAGAACTCCCTTGTTATGCAACCCTGTGAATTTTGTATTGTTGGCAAGTGTTATAGACTGAATGTTTATGTCTTTCCTAATTCGTACGTTGAAGCCTGAATACCCAATGTGATGGTATTTGAAGGTGGTGTCTTTGGGAGGTAATTGAGTTATTAGAGTGGAGCCCTCATGAATGTGATTGGTGCCATTATAAGAAAAGACACAGGAGGCTGGGCATGGTGCCTTATGTCTGTAATCCCAGGGTTTTGGAAGGCCAAGGCGGGAGGTTTGCTTGAGGCCAAAGGTTTGAGACCAGCCTGGGCAATATATTGAGACCCCATCTCTATATAAAGTTTAAAAACTTAGTAGGGTACAGTGGTATGTGCCTGTAGTCCTAGCTATGGGAAGCTGAGGAGGGAGGATTGCTTGAGCCCAGGAGTTGAAGTGAGCTATGATTGTGCGACTGTAGTCCAGCCTGGGTGACGGAGCAAGACCCCATCTGTAAAAATAAAAAATTAAAGAGAGATGAGTTCTGTTTTAGACATATAATGAGCAGGCTGCTGTCTGTAAGCCAGGAAGCAGGTCCTCACCAGACAGTGAATCTGCTGGTGCTTTGATCTTGGACTTCCCAGCCCCTGAAACTGAGAAATAAATGTGTGTTGGTTCAGCCACCTAGTCTATGAGTTTATGAGATGAGTTCTGTTTTAGACATATAATGAGCAGGCTGCTGTCTGTAAGCCAGGAAGCAGGTCCTCACCAGACAGTGAATCTGCTGGTGCTTTGATCTTGGACTTCCCAGCCCCTGAAACTGAGAAATAAATGTGTGTTGGTTCAGCCACCTAGTCTATGAGTTTATGTTTTTATTTTTATTTTTTAAAGAGATGGGGCCTTGCTCTGCTACCCATGCTAGAGTGTAGTGGCACCATCATAGCTCACTGCAGCCTGTAACTCCTGGGCTCAAGTGATTCTCCAGCCTTGGCCTCCTGAGTAGTTGGGAATGCAGGCATGTGCCATCATGCCCAGCTAAAACTTCTTGTAGAGATGGGGGTCTCGCTATGTTGTCCAGGGTAGTCATGAACTCCTGGCTTCAAATTAACTTCCTGTCTCAGCCTCCCAGATTGCTGGCCTTACAGGTGTGAGCCACTGTGCCTGGCCTTAGTCTATGGTTTTCTTGTTATAGCAGCCCAAATTGACTAAGACGGCAAGGGATCCAACTCAAATGTGTGCCTACTGTGTGGAAGCATTACTGATAGCATTTTTCCTTTTATTTGTAATCCTTCCTCATGCCCTGTTTCCACGAGGTAATTTTAGAGGAATTAAACTTGAACAGCCCCAAATTATATAATTAATTACATTCAGCTTCAATTACAGTCACTAATTGATCCGAGCCTGCTAGCACAACACTTTCATTATTTGGCACACAGTTATTGAGCGCCTACTCTGTGCTGGGAATAAAGCAGGAAATGGTCAATTTCTCCTGTGGAGGGAGGCTGCGGGTGGGGCTGGGGTTGTTAAGGAAAGCCTCCTAGGGACAGCTGGTAGTAGTCAAGAACTTAATGAGGGAAATGACAGGTGGATAAAGTCCCACTGGCCTTCTAGATCACCTGTGAATGTATGCTAAAATGTCTCGAACCACACTGTGGGATTCAGCAGGCTGGTTTTGGCACCAGATGTCACATGTACTCTATGTCTCTCTGGTTTTTTCTTTCATTGACTCTTGAATAATAATTGGTTAAAGAATTAATAGATACAATGATCATCTGCTGCCCAAAGTACTTTCAGTCTCCTCACTAGTCTTCTCACTGCTAACCCTCTCTCAGCACTCTCTCCTCTCCATCACACTGTAATCTGAGGCCTTGCTTCTCAGCCCTGAATATGCATTTGGATCATCCAGGCCTCTAACAGGGTCTCACCCTGTTATCCAGGCTGGAGTGCAGTGGTGTGATCACAGTTCACTGCAGCCTCCCAGGCTCCCGAACTCCCAGCTAAAGCAATCCTCCCACCTCAGCCTCCTGAGTAGCTGGGACTACAGGTGTGCACCACCACACCTGGCTAATGTTTCAATTTTTTGTAAAGTCAAAGTCTTGCCATGTTGCCCAGGCTGGTCTCAAGTTCCTGGGCTCAAGTAATCTGTCCGCCTCAGCCTCCCAATGTACTGGTATTACAAGCATGAGCCACCGTGCCTGGACAGGGCCCCTTGTTAAGTGCAGAGTTTCCTGCAGCAAGCCTGGGGTGGGGTCTGAGATTCTGCACCACTAGCAAGCTCCCACTGCGGGATGCTGCAGTGGGCAAGTGATGCGGATGCTGTGGTCTGTAGACCACACATCTGAGTCCCAAGGTACTAGGGCCACTTGGTGACCTTTCCAGCAGGAGTTGGCATTCCTTGAGGGAGAAGCCAAAGTGAGGTTATTAAACACTGAGGGTGTTAGTCCACTCAGAATGCCATCACAAATTCCCGCCGACTGGGTGGTTTATAGACAACAGAAATGTATTTCTCATAGTTCTGGAGGCTAAGAAGTCCAAGATAAAGGCACTCACAGATTTGGTGTCTATTGAGAGCCCATTTCCTGGTTAGTAGATGGTGACTTCTTGCCATGTCCTCACACGGTAGAAGTGTCAGGCTAGCTCTCTGGGGCCTCTTTCATCAGGGAACAAATCTCATTCATGAGGACCTCACCCTCATGACCTAATCATCCCCCAAAGGCCCTGCCTCTTAATGCCATCATTTTGGGGGTTAGGATTTCAATATATGAACTTGTAGGGGTGGGAGACACAAATATTTAGACCATAAAACTGAGGTTCTGTCGTGGAGGAGACTGCACTGTCATGGTTCTCCAGAATGGGACAATTACTGTCTCATTGGATTCCCCAATCCTTCCTTCTGTCCTTCTGTGTTCTCTTTTTGGAGCAGGGCATGCATTCTTTCTTTTCTTGGTAGTAGTTGTATTGAGTAGCTCACCAAGTGAGTTCAGATATGGTAAGAAAGGTGACATGTCTTAGAGATTGGCTAGGTTTTTTTTTTTTTTTCTTTTGAGACAGGGTCTCACTATGTTGCCCAGGCTGGTCTTGAGCTCCTGGGCTCAAGCTGTCCCCCTGCCTTGGCCTCCCAAAGTGCTGGGACTATAGGTATGCTCTACCATTTGTTAAGTAATGTATTCATGTAGTATTTATTAATATTTCCTGTCTCCTTAGAAGGAGCTGGGCCCTAGAGAAAAAAAGGAGATACAAAAGAAAAAAAAAAGAGATCCCCCCTGGAATAGAAGTAGGCATGTAACCAAACACATGGTGGTACAATGTGATCTGCATCCCACGTGGAGCAAACTGTCCTGGTCGCTCTGTTCCAAGGAACGTGAAGGACCAGCTACGGCTGGCGCCCGGGTGATTGCATATCCACTTTACCAGGGATGCAGGCAGCCTGGGCTGCTTGGATGAGAGTCAGAGGACCCTCTGGGAACCAGACAGCCAAAAAGGAAAGAGCCCTACTCCCAGAGCTCTTCCGCCTCAGTCTCTTTCCCCTCTACCTCTGCTTTTCTCCTTCTCCTTGGTCCCTCCTCAGCTTCTAGTAAAACGGAGGAATCTAGCTGCTGGGCAATCAACAAAGAAAGGGGGTTGGCAGTGGGCTGTTTCTCAAAGAGGAGAGAGGAAGAGCTGTAATCACGTCTATTGTCATCACAGCCTGGTCTGATAACAGCTCATCAGGTTGAGAATCCCAGGAGTGGTGGGACCCCCTTCTCCTGGCCTCTCCTGTCCTGCTCAGATGCTGCAGCACAAACAACTGCTGCTTTTCACGGGGAGTGCATTTCACCCCCCACCTCTGCCCCTGCCTGCCCAGGCTCCCTAAGCAGTGCTACAGAGCCACGTTCTGAATCTCTCAAATGAGGCTGAGGCCATTGGATCTCCCCACTTCACAATCAAGCCCACTCAGCCAGGAAAGAGATATTCATCATTTCTCCCTGCTCTTCCCTTGGATGACATTCTGGTCCTGTGGGTTTCCATCTTGGCTTTGATGTCCGGCCGTGCGGACATCCACTGGGGATGGTCTGGTTCTCAGTCAGATTGAGCGCCGGTTTTGCCTTTCCTGGAGACACTTACCTTGTAAACCTCTAGCACTGTGTTTGCCTGGGTGATGTTCCTCATTCCTCTCTGCTTAACCTCTTCAGGGAAGGTGACTCTATTACAACTTTCGCACACAGCAATCACAGTAGCACTGTTCCTAAACTATGCTGGGACACAGGGAAGCTCTGAGACCATATATCTACACATGCCTCACAACCATTTCTTGTCTGGGGTCTCGCCTCTAGTCCAGAGGCAGTTCTACCTACGAAGTGGCCACAGGTGTTCTAGGACTTCACACCCCTCTGGACTCCTGAGAGTGGGAGGGTATAGAATTCCTTCTTTAGGATCCACTGATGTCCCAGCTTCACAATTGAACTTCACTGTCTCCTTCCTCCCAGCCTAGAAAAAACTATATATATATATTTTATATATGTTTTTGGTTGGAGTTGAGGATGGGAGGTGGTAGTGAGCATGGGGGAGGGGAGGAGGGAATCTTCATCATGTTTTCACCCAAATCTTTTGCTTCCATTATGAGTCTATTCCATTCTCTTAAGAAGGATCCAAATAAGTAGATTTTTGAACTCAAAAGCCAGTAAGAGACTCCTTCCTGTTCCCCCATCCCCAGGCTTCTGCAACCTCATCCCCTTCCTAAAGAAAATGCAAAGAAAGACCTGGTTGCCGCTGGATGATGGGGGATGGGAAGAAGGAGGTGAAAAAGGAAAAATGGGAGGAGGGGTCTCATCACTGAGTTGTGAAAAAAAAATCTGAATCTGTCATAATTATGTCAAGTCTTCCATTTGCTAAAGAATCTCCAGTGAGGTATTCCTGATGTTTTGGTTCTTTTTCAGCTTGTAGGAGGGTCCAATTGCCAAAGGGTGTTTCTCTCTTCCTTTTTGCCCTTTTTATCCACCAGAAGATATGCCATGCTCTGTTCTAGTGGGACACCTTTTATTGATTTGCATTTTCATGCTTTTGACAGCAGTTTTAGATCAGCCTTAGGCTGGTTGCTGGCTCCCCACTTCCTGTCCCCCAGTTTTTCTATGCCAGCCCATGGCCACAGGAAAGCCTTACCGTGAGGCAGGACGGGCAAGATCGCTCACTGGGGTTCTTTTCTTTTCTTTTCTTTTCTTTTCTTTTCTTTTCTTTTCTTTCTTTTCTTTTCTTTCTTTTCTTTTCTTTCCTTTTCCCTCCCCTCCCCTCCCCTTCCCTTCCCTTCCATTATTTTGAAGCATAGGCATTCCCTATCTTCATGTTATGCTGAGGGTGTGGCTTTTGTGTAGCTTTATTCTTTCATCTTGTTCTTGGTTGGTTTTGGAGGAAACGTTGAGAGTCGATGGGACATGGCAGGTGCCATCATCTCCATGAGATGGAAAGGAGAGGCGTCCCCTGGAACTTGGGGTTGAAGGGGATGAGAAACAAAAAGGGACCATTTAAGATTCTACAAGACAAAAAATAACCCCCCAAATCAGATGGCATATAACCCTTCCTCCATCTCCAAAAAGAATTCACTAAAACCCTGGATTTTGTTGTACTGGTAGAAAAGGTGCCATTGAACTAGACATCTAGTAAACCACTCCCAGATCACTGAAATGAACAGGGGGGAAATGAATAAATCTATACAGAGTCGTTATAAAAGTCAGAAAACTAGATTCAACATACCTCAACTGATAAAAATTACTCCCTGGGCTGGGCATGGTGGTTCACACCTGTAATCCCAGCACTTTGGGAGGCCAAGGAAGGCCTGATCACTTGAGGTCAGGAGTTGGAGACCAGCTTGGCCAACATGGCAAAACCCCATCTTTACTAAAAATACAAAAATTAACCAGGCGTGGTGGCGGGCGCCTGTAGTCCCAGCTACTCGGGAAGCTGAGGCTGGAGAATCGCTTGAACCTGGGAGGCAGAGGTTGCAGTGAGCCGAGATTGCACCATTGTACTCCATGCTGGGAGACAGAGTGAGACTGTCTCAAAAAAACAAAAACAACAAACAAACAAAAACAAACAAAATTACTCCCTGAAAAACCACCATGAGGCAGAAGAAAACTGTAAGACATTTCTCTAAACTGATTTAAACAGACTAAAGCCAGCATTTGGGAATATGAAAAACCACTATGAACCAGAAATTCAAAAACTAAGAACAAAAATGAACAAAAGCAGAAACTTTCTGTATAGCTTTGACTTTTAGAATCATGTTAATGGTTCACATACTCAAAAAATAAGTAATTCAAACCAACCTGGATGTGGAGGAATCCAAATGGGATACTAACAGTAACAAATGAACCTAACTCTGTCACTACTGAAAACTATAACCACACCAAAGGGAAAAAAACTAACATAAATAACTTAGGGAAACAGAATTTTGACTATATACTTCAAGGCTACAGATAAAAAAGAACTCTACACAAATATTGTGCTCTAGTTAGTAAATTTATTTTTCAAAGAAGATATGGGTTAGTGATGCTGAAGCTACTAGGATTGAACAAATAAATATATTGTGGAAGACGGGGCACGGTGGCTCACGCCTGTAATCTCAGCACTCTGGGAGGCTGAGGCAGGCAGATCACGTGGTCAGGAGATCGAGACCACCCTGGCTAACACGGTGAAACCCCGTCTCTACTGAAAAAAATA
>NW_012116265.1:15824131-15829950 GCF_000951035.1 Colobus angolensis palliatus | reverse complement strand
AGGTGTGAGCCACCACACTCAGCCCAAAGCAAGTATCTTTAATGCCATATATGAGCTATATTTCCATTTAAAAAATCCAATTCCTTCCAAAAAATAAAGAGTCTATATGACTATTAGGGACTAAACTGTGTTCCTTCAAAATTCATATGCTGAGGTCTTAACCCTCCATGTGAGTATATTTGAAGATACGATCTTTAGGGACATAATTTAAGTTAAATGAGGACATAAGGTTGGGCCTCTCATCTGATAGGACTGATGTCTTTATAAGAAGAGAAAGAGGCATCAGAGAGCTCTCTCTGTGTCTGAGCACACACAGAAGAAAGGCCCTGAGAAGACACAGTAAGAAGGCAGCTGCCTACAAGAAGAGAGGCCTCACCACACACCAACCCTAATGGCACCTTGGTCTTGGACTTTTGGCCTCCAGAACTGTGAGGAAATAAATTTCTGTTGCTTAAGTCACCCAGTCTGTGGGTGGCACAGACTCATGGTAGCCTGAGCCAACTAATACGGTGGTACTCGTCACTCCTATCCCTGTTGCCCATCAAGTTAAGATCTTGGCCTGATTTCAAGGCTCTCCACATGGTCCATTCTACTCCTCCAATGTTCACCTTCTACTACTCCCCTGGGATCATCCTGCCCCCCATGAGGCCCATCTTCATGCTGCCTCCCTTATTCACCAAAGATGGACCTGCCTCTAGGCCTCTGGGTATGTGGTTCTCCCTTTCTGGGGTCTAATCCTCCACCGTTCAGTCCCTCACACCCCATCTCCACGAAGTCATCTCGGACTTTCTGGTCCACACTACTACTGACCACCTCCAATTTCAACCCTACCGTGCAGTTTGGCCAAAGCGTGAAACACAGTCAGAGTAGCTGTGTCTGGTAGTTTGCTAACCACAGTGTGTGTTAGTCTTATCTTTACCATCGCTTAGTTGTAACTTAATAACTTTTGATATCTCAGCGCCTTCTGGGAAGGAAAGAGAGGGAAATTGGACTTTCAAAGCTCCTACTACTGTTGCCAAATATGTGGCAGAGGTGACACCACAGTCTACCCTTTGCTCTGGGTAGACAGTGCTAACTGATCATGGCCCACATCCGTTAAGATGACAGCAAGAATAAGGAAAAACACCAAAAGCTTCTGAATCCCACCTACCTTAGAGCTCCATGTAGCCATTACTGGTTGGTCCAGGCTGATGAGATGAAAACTTGTTTGCTTTCCCTCTTTTGTTTTGTGCTAGACATTTTGCAATACGCTGATTCAATGTCATACTCCCATGTCACATAGAAGGAAGCCCAGCTTTAGATGTAGTTGTTACTGTCCAAGGGTGTATGGCTTGCAACTAAATAGTGGACCCAGGATCTTATCTCTGGTCTCTCTGAGATAACCCCTGTTCTCCTCCCCTCTATGCCGTGTTGTCTTCATGGGCAGGGCCAAATGTCTTACACTTTTGTTGAACTGCTCCCTCTACCATACATGCAGTATCTTATTATACAAAGTGTTGGTTGATTAGTAGGCACTTTTTTTTTTTGTTTTGGACACAGGGTCTCACTCTGTTGCCCAGGCTGGAGTGCAGTGTGCAGTGGCGTGATCTTGGTCCACTGCAACCTCCACCTCCCAGGTTCAAGCAATTCTCTCGCCTCAGCCTCCCAAGTAGCTGGGATCACAGTCATATGCCACCATGCCTGGCTAATTTTTGTATTTTTAGTAAAGATAGGGTTTCACTTTGTTGCCAGGCTGGTCTCGATATCCTGGTCTCAACTGATCTGCCTGCCTCAGACTCCCAAACTGCTCAGCCCCTGCACCCAGCCGAGTAGGCACTTTTAAGTCCTGCTTAGGAGTTGGTTCATCTGAACAATGCTTTCTGAATATGCCTTGCCTGGTCCTCCTACCACATGTTTAACTGTGCATGGCCTCCCTATTCCAAATCACTGCCTGTTTACATCTTATCCACCAGCCAAAGCTATCTCGGATCCCACCTGCTTCATGGAACCATTCCTGATTCCCTGTCATGCTTCTCCCCACACCAATAATGAGTATGACAGTTCCTGGGGCTCAGAAAACAGTACCGCAAAGTGAAGGCCTTGGGAGTAACCTCAGAAGCAAAAGTCTTTCTCTGACCTTCTCCTGCCTTCCTGTCTCTCCATCCCATTCTCTCCCAGGCCAGCTATAGAAACTAGAATCCCTCTTCCCCAAGGTGGGTCAGAGAAACCGGAACACTTTTTCTTCAAAATCAGCCATAAAACCTAGAAATGTTCTGTGTAAAAACTGGCTGTAAAAAAATTATGTTCTTATGTTACCTTTTTTGACTGCAGGTTATTCCACAGGTCTCCTTCCAGAGAGGGCCCTACCCCATAACCAGAGGAAGAAATGCAGGCTCAGAGAGGCCAAGAAACATCTAGATAGACAGACCTGGCTGGGTTTCCCCTGTGTTTATTAGCATTAGATCATAGTCTTTTTGTCCAATCATATTTCTACAGGGCTGTCCATACTTTGTTGAACCTAAGCATAAAAATGAACAATTTCCCCGATATCTTTGGGTCTTCATTCTGAAGGCTCCCGTGTACGCACATTAAATAAATGTGTGTGCCTTTTCTCTAGCTAATCTGCCTTTTGTGAGTTGATTTTTCAGTGAGTCTTTAGAGGGCCAAACCCTTGGTCCCTGTATTGTGCTCTCCTCTAAATGCCTGCACTCTGGGTGTTTGCTGAAGCACATTTACCTCATTCCATTGTGTATTAGTTATTTGTGTGCTTATCTCTTCCACTGGATAGGTAGCTCTAAGAGGTTATGTTCCACATCTGAGTCTTCTCTGAATCTCCCACGGCATCTAGTATAGGATCTTTTTTTTTTTTTTTTTTTTTTGAGACGGAGTCTTGCTCTGTCGCCCAGGCTAGAGTGCAGTGGCCAGATCTCAGCTCACTGCAAGCTCCGCCTCCCGGGTTTACACCATTCTCCTGCCTCAGCCTCCCGAGTAGCTGGGACTACAGGCGCCCGCCACCTCGCCCAGCTAGTTTTTTGTATTTTTAGTAGAGACGGGGTTTCACCGTGTTAGCCAGGATGGTCTCGATCTCCTGACCTCGTGATCCACCCGTCTCAGCCTCCCAGAGTGCTGGGATTACAGGCTTGAGCCACCGCGCCTGGCCTAGGATCTTAAACATAATAGGTGTTCAACAAATGTTTGCATGGAATTTGCTAGACAGAGCTGGACTAAAATTCTGGCTCTGCCTTCTACCAGCTGTATGAGTCCTTGGGCAAATCACTTGCCCTTTTTATTCCTCTATAACATGAAAATAGTAATGGTCCCCACTTTCTAACCTCTTAGTGTTATTTGAATAAGGATTGAACGAGAAGAGGCACTTCAACTGCTTAGCACATTGTCTGGCACAAACTAAACACTTTAGATTGGCTATTATTATTATTACTATTAATATTATTGTTATTCATTCCCTAGCTCAAAGAAACCTTTATCCTTGACAAATATAAGCTGTGATAATAATGATTTATGGATACCTTATATTTCAATGTTAACAATTTTCACTTTAATTCTTTTTGGTTGTATCAGTAACATGTTTCCGTTTCTTTTCTTTTTTTTTAGATAGGGTCTTGCTCTGTTGCCCAGGGTGCAGTGCAGTGGCAGGATCATGGCTTACTGCAGCCTCAACGTCCTGGGCTCAAGTGATCCTCCCACCTCAGCCTCCCTTGTAGTTGGGACCACAGGCATGCATCACCATGCCTGCTAATTTTTAAAATATTTTTTAGACACAGGGTCTGCCTGTGTTGCCTAGGTTGGTCTTGAGTTCCTGGGCTCAAGAGATCCTCTTGCCTTGGTCTCCCAAAGTGCTGGGATTACAGACATGAACCACCATGCCTGGCCTCAGTGTTGGTTTCAGATTCTGATTAAATTCCCAGTCCACTGCCTTGCACATACTAAATACATGCTTAATAAATGCCTGTCGAATGGATGATACTTCATGTTTTCAATCACAGGAAAACATGGCCATGTTTTTATTCATATATCCTCTCTCTGTCTCTTACCCTTTAAGCAGAATTTAAATAGTTTTTAAGCAGATATAGAATGCATACCATTTTCTTTTGAGATGGAGTCTCGCTCTGTCACCCAGGCTGGAGTTCAGTGGCACTATCTCGGCTCACTACAACCTTCGCCTCCTGGGTTCAAGGGATTCTCATGCCTCAGCCTCCTGAGTAGCTGGGACTACAGGTGTGTACCACCACGCCTGGCTAATTTTTGTATTTTTAGTAGAGACAAGGTTTCACAATATTGGCCAGGCTGGTCTCAAACTGCTGACTTTAGGTGATCTGTGTGCCTCAGCCTGTGTAACAAATTAGCAGTAACTCAGGGGCTTAAAATAGCACACACCTGTCTACAGTGTCTGTGGGTCAGGAGTTTGAGCACAGCTTAGTTGGGTCCTCTGATCAGAGAGGGTCTCACAAGACTGCAGTCAAAGCTGACTGGATGTACTCTTATTTGAGGTGCCAAGTTGTCTTCTGAGCTCATTCAGATTGTTGACTGAGTTCATTTCCTTGTAGTTGTAGGACCGAGGTGTTCAGTTCCTTTTTTTTTTTTTTTTTGAGACGGAGTCTTGCTCTGTCATCCAGGCTGGAATGCAGTGGTGCAAACTTGGCTCACTGCAACTTCCACCTACTGCGCTCAAGGAATTCTCCTGTCTCAGCCTCCCTAGTAGCTGAGATTACAGGCATGCACCACCATGCCCAGCGAATTTTTGTATTTTTAGTGGAGATGGGATATTACCACGTTGGCCAGGCTGGTCTCGAACTTCTGACCTCAGGTGATCCGCCTGCCTTGGCCTAAGTGCTGGGATTACAGGCGTGAGCCATTGCACCCAACGGAAAGTGTTCAGTTCCTAAATGCTGACCCCTCCATAGGCAGTTCACAGCATGGCTGCTTCTTCAAGGCCAGCAGGAGAGGGTCTCTCCACCCTCAGGAAGGACCCATTTCCTCTCACTTGATTAAACCAGGCCCACCCAGATAATCTCCTTTGATGAATTTCAAATTGACTGTGCAGCAAAACCTTTTCACTTTTGCCGGGTAACATAAGCCAATCACAAAGTAACATTCCATCCTATTCATGTATTTGGCCCACACTGAAAATGAGATGATTATACATGATATGTAGGGGTGGGGTGGGAGGGTAGCAGTAGGGGGATTTGGGGGGCCATCTTAGAATTCAGCCTGTCACCAAAGTCTCAGGATACAAAATCAGTGTGCAAAAATCACAAGCATTCTTATACACCAATAACAGACAAACAGAATGCCAAATCATGAGTGAACTCCCATTCACAATTGCTTCAAATAGAATAAAATACCTAGGAATCCAACTTACAACGGATGTGAAAGACCTCTTCAAGGAGAACTACAAACCACTGCTCAATGAAATAAAAGAGGACACAAACAAATGGAAGAACATTCCATGCTCATGGATAGGAAAAATCAATAGCGTGAAAATGGCCATACTGCCCAAGGTAATTTATAGATTCAATGCCATCTCCATTAAGCTAACAATGTCTTTCTTCACAGGATTGGAAAAAACTACTTTGAAGTTCATATGGAACCAAAAAAGAGCCCATATTGGCAAGACAATCCTAAGCTGAAAGAACAAAGCTGGACGCATCATGCTACCTGACTTCAAACTATACTACAAGGCTATAGTAACCAAAACAGCATGGTACTGGTACCAAAACAGAGATACAGACCAATGGAACAGAACAGAGCCCTCAGAAATAATACCACACATCTACAACCATCTGCTCTTTGACAGACCTGACAAAAACAAGAAATGGGGA
>NW_012116265.1:15816786-15818301 GCF_000951035.1 Colobus angolensis palliatus | reverse complement strand
AGCATTAGGAGATATACCTAATGTAAATAACGAGTTAATGGGTGCAGCACACCAACATGGCACATGTATACATATGTAACAAACCTGCCCGTTGTGCACATGTACCCTAGAACTTAAAGTATAATAATAATAAAGAATTCAGCCTATAACAGGACATGTTTTCTACATGTCTATTTCAGCCCAGCAGATATTTTTACAAATAGAAATTCCAAAATGTGTTTCTATATCTGAGTTGGTATAATAAACTCAGAAAAGGTAGCACCATACTGATGGTAATTCCTGACTATAGCACCATAAAGTCAATAATAATAATAGTTAGGTGCTAAGTACTTTAACATACTTTGTAAAAACCATTCTAATTTTCACAACTACTGTACCTCATTTCACCGAGGAGGAAACTGAGGCACAGAGAGGCTAAGTACCTCGCTCTAGGAGGTGGCTGGGATGTGTGCAGTCGGACTCTAAGCTTGCTCTCCTAACTCCTGTGTCCTAAATATAGTTTAGAAAAATAGCATGCACGGGACAAACAAGCCTGTAAATGATTGAACGTGACGATGATGACGGCACATTTTATGCCCATGCTTGATTTCTGTCTCTGTCTCCCTCTCTCTCCCCCTTCCCCCTCTCCTGCTCTTTGACATTAAACGCTTGGTTACTCAAGGCCGCAGTTACAGGATGTTAAGTAAACAGCACCGCCCCCCCCCGCCCCGTCCCTGCCCCCGCCCTTTTACTTTCAATAGGAGAAAATGGAACAGAACGTTAGGGAAGGAGGCTTCGCGGGCTGTGCCGGCGCCTGGCCCAGCCCCTCCCGGCGGCCACGGTCGGCTGCCCGGCTGCCCGGCTGCTCTGACCGCCAGCGGCTCGGTGTCCGTGCCCTGCCCTCCTCTGGGCGCCAGGATGTTCCTGCCCAGTGCGTGTCCAGAATAGCCGCTCAGACACCGGCTCCAGGCTCAGCCAGGCGGGGCGCGTCCCTGCCTCTCTCCGTTTTGCATGCCTCTGCCCTCCCTCTAACCAGGGCTTAGCTCCGACTCCCCAAGTCCTCCGGGGACACTCTCCGGATGCGCTCCCCGCTTTGCGCAGAGAAACCGTGTACCTGTTTCCTGGTAGGGTCGCTGAGTCCCGCTTGCCTGGCCAGCGGGTACCACTTACTCCCCTAGTCGGCCTAGGGAAGCCCCCCCACCCCACACACGTACACACACTGTTTTCGCGTTCGCATACTAACAAATATATATATATGTATATGTATATGTGTGTGTGTGTGTGTGTGTGTGTATATATATATATTTTTTTTTTTTTTTTTTTTTTTCCGAGACGGAGTCTTGCTCTGTCATCCAGGCTGGAATGCAGTGGTGCAAACTTGGCTCACTGCAACTTCCACCTACTGCGCTCAAGGAATTCTCCTGTCTCAGCCTCCCTAGTAGCTGAGATTACAGGCATGCACCACCATGCCCAGCGAATTTTTGTATTTTTAGTGGAGATGGGATATTACCACGTTGGCCAGGCTGGTCTCGAACT
>NW_012116265.1:15810006-15816736 GCF_000951035.1 Colobus angolensis palliatus | reverse complement strand
ATCCACCTGCCTCAGCCTCCTAAAGTGCTGGGATTACAGCCGTGAGTCGGCCTATTTTTTGTTTCCATAAAGAAATACGAGCTTTCCCATTTTTCACCCTCGAGAAACAAGCAGCTTTCACTTTTATTAATTTCTTCTGAGTTGACAGAAGAACTAGGTAGCCTATTCCCACTCAGAAACTCATTCCAGGTGGTTTGGGTGGTCCTACCACTGCCCTTACCCACACCAGCAAAGGAGTGGGAACCAAACTCAGGACCTGCCCATCAGATCATCGAATTCCTCTGGCCACAGTGATTGGGTAAGGGATGGTACATGAACCGATTTGCACCAATCAGAGACCTCCTGGGGACTTTCATCCCCCAATTTCTGGGAAGAGGAGCTCCTTCTGGGGCTAACCTGGACTCAGGTTGCTGCTGCCTATTCTTACCTCTAGAGAAAGCTTGTGTGAGAAATGGCAATAGAGGCAGAGCCCTGGTGACATCAGTTGAGCTCCTGGATCCTGCTATGCCTGAAGCGTATGTATTCTTGCACCTTGGGGGCTATATAAATCAATAAGTCATGTCCCCCCCACTCCCCACCCCACTTTTGTGCTTAGGTTGTGATCAGTTAGGATTCTGCACTTGTGACTGAAAAATCCTTGTACAGGAACCAGCTTTCTGGAAACTTCTCCCATGTGTCAGGTACTGTGCTATGCACTTTAACTATCTGTTTCAATCTGCTGTTTAAGGACCTGTGTCCTAAAGAGTTTAGTCCCTACCTTGTGTGGCAGACATGATTACCTGTCTTACAAACTGGGTCACAGAGGCTCAGACAAATAAGTTGATGTCTTAAGAACATATAACAAGTGGCAGAGGAGAAATCCTGTGCTTTCTGCCCTGGCCTCTGGTAACACTCACCATCTTTGCTGCTCAATGGTATTTGGGTTCATACCACTTGGCAGCATTATTCCAATTTTTATATGAACTTTCATGTGACCAAACCATCTAAATTGGAAGCTCCTTGATGATAAGGACCACAACCTGTGCTGTTTGCTGTCCCCACTGCCATCACCATCACACAGGCCCGCAGCACCTAGCACTGGATGAGACATATCACAAATCCTGGACAAACTCTTGCTGAAACCATGACATGTCAATGGCCCTTCACAAAATATTTCACAAAAGGCTTCCCATAACCCTATTAATGGAAAAAGGTGACATGGGGCAGAGTATGCAGTTGTACCGTTGAAATAAACATGCTTTTTGCAACGATCACAACCCAATTATTCTTCCCAGGAGCTGACCCCAGGGTGTCATTCATTCAATATCAATCCATTCTTGCTTTTTTTCTTTTTTTTTGGAGAGAGGATCTCAGCCTGTTGCCCAAGCTGGAGTGCAGTCATGTGATCATAGCTCACAGCAGTCTCGTCCTCCTGGGCTCAAGTGATACTCTTGTCTCAGTCTCCTGGATAGCTAACACTACAGGTGTGTTTCATCATGGCCGGCTAATTTTTAAAAATGTTTTGTAGGCTGGGCACAGTGGCTCACGCCTGTAATCCCAGGACTTTGGGAGGCTGCGGCAGGCGGATCACAAGGTTAGGAGTTCGAGACCAGCCTGACCAACATGGTGAAACCCCGTCTCTACTAAAAATACAAAAATGATTCAGGCGTGGTGGCAGGTGCCTGTAGTCCCAGTTACTCAGGAGGCTGAGGCAGAAGAATTTCTTGAACCCGGGAGGCAGAGGTTGCAGTGAGCCAAGAGCACACCACTGCACTCTAGCCTGGGCGACAGAGCGAGACTCCGTCTCAAAAAAAAAATTGTTTTGTAGAGATAGGATCTCCCAATGTTGCCCAGGCTGGTCTCAAATTCCTGGGCTCAAGCAGTTCTCTGACCTTGGCCTCCCAAAGTGTTAGGATTACAGGCATGAACCACTGTGCCTGGCACCACCCACTCACTATTCATCTTAAATTCAACAAACATTTTCTGAATATTCATCACATACCAAACATATTGCGAGACTGGGATACTAAGATATGAATAAGATATGGCTCCTTCCCTCAATGATCTTGTTTGTAGTTGCCTTTTAATTACTCTGAAACAAACTTCCCAAAGCATTGGCAAATTGCTGTTAGAACTGTTGACTATCTCCTGGATGGTCCATCATTAAGGCTCAAGCATTGTCCAGGAGAACAACATTAGCTGTCATATTGGTCTTTATCAGTCAACTGGGCCCATTTCAACCAACAGAACTGACAGTGCACAACTCCAGGGAGCATCATTCACATGGACTAATGACATTCTCAGAAGTTGAACAGTGCACAGTCTGTAGCTGTAAATGGCAGCCCTGAGAACCCAAACAGGACCCATTAATGCTATCCCCTCACATTCACAGTCACATTTGTGGAGCACTTTACAGTTTATAAGGAATTTCACCTACATTATCTCAGTTGAACTGAGAAATTCTATTTTGGTTCCCATAATGTAGTCTCTCTTCACTGCCCTTCACCCCATGGGACTCTCTGTTGGCTCCATGAGCTCCTGGAGGCCCCCTCTCAGATGGTGATGGCCCAGCTGAACTAGCGACAATTACCAAGCACCAAGTTACATTACAGCTCCAGGCTTTCTTCCACCCTGAAGCATTTACCTGGAATTAGCAGTGGTCGCAGCTCAGCAGAGGTGACTGTGCTGGTGATTATGAACACGTTCCTTGTTTGTCTTTTCAGCCCTGAAATCCTGTCAGTGAGGAGAAGTGATAATAACATGTTATTAAGTTCTTTCTGGGTAATGTAATTCAGGAGTCAGGAGGCAGTTTGGTCATTTATGTCTCTGAAAAGCTTAGAATAATTTCCAGTGTGATTATCCCCCATTTTAAAGAGCCAGGCTCCAATATGTGAATGTGTGTATAGGCATGTACACCTAAGCACAGGCGTATGGCTAGATGTGTCTATAAACCAACACAAGCTTCAACTTATTTATAGATCCGTGTATATGCACAAAACTCTGCCTTTTTAGCATCATGGCTTCTTAAATATAGGTTTTCAGGAATTAAGTTTATTCCTAGCCTTTTCCCTGGCATATTGTGGAGTCTACATTTTTGCTTGCCATTATCATAATTGGTACACCAAAAGAATAAGCACACTGGTTATAAACACGTCTCTGAGGTGAGTAGTGGCAGCCTTTACGGACAACCTTTCAGTCACCCGTTCCAAGTAATTTTCTTAGAGCTTCTGCTTCTCCCAGAAAAGGACTTCCTAACAGGCACTGGTTATGTGTTTATTTTTCCTTTAACACATTGTACTGGTAACTTAGATGCTTTAGGCAGGAAAGGTGTGTCTATGATATGCACTTATCTCCCTTGTTAATGGAGTTGGCACCTTGATTGTCGATTGTGGAATTTCCAAACTGGAAGGAACCTGTGAGATTATGTGATCCAGCTCTCTGCACAAAAAGAAAGGGATGGTTGGAGCAGGCAATAAGTAGTCCAAGGTCCTTAGAGTTAGTGGCAAAGCAAGGATGAGAAACCAAGTCTGCTGGTCCTCCCCAGGGAGCTCTCTCTGTTATCATGGTTCAAACCCTTGGAAGGCCCCTTTGCTTCACTCCGGGTATGCTCTTCCTGTTTTCCTTTATGAGCATAGAGATGGTAACTGGAGACTGGACCTGGCATAACCCTCAGATTCTGGAGAGCTTTGTAGGCCATTGCGAGAGCTGGCTGTTACAATAATATCAGATGCCAATGAAGAACTGTGATTGGACATGTCACATAGTGACACGATATGACATGCTTTAAGGAAAGCATTCCAACAGCTGTGCTACGAGTAGATTTAGATGACAAGAAAGAAGGCAGGGAGAACAGCTGGATGCTGCTACAATAAGCTGGGGACCACGGTGGGACTGTGGCCATCATGTTCTAGATGAATTTTAAAGGTAGAGCCAACGGATTGCTAAGGATTGGATGGGGAGAGAGGGGTGCTGAGATAAAGAGAGGAGTCAGAGGCTTGCTAGTTTTGTGGCCAGGGTGACTCACCAGTCACCTGGTACTGTGACCGGCACCACCTGGTACAGGTGGTGCTGTGCTCACTAGGAAACACCCTGAGAGACACATCCAGAGAGAACGTTTAATCTGGGCATCCCTTGGCTCAGTCAAGTTGGCACAAACTTAACCTTCACTAGGTACTAGTAGGCATTCCAAAGAATCCTATGGGTTCCAGATGAACTCCCTCAAGACACCACTGAGTAGCATCAGTCAAAATTTCCCTTGACAATTAAGATCAGTCAGACCTGAATTCTGCCACCAACCTTAAAGAGGTTGGAAGAGGACTCCAAGCTCCAGATGAAAATGTAGGCCAGGCGTGATGGCTCATGCCTGTAATCCCAGCACTTTGGGAGGCGGAGGTGGATGGATCATATGAAGTCAGGAGTTTGAGACCAGCCTGGTCAACATGGTGAAACCCATCTCTATTAAAAATACAAAAATTAGCCAGGCATGGTGGTGCATGCCTGTAATCCCAGCTACTCAGGAGGCTGAGGCAGGAGAATTGCTTGAACCCGGAAGGCAGAGGTTGCAATGAGCCATGATTGCACCACTGCACTCTAGCCTAGGTAACATAGTGAAACTCCCTCTCAAAAAAATAAAAAAAGAAAATGTAGCTGACCAACACCCAGATTTTAGCCTTGTGATAGCCTGAACGGAAGCCTAGCAATGCTGTGCCTGACTTCTGACCTATAGAACTATGAGCTAATAAGTAGGTGTTGTTTTAAGCCACCAAGTTTGTAGTAATTTTTTGCATAGCAATATAAAACCAACACACATTCAGAGATCAGAAAGCTATGAGAACCAAATGTTCTAAATTAGTATCATTAATAATAGGACAACTAGACATTATGTGTCTGCTGATGTGATATGAAATCCAATAGGAAGTTCATAGCATCATTTGAAGTATTTGATCAATTGCATTAAATCTGAATTAAACCAAGTTTTTAGATTACGTGACTATATGCATTTGTCAAAGCAAATACAACTGTAAACTAAAAAGGATGAAGTTTACCGTGCCTAAGTTTTACCTTAGTAAACCTGGCTTTAAAAAAACAAGCCTTTAGATCTACCTCAATTTGTAGAAGATACTAATACTGCTTAAATGAGAGCATGAGAAAATAGATGTATTTAGAATGTAGGATATTCTACATGACAGTGGGCTTGATCTCTTCAAAGACTCAATGCCATAAAAAAAGATGAAGGGGGATTGTCCTAGATTAGGCAAGACTTAAGAGACATAATAAATAAACTCACAGTATGAAACTTATTGGATTCTGGTTCCAAAGAAAAGCTATAAAAGACATTTTTAGGACAATTGTAGAAATTTGAATATAAAGTGAGTTTTGGATGATATTAGGGAATGATTACTATTTTTGTTAGGTATAATTCTGGTATTGTTAATTGGAATTTTTTCTCTAGGTTTTGGAGACACATGCTGAAGTATTTCGGGGTGAAGTGTCATTGATGTTTTTAATTTACTAAGAAATGATTCAGTTACAAGGCAAAAAATGGCCAAATATTAACAATGGTTGAGACCAGGTGAATGGTACGTGAGTGTTCATTGTATTCTTCTCTTTTCTTTCCTGAATGCTAAAATGGAAATTCCATTAAATCAAACAAACAAACAAACAAACAAACAAAAAACAAATAAAAAAACAGGTGAAAGCTGCTGCAGGACACACATAGCTCATTTACAGCCTATAGCTCCAAAGTAGGTGATGAACTGAGGAATATGGAGCCCGGTGGCCACTCCACAAACTCATGTCTGCTGAAGCCAGCCTCACCCACTACAGCTGCAGTGGAAGAAGGGCTTCTGCCTCCCTTCCACCTTCCAGATCATGCATGATTGACGAGACTGTATGTAGAACCCTGCTGCCCAAGGGCATCTACCACAGGGTAATGGCGCTTAAGCTGCTAAACCCCTCACTTGCCTCTAGAAACCTCTCCCATGGCCTTGGGAGGGCCTAGCAAAGTATAACCAACTTTGCAAAAGTATATTTCAACTGCAACTATTAAGACTGCTGTTTCTACACTGATTTTCCCTGTATCGTACTTTCCTTATGTTGGATTGTATTGGAAGAGCCATGGAAATTTTTGAGATCCAGCTAAGGGGATGTTGAGCTGGGATGCATTTAGCTGGTGTTTGGTGGGTGCTTCCGTAATTTGTGGTCATTTGCTAGTCATTGTCTTATAGGAATGGTTCTATGAGTACCTCTACTGCTCACAGTGCCAGCTCACCTGGCTTTATGACACAATGGTGCAGGGCGAGAGGTCAGACCACAATAAGAACGTGTTCTATGCACAGCATCGGGAGTATGTTGGTAGTGGAGGAGGAAAGTGAGTGAAATGCATGATCTGGAAACTAGTCTGTGTAATATTCTTCCACTTATCAGTTGTGTGAAATTTTAAGTAGACAATTTGCTACTCATTGATGCCTAGTCAAAATGGAAGCTTTTTCCTATGAGAAATATGCCCAGTAGTTTAGCTTATACACTTATAAATATACCAGTTTTGTAAATGGGCATCATGAATTATAGAGTTTATCAGAATTCTTACATTTGTAAGGCACAAGCCTGTCGCGGTACTACAAAAAATGAGTATGTCTCATATGTTTTATACATACCAGCTGTCAATAATAAAAATAAATTTTAATAAGCTATGCTAGAGGAAAACATCAATTATCTTTCTATTTCTTTTTTTTTTTTTTTTTTTTTTTTT
>NW_012116265.1:15803685-15807612 GCF_000951035.1 Colobus angolensis palliatus | reverse complement strand
GGATGGTCTCGATCTCCTGACCTCGTGATCCGCCCGTCTCGGCCTCCCAAAGTGCTGGGATTACCGGCTTGAGCCACTGCGCCTGGCCTAGATTCTTTCTACTCAAAGTGGTTCAAAGACCAGCAGCATCAGCATCTCCTGGGAGCTTGCTGGAAATGCAGAATCTCAGGACTGTCCCAGACCTACTGAACCAGAATCTGCATTTTTAACAAGATCCCAGCTACTCATATACACATTCAAGTTTGAGAAACGTTGCTCTAGACTAGTGTTCTCAGCTCTAGCTGCACATTTAGGTCTTAATACCCAAATCACACCCCAGACCAATTGAATCAGAATCTCTGGAGGTGGGCCCTGGGAACCAAACTTTTAAAAGCTCTCCAGGTGATAATGATACACAGCCAAAGTTGAGAACCACTGCTCTGATGTGATATGCTTGGTGGCAGCTGAAAGCCTAATTCTTTGTGATTTAGCCTAGAGCCAAAACTTGCTTCTGTGGAGGATACAGCAGAGGGTTTCCCTCTTTCTATCTCTGTCTCTCCATCTCTGTCTCCCTCTCATCTCTTAGGGAATGAAGAGGGAGATGCTGTATCCCACAGACAGAACCCACAGGGACCCCAAGGGGGATTTTTAAAAATACCAAATCCTAGAATACTTTCATTTTCTACCATTATAAAATATCTTCCTCCCATCTGAGGTCACAACACTGGACTACACGAAAGTCTTTTAAACTTTCAAAAATTCAAGTCGCTTCTCCACAGGGCCTTGGACAATCTGAATCTCAAACTAAACTCAAAAATTTTTTTTTTTTTTTTTTATTAAACCATGAACTATCCTCAAACGTTTTGAGTTTTCATTTTCCTTCTAAAAATCATCATTGTGGTGAATCAATTCACTCTGGAACAAATCCAGATGCTTTCTAAAACCAGTCAACTGGAAGAAAGTGGGAATATCAAAATATTCTCTGAATTGACACTGAGCAAAATTCTTTGCATTTAGGGATTTTGCTCTGACTGGCCACTGTGGGAATTTGGCCTGTGGTCTCATGTTTCCAGTGGTTCATCAGATGCTGTATTCTCCCATCTTTCCATTTCTTTTTGAGTGAGGACCTCACCAGGACCTGTGGGTCACCAATTATAGATAGGTCCAGGTGGCATCATTAGGACATTAGCAAGTGTCTGTGGATGGTGTGCATGAAAAAATGAGTAAAATGGAGCTTTCCTCCTCAGGAGCAAGAGAAGGGAGACTGGACTGAGGGTTGCTGGGGCTGTTTTGTATTTGTTTTTGTGATTTTAACTGCTGGCAAAGAACCCTTTCCTGCCAGGACCTCTGCTTGAGAACAGGAAGAGGTGTGGGCGGGGTTGAGGAGAGAGCTGGAAGCTGGCCTTTCCCTGCTCATTGTAGTCAGCAGCTCATTAGGGATTCTAATCAGGCAGAAATATTTTCCCGTCAGCTTATTACAAACTCTAACAAGGTCCCAGCTCCAGGTCGTGGCTGCTTTTCTCCTGCTGGGGATAACGATGGGCAGCTTGTTGGAACCTTTGGTATCTCATTTGTTACATGTGATTCACAAAGGCAGGAGGGCTCTGGGGTGGAGGAAGTGAAGACAGCCAGGGGAGAGATGGAGGGAGAGTCCCTTTTGTGGAGGACCTGAAGATGCAAATGCCCATTGCTTAAGGGAAGCCAAACTCAGACCTTATTGGACACCTGGAATCTTCTGAGAATCTGAGCCCAGCTATGTGTGAGGTACAGACTGGCTCCTTCCTCGTGTGTGGAAGCAGATGGCCACTAGCTGGCCAGGAGATAAAAGGCAAGGTTTTATGTATTTTGTTTTATTACTTTATTTTATATTTTTTTGAGACGAGTCTCATTCTGTCACACAGGCTGGAGTGCAGTGGCACAATCATGGTTCATTGGAGCCTCAACCTCCTGGGCTCAAGAGATCCACTTCAGCCTCTCGACTAGCTGGGACTATAGGCGTGCACCACTACACCCAACTAATTTTTATATATTTTTGTAGAGATGAGGTCTCACTATGTTGCCAAAGCTGGCTTCCAACTCCTGGGCTCCAGTGATCTCCCCACCTGAGCCTCCTAAAGTGCTGAGATTACAGGCATGAGCCACCATGCCCAGGCAAATGGGCAAATTTTGAATTTTGAAGTTCACCTGGCTGGGCATGGTGGTTCACGCTTGTAATCCCAGCACTTTGGGAGGCCAAGGTGGGTGGATCACAAGATCAGGAGTTTAAGACCAGCCCGGCCAAGATGGTGAAACTAAAAATACTGTCTCTACTAAAAATACAAAAATTAGTCAGGCATGGTTGAGGGCACCTGTAATCCTAGCTACTCAGGAGGCTGAGGTAGAGAACTGCTTGAACTCGGGAAGTAGAGGTTGCAGTGAGCCAAGATCGTGCCACTACACTCCAGCCCGGGGGACAGAGCAAGACTCCATCTCAAAAGTAAAATAAAATAAAATAAAATTTACCCTTTCTATCTCCTGGATTGTGAGGAAAGGCCTCAGGACCCTTGTTTTGCATGCTTCATGGCCCTAGAGGCCAATTCTTGAATTTAGTGTTTTGAAAAATATTTGCATGCCATCATTTTCTAGTTCAAAAACTGTCAGTGGCTCCCTAATTTGCATTGTCTTAGCCTAAACTTCTTTATTTATTTATCAAAGCTTTCCATAAAACAACCCTACTCAAACCAACTCTACTTCAAGCATTTTCCCCTTCCAAAATTCTCCATTTGAAACTCTTGAGGGCCTGGTCTCTTCAATATCTCACACAAATTGTTAATTTCACCTTTTTAATGATTCTTCTTGCTGCATATTCCAGTTCTGTTTATTCATCAAAGCTTAACCAAAGCACTGTCTGTATCTTTTATAAATCTGTTCATGATTATGCTAGCTTTCACTGGGTGCTACAGCATGACTTAAAACAGGGATCAGTAACTATAGCCTGTGGGCCAAATCTGACTCACTGCTTATTTTTATAAATAAAGTTTTATTGGAACACAGCCAAGCTCACATATTTACATATTGTCTTTGGCTGCCTTTGCATTACAACAGAAGAGGTGAATAGTTGCAGCAGAGATCATATAAACTGCAAAGCCTAAAATATTTACTATCTGCCCTGGCTTAAACCATAAAATTTAGCACTTAAATTTGTTTTATGCTTCATTGAATTCTTCCAAAAAGTCTTCTCAGATTCTTCTTCTTGTTTTTTGAAAAAATCAGGACAGGGTCCCACTGTGTTGCCCAGGCTGGTCTCAAACTCTTGGGATCAAGGGACTCTCCTGCCTCGGCCTCCCAAAATGTTGGGATTACAGGTGTGAGCCACCATGCCTGGCCTTTCAGATTCTTCTTTATTCCTCCTCTCTCTAGCCACTCTTTACCTTTTCCATCTTTTCCTGCTCTGAATTTCTGTCACAATTTATCTGTATTTTTTTCTGCTTTTCTCCTTCTAAAATTGTAAATAGTCATTTATTTATGTATCTGTTTTGCATAATGCTCTAGCCTGTAAATGCTTTGAGGGCAGAATCTCTTTAGAATTATCTCTGTACCCTGTCAGCTTTCAGAGCCAGAATTCAGTAAATCAGGATAGAACCTTGTTGGTTGTAGAGTCTAACGTGGCTCCTGAGTGGCCCCCCTGAAATTGTCACAAAGGGTATCATCAACTTCTGGAAGTTGTCTGCAGGGGTATGACATCATGAACAACTGTGTTTCTTCTGGACTAGAGCTATCTAATCCTGCCTTTGAACTGATAGCCAAATCCTGCTTCCTTAATACTAAGATCACCATCTCATGGAGGGAGAGAAAACCTGCAACTTTGTGGATGAATTATGGGGTCCTGTTGACCCTGGTTCATTTCTATCCCTCACTGTCTTTTCCAACATGAGCCCATTTTATAGAATTCCAGGTGTAGGCCCATCA
>NW_012116265.1:15795231-15803635 GCF_000951035.1 Colobus angolensis palliatus | reverse complement strand
CAGGATGGTCTTGATCTCCTGACCTCGTGATCCACCCACCTCGGCCTCCCAAAGTGCTGGGATTACAGGCTTGAGCCACCGTGCCCGGCCTATCTTTCTATTTCTTCTCCAGAAGATAATGTTGCAAAATCTTGTCCTGTGAAAAAGTGATCAAAGATAATGCAGCCCCCAAAGTGTGGGAAAAAATTATAAAGGTATATTGAGCAGCTGAATAATTATAACATTATTTTTCCTGGATTTTGTGATGTTTGTAGTCTTACAGCTTTTTAAAATGTATAATATGTTGTGATTTTTTTTCTCATTCCAAATAACTATTTGCAATTTTGTATTTTGTTGTTAGGTTGGTGCAAAAACCACAATTACTTTTGCACCAACCTAATACTTAAAGAAGGCCTCTGCAGTTGTATAAACTTTGGATAGAGAATGGCAGGGCAAAAGGATAGAATTCTAGTCCCTCATGACACTGGGAAGCCTCATGGCAGCCCTGGATTGCCTACCTCCAGGCTCCTTTTATTTGAGGAAGAAATAAATCTCTATCTTGTTCAAGTGACTGTTATCTTGCCTTTTCTGTTGTGAGCAACCAAACAGAATCCTAAGTGATATACATATTTGCCCTTTGACCTGGCAATTCCAGTTCCAGGAATTTGCCCTGCAGATATTCGGGCACATATGCAAAATGATGTATGGTCAAGGTCATTCATTACAGCAAAAGATGAGAAACAATCTATGTGTCCATCCATGGGGACAGGTTAAATAAATTATATATATCCATAGTGAAATAATATGCATCATATATTAGGAGGAAGCTTGTTACATTGATACAGAATTATCTTGTATGCACATTGTTTAAAGCAAAAGTAAATGCAAAATAGTGTGAATACTGTGCTAATATATATATAGTGTTCATTGTATTCCTCTTTTCTTTCCTGCATGCTAAAATGGAAATTCCATTAAATCAAACAAACAAACAAAAACAGGTGAAAGCTGCTGCAGGACACACATATATACACATATATATATGTATATAGCTCATTTACAGCCTATAGCTCCAAAGTGGGTGATGAACTGTGGAATATGGAGCCCAATGGCCACTCCACAAACTCATGTCTGCTGAAGCCAGCCTCACCCACTACTGCTGCAGTGGAAGAAGGGCTTCTGCCTCCCTTCCACCTTCCAAATCATGCGCAATTGACTGATCAGACTGTACGTAGAACCCTGCTGGCCAATGGTGTCTACCACAGGGTAATGGCACTTAAGCTGCTAAGCCCCTCACTTGCCTCTAGAAACCTCCCCCAAGGCCTTGGGAGGGCCTAGCAAAGTATCACATGGTTGTGTGCTTTTGTAACCATCTTTGCAAAAGTTATTTCAACTGCAACTATTAAGACTGCTGTCTGCTTCTACGCTGATTTCCCCTATGTCATACTTTCCTTAAGTTGGATGGTATTGGAAGAACCATGGGAATTGAGCCAAGCGTATATATATATATATATATGCTTGAACATGCATTAAACATCTCTGGAAGGACCTGCAGGAATTTAGTGACATTGGTTGCCTCTTGGGGCAAGTGAATGGCTGAGGACAGGACTGGGAGGGGGACTTTTCACTGTATTCCTTTTGAATAATCAGGTGAACTTTTAATCTATTTTAAAATAAGAGTAAAATGAAAACTAGAAAACATTTTTACATTTAATACCTGTAGAGAAAAACACATTATTTTCTTTTTAAATAAACCCTTCCTTGTCTTTTTAAATTTATTTTTCATAGAGACAAAAGTCTTGCCATGTTGGCCAGACTGGTCTCGAACTCCTGGCCTCAAGTGACCCTCCTGTCTTGGCCTCCCAAAATGTTGGGATTATAGGCAGGAGCCACTGCCCCGAGCCTCTCTTTTTAGATTGAAGAATAAATAAATAAGAATCCCTTAAGTCACCTACCTGTGAAGAGGGATGCCCTAGGTGTGGTTTTCCCAGGATAATCTGTTTATGCCTTCTCTTCTGGTGTAATTATTAATAGTGCCTCACTTGTCTCTCAGCAGTTGGATGATTAACTATCTGGTTACCCTGCCTATAAAATACATCACAGCCCATAAGAAGTCCAGTCCAGCCAGTGATGAAACAGATGCCTGATTCTTTGCCTGATTGCTGGATGCAGTAGTGCCTTGAGCTTAGGGGCCCTTGCATGAAGAAAAAAATGTGTGTTTTCAATAATAAATGAATGTCAGTGAGGTGGGCAGTGATCACACCAAGAGAGGTACATGGGAACTGGAAAATACTGAAGATACACAAGTTTCACCTTTGCTATCTCAGGTCAATGCTGGGGCATTGCTTACTGAAAGGAATGGTAGATGAATCATTGTGTTATTTAGCTGATTGCTTTCTCTCTCTCTTTTGCTGTTTAATGCATGCACAAATGTTACAGGCACCTATGCCATGACTGAACCCGGTAGAACTTACCGTGTCACACTGGCATTCTGCCTCCGCCTCTTGACTATGAACTCTTGTCTGATTTTTCCTGTGTCCCAGCACACAGTCACATTCACTAAATGTCTGCGGAATGAATGAGTGAACCCCATGGAGACCTAGGCTGACATCTGGTCCTCTCTTCTGTGCAGAGTCTCATTGTCATGGGTATCATCGTCTTTGAGACTGTAATTTTTATGAAGGCAGAGACTAGGTTTACTTGAATCGGCACTGTAACCCCAATGCAGAGTACTCTGTCTGCTACATAGCAAGTGCTAATCAATAGCAGTTCAGTGAATAAGTGGGTGAATAAATGAATGAATGAATAAATTTTTGCATCAGTCACCTGAGGACCAATTGCACACTAGTCATTCCCATTGCCGGTCTACCTGACCCTGGCATGTAATGACAGAATATAGAGGAAGATTTCAAGGAAGATGTAGGGTCAGGGACCTTCTTGAATAAATACAAAGGTGCCTTACCCACTGTTGGGGCTTCCTATATATCTCAGCAAAGTGCCTTCTGTGCCTGCAGTTTTTTTTTTTAGAGTATCTCTTTCCAACTGCCACATGCATGATGGATGATGTTCCCATGTCAGGGAATATACTCCCGTGGGGATACTCAGATTTTGATAAAGTCTAAAAATATTGGGAGAAAGAAAATGCTATAATACTTTCTAAATGCTGCGACTATTAATAATACACCTGTCATAATTACTCACTTGGATGTGCTATAATCAAAATGGGTTGTGGGTTATGCAGTTACCAGTGAACTAGCTGTCGTGCCATTCTCTTGCTTCCACTCAAGAATACGTGTCAAATCCAAGTGACTGTGGGGTTTTAGAGAGGATCTTGAATTCACTCTAGTTTTTCAAAAAGCAGCTAACTCCCAAATTTGAGTTCTTTTGCTATTAATAGTAACAAATTACAACTGGGACACTGTAAGGCGGAGAACCATCCATTCGTCTGTTAGTATTGCCTCTTTAGACATCTACTTTAAAACTGAAATGCTCTAGAGAAATACACCCTACAGGACACACCACTAACTCCCTATCCACTTCTCTGCATAACAATGGGTGTGTGTGTGGGGTGTGTGTGTGTGTGTGGGGTGTGTGTGTGTGAAAGAGACAGAGCAAGAGAGTCAGTCTGGAGGAAGGGGAGGGAAGTGGGGGCAAGGCTGCTAGAAAGGGGATGGGGCTTGATTTCTAATACTTTCACTTATGAGTTGTGTGGCCTTGGGCAAGTCACTTTAACCTCACTAAGCCTCAGTTTCCTCATAAGTCAATGCGGCTGACAATAAAAGCACCTACTTCATAGGATTGTTGCAATAAAACCAATATAGTGCTTACCTTAGTTCTTGGCACATAATAAGCCTTCAATATATGTGGGCTATTTTTTTTCTATATGTTTGCTCATTCTTCTGATACACTGAAGACAAGGTATAAAAAGACTGGTTGGTACACTTCCTAGTTATCATTGACAATCTGCCATTCAGTTTGGGCTGAGGCTTATTTCTGGGACAAAATGCAAAAAAATGGGCAGAACCCCATACAGTGCCAACGAAGGAGGCTTGCTTTAACTGTCCAAGGCACATCGGGGATGCACAGACTCTCCTGGGGACACTGAGCTTTTTTGAGGAACCCTAAATGTGGGAATGGAGCAAGGGTTTGACTCTGAGAGGGGTTGTTGGAATCCAAAGCATAAGTTCTAGAAAGCAGGAGTCTCCCTAGAACAGTCTTTTGTGGGGAGAAAGGAAGGAGAAAGTGTTAGATTCCAAAGAGAGAGGTATGCCATCCTATGAGTCACTGCTGACGCATAGCCTGGAAGCCTTCTCCCCTAGAACAATGAGCTGCAAATGGCTGAGGGCACTGGCTTGAGAGGCTGCTCCTCTAGCCCTGTCTCTGTCCATTCCGGCTGCTATAACAAATTACCATAGACTGGGGGGGCTTAAACACCAAACATTTACTTCTTACAGTTCTGGAGGCTGGGAAATCTGAGATCAAGGTACCAGCATGGTTGGGTTCTGGTGAGGGCCCTCTTCCAGGCTGCAGACAGCTGCCTTGTATCCTCACATGGCAGAGAGCTCGCTAGCTCTGTGGGGCCCCTTATGAGGGCACTAATCCATTCATGAAGGCTCCACCTATGTGATCTATTACCTCCTGAAGGCCCCATCTCCAAATACAGTCACACTGGGACCAGGGCTTCAACACATGAATTTCGGGAGACGCAAACATTCAGTCCACTGCAAGCCTACAATGAACCACCCTGAGGCTCAGATTAGCAAGTCATGAGCTTGGAGTTTGGAAGCTTGTCACTAATTGTAGACCCTTCACTAGGCCAAGGGGCTTATAAGTCTCAGTCTTCTCACCTGTGAAATGAAAGCAAATGATGGTCTCTGAGCTTCCTTCCATCTCTGACATTCTGTAGCTGGGAGATGGTGAAGGAGGGAGATAAGCTTTTGGTGACCTGACCTTTCTGCATCTTGCTGTTTATCCCCCTTGCCACTCTTTCCAGGGCCCAGGGACATCCCTGATGCTACCAGATGGTCTAGGACTCCAAAATTTGTGGTCATCTCAGCCTTAGTGCTGACCACATACTGGTCACTGTGAAATTTTACTCCTTGACTGCCTCTCCTTATCCATTCATGAGGATGAGTTTCTCTTTCTCTTCTTATCTTTCAGTCACAACAATGGTGGCATTAGTTCATTCTTTCATTTATCATTCCAATGTTTTCTGAGCCCTAGTGGGGCACCAAGCATGATGCTAAGGGCAGAGGGTACAGTGGGCAGTGGGTGACAGAGGCATAGCCCTGTGCTGATGGAGTCAGTATGGTGGTGACAGAACCATCTGGTAACAGATACAACATGAAGGGACTGAGCTCTGTGGGAGTAGTTATTAGGGGATGTTAGATGGCAGAGGGGCAGGACAGGTACAATGACTTTGAGAATGGGATGCTGAAGCTGAGATTTAATGGTAGATGGACACCCTCAGTTCCATGAGGGCAAAGATTTTTGACTCTTGTTTTCTGCTGCATCCCAGTGCCTCGAACAGTTGGCACTCAATGAATAGTTGTTGAATGAAAGAATACATTAAGTCACACAGTTGAAATCCCTGTGGCGTGAAAGAAGCTGAGAGAAGTCCAGTGTCTCTGCAAGGCTGTCTTCTGGAGGCTCAAAGCAGCCAAGTTGAAGAGAAGAGGCTGGGTAGGGGGCTGGCCTTGTGCGGATTTCCCCAAACGCAGACACTGAGACACGGACTGGGGTGCAGGTGGTTGTTATTTGGGAAGCACACGTGAGGGAATCTGGGAAAGGAGAGAAACGCCAGTAAATAAAGGGCGGATTAATGATGGGTTGCCGCTGTGGGCACCTGGGGCTGAAGCCCACTTTGTGGAACGTGTCTTAGCGTCGTCCTCCTGAGGGATGAAGTGGGATATTTATTTATTGACTCTTGCACCTGTGGGTTGAGGCGTGTCCCTGGGGGTGTTAACCCTAATCCTTGTGGGCTGCCCTGCTTAGAGGCTCAACGAGCTACTGTGGTGTTGCTGGAAAACGCCCTCAAGTGGAGGAGCACTAGAGGTGGGAGCTGCCAGGGGTCTCAGTAATCCTCCGCCGCAGCTGCGGCTCAGAAGAGGGTGGAGGAGACCTGGGGTGAGCAACAACAGCGGCTGCTGCAGAGGTAAGCAGAGCACCAAAGGAGAGGGTGGTGGCTTTGATTATGGTGGTGGCATTGGATGGGGAGAGAAGTACATAGATTTCAGGTACTTTTTGGATGTGGGAGGTGATCAACAACAGAGTCCTCCAATAAAGAGAAAGCCTTTCTCCCCCAGTCCCCACTTTCATTCCACAAATATTTATTGCTGTGGTTTGTGGTTGGGTTTCCTGGGAAGCCAACTGAGACAGAGTTTGTCGTGCAGGCTGTTTGAGGAGTAGGGGACAGATTTAAGAGTGCACAAAAGGAGACCAAGCAACAGCCTCAGCTAACCCCACAGGACACTCGGGAGCTAGACCTGCTCCTCAAAGTTGTTAGGAATTGGGCACTGATGGCGGTCCAGCACAGACGCTGGACCGCCATCAGTCCAACCTGGGGAGGATGCTGTGACTTGGGCCAGGCAGCTCCCTTCAGCGGAGACAAGGCTATTAGAGCGTCCACCACAATGCTGAAGAAGCTTTTTGTATGTCAGGTACTGTTGTAGGTGCTGGGGGTGTTAGAAGGGGCCAGGTGAGAGAGAGGCAATAAACAAATATGTAACATCAGGTAGTGCTAAGTGCAAAGCAGAAAACCAAACAGGGTTAGTTGAATGACGGCTGGACCTTGAGAAGGAAGGTGGGGGTGGTAGTGAGGAAAGCTTGGAAGACAAGAGCAGCAAGACCCTAACAGTTTAGGGGCGGGGCATCCTCTCTGCACTGGGCTCCCTGGGAACTGCCCCGTGTGTGTGGTCCCATCTTTTGGCCACAGTTCCTGGCCTCTTTGCAGGAGGTAGGGGCAGCGCCTCTTCTCCCAGAATAAATTTGTTTTGGTGTTGACCTGCAGCCTTGGGTTTCAGGAGTCAGGAAATGGTGCCACAGGTGGAGCTAGAGGTTAGCGCGTCTTCCAGTTGTCGCTGTCACCTTCCACCCGGAACAGCTGGCCCTGCCTCGGGCCTGATTGTTAACCCTAGGAGGTGGGTGGATTGGCAGAGAGGGCGGCTGGGCCCCAGTCAAGGCCGAGCTGTGTGTGGGCGTGTCCGCGCGCACGCTCTCCTGCGGACTCAGAGCTGCCACGCGCTTCCTCTGCCCCTTTCACCTGGGCAGGTGCCTGCAGGGACTATCGCGCCGCCCCAGGTTGGGGTCCGGGTAGGGCAGAGGCTTCCTCAGCCAGGCCTGCTTTCCACCTGCTGCCTTCCCCCACCCCAGGTCCTTGTGGTTGCCAGTGAAAGTCTAGAGCCCCAGCCGCGGGGGCAGTCCCGGCGCCGGGTGTCTATGCTGTCCACGGCCCGGGAGCGCGGGTGCAGCTTCGGCCTGGGCAAGAGCTTGGCGGACAGGCAGGCGAGGGGCCCCGGAACGAACTCAGCTCGCCTGCGGTTCCCAGGCGCAGCGGCTCCCGGGCGGTCTCGCAGCTCTCGGCAGGAGAGGGCGCAGTCCAGGGGCCCCTGGAAACTCGCCCTAGTCTCAGCCCACGAGGAATGTAGCATTGATAAAGCCTCAAAAAACAAACAAAAACAAAACAAAACAAAGCAACCAATTCCGCCCCTTCGTCGCTCCCCCGCCAAAAACAAAACAAAACAAAAAAAACCCTGAATCACCTGGCGACCATCCCCGCTGTTTCCCACCACTGGTGGGCTTCCTGGTGACTGCAGAAATCAGGCAGCGGCAGGGCTGGATGAAGACCCTTGGAGGCCTCATCACTGAAACAAGAATGGCGCCCACAATACGAAATAAAAGCAGCACTGACTCGGAAAATAAGTGTCAGGAGGTCAACAAAAGTTCTGATTTGGGGTGAGGGTGAGGGTGGTGGGCTGCCTTGCTGCTGTCCCAAGCCAGAGTTCCTAAGCAGCCGTGTATTGAAGATTCCTGCTCTTTTCCCTTCTCAGGCTTTCCTATGGCTGCGTTGCCAGATTTAACAAATAAAGAAGTACAGGGCACTGGGTTACATGTACATTTTAGATAAATGAACACTTTTATTTTAGCATATGGAAGCCTTATGCATTATTTGAAGCACAGTAAAACAATTCGTTGTTTATTGGAAATCAGTGACATTTTTAGTGTAAAAATTTAGTATATCTGAAATAATGCATGGGATATATTTATACTAAAAAATCGATCATTTATTTGAAATTTGTATGAAATTCAAATTTAATTGGGCATCCTGAATTTTTTCTAGTAACCCTACTTGAGAGTCACAGCTGTCTTGGCCCCTAGTGTCCATGGAGCCAGGAAGGGTGGGCAGAGCCCTCGGGTGCCCCCTCCCCCC
>NW_012116265.1:15786292-15791426 GCF_000951035.1 Colobus angolensis palliatus | reverse complement strand
AGAAAAAAGTAAAAGAGAAAGAAAAAAAGGTGATGTTGTCCAGAGTCCTGGAACTAAAACTGGTTGGTTGTCTTGGAAATCATGACCTTTGTCCCTAAGAAGAAATTAAACTGAGCAAATGTGAATGACGACAGCAGCCTTGTTGCTGGCAGTCTATTTGGGGAAGGGACGGACTGGTCTTGTAGGTTGGTTTTCTCACATGCGTATGGTATACAAGCTTCAGGCTTTTAGCAGCAGCTAGTAGAATTTTGGTTCTCAAAGAATCAGAAACCCCAAAGTCCAGGGGAATGGCTCTGGTTACAAAAACAATCTGATGAGCTCTGTATTAGTTATCTATCGCCACAAGAACGCTCAATCGAAAACTAGCCCCCAAACCTCACTGACTTAAAACTGTAATTATTTATCATGGCTCACAGGTTTATGGACTGGCTGGCCCGTTCTGCAGATCTGGGCTGGGCTCAGCTGGGCTCAGCTGGGCTTGCTCATGCATCTGTGGTCAGTTGGCAGGTTGGCCAGAGGCTGACTGGTCTAGGATGACCTCAGCTGGGGTGATTCAGATCTTCTCCACATGCTAGCTCATACTCCAAAAGTCTAGTTGCTTTTGTTCTTATGATGGAGGCAAGGGGAGCGAGTGAGTGAATATGTGTATGAGAGAGAGGTGGGCAAAGGTCTTGAGGCCTTGGCTTGAAAGTGACATGCTGTCACTCCTGCTGCATTCTATTGGTCAAAGCAAATGACAAGGCAGCCTAGATTCAAAGAAGAGGGTAATAGGCTCAACCTCTTGATGAGAGGAACTACCAAGTCACATTGCAAATACTGTGGGAGGGATGAAAGATTAGGGCCATTTTTTATAGTCAGTCTGCCACAAACCCTCTGGGAAAGGAAAAGCCCTTAGCCCCAAATAGCTCCTGAAGGCTGAAGTGAACTAGGCCACTGCCCACATCTGGCGCCTCTCTGCAGGCTGTGAAAACATCCCACGGCAGTCCTAAGGGAGCCATCTGAGCCTCCAAATCCTGTCCCCTCTTCACTGCCTGCCCCTACTGCCAAAGAAAGCTACAGTGTTCTCTATGAATTGCCAGCCGCCGTTCCCTCCCTTCTCTGCCTCTCTGTTCCAAGCCCAAGGGATGTCGTGGGCGACCAGCTGGCTTGATGAATGCGGCTTCTGTAAAACCTTCCCCTGGCCTCTGTCGCTGCATCAGCGTGAAATGAACTTGCTAATACTCTAAGAGCCACAAACCTTTTCCTCCACCCCAGCACGACACATCGAATCGATCTGGCTGGGTGAGCCGCGACAAACCCCACAGAAAAAAGCATCAGCAAATTTAAAGCCTCATTCGAGGTCTTGATTCACCATAAACTAAGTTGCCGGCAGCAGGCATTGACACTTCCACTGCGGTTGATACTGCGATTTATCGACTTGCCGTTAAGATGTTGATATTGACCAAGACTGAGTTCTAAATGAAAAGGCCCATGGCAATATATCTTTATTGCTCAAGTAATCCGAGGATTTGCTAATCCTTTTCGGTCTGCCAAGACGGTCTCACTCAATAACGTTACAGAAATTCTCTAGGCACACAGAAACCATCACTTAGATGCAACAAGATGTTCTTTCCCCACAAGGCCTCCTAAAAGAGGAATGGTGGTACAAGCAGTGTGTTTAGTAACAGGACCAAAGTGTTGGAAATCTGTTCTTGCCCCCACAGCCCAAACCATTATTATTATTTTTTTACCTTTTCAGAGATGCAGCACCTTCCTTTTCAGAAACCCAGAAACAAATCACAAAGGACTTTGTATGGGACTTGCTCATGAACAGTATCTGCTTCCCGTTCTTCACCTGGCGCCTATTAGGGCTTCAGCCTTGCCTACCTCCAACCCAGGCAAATGAATCCTGGTCCCAAGGGGCACTATGATGTCACACTTAGTGCTTGCCCCAATGGTGAAATTAATGTGACAGTTGGTTCTTGCTAATTTCAAGGCCCAGTAGGAACACAGAGAAAGAAGGGAAAATTTATTACCTGCTAATTTGTTTTCTCATTGAAATGTCGTCTGCAGCCTTCACTTTAGGGGAAATTATGTTAGCAGCAGAGTCATCATATAGGGTGCCTTTTGAGTTATTTTGGGTGTCAGGGTCCCTGGGGAAATCAGCAGGGAGAAGAACCCACACAACAGGGCCAAGGAAGCAGCCCTGGGTGGCTGGGTTAGGGAGTGAGCCAGAGGGGCAGAATTTTCCAGCCCAGCTTCTTTACCCAGCTCTGCAGTGGGGACAGGGCCAGACAGGTGGAACCACAGGAAGACAGAGCTTTCACAGACGTACTGTCTGTGTTAGGAGAAGCAGGTGCAGGCCACCCCAGACGCTGATCCACAGTGTGGCTGTTGTTCTCGTCTCTCTAGAACAACTGATGACAATCTCTGCTAGCCCTCCTGGCTTGCTGTTCCAGGGATGAAGGGATTGATCACAGCCTCAACCTCATCCCAAAGAAGCACTGTCACATAGAGATTCAGAGTGCAGGCATGGCAGTCGCACAGTTTTGGGTTTGAATCCTGGCTTCAGTGCTTACCAGCTGGGTGACCTTGTCACTTATCCTTTCTAAGCTACAGTTTTCCCATCTGTCAAAAGGAGGAAATAATAACGACACCATGGCAGACACTGTTTATTGGCTCCTTTATTCCTTGGCAACAGATGATCAGTTTTGCTCAGATATCACTTCCCACAATTTCTGGGGGAGGTAGGCTCCATTCCTGGTCCAGGATGATCTTGTGATAATTTCGGCCAATGAGATGAAAAAGGACATTTTCTGAGGTGGTTCTGGGAAAGAGTCCCCTCCTTGTAAGAGAAGAAGGACAAGGAGTGTCTTTTTGCTTTGTCTGACCCTAGTCTCTTTCTTGATATGAAGTCAGAGGGTGAGAAGAATCTCCCTGCTTAGGTTGCCCCCTGCTTCCTACAGGGAAACTTTGCTGAGTTTATCACCAAGAGACCAAGAGAATGTGGGGACACCTGTCCATACTCCTGCCTTTGTAGGACAGCTGAAACAAAGCCATTGACTGCCTATGTTTTATGTGAGAAGAATGAACCTCTGTTTAATTAATTAGTTTTTTGAGACTGGGTCTCGCTCTGTTGCTCAGGCTGGAGTGCAATGGCGTGATCCTGCTCACTGCAGCCTCCACCTCCTGGATTCAGCCTCCCAAGTAGCTGGGACTATAGGCATGTGCCACTACCTTTGGTTAATTTTTTGTATTTTTGGTAGAGATGGGGTTTTGCCGAGTTGCCCAGGCTGGTCTCGAACTCCTGAGCTCAAGCGATCTGCCTGCCTCGGCCTCCCGAAGAGCTGGGATTACAGGTGTGAGCCGCCATGCCAGCCAGGCCTATTTATTAAAGCCACTGTGAACTGGTAAGTTTGTTCCTCGGAGCCCAAATTATTCCTAAATGATACAGGTACCTATGTTGTGGCTGTGATTAGAGCATTAAGTGAGATTGTCAGAGGTCCTTCTGGACAAAGACCTGAAAACTTCTCTAGTTTCTCTGCAAAGTTTTTTTTTTTTTTTTTTTTTTTTTTTTTTTTTTTTTTTTTTGAGGCAGAGTCTCACTCTGTCACCCAGGTGGAGTGTAGTGGTGTCATCTCGGTCCGCTGCAACCTCCAGGTCCTGAGTTAAAACGATTCTCATGCCTCAACCTCCTCAGTATCTAGGACTACAGGCATACGCCACCATGACTAGCTAATTTTTTGGTATTTTTAGTACAGATGGGGTTTCACCATGTTGGCCAGGGTGGTCTCGAACTCCTGACCTCAAGTGATCTGCCTGCTTCGGCCTCCTAAAGTGTTGGGATTACAGGTGTGAGCCACCACCCCCAGCCATATATTCCTCCTTTTGATGATTTCAATTTGACTTGAATTTCTATGGATTGCAGTGGACAGAGTCCTGGCAAATACGGTGTCAAAGAAATGGCACATCACTTCAGGATGTTAGATTCTTTTTTTTTCTTTTTTTTGAGATGGAGTCTCGCTCTGTGGCCCAGTCTGGAGTGCAGTGGCCGGATCTCAGCTCACTGCAAGCTCTGCCTCCCGGTTCAAGTGATTCTCCTGCCTCAGCCTCCTGAGTAGCTGGGATTACAGGCGTGAGCCACCGCGCCCGGCCCAGCCTATGCATTTTAAAAAGCAGAAAGCAAGGGTCTCAAACTCATATGCCTATGGGTGCTGGGGAGTTAAAGGAAATGAGAGCAGCTCCCCAAAGGCATAAACCATGGAGTGGGAGTACCCAGCTGTGATCCAGCTCCAGCTAGCTATTACCACATTAGGTAGAATGAGGGCAGATCTTAAAACTTTTCAGAAGAATCTGGACATCTGGATTTTCACAGAAAAATCTGATTAATAAATACTGGCAACTAATTTATATTTTTCTTTAAGCAAAACATTTTAAGCACTGAGTAGCTATAACAAATGAAATGAAATACTTGCATGTCGTGTGCCAGGTATTATTTTAAGAGCCTATGTGTATCAATTCATCCAACTACCCTATGAGGTAGATGTTATTATGATTTCCATTTTACAGATGAAGAAACTGAGGTACAGAGAGGCCAAGGACTGATTCCATATTTGGGCTGCAGGCAGTCAGTATGTTGTCTTTGAAGACTGAACTTCCTTTCTGGATTTCCTGGCACTGAGCTTTACTGAGGGCAGCATGATGGCTAAAATCCCAGGCTCAACAGCTCACGTGGTGCTCCTCTGTGGTTTGCCCTGCATACTTTCCTTTGGAAAACTGTTATTCCCCAATACCTGTGTTGCAGGTGAGGCTCTTAACCAGAGAGCTCTGCCTGTCCCTGCCCTGCAGTGCACGAATGACCCAAGCTGGGGAGGATGAGTCATTCAGGGACCAATATGGAAGATGAGGGAGAGAGGGCCTCCCGAGCTATGTGAATGGGGGAAGCCTGGGACTGCTTGGGATCATCATCTTTGTTGCCACGTGGAGAGGACCTGCCTGAAAATGGAGCAAAGCGAAATAGAAAGAAAAGATCCCAGTGACGTAATTTGAGCTCCTGGATGCAGCCATGCCTAAAGCCAGAACCATCCTAAATGAGAACCACCCTTCTCATTTAGTTGTATCAATATACTTCTCCTTTCTTTTTTTTTTTTTTTTT
>NW_012116265.1:15772422-15781152 GCF_000951035.1 Colobus angolensis palliatus | reverse complement strand
TTTTCTTTATTTTTTTTTTGAGACAAAGTCTCACTCTGTCACCCAGGCTGGAGTGCAATGGTGTGATCTTGGCTCACTGCAACCTCCATCTCCTGGGTTCTCCTGCCTCAGCTTCCGGAGTAGCTGGGACTATAGGCATGTGCCACCACGCCTGGCTGATTTTTGTGTTTTTATTAGAGATGGGATTTCACCATGTTGGCTAGGCTGGTCTCGAACTCCTGACCTCAAGTGATCCACCCACCTCAGCCTCCCAAAGTGGGGGGATTACAGGTGTGAGCCACCATGCCCGGCCTCTCTGTAGTCTTGACATAGATCTGTGAGATCTGCTCCCTGGGAATAATGATGAAAGACAGAGACTGGGGAAAAGGAACGGAGGAGCTGGATCACTCCACTTTTCTCTTTCTGTTTTGGAGAGAAGGCAAATCAGGCCTTAGCTGGATGATTTTTCATCTACCACACATATGCTTTCTGCTGGGTCAAGTATCTATTGAATACATCCTATAGGTAATAACTGGATTTTAAAATTTGTAGACCTGAAATACTGGTAAATTTTGTTTTGTTTTCTTATTGCTTTATCTTCTAACTTTAGAACTGTGGATAGCATCATTTTAGCTTGAGTTCAGTAAGCGGAATCTCCCATTGTTTTAGTTTTTGATTTCTTTACCATTAAGTCTGCCATTATGCTCTCAAGGGGACTAGATAGTTCCCCATGCAAAGGGAACCTTTGGCTAAGTGACAAATCATTTTTTTAATGCCAAGAATCACCTTCCAATTAATTTATTTTCTAAAATTATTCCAGTGGTTGTCTGAACCCTGGAGCTTGCTGTGTGGTGACAGCCCATAACCTGATGGACCTTGCAGGCCATTTGCAAGGATGATAAAGACAGGGGCTATGGCCAGGCACGGTGGCTCACGCTTGTAATCTCAGCACTTTGGAAGGCCCAGCTGGGCAGATCACCTGAGGTTAGGAGTTCAATACCAGCCTGGCCAACATGGCGAAAGCCCAGCTCTACTAAAAATACGAAACTTAGCTGGGCATGGTGGTGTGCGCCTGTAAAATCCCAGCTACTCAGGAGGCTGAGGCAGGAGAATCATTTGAGCCCAGGAGACAGGCTGCAGTGAGCCGAGATAGCGTCACTGCACTCCAGCCTGGGAAACAGAGTGAGAGACTGGTTCAAAAAAAAGAAAGAAAGAAGGAAAAAAAAAAGGCAGGGGCTACAAGGCCATGCATTCTTAGCTTTGAGTTGATAAAACCTGTTTGTCTCATAAGTTAAATTAATATATGGTAAAATTGATCTTTTGTGTGTACACCATTCTATTTTTAACACATAAATGAATCATGCAACCATCACCACAAAAAGAAGTGTGGTGATGGCTGGGTGTGGTGGCTTATTCCTGTAATCTTAGCACTTTGGGAGGCTGAGGTGGGTGGATCACTTGAGCTCAGGAGTTCGAGACCAGCCTGGCCAACATGGTAAAACTCTGTCTCTACCGAAAGTACAAAAATTAACCAGGTGTGGTGGTGCATGCCTGTAGTCCCAGCTACCCGGGAGGCTGAGGCAGGAGAACCGCTTGAACCCAGGAGGTGGATGTTGCAGTGAGCCGAGATCACGCCACTGCACTCCAACCTGGGTGACAGAGTGACTCTCTCCACAAAAAAAAAGGACTTTGCAGCGAAAAGGTGGATCGCTTGAGCTCAGGAGTTCGAGACCAGCCTGGGCAACATGGTGAAACTCTGTACCAAAAATATAAAAATTAGCTCGGTACAGTGGCGCGTATCTGTGGTCCCAGCTGCTTGGGAGGCTGAGGTGGGAGGATTGCTTGAGCCTGGAAGGTGGAGGTTGCAGTGAGCTGAGATTGTGCCACTGCACTCTAGCCTGGGTGACAAAGTGAGACCCCATCTCAAAAAACAAAAACTGAGATGATGAATATGTTAATCACCTTTATTCAATCATGCCACAATGTATAAATACATCAAAATAGCACATTGTATATCATAAATATATACAACGATGATTTGTACATTAAAAATAATTCAAAATATAAAGAATAGTGCTCCTCATGCTAGTGCTTCCTTGTCACATTCTTCCCTCACCTCTACTCCTGGCATTCAGTGTCTGTTCTCCATCACAATAGTTTTGTGTTTTTAAGAATGTCACATAAATGGAATCATATGTAACCTTTTGAGACTCTCTTTCACTCAGCAAAATGCCTTTGAGAGTCATTCAAATTGTGTATATGAATAATTTGTTCATTTTTATTGCTGAGTGGTGTTCCATTGTATGGCTGTACCACAGTTTGTTTATCCATTCAAGGACATTTAAATGTTTTCCAGTTTTGGGCAATTAGGAATAAAGCTGCTATACACATTTGTATTCAGGTTTTTGTGTGAACATAAGTTTTCATTTCTCTGAGGCAAATAACTAGAAGTGGGATTGCAAGATCATATGGTTAAGTGTCGGTTTAACTTTATAAGAAACTGCCTTTTTTCCAGAGGGCCACACCATTTTGCATTTCCAATCACAAGGTGTGAAAGTTCCGGTTACTCCACATTTCCATCAAAACTTGGGATTTTTGATACTCACACTGTTTGCTGAAAAGACTGTCTTTTCTCCATTGGATGGCTTTTGCACTTTTGTTAAAAATCAGTACTTTTAGATTGTATCTTAGTCATTCTAATAGGTATGTAGTGGTGTATCACCAAGATTTTAATTTGTATTTCCCTAAGGGTGAATGATGCTGACCATTTTTTCTGTGTGCGTTTATTCACACCCGTACATCCTTTTTGGTGAGATGCGTGTCCTAGTCTTTTCTCCATTTAAAAATTGTGTTGTTTTCTTATTGTCGAGTTTGAGAATTCTTTATATATTCTGGATATAAGTCGTTTCTTAAAAATGTAATTTCAAAATATTTTCTCCCAGCCTATAGCTTGTATTTTCATTCTCTTAACAGTGTCTTTTGCAGACCAAAAGTTTTTAATTTTGAAGTCTAATTTTCAGTTTTTAAAATACAGATTATGCTTTTGGTGTCATATGTAAGAATGTTTTCCTTAACTCTAGATCTGAAAGATTTTGCCTATGTCTTCTACAAATTTTGTAGTTTTACATTTTATATCTGTGATCAAGTTTTTGTATATAATATACAATATTTGCTAGTTTTTGTATATAATATGAAGTTTAATTTGAAGTTCATTTTTTTTAAGCATATGGATGTCCAGTTGTTCCCATGCTAGTTGCTTAAAAAGACTGTCATTTTCTCTATTGGATAGTTTTTGCACCTTTATTAAAAATCATTTGGCCATATTTGTATGGATCTTTTTCTGGATCATATTCTTTTTCATTGATATGTATGTGTGTATTTCTTTGTTACAGCATGTCTTGACTACTGTAGCTTTATTGCAAGTATTACAATTGGGTAGTATTATTTCTACAATCTTATTCTTCATTTTCAAAATTGTTTGGGCTGTTTAGTTCCTTTCCATACAGATTTTAGAATTATCTTGCCCAAATCTATAAAAAACAATTCGAATAGAAATTTGTTTGAGATTGTATTAAAGATCAATCTGGGAAAAATGGACATCTCTATATATTGAGTCTTCCAATCTGTGAACATGGTATGTCTGTCTCTCCACTTGTTCAAAATTTGAATTGTTTCATCAGCATTTTGTAGTTTTCAGCATATAGATCCTATGCATATTTTGTCAAATTTATACTTAGATATTTCGTTTTGGGATTTTAATAGTATATGGTATATATTTTTAAAATGTTGAGTTCCAATTTTACATTGCCAGTATCTCAAAATATGATTGATGATTGATTTTTGTGTGTTGACCTGCTGGCCTATGATCTTACTAAGCTCACTTATTGTTTCTAGAATTTTCTTCATTTGTTTGCTTGTTTTTTGTTGATTCCTTAGGATTTTCTACCTAGGAAATTATGTTGTTTGTGAATAAAGACAGTTGTATTTCTTTTGAATCTGCATGTCTTTTATTTCTTTTCCTTGCTTTGTTATGTTAAGTAGGATTTCTAATATGATGCTGAATCAGACTGGTGAGAGTGTCTTCTTCCCAATCTTAGGGGAAAATAATTCAGTCTCTACCCATTAAGTATGCTATCAACTGTAGGTTTTTTGTAGATGCCCTTTAGTAGACTTAAGAATTTCCCTATACCCAGATTGATGGGATTTAAAAAAAAAAACGTGATTATTTGTTGAGTTTCATCAAAGGCTTTTCTATATCAATTGATGTTAATGTGTGGTTTTTCTTTCTTAGACTGCTGATGTGATGGATTGCATGCATTGATTTTTAAATATCAAACCATCCTTGCATTTCCAGAATATGTTTCGCTTGTTTATGGTGTGTTATTCTTTCTACATTTGCCTGAATTTAATTTGCAATATTCTTTGAATATTTTGCATCTATGCTCATGAGGGCTATTGGTCTTTAGCTTTCTTTTGTCTTTCTTCCTTCTTTCCTTTTCCTGCTCCTTCTTTTTTGGTATTGTCTTTGGTTTTTTGGGATTGTCTTTGCTTTTTTGGTATCAAGGTAATATGAGCTCCAAAAACTGAGACAAAATGCACCCCCTTCTATTGTCTGGAAGAGATCCTCTAGAGTTAGTGTTATTTCTTTTTTAAATGTTTGGTGGAATTTGCCAGTGAAAACATTGAGATTTGTGGATTACATTTTTGGGTAGATTTTAGCTAGAAATTCAATTTCCTTAGTAGTTACAAGACTATTTGGGTCATCTATTTTATGTTAGATGAGTTAGGGTAGTTGGTGGTTTTTGAAGCATTGTGGTTCATTTCATCTAAGTTGTCAAATTTATGCATGTAGAATTATTTGTATTATTCCCTTACTATCCTTTTAGTGTCTGTAGGGTCTATAATGATAGCACTTTCTTCAATGCTGTTATTGATAATTTGTATCTCTTCTCTCTCTTTTTTTCCTTTGTCAGTTTTTCTAGAGGCTTTACAATTTGATCAATCTTTTCATATAATCAGGTTTTGGTTTTATTAATTTCCTTTATCTTTCTGTTTTCAATTTCCTTGATAATCTGTTTTCTTTGTTATTCCCTTTTGTTTGCTTGCTTTCAACTTATTTTGTTCTTCTTTTTCTAGTTTCTTACTGTGGAGACAGATTATTGACTTGGAGCCCTGGTTATTTTCTAATACAATCACTGGATACTATAAATTTCTGTTGATGTACCACTTTAATAATATCTCATTTTGATATATTGTATTTTCTTTTTTGTTTACTCTCAATTCCTAATTTTTCATGGGATTTCATCTTTGACTTATAGATTATTTGAAGTGTATTTTAAAATTTCCAACAGGAGATTTTCCTGTTATCTCTTACTGATCTTGTTTCATTCTATTGTGGTCAGAGAACATACTTTGTATGATTTCACTTATTTTTAACTTGCTAAGGTCTATTCTATGACTCACAGCATGATCTATCTTTGTTAATATTCCAAGAATCTGTATTTTGCTATTCTTCTGGGAGAGTATTCTGTTGAGAAGGGTGTATATTCTTCTGTTGTTGGAGTGTTCTATAAATGTCAGATCCAGTTGTTGATGGTACTATCCTTTTCTTTTATATTTTTGCTGAATTTCTATCTACAAGTTCTATTTATCATTAAGAGAGAATACTCAAGTCTCCAATTATAATTGTAGACTATCCTACCTCTCCTTTCAGTTATTATTAGTTTTTGCTTTTGTGTTTTATGTTTTGAAGCTCTATTGTTAGAAACACTTTTAGAATTGTCATTTCTTCTTTTTTTTTTTTTTTTTTTTTGAGTTGCAGTCTCACTTTGTCACCCAGGCTGGAGTGCAGTGGCGCTATCTCAGCTCACTGCAACCTCTGCCTCTGGGGTTCAAGCAATTCTTCTGCCTCAGCTACCCGAGTAGCTGGGACTATAGGCATGCACCACCATGCTCAGCTAATTTTTGTATTTTTAGTAGAGAAAGGGTTTCACTATATGGGCCAAGCTTGTCTCAAACTCCTGACCTTGTGATCCACCTGCCTCAGCCTCCCAAAGTGCTGGTATTACAGGCATGAGCCACCATGCCCAGCCTGTCATTTCTTTTTGATATTGACTCTTTAATTTTTTCATTTCTGCAATTTTTTTTGTCTCATTTTAATATGGCTGCCACCATTTCTTTTTTTTTGTTTAATGTTTGCATCATATATCTTCCCCCTTGCCATAATTTTTACCCACCTATACCATTATATTTGAAGTAGATTTCTCTATACAGCATACAGTTGGCTCATGGGTTTCAAAAAATCTATTCTGGGCTGTGTGTGGTAGCTCATGCCTGTAATCCCAGCACTTTGAGAGGCTAAGGTGGGCAGATTGCTTAAGCTCAGAAGTTCTAAATCAGCTTGGGCAACATGGTGAAACCTCGTCTCTACAAAAAAATACAAAAATTAGCTGGGCATGGTGGTGCGCACCTGTAGTCTCAGCTACTTGGGAGGCTGAGGTGGGAAGATGGCTTGAGCCCAGGAGATGGAGATTTCAGTGAGCTGAGATGGTGCTACTGCACTCCAGCCTGGGCAAGAGAGCCAGACCCTATCTCAAAGAAAAAAAAAAAAGTTCTGAAAAGAATTGTCTTTTAACTGGTATGTGTAGACCATTTTTATTTAATGTAATTAATGATAAATTACTATTTAGGTCTACCATTTTATTACTCATTTTCTTTTTGTGTCCTCTGGTTTTTGTTCCTTTGTGATATGGTTTGGCTCTGTCCCCACTCAAATCTCATCTTGAATTCCCATATGTTATGGGAGGGACTGTTGCAGGAACTCAGGGACCCCGAACAGAGGGACCCACTGGAGCTGCGGCAGAGGAACATCAATTGTGAAGATTTCATTTTAATATGGACATTTATCAGTTCCCAAATTAATACTTTTATAATTTCTTATGCTTGTTTTACTTTAATCTCTTAATCCTATTATCTTCGTAAGCTGAGGACATACGTCACCTCAGGACCACTGTGATAATTATGTTAACTGTACAACTTGATTGTAAAACCTGTGTGTTTGAACAGTATGAAATCAGTGCACCTTGAAAAAGAACAGAGTAACAGCAATTTTTAGGGAACAAGGGAAGACAACCATAAGGTCTGACTGCCTGCAGGGTCAGGCAAAAAGAGGCATATTTTTCTTCTTGCAGAGAGCCTATAAATGAACATGCAAGCAGGGAAATTGCTAAATTCTTTTCCTAGCAAGGAATGTTGATATTAATACTCTGGGAAAGGAATTCATTCCTGGGGGGAGGTCTGTAAACAGCAGCTCTGGGATTGTCTGTCTTATGTGGTTGAGATAAGGACTGAAATACGCCCTAGTCTCCTGCAGTACCCTCAGGCTTGCTAGGATTGGGAAAACTCCATCCTGGTAAATTTTTGGTCGGACCAGTTCTCTGCTCTGGAACCCTGTTTTCTGTTAAGATGTTTATCAAGACAATATGTGCACCCCTGAACATACACCCTTATCAAGAGTTCTGATTTTGCCCTTGTCTTGTTTCCTCAGAAGCATGTGATCTTTCTTCTGCTTTTTGCCCTTTGAAGCATGTGATCTTTGTACCTACTCCCTGTTTGTACACCCCCTCCCATTTTAAAATCCTTAATAAAAGCTTGCTGGTTTTGAGGCTTGGGCAGGCATCACGGTCCTACTGATACGTGATGTCACCCCCGGCGGCCCAGCTGTAAAATTCCTCTCTGTGTACTCTTTCTCTTTATTTCTCAGCCAGCTGATACTTTTGGAAAATAGAAAGAACCTATGTTGGGATATTGGGGGTGGGTTCCCCCAGTAAAGGACCTGGTGGGAGGTAATTGAATCATGGGGGCAAGTCTTCCTCATGCTGTTGTCGTAATAGTGAACAAGTCTCATGAGATCTGATGGTTTTAAAAAGAGAAATTCCCCTGCATGAACTCTCTCTCTTTTCCTGCTGCCATCCTTGTAAGATGTGACCTGCTCTTCCTTGCCTTTCACCATGACTGTGAGGTTTCCCCAGCCATGTGGAACTGTAAGTCCAATTAAATAAACCTCTTTCTTTTGTAAATTGCCCAGTCTCGGGTATGTCTTGATCAGGAGTGTGAAAAAGAGCTCATACATTTTGGTTCCCTTTTCTACACCTGCTTTTTTTTAGGGTTTAAAAATAGTTTTTAGTCTTTCATTTTAATCTCTTTCTTTTGAGTCTATGTCTTTATATAATGTTTAAATAATTGTTTTGAAGATTACAATATGCATACTTAACTTCACAAACTACTTAGAGTTTATATTTTACAATTTCAGGTGGAATGGAGATATCTTTCTGCATTAGTCACTTTATTCTCCCCATTTGATATTCAAGTTGTCTTAGTAGTATACATACATACATTGAAAGCCTCACTAGAGGATGTTATAATTTTACTTTTCATCATCAAAGACATTTTACGTATTTTATTTTAATTATACTTCATGTTCTAGGGTACATGTGCACAACATGCAGGTTTGTTACATATGTATACATGTGCCACGTTGGTGTGCTGTACCCATTAACTCATCATTTATGTTAGGTATATCTCCTAATGCTATTCCTCTGCCCTCACCCCGTCCATGACAGGCCCCAGTGTGTGATGTTCCCCTTCCTGTGTCCAAGTGTTCTCATTGTTCAATTCCCACCTATGAGTGAGAACATGCAGTGTTTGGTTTTCTGTTCTTGTGATAGTTTGCTGAGAATGATGGTTTCCAGC
>NW_012116265.1:15769236-15769597 GCF_000951035.1 Colobus angolensis palliatus | reverse complement strand
CATGTGAGATGGGTCTCCTGAATACAGCAAGCTGATGGGTCTTGAATCTTTATCCAATTTTCCAGTTTGTGTCTTATAATTGAACCATTTAGCCCATTTACATTTAAGGTTAATATTGTTATGTGTGAACATGATCCTGTCATTATGATGTTAGCTGGTTATTTTGCTCGTTAGTTGTTGCAGTTTATTCCTAGCATCGATGGTCTTTACATTTTGGCATGTTTTTGCAATGGCTGGTACCAGTTGTTCCTTTCCATGTTTAGTTGTTCCTTCAGGAGCTCTTGTAGGGCAGGCCTGGTGGTAACAAAATCTCTAAGCATTTGCTTGTCTGTAAAGAATTTTATTTCTCCTTCACTTATGA
>NW_012116265.1:15754021-15768781 GCF_000951035.1 Colobus angolensis palliatus | reverse complement strand
TCAGACATAGATTTGGTCTTTTCACATAATCCCATATTTCTTGGAGGCTTTGTTCATTTCTTTTTACTCTTTTTATTCTAAACTTCTCACTTCATTTCATTCATTTGATCTTCAATCTCTGATACTCTTTCTTCCAGTTGATTGAGTTGGTTACTGAAGCTTGTGCATTTGTCACGTAGTTCTTGTGTCATGGTTTTCATCTCTATCAGGTCATTTATGGACTTCTCTGCATTGGTTATTCTAGTTATCCATTTGTCAAATCTTTTTTCAAGGTTTTAGTTTCTTTGTGCTGGGTTCATAGTTTCTCCTTTAGCTCTGAGAAGTTTGATCAACTGAAGCCTTCTTCTCTCAAATCGTCGAAGTCACTCTCCATCCAACTTTGTTCCATTGCTGGCAGGAGCTGTGTTCCTTTGGAGGGGGAGAGGCACTCTCATTTTTTGAATTTTGATCTTTTCTGCACTGCTTTTTCCCCATCTTTGTGGTTTTATCTAGCTTTGGTCTTTGATGATGGTGACATACAGATGGGGTTTTGGTGTGGATGTCCTTTCTGTTTGTTAGTTTTCCTTCTAACAGTCAGGACCCTCAGCTGCAGGTCTGTTGGAATTTGCTTGAGGTTCACTCCAGTTAGGCTACTCCCAGTTAGGCTCTCTCAGTTAGGCTACTCGGGGGTCAGGGACCCACTTGAGCAGGCAGTCTCCCCGTTCTCAGATCTCAACCTCCGTGCTGGGAGAATCACTACTCTCTTCAAAGCTGTCAGACAGGGACATTTACATCTGCAGAGGTTTCTGCTGCTTTTTGTTTAGCCCTGCCCTGTCCCCAGAGATGGAGTCTACAAAGGCAGGCAGACTTCCACCCAGTTCGAACTTCCCAGCCGCTTTGTTTACCTACTTAAGCCTCATCAATGGCGGGTGCCCCTCTGCCCCTCCCCAAGCCTCCCTGCTGCCTTGCCGTTAGGTCTCAGACTGCTGTACTAGCAATGAGGGAGGCTCCGTGGGCGTGCGACCCTCCAAGCCAGGCGCATGATATAATCTCCTGGTGTGCAGTTTGCTAAGACCCTTGGTAAAGAGCAGTATGAGTGGGGAGTGACCCGATTTTCCAGGTGTTGTGTGTCATGGTTTCCCTTAGCTAGGAAAAGGAATTCTCTTCCCCTTTGTGCTTCCCAGGTAAGGTGATGCCTCGTCCTGCTTTGGCTCTCGTTCGTTGGACTGCACCCACTGTCCTGCATCAACTGTCCTAAGCCCCAGTGAGATGAACCCGGTACCTCACTTGGAAATGCAGAAATCACCCGTCTTCTGTGTCACTCATGCTGGGAGCTGGAGGCTGGAGCTGTTCCTATTCAGCCATCTTGACACCCCCTCCCATTTTACATATTTTAAAGAACTTAAGAAATGAAGAATAGTTTATTATACTCAATCAGATTTTTACCTATTCTGTTGCTCTTTTAAAATTCCTGATGTTCCAAAATATCTTCAGGTATTATTTCTCTTTTTTTCCAAAATCTTATTTTAGCAATTCTTTTAGAATAGGTTTGCTGGCAATAAATTCTCTTAGTTTTCTTTATCTGAGCATGTCTTTATTTCAGGTTAATTTCTGGAGAATATTTTTGTTGGACATGAAAACTTAAGTGGCCATTTATTTACTGTTAGCACTTGAAAAATAGTGTGCCACTTCTTCCCAGCCTCCATGGTTTCTAATGACAAATCCACAGTCATTTAAATTATTGCTCTCCTTTAAATAAGGTGGTGTTTTTCTCTGGTAACTTTTAAGGCTCTTACTTTGCATTTAGTTTTCAGCAATTTGATTATGATGTGTCTGGGCATGGTTTTTGGGGTTTATCCTGTTTTGAGTTTACTGAGTTTCTTGAGTTTGTAGGTTTTCTCTTTTTCTAGATTTGACAACTTTTCAACCATTATTTCTTCAAATGTTTTTCAGCAGCATGTTATTTCTTTTCTCTGTTTTACACTATAATAATAGAAATATAAGACATTCTGTTAGTGTCCTCCAGGCTCCTGAGGCTTTGCTCATTGAAAAAAATAGTTTATATCTGTTGTTCATTTTGGATTATTTTTATTCATCTACATTCCAGTTTGTTGACTCTTTCCTCTGTCACCCCTATTTTGCTATTGAGGCCATATTGTATTTTTAAGTTCTCAACTTTCCACTTGATTTTCTTAATGTCTTCTATTTCTTTGGCCAGACTTTCTACTTTTACATTTGTTTCCAGAGTATTAGTGATTATTTATTGGAGCATATTTATAATAGCTGCCTTAAAGTCTATCAGATATTTCCATCATTTCTCTCATCTAGGTGTTGACATCTATTGATTGTCTTTTCCCAAATGAGTTGAACATTTTCTGGCTCTTCACATGTCAAGTCGTTTTTGATTGTATCCAGAATGTTTTAAATATTTTGTTATGAGACTCTGGGCCCTGTTTTTTTTTTTAGATGAAGTCTTGCTCACTCTGTTGCCCAGGCTGGAGTGCAGTGGTGCAATCTCAGCTCACTGCAACCTCTGCCTCTCTGGGCCCTTTTACAAGTCCTTGGAAACATTGATATTTTTGTCTTAGTAGGCAATTAGTAGCTTGGTCAGGTTCAGGCTGCAAGTTCCAAGTCACTTTTTGTGAGCTGTTGTTTCCATGTCAATTTAGTTGTTAAATCCTTTGTGTGCTATTTGACTCTCATTCATGTGTATGCTGCCCAGTGGCTAGTCTGGGACCTGAATGTTGGTCTAACTGTTATCTCAGTGCTGTCTTTGGTATGCTAATTGGGATCAGATCCATGCATCCACAGTTTAGGGGTGAGTCCAGGAGTTTATAATCAATTTTATGGGGCCACTTTTCTAATTTCTTCCCTTTCCACAACCTCCTTATTACTATCTGGATTCTTGAGGCTCCCTTGTCTATCCTCCAGGCAGAAATCTAGGGCTTTATCTACCCAGTTTTGCTACCCATTTTATAAGTGTGCCAATGCCTAAGGCTAACCAGTGGATGGACATAGAGAGAAAAAAAGCAATGGGGGTTCATTGCATTCTCTTAGGATCACAGCTTCATTAATCATACAGGAAGGTTCTCCTTCCTCTGAGTTTTGATTTCTGTGGGATTCTGTTGCTACCACTGGATTTTTTTGTGGCGGGTAGTGGGGGGCGGTTGGGGGGAGCAAACTGGAGTGTGAAATAATGGAGGGAAAAAATTTAAAAATCTAGGGATTTCTGCATTGTCACTGAGCATTAGGAGTTCCATTTCTTGATCTCTTAGAGCAAGAGGCTTCTCCTGGAGCTCATTCTGTCTACCCTATTGCTTCTTCTGGGTTTTGGGCTACATTAAGTTCAGGCTGGGGAATACTAACTGGAAAAAAATGGTAAACTCACAAGAAATGAGACAGCTGCTCCATACATTCTAAGATTTGTAGCTACACTCAATAAGAGAAATAGGATGAAACATATTTACTCCATCTTTCCTGGGACTGGAACTCCAGTGTTATCTCAAATATTTAATAATAATTACCATTTCTACACATCATGCTGAGTGCTTTATGTGGCTTATTGTGTGTTTCTCCAAATTAACTGATATGTGGCCTCCTTTAAAAGGAAAAGTATTCTTTCATGGACTCCTAAAGTTTTTTTAAAAATTATTTTGTTCCTTAAATATGTATTGACACACTTTGGACTGATGTAGACCTCTGGAAAAACAAAACAAATAAGTATTGACACAATGCTAGGTCAAAACTTCTTATGCTTACAGTGTTTAAACAAGTATAAAACCAAATGAAATTTATAAATTAAATGCGAACAAAAGTAGAACACAAAACAATGCAAATCAACATCATTTATTTAATGTGACAAATGACAATGTTTGTTGAAACTAATTAGCTGTTCAACTGTGAATTGCAGTGTTTGACTGTGGTGTGGGTTTTTTTTCTTGCCATATCAACGCTCCTTCAGGCTGAGTGATGACTCAATTCTCCCATTAATTTCTCTGTTTAACCACTGCCCCACCCTGAAGGCTTCATTTGTACAGTTGCTATGACATCATTTGGCCTATTGTTGACTCAAAGCAGTATTTACATATTAACTCTCTGTCTTTTAACATATTAAGATATTAGCACATTTACATATTAAATATGTCTCTCATTAACAACCCAAGGTCATAAAATAGTAGTTGCTGGTGCCAGTACTAGTGCGAATGTCTTTGAAAACTTTGATACTTGAATCTCCCAGCAGGACTTAGTTATGAGGTAGTCATTTAGATGATCTGGAATGTGTTAATACTAGAATATTTAACCTGCTCTCCAAATGAAAACCTCATATTAAAAAATGTAGTTAAAAAATTCATAAGACTCAGAAAATGTATTTGTGGCTCCCAATTGGAAAAGCACTGCAATAGTATTAAATTTAATCCTTTTGACAAAAATCATTATCACCAGCTTACAGTGAGAAAACTGAGGCTTAGAGAGGTAAGCTGGCCAAGATCTCATAGGTGATCAATGGCAGGGTCAGGGTACACAGAGCAGCCAAGTTTATCTCCAGAGACTCCACTTGTAACTGTGACTCAGTTAAGGCTACTGTTCTCCATGAAAACTCGTGCCTTCATCTGTTTTTCTAAAGTGGGCAAAGGTTACGTGGAACTCTCCAAACTGCCTCATAGGATCTCACTTTACTCTTTGATCTAAGATCTTTATCTTCCCCTAAATTAAAGAGTGAATTATGAATTGTTTTATTATGCCCTGAAGACAAGAAACAATACAAGGAAATATAGAACTGTATTTATTTTATTACTCTGAATTCCCTTTATATCCTTTCCACTGCATGAAATGTATTTTTCCATAGGTGTGATCAGTGTGTACATTCCTGTCACTCCCTGAGAAGCTTCTCTGTCTTCCCAGGCACAATAAAGCACTCCCTTTTCTTTTTAACATATAATACTTTGCTCACAGGCCAAATGAACTACAGAATATATTGTGCATGCTTGCCTGTCCTCCCCTAAACTGCGAGTACCTTGAGGACAAGGATCTTGTCTTCCCAATCTTTGTAGTATTGGAGAAGTACCAACATAGTTCATTATGCATTTGCTGTGTCATGCTTTTGTATATTAACTGACCATATATTCAAATAAAACTGATCTCTTGGTTTTCTCCCTGAACATTTTCCTCCCTTAGTCTTCTCTTGCAGAAATGGGCATTACATCTGCTACCATCATCTCTTGCCTGAATGACAGCAATTGCCTCTAATTGGTCTTGCCACATCAATCCAATCCATGGAGAATTCTGACTTCCAGTTTTCCCTCTGTCTTTCATTTCTCCTTCCCTATGTGCTTCTGCTCTATTGTCTTCTCTTTTCAGCATGGCTTCCCTTTTCTTCAGCCTTAGACCATGTATTAGTTATCTGTGGCTGTGTAACAAATCACCCCAAAACTTAGTGACTGAAGATAACATTAAGAATATCATAGTTTCTGTAGATTCTGGATCCTGTAGATCCAGGTGAGGCTTAGCAGGGTCTTCTGTTTCTCAGAGGCTGCAGTAAAAGGCGTGAGCTGGAACTGCAGTCATCTCAAGGCTCAACTAGGGAATGATCTGTTTCTAAGCTCACCACATGGTGTTGGCAGGATTTAGTTCCTGGACAGTTGTTAGACCAAGAGCCCCTTGCTGGCTGTTGGCTGGAAGCCATCCTTAGTTCCTGGCCATGTGGGCCTCGCCTTACAATATAGCAGTTTGCTTCATCAGTACAAGTGAGGAGAGCCAGAGAGAAGGGAGCAAGATGGAAATGACAGCCTTTTACTTTCTAATCTCGGAGGTGATATCACATTTTCCACGTTCTATTTGTGAAAAGCAAGTGACTATGTCTAGCCTACACTCAAGGAGAGGAAATTACACAAGAGTGTGAATACCAGGAGGTGTAGATGACTAGGAGTCATTTTAAGAACAGCTGACCACACCCCAGACCATAGACTAGAAAACAGTGGCTGTCCCTGAGCTCTCAAATTTATGTCTATACATGAAGCTTCGTGGAACAATCTAGTTTTGTCTTATGGTTTCAATTCCAGATTCTCAGAGGAATGTCTCTGATTGGCTAGCTTAAGTCATGTGCTCACCCTTGGTTCAATCAACTATGGCCAAGGTGACTGAGTTAAGTTTCTGAGTAAAGATGGTGACTGGGAGTCCATTTCTGCCATGTGGATTGAAGGTGGGGGAGAAAGGGAGAGTGTCAACTATGGACAACTTGGCAGGTATCTACTTTATTTTATTTTTATGTTTTTATTTATTTATTTTTGAGACAGAGTCTCGCTCTGTCACCCAGGCTGGAGTGCAGTGGCGTGATCTCAGCTCATTGCAACCTCCGCCTCCCAGGCTCAAGTGATTCTCCTGTCTCAGCCTCCTGAGTAGCTGGGATTACAGGCATGCACCACCGTGCCCAGCTAATTTTTTTATTTTTGGTAGAGATGAAGTTTTACCATGTTGGCCAGGCTGGTCTTAAACTCCTGACCTCAAGTGATCCACCTGTCTTGGCCTCCCAAAGTGCTGGGATTATAGTCGTGAGCCACCATGCCCGGGCACAGGTATCTACTTTAGATGTCCTGGCCCTTGGGGTCTATAATCACTCTTTTTGCTTTTCTCAACTCCCTAGCTTAAATGGCACCTAAACAGGAGAAGTCACAGACTTCTATTGGACTCCCTGATACACAGGAGATCATTTGCAGAGTTTCCCAGAAGAGAAATGGAGAACATTGCCTTTAAAATGCAACATAAGCTCCTGGCTTTGGAGATGTTTGCAAGTTGGCAGGTCACCCTGGGCTGGGGTCTCTCAGGCCAGAGGAGTGAGGGCAGAAAGGCAGGGGCTGGTTCAGAGCACTGCAGCCTTTTGAAACACTTAGATAGAGATCCTTTTCCTTCCTGGTGTGCCAGATCCATAAGAATGTGTCTTGTCCCAAGAGCATGATCCTTCATAAGCTAAGCGACAGTCACATAGATTTTAAGACTATTGGGTAAAGTCTGTATTAGAGTGCTTTGTCCCTGGTCCTGTATTTTTTTTCTCACCTAATATTTTTGCACTTAGCTATGGTAATTGTATCCAGGAAGGGAGTCCCAAGAATGCCCTCCAGGTGTCCTCGAGCCTATCCCTTGGGAGTGCAGCCTATCTCTGCAGCCTGAGGCCTGTGTCTCCTGCCCTAGACAGTGCCCTGGACACCAGGGCAGGCATAGGGTGGGCTCTCTATACTTGACAAGCTCACAGTAGCATGAACAAGTCTCTTAGGGTGGGTCTGGGGATCCTTTCTTCTATTTTTAAAAAAATTGAGGTGAAATCTATGTAGTATAAAATTAATCTTTTTTTTTTTTTTTGAGACAGGGTCTTACTCTGTCACCCAGGCTGGAGTACAGTGGCACAATCATGGCTCACTGCAATCTTGACCTCCTGGAGTTAAGCAATCCTCCATGTCAGCCTCCTGAATGGCTGGGACTACAGATGCACAGATTAATTTTTTATTTTTTGTAGAAATGGGATCTCACTTTTTTGCCCACGCTGGTCTTGCACTCCTGGCCTCAAGTGATCCTCCTGCCTTGGCCTCCCAAAATACTAGGATTACAGGCATGAGCTATCATGTCCAGCCATATTAACCATTTTATTTTTAATTTATTTATGTTTTTTGAGACAGAGTTTTGCTTTCATCGCCCAGTCTGGAGTGCAATGGTGTGATCTCGGCTCACTTCAACTTCCGCCTCCTGGGTTCAAGCGATTTTCCTGCCTCGGCCTCCCAAGTAGCTGGGATTACAGGTACAAGCCACCATGCCCAGCTAATTTTTCTATTTTTAGTAGAGGTGGGTTTTCACCATGTTGGTCAGGCTGGTCTTGAACTCCTGACCTCAGGTGATCCATCTGCCTCAGCCTCCCAAAGTGCTGGGATTACAGGCATGAGCCACCACGCCCAGCCCCAAATTAACTATTTTAAAGTATACAATTCAGTGGCATTTTGTGCATTCATAATGTTGGGCAATGACTTTCTTTCTCCAGTTTCAGAACTTTTTCATCTTCCCAGAAAATACCCTTTAAATAATCCTTTCTCATTCCCTATCCCACCCCCGGCCCCTGGCAACCACTAATCTGCTTTCTGTCTCTATGGACTTGCCTATTCTGGATATTTTATATAAAAGGAATCATACAATATGTTGGTCTTTTATGTCTGGCTTCTTTCACTTAGCATAATGTTTTTGAGGTTCATCCAAGTTGTAGCATGTATTGGTACTTCATTTCTTTTTATAGATGATTTTTTTAAGTGCAGCATCTGTACTAGTATTTTGACATATTGAAACAGACCTCCCCTCCGTTTCTCCTTCTCTTTAACCTTTCTCTTTTCTTGAAGAGGCTGGGGGCAGTCTCTTTTATGTAGACAGGAATACAGAAAGATTTTATTGTTGCTCTTGATCAAGATGTATTCTTAAAATATTGGACTAGGTAGTACAGCAAGATTACTGTCAACACAGTGTTTCTGAAGTCCCTTCACCAAAAACTATGGAGGGTACAAGGCCCTCATTTGATTGTACATATGTACTGGTATGTTCTACTAGAGGTAGGAACCCACATTGGTTGGATCACCAAGTGGAATAAAATACTAACCCTGCCCTCACAGAGCATGTAGCTCAGAGGGGTGGTGACAGAGACATCAACCAACTAGGACAATTCAATGCAATAAATGCTTCTGTTAGATGTTTGCTGAGGGTGCTGTGAAAGCAAAGAGCCAGGACGTTTAATCAAGCGGGAATACTTCCAGAAGAAACTGATGTTTGAATTGAGTCTTGATGCCAAAAGAGAATTATCCAGGAGGAGAAAGCCAGGAGGGAAATAACTATAGGAAGGTTCAGAACATCATGGTGAACACTCTAGGCAAATGAAGACACCAAATGAAATACCTAATAAAAAGCAACAAGAAAAATGCCAAGCAGTTCTGGTATCTCTGCAGCGAGACAACATGAGGAGGCCCATTCCTTGGCTGGCAAGCTTGTTTCCACCAGATAGGTCAGTGGGACAGCTGTACTAATGTGCTTGATGGCATGAACACGGCTCTGCAATCACTAGTTGCTGGGGTATTCTACTAGATGTAGTGGAGCGTAGGTGCTTTGAGCTGGGCTCTGGAGCCAGACCCCTGAGCTTGAATCCTGATTCTGTAACCGATTTTCTATGGACCTTGAGAGAAATATTTGCCATCATAGTGCCTCAGTTTTGACATCTATAAAATTGAAATCATAACAGTATTTACCTCTTCCAATTGTTATGAGGATTGCACGAGTGAACATGGTGCACTGAAGCATTTGGAACAGTGCCTGGCACTGAGTCAGTGCTGTTATTGAAGAAGTAATAAGTAAGTCACTCTAAGCTTTTGTTGTTCCTCTGGGCTAATCACAGAAACTACTCATCAGGGTGAGTGCCCTATGGCTACCACGTGCTAGGCACTGAGTAATTTACACATCGTCTCATTTAACTCTCCTGACAACCCGGTGAAGGGAGTTTAAAAAAGAGACTTTTCAGATCAGTTATCAGGTTTGAAGAAACACTCTCCCAAGACCCACAGCTAATAAGGGATATTGTCAGTACTTGGACCCGGTTTGCCTGATTCTCAGGGCCTGCTCTTAATCATGCCTCTATTCTGCCTCCCTTAGTTGGGGGTTCCTACAGAATGCAAATGGCTCACATGCCTTGGGGACTGGGGACTGTGTTGGAGAGGCAGGATGACTTCTAAAGTCACTTGCTATTTCAGTGTGTTTAGGACATTTGGGGATTTATCCCCTTTCCTTACAACTCAATAAAAATCCAGTTTGAATGGGCACTGTTCCGCACCCCACTCTCTCTGTGTATCAGTTTAATTTTATGTTTTTTTGATAAACCAAAATGCAAGGAAGTTTCTTTCTTGGAACCAAATATAACTGGGCAGAGGTGACATGTTTAGATTCTAGGAAGGTGGTGGGCCATGCCAAGTAGATTTACACTTACCCTTGGGATATAATCACATTTTAAGTGGGAACTGAACCTCAATCTGTGGCCATAGAATTGTCCTGTAAAGGAGTGGCTTTAGATCGGAAACCAGAGGCAGTCACCTAACTGAAGAGCACACAGCTTTTCTGGGAATGTTGTAGGAGCAACCTCTGGGCGTGTGGACATTGGTGCCTTTTGGAACCTCAGGTTTCCCAGCTATTAGAGGTATGGGTTACAGATTGCGGGATCCCAAGGGTTAACTTGCAGGCGATGTGCTGCAGCAGTTGGCGCTCATTTGTAACATCTGTTTCTGTCTTCATCATGATGGAGGGGTAATTTTTTGCTAAGAGCTATTAGAGTGCCTGAGCCAGTAATTGCCAGAGAAAGTGGTCATAATCACATTTCCTGCTTCTGTCAGGGCCTTGGATTTTGCAAGCCACCAAAGTACTCTGCTGGAGGTGTTCCCAAGTGGCAGCTCTTAGGAAAAAGGTTACAGGACTTTGCCTGCCCTCTTTTGTGGGGTACTGGGTCATGGCCAAAAGATGCCCCAAAGCTCTTTAGAAACTTGGAGGTTGAGTTCTGTCCATTTCATTACTCTTGGTTTTCGGATTAGAGGAGGGGAAGAAATGGGAGTTCTATGTAGGAAGCTTACACCTGCTTAAAGATTGTCCACCCTGGTGGGGCATGAGCTGGGTGGACAGTGGGTTCCTTTTGATACTTGATATGAGCAATAGGTGATGAAGTGCTTCTGGGCTCTCAGAGGACACAGGTACTATGTGAGGAGTCTCTGCAATTAGAATGGGGGAGGAAGGAAGGTGAAACCAATCCTTCCTTCCTTCCTTCCTTCCTTCCTTCCTTCCTTCCTTCCTTCCTTCCTTCCTTCCTTCCTTCCTTCCTTTCTTTTCTCTTCCCTCCCCTCCTCATTTTATCTTCAAGAATTTATTAATCACTTACCATGTGCTAGGGTTGGGTGATATACACATCGGAGTTCTCCATCTAGCTGGGGAGGCAGCTGACATGACTTAGAGTGGTGATAAAGTCGGGGAGCACAGAAGAGGGAGCAGATGACCCTGTTTAAAATGGCAGGTGAGGGTCAAGGAGGAGAGGACGTAGGAAGGGTCATAGAGGAACTGGCATTTGAGACGGACATTGGAGGAGTTTTCCAGGTGGTGAAGTAGAGGAATGGCACCCAGAAAGCAGAAACAGTATGAGGAAAGGTTTGGAGGTATGAAAGAGGGTTGGATAGGTGTTTAGAAAACGGGGTATACAGTGTTCCAATAAAATGTGTGCACTAAGAACACAAAATAAATGCTGCTCTTTTATAGACTGTTGTTAGCAATAGACTGGTCTTGGTTGTGGGCATTTTGAATATGTCTGACTTAAAAAAACCCCAATAGCTATTAATTAACATCTTATTAAAGCATGCATTACTAAAATCGTGAATATATTTTATTGAATAACTGTTAGTTTTGGAGTATCTGGAATATAACATATTATGAGGTTGAAAGAGAAAAGACTGAAATGAAGATAAAGCCAGCTTCACGTTCGACTTGCTACATGTGTTATGACTTTTCCTTTTTTTACTTTTTATAATGGAAAATTTTCAAACATACCAAAATAGAGTAGGACAATGAAGCCTTGTGTATTCATAACCAGCTTTAATAACTACCAACTTTATCCCATTTTTGTTTCATTATTTCTCTCAATTTTCTTTTCAAAATTTTCTTACATTTTTAAATTTAGAGATGGAGTTTCACTATGTTTCCCAGGCTGGTCTTGAACTTCTGGCCTTAAGCAATCCTCCTTGGCCTCTTAAAGTGCTGGGATTGTAGGTGCGAGCCACCATGTCTGGCCAACTTTCCTTTTTAATTGCTGGAGTATCTTGAAGCAAATCCAGTACTCATGGATACTTCCATATAGTTTCTTTTTTTAAAAAAAATATAGCCATAAAAACATACCAGATAATGTATTTTAAAATATATAACCACTGTTTCATTTTCACACCCAAGAAAATAAACAAAAATTCCTTAATAGCACTTAAAATACTGCATATGTTGAATTTTTCCTGCCTCAAACATGTCTTTTTACAGTTGATTTGTTTAAATCAGAATCCAAACACAGTGCACATATGGCACGTGGATGGTTCATCTCTTGATTCTCTCTTAATCTACATTCTCCACATTTCCCCTCATAGTTCCCCCCACTTAAATTTTGTTGTTGTTTTAGGAAACTAGGTTGTCCTGTTGTCTCCCAAAGTTTGGATTTGGCTAGTTATCCCCTCATGGTACTACAAGCTCCTCTAACTCCCTTATTTTCTACAAACTAGTAGTTAGAGCTAGAGGCTTGATCAGATGAGATTCTCTCTTTTGGCAAGAAAACTTCATCAGTGGTGTGATGTGTTTCCTGCTGAGTCACGTTTGTTCCATGGTTAGTGATGTTACCTTTAGTCACTGAATTCAGATGATGTCAGACTGATCCATTCATGATTGAGTTTGTATTAAGCTTTTAAAGCAGAAGTGGCAAAAATAGATTGGTGTGACAAAGATCCCCCCTAGTGACTGTATATGGAGAATGAGCTAATGAAGTGACCTTGAAGAGAGTGAGACAAGTTGGAAGCAGTTGTGGTGGTCTAGGTGAAAGATGAAGACTTTGACTAAGACAGTAGTAATAGTAGGAATGACACAGGAGGGTCCACATTTGAGAACCATGAAGGAGGTAGTGGGTGTCTACCAGGTGGAGAGGTCAAGGAGTAGAACACAGTTAATTGGTAAGCCTGTGAACTTCTTTTCTTCACATGCATCATAACTTAGGTGATCTCTTCCATTCACAGGTTTTAAATAGCCCCATTTGTTGATAGCTGCTAAAGTTATATCTCTAAACTTAAACTTTTCCCTGAACTTTACACTCTCATATTCAATTACCTGCCAAGCAGCTCCACTGGGATCTCAGGCTTCCATGTTCCAAAACCATATTCTTGGTTTATCTGCCAAACCTGCCCTCTCTCTGTTTTCCCCATCCTGGTAATGGCAGTCCTCATTGTTCAGGCAAGAAACCTAGGAGTCTCCTTGTTTCTTACCTGTCTGTCATACTCCATCAAGTTCTATTAGCTTGACCTGTAAAAGTTATCTGAATCTGAACATGTCTCAGAAACTCTATCACCTACTAGCCTAGGACAGAATCTAGTCATTCTTCAAATCATCCTCAGATCTTGCTGTTTCCATTCTTACAGCAAGTAGTCCTGATAATAGATGCAGACCTTCAGAGTTAAGTCTCAGAGGATGGTGCCTCTCATTATCCTCTTTGATTCTTGGCAAAGACAGACAGTGGTCATCTCTTGTTGCATCTTCTATACTTTCCTGTGAGTCCCAAGGCATTACATACACTCTCTACACAGCTGTGAAGTGGCAACTATAAAAGTGGCCCCATTTCTTCACCTCTTCGTGAAGTAGCTTTGCAATGCTTCCCCACTCTGGTCTCTGGGCTAGGCCCTGTGACTAGCTTTAACCAGTGGAATATCAGCAAATTTGATGTAGGTAGAGGCTTGAAAAACGCTTGGACAATTAGGCTTGGTCTTTATCTCTTGCAGTTCTGTCTTTACCACAAGACATCGTTGGACTAGTCTATGGAGGATGGGAGATATGTGAAGCTGAGAGCTGAGGCTGGCTTGGATAAACAGTCAGCTAGCTGACTCTCTGACATGTGAGTTTAGCCAAGATTGGCAAAGCCATCTAGTCAGCCTTTCTCCATGCATGAACAATTAGGGTTTTATGGTTGTGGCAATAGATAACAAGGGAATTCCAAATCTACCACATGGTTCTTTACTCTTAACTCCAGGCTTGTATATCTATCCAGCTACTTCTCAGATAACTCTATCTGGATATATGAGAGACAGCTTCCACAAAGCATGATAAAGCCTTCTGTAAATCAGCTCTTTCCCTAATTGTTGCCATCTCTTGATGGTACCACCAGTCTTCTAGCACCTCGGGCCAAAAAAGTAGGAGTCATTCTCTATTCTTTTTTTTCTTTGTGTCTCTCATCCAACTAATCAGGTTATATCTATTTTATCTTCAAAACATATCTCAAATTCTATCTACTTTTCTCCATCCCCACTGCAGACGACTTTAGTCCATAATGCTATAAACTTTCCTCTGTCATTATAGACACTTCCTCTCTGTTTTCATGCTTGATCCAGTATAGTCAATTTTCAAAATAGCGGCCAGAATAATTTAAAAAACATTCCTTAGGTGTGAAACAAAAAGCTTAGACAACAAAAGAAAAAAACAGGTAAATTATACAAAAATTAAAACTGTGTTCTGTTTGTTTGTTTGTTTTGAGATGGAGTCTTGCTCTGTTGCCCAAGCAGGAGTGCAGTGGCATGATCTTGGCTCACTGCAACCTCCACCTCCCAGGTTCAAGTGAGTCTCCTGCCTCAGCCTCCTGAGTAGCTGGGACTACAGGTGCTTGGCACCACACCTGGCTAATTTTTTTATTTTTAGTAGAGACAGGATTTCACCATGTTGGCCAGGCTGGTCTCAAACTCTTAACCTCAGGTGATCCTCCTGCCTCAGCCTCCCAAACTGCTGGGATTATAAGTGTGAGTCACAGCACCTGGCCTAAAACTGTTAGTCATCAAAATATACTGTCAACAGGGTGAAAATGCAACCCATGGAATGGGAGGAAATATTTGCAAACCATATATCTGATAACGAGTTAATATCCAGAACATATACATAACTCATACAACTCAAAAACAAAACACCAACCTGATTAAAAAACGGGCAAAGGACTTGAATAGACATTTT
>NW_012116265.1:15733778-15753971 GCF_000951035.1 Colobus angolensis palliatus | reverse complement strand
TGCAAACCATATATCTGATAATGAGTTAATATCCAGAACATATACATAACTCATACAACTCAAAAACAAAACACCAACCTGATTAAAAAATGGGCAAAGGACTTGAATAGACATTTTTCCAAAGAAGATATACAAAGAGTCAACAAGCACATAAAAAGCTGTCCAGCATCACTAATCACCAGGGAAATGCAATCAAAACCAGAGTGAGATACCATCTCACGCTCATTAGGATGGCTACTATTAAAAACCAACAACGACAGAAAATAACAAGTATTGTTGAGGATGTGGAGAAACTGGAACCCTTGCAAACTGCTGGTGAGAATGTAAAATAGCCACTATGGAAATCAGTATTATTGTTCCTCAAATAAATTAAAAAAGAGATTCAGAGATTCAACTTCTGAGCATATATCCCAAATAATTGAGAGCAGGGATATGAACAGATAATCCTACACTCACATTCATAGCAGTCATAATAGTCAAGAGGTGGAAGCAACCCAAGTGTTCGGTGAGAGGTGAATGGATAAACAAAGTGTGGTCTATACATCCAGTTGGATACCATTCAGCCTTGAAAAGGAAGGAAATTCTGTCACACTCTAAACGTGGATGAACCTTGAAAACATTGTGAAATAAGCCTATCACAAAAGGACAAATGCTCTATGATTTCACTTATTTGAGATGCCTAGAGTAGTCAAAATCATAGAGACAGAATGTTAAAAGAGGATTGGGGGTGAAAGGAGAATGGGGAGTTATTGTTTAATATGTTACAGAATTTTAGTTTTTCATGACAAAAAAAGGTCTGCAGGTGGGTAATGGTGGTGGTTGTACAACACTGTGAAAATGCTTAATGCCACTGAACTGTACACTTAAAAATAGTTAAAATAGCAGATTTTGTTATGTATATTTTACCACAGTTCAAAAAATAGCATAAAAAGTATTTCTCAAGGCACTTAAAATACATTTTAATATTTTCTTTTGAACTCATCAACAATCTTGCAAAAAAGAAATTATTTCAAAGATTATGAAATAAATTATTGGCCTTTTATGGGCTTGCAAGGAACCATACCTGTTTTCAGACTATTATTCTAGACCCAGGCCCTATTCTATGTTCAGAATATACTATAGCTAGTTAGCTCCTACTTATATTTAAATTATTTTCCCTGTCACATGAAGACTGACAATAGAAGTGTGCCTCATGGCTAATTAGTATTCCGTTCCGAATATTTTGAGCTAAAACTTAGATTTAAAATTCCAAGTTAAGTAATATTTGATATGTACAGTAGAATATATGTAAGTTATACATATATTAATATCTATAATATATGAATATGTGCGAGTCATGAAAATACGTGTTATATAAGAATATACATTAGTCACAAGATATAATTATCTTCTAAAATATAAGTCAGATCATTTCACTCCCTGATCAAAGCCTTCAAAGACTTCCAGTCTTAGTCCTTTCCCAGGTCTTTGGGCCCCGCAGGAGCCTACTTGGCCTATCTTGCCAACCTCATCTCTTACTGTCTTTCTCCTGGTGCATTCTGCTCTGGCTATCTTGGCCTTCTTGTTTGTACTCAAACTTCCAAGTTGGTCCTGCCCCAGGACCTTCATACTTGCCATCCCCTGGAATATTTTCCTTCTGAATATCTGAATATCTCATGTCCTCACTCCAACATGGTCTCTGCTCAAATGTCACTTCCTCAGAGGATCCTATCCTAACTGATCTATCTAAAACAGATCCCTCCCTCCACTTCACACTCATCTCCCTCTATCTCCTTATTCTGCATAACTTTCTTTTTGTACTTATATGACACAAAGTTATATTACATACTTATCTCTCATCTCCTTCTCATCCTTCATCTAACTTGTTTACCACAGTATCTCTAGCTCCAAGAAGAATGTCTGACACACTGATGACCTTCAATAAATGTTTTTGTTCAATGAATGAACTCAGCAAGTGTTTATTGAATCCCTACTATGTGTCAGACACTGTGGAATTTGCTTTGGTGCCTGTGTGAAAGGTCATGCTATTGACTGAGACACTGTGGTTGTTTAGAGGGTTTGAGTTTGAGATACCTTGGGACTAGCAGGTGGAGTTGGAGAAGGCAGTCGTATTCCTAGCGTGGAATTCAGGGGCTCTGAGAGATTGGTGAACTATTAGTCCATTTTCATGCTGCTGACAAAGACACACCCGAGACTGGGAAATTTACAAAAGAAAGAGATTTAATTGGACTTATAGTTCCACGTGGCTAGGAAAACCTCACAATCATGATGGAAGGCAAGGAGGAGCAAGTCATGTCTTACATGGATGGCAGCAGGCAAAGAAAGAGAGAGCCTGTGTAGGGAAACTCCTTTTTCAAAACCATCAGATCTAGTGAGACTTATTCACTATCATGAGAACAGCATGGGAAAGACTTGCCCCCATGATGCAATTACCTCCCACCAGGTTCCTCCCATAACACATGAGAATTCAAGATGAGATTTTGGTGGGGACACAGTCAAACCGTATGAGATGGGAATGCATAGTAGAACATAATAGAATACTACACTAGAACTGACTACTGGTCTATCCATCCTGGGAGTCCATCTCTGATGGGCATTCAGGGGCACTGTAGGAAGAATGGTTATAGTGGTCCATAATAGGAACAGTAAGATCCATCCTAAATGGAGCCTGTAGGTGATGTGGCTTGGGCAACTATGAGAACATCTCTGCTCCCAGAAACCACAGGCTCTTCAGCTCCTTGGTGTTGGGAATTCCCTTAGAAGGGAAAGTGATTCACTTGGTCTCTAGAGAGAAGTTAGGAAGACAGGCACTCCCATGAGAAGGCCCCTTCACTTCAGGTTACAGAGACATCTAGATAGCTCATACTGGAACCTTCCAGGACCCAGATTTGGGGGCTTTTGTTGGAGAGAGAATCTGAGGTCTAGGGCAAAGAGCAAGGGAAGTGGGAAGAAGGGCCCAGAAATTTCACATATATATTTCCTAGATAAAAACTCCCCTTACATTTTTATGGTATTTTATTAAATATTGCATAAAAAGTCAGGCACTCTTAAACTTAAATTCCACCTACTAATGGCCTGTGGGATCTTTAGAAAATTTACTTCTGCAAATGTTCTCATTTGTGGGATGTGGGTAATAATATATTCCTTATGGGATTAAATGAGCTGGTGCACATAAAGTGCTTAGCTCACTGCCAGCACGGATACATTCGGCCATTAGGCTTCTTCCGCATTTCCTTGACCTGATCTCATCTGAGCCTTATACAACTCTGGAAGATAGGTTTGGCAGGTATTGTTATCATTCCCATTTTACAGATTAAAAAACTGAGACCAGAGAGATTTATTCTCACTTTCTGAAAGTCATAGAGCTTTCAAATAGGAGAGTTAGGATTTGAATTCAGGTCTTTGGTCCCATGTGGTCTCCTCACACTATGTTGTTCCCAGCTCCTTTCTGATGGTGTCATTGCTAGGGAAACAGAGTCTAAACACTTGCTGCTTGGCCTGCACCTTGAAGCCAGGAGGATACTGCTACCTTTGCTTTGGTCATAATATACTTTCAGATAAAACATATAGAAACAGAATATCTGAAAGCTGGCCAGGCTTGGTAGCTCACACCTATAATCCCAGCACTTTGGGAGGCTGTGGTGGGCGGATCACCTGAGGTCAGGAGTTGGAGACCAGCTGGGCCAACATACTGAAACCCGTCTCTACTAAAAATACAAACATTAGCTGGGCGTGTTGGTGGGTGCCTGTAGTCCCAGCTACTGGGGAGGTTGAGGCAGGAGAATCACTTGAACCTAGGAGGTGGAGTTTGCAGTGAGCTGGGATCATGCCACTGCACTCCAGCCTGGGCAACAGAGTGAGACTCTGTTTCACACACACACACACACACACACACACAGAATATCTGAAAACCAAACAATACACTTACATGTTATCAAGGGGATTCATCAAATTATATAAGCCCTAGTTACATCTTGCCTTTCAGACACCACATCTATTGCTGTATTTCTAGCACCCCAGAATGTCTTTAATTTCTCTTTTTGCCTTTACAGTTGAACACAGAGTGTCTGGCTGGCTGGAGGAGCTGGGTGGCCAGTCAAGACTAATGATTCAACACTTTGGACAAGCCTGATGATATTCACCTTTGATTCTGTTGTCTTAAATTTATAAGACTTTTTACCTTCTCACTTTCCTCTTTCTTTTCCCAGTTATTAAAAAAAAAAAAAATACAGCAAATTCAATGCAATGTTGAGACAGTTGCCCAACTAAACATGGCTGTGTCGACAAGGATAGTGATTTTGTTGAATTTAATTGTCAAGTGGAGGCAGGGTCATCTTGTCATGGCTCAACTGAGTCTGCTAATTTCCAAGGCCTAGAAGGGGCCATGGGTGACAGTAGCATAGGGCAGTGAAGGTTGTGCAAAATTGCCCTGCAGTAGGTGTGACTTGGGTCATGAACTGTTGGTCCTAAACTCGTGTCTTGCCAGGAGGTGGCGCCCTTTCTCTGCCCAGTTGGTTGTGGCTCTTCATTACTGTGGGGAGGGAAAATGATGCGCTTCCTGAAGCTTGGGCAGCCATTTCAGAGGCTCTCAGACGCAGTGAACTGTGTTTCTTTCTTCTAAACAGATACACAATTCCCCTAATGAGGGAAATTCACTTCTTCAGCTGTCAGAGCCTCTTCTCTGCCCAGGGTTAGGCTTGCTTCTCTCTTCCCTTAACAGGTGCTGCTACCATCTCTATTTCTTTGAGTTTCTCTCCCCTTAGGATAAGCCGTGGGTTCCAGGAGAATAATCATAACAGGATTATAATGAGGGTAGAATAGAAATGAAAAAAGAGGACAGGATGGCTGAGGGGGCTGCTTTGGGCAGTGCTTGCTTCTCTCTCTCCCTGTTATGAGCAGCTCTTCTGCCCTCATTCCTGGAGTAACAAAGTTGTCCTGTATTTCCACACACAGAGCTCAATCCCCAGACAATGGCACTGGGAGTTGGAATCGCCCTGGGCTGCTACTTACCCTAAGCCCCTTTTGTTTTAGATGGATTGTGGGGGAATCTGAGGTCTGAACTAAGAAGAAAGAGAAAGGGAAAGGAGAAAGAAAAATGGCTGGGTGCAGTGGCTCATGCTTGTATTCCTAGCACTTTGGGAGGCCAGGGCAGGCAGGTCACTTGAGCTCATGTGTTTGAGACCAGCCTGGGCAAAATAGCGAGATTCTCATCTTTACAAAAAATACAAAAATTAGCTGGGCATGGTCATACACACCTATAATCCCAGCTACTCAGGGGCAGAGGTGGGAGAATCTCTTGAACCCAGGAGGCTGAGGTTGTAGTGAGCTGAGATTGCGCCATTGCACTCCAGCCTGGGTAAAAGAGTAAGACTCTGTCTCTCAGAGAAGAAAAGGCGGAAGAGAAATGAAAATTAGAGAAGAAAATGTGGGAGAAAAAGACAGCCAAACAGTCATCAAAAAGAAAAAGGGACAGAGAGAGACACAGAGAAAGACAGAAAGAGATATGGGAGACCAAATGAGACACACACGAGAGGGCCATTGATCTGGGGGAAGAAGACTGGGTTTGCTTTTCAGCTTATCTGCAACAAGCTCTGTGAAGTTGGAAAAGTCATGTGACTGTTCTGATCCTCAGTGTCCCCATATGAAAATGGGAATAATTACACTTCATCCACATCACTGTGATGCGGACCAAATGGACCATATGGAAGAGATATTTTGTAAGTGATCAAGTTCTAGTTAAATGATGTTACCTGATATCAACCAGACTTGAAGAGAGAGGATGTGTCCTGGCCCATGCTGAACCGTAGAGGTGGGGCATAAGTACCCTCAGTAATCCAGGGAGAAGACCCCTGTCTTCTGCACCAAAATCCCATTTTCTCAGAGGACTTTTTAAGAGGGAAAGTTTCCTTGCCTCCAGATCCTGGAAAGAGAGGCCTCCTCTGCCCTGGGTAGTAGTGGAGGTGGGTGGGTAGAGGTGCTTCTAGATTACTCTCTTCAAGAAATAACAGTTACAGCTAACATTTTATTAAGCTTACTATGTGCTAGGTGCCTTCCTAAGTGCACTTTGTGGGTTAACATTTAATCCTCATAATGAAGTAGGTACTATTAATAGCTTCATTTTACAGATGTGGAAACTAAAGCAAAGAGGGAGAAAAGGAAATTGCCTAAGGTCACACAAGAAATGATAGAGGAGATGAAAACCAAGGCCGTCTGTTGCCAAGTCCCTCATCCTAACTGCTGTGCTACACTGCCTCCTGATCTGTTGTTGTTTTTTGAGACAGGGTCTCACTCTGTCACCTGGGCTGGAGTGCAGTGGCACAATCTTGGCTCACGGCAATGTCTGCCTCCTGGGTTCAAGCGATTCTCTTACCTCAGCCTCCCAAGTAGCTGGGATTACAGGCATGCACCACCATGCCCGGCTAATTTTTTAGTAGAGAGAAGGTTTCACCATGTTGGCCAGCTGGTCTTGAACTTCTGACCTCAGACGATCCACCTGCCTTGGCCTCCCAAATCCTGGGATTACAGGCACAAGCCACCGTGCCTGGCCTCTGATCTGTTTCAATGGTGGATCAGTCAGGTTCTACTAGAGAAATAGAGGAAGGAGGATACATATACCTCCTGACATCCCTGCTCCCTGCTGCTGCCCGCCTCCACGTTTGTGCACATGCTCATACACACACACATATCCATATCGATTTCTCTGTATCTTTCTGTTTCCAAGGAATTGGCTTACATAATTGTATCAATAGGTTCTGACTGAACAATCCCAAAACGTGTAGGGCAGATGGGCAGGCTGGAAAGCTCTCAGGTGGAATGTGTGATGCAGGCTGTAGGCGGAATTTCTTCTTCCTTGAGGACACTTCAGTTTTGCTGTCAGGACTTTCAGCAGATTAGATGAAGCTTACCCATGTTATCAAGGCCAATCTTCTTTACTTAAAGTTGCCTGATCAAAGATGTTAACTATTATATATCTACAAAATACCTTCACAGCAATATTTAGATTAGTGTTTGATTGGATAACCGAGTACTCCTACCTGTCTGAGTTGATACATAAAACTAACCACCATGATGGGAAGGGGAGAGTAAAAAAGGGAAAGGGCAAAATACCAGGAGTGGGCAGGTAATTTACTTCTTAGAATTTAATAGATTGAAAATATGTTCCTGCCCCTCTACAGACATGACCGATAGTGAGAACAGTCACATCACATAATTCACAAGGGAGTTCCTTGGAAACGCTTCACTATGAAACTGTGCACGAGAAGCTGTTCTATGGTCAGCTCTGCAAACTAGGTCTTCTGTCTGAGATTCATAATGACATCACTGCATTGAAAGCTCTGAGAAATCCCACAGCAAAGAAACTTGTTTATAGTTTCTAATTAGGTTTTTCCCAAACTCATTTGACCACAAAACCTTTCCTTTCTTTTCCCATGTAACATCCATCAACAGAGCATGCTTAGGGTAAGGCTGGCTTAATCTCCTCTCCCTAAAGCAATAGACCCAGTTCACTGGGATATTGCTGAGACTTCACTGATAACATAAAAAAGAACAACGCTTTTAATCATTCCTTGCACATAAATGCTTCCTGCTTTCCTGGTATTCATGGAAAGCACAAGATTGACTGACACAAGAAAGTAGAATTCTGTGGCTTTTGTCTTGTGCATATTAAAGAAAAAAAAAACCCTTTTAAGAGATGAAGAATTCAAAAGTATTTTCATCAAATTTTGGAGCAAAATGGTCTCTAGGAAAGAGACACTTTGTATATCACACAACATACTGCCAGCAGGTACCCTCAGGGGCATCAGAACCCTGTGGGAAAGCTTAATCTTGCACACTTGGGAGCTGGTACCCCAGAGAGTAGGAAGCAGTGATGCTGGTGATCTTATCAAACAACAAATTCTTCAGTTCATTCTTGAGTGTCTACTGGGAGCTAGGACACAGTGCGTGTGTGTGTGTGTGTGTATTGGGGGAGGAGGGGTAGGCATGCACACAGGAATAAATAAAAAGCTAATGGCTTAAGTTAATGGATAATTTTTGTTAGGTTGATTTAGTAACAGAGACCCCTGTGATGGTAAATCTTATGTGTCAGCTTGACTGGGCCATGGAATACTCAGATGTTTGGTTAGACATTATTCTGGGTGAGTCCCTCTGTGAAGGCGTTTCTGGAGGAGATGAACCTCTGAATTGGTAAATCGAACAAAGCAGATGGCTCTCTTCAATGTGGGTAAGCGTCCTCCAATCCATTGAAGTGATGAACAGAATGAAAGGCTGAGGAAGAGAAAATCTGCTCTCTGTCTTGGAGCTGGGGCATGGGTTTTCTCCTGCCTTTGGAATTGGGCTCAGATTTAGACTGGAACTTAGACAATTATCTCTGCTAGTTCTCAGGCCTTTGGGCTTGGACTGAAACTTCCACCTTTGGCTCTCCTAGTTCCTGGGCCTTTGGACGTGTGCTAGAACTACCTCATCAGCTCTCTTGGGTCTCCAGTTTGCCAATGCAGATCTTGGGATCTCTCAGCCTTCGTAACTGAGTAAGACAATATACATACGTATCTCCTGTTGGTTCTATTTCTCTGAAGAACCAAGACTAATACAACCCCTCAGATGATAGTGTCTTAAATAGGACAAGGGCTTATTTCTCTCTCATGGAATAGCAATAGTCTGCTGCCAGGCAAGCCAGAGCTGGAACAGAGCTCTAAGGTACAAGAAACCCAGGTTTGGCCATTTCTAAGACATTTCTTTCATCTGCATCATCCAGAATAGTTCAATACTATGTCCTTATTACAGGCAGGAAGGAGGAGGAAATGGTGTCAAGAAGGGCATGTTCCCTCCCTTTAAGGACACAACTCAAAAATTTTATATATCGCTTACTATAATCTCATTGGCCAGAACTTAGTCATATGGCCACATATAGCTTGAAGGTGGGAAGGCTGAGAAATGTAATCCCTATTTCAGGTGGCCATGAAACCCAGCCAAAAAAAAAACAAGGGTCCTGTTATTCTGCAGAATGGAACAGTGGATTTTTGGGGACAACTAACCCTCTCTTCCACAGGGTTATAGAAAATGTAAAAAGACATTTATTAAGCCTGGACTGTTTGTAAGCAAGGGTGTACCACAAGCCTTTAATTCTAGGGATTGGACTAGGGATTTAGATTCCAAGGGCTAAAATCCATGAGATGACATTTATACCTCTGAATGGATGGGAACCATCCCAGACTAAACATTTGAGATTGATGCTCCTAACTGTTCCCAAAGTACTCCCAAAACTTTTATTTTTAACAGCAACTTAACTTACTGCATTATAATTACTCCTGAGTATGGATGTGCCTGCTTCCCCAATTATACAGTGCTCCTTTAGGGCGGGGACTCTGTTCTGTGTCTGACTCATGGTAGGCACTCAGTAAACACTGGCTGAATCCCAGGTGGGAAATTGTCATCTGGAAGAGTTGATCTGTAGGATGTTCTTGACACCCACTCTCATTCCCACTTCCACCTCCAAATGGTCCTGAACTCGGACTTTTCCTGGTGAATTAATTGGAAATGCTGCCACGTTAATGCAAATAATATCTGGAAACTATATAACAGGAATATCACTTCTGCCATATTTTATTCTTTGTGGCAGTCACAAAGTCCTTTCCAGTCTCAAAAAATAGAGTCTACCTCTTCATGGGTGGTAGTGGCGGTGGTGGCCAGGTTCCAAATAGAGAATGTGGGAAATACAGTTGCAGCCAGTTTTGGAAAACACACTCTTTGCACACCACCTATTGAGCTCATTCAGAGGAAAGAAGAGCAAGACCCCCCGGATTCACTAAGGACTCTGGCAGGACGAGGCCATCAGCCACATTCCTCTCTTTCCAGAGGGACCCAAGAAGAGCCAGGGGCTTTGGGAAAATCCCTGGCATCCCCTTGGCATCCAAGAAACAGCATGGGGTGGTGGAAATCCCCCTCGACTCAGAGTCAAGAGGACTGTGATCTGATTGTTGTGTGATATAGGACAGGCCACTTGACCCATGTGAGCCTCAGTTTCTTCTACCTGACAGATGAGATATTTGCATTAGATCAGTTGTTTTCCAATCTGTTGACAGCAGGGAATTCTTTTTCTTTTAATTGGTATTATTTTCAAACAAAAAGGTTGTTGACAAGGTGTTGGGAGGATATAGGTAACCACTTATCCTTCCCTCTCCCTTCCCCTTGGGGATTCTTCATGAAGCCTTAGAGCTCCTTAGAGCACGTTTGGAAAATCCTTGGACCGGATCTTCTCTCTCTTTCTCTTTCTCTTTTTCTCTTTCTCTTTTTGTTTCTCTCTTTCTCTTTCTCTTTCTCTTCCTCTCTCTCTCTCTTTCTCTTTCTCTTTCTCTTCGTCTTTCTCTTCTCTTAGAGTTTTGCTCTTGTGGACCAGGCTGGAATACAGTGGTGTGATCTCGGCTCACTGCAACCTCTGCTTCCCAGGTTCAAGCGATTCTCCTGCCTCAGCCTCCTGAGTAGCTGGGATTACAGGTGCCCACCACCACACCTGGCTAATTTTTGTGTTATTAGTAGAGACGGGGTTTCACCATGTTGGCCAGGCTGGTCTCACACTCCTGACCTCAGCGGATCCACCCACCTCAGCCTCCCAAAGTGCTGGGATTACAGGCGTGAGCCACGGAACCCTGTAGGACCCAGATGTTTTCTACGGGTCTCCAGGAGCGGGGACTGAGAGAGGAAAGACCTACCACTCCTGTCTCATATTTCTCCTCCCCAGAGTATTTTCAGCTTCCATCCTGCTCTGTGTGTGACTTCCCCACTTTGGCCTCTCAGCCATCTGATGATGAAGTGTCTGCCAGGTGTTCTGAATGAGCCAAAGTTCCACAATCCTTGAGGAGAGCAATACTGAAGGAGCAGGGACATCCTCTGGTAGTGTCTGAATGCAAGCCTCTTCTCAGCTTCCTGTCATCTGTGCCAGGCTGGTGTAGGGGAGGAAGATTTCTCACCCATTACAAGATTCCTGGCTGAGGCACCCATAATAAAAGATGGACTAACAGGAGGAAAGCATACATATTTATTTAATGTAAGTTTCACATGACGTGAGAGCATTCAGAAATGAAGACCCTCCCCAAACGGACAATTCTATTTTTATAGCGGCTGTACAGAAGTATGGCTGGAGGACAGAAGGGTGTGATCTGATATTGGGAAACTGGAGGGAGCTTAGCAAGGCCTGTTTGTCAGATTCTTCTTGGAGAAGTGTCTTTGAGGATAAGAACTTTTTTTTTTTTTTTTTGAGATGGAGTCTCACTCTGTCGCCCAGGCTGCAGTGCAGTGGCACAGTCTTGGCTTACCGCAACCTTTGCCTCCCTGGTTCAAGTGATTCTCCTGCCTCAGCCTCCTCAGCAGCTGGGACCACAGGCAGGTGCCACCACACCTGGCTAATTTTTGTATTTTTAATGGAGGTGAGTTTTCACCATCTTGGCCAGGCTGGTCTCAAACTCCTGACCTCAAGTGATCGCCCACCCCAGCCTTCCAAAGTGCCGGGATTACAGATGTTAGCCACCATGCTCGGCTGAGGATAAGAACGTTTTTTTCTTCCAGGTACAGGGAGGATGCTGGAATGAGGGGCTCATAGCTGGGTTTTATGGCCTCTTTAGGGGTATAGGGATGAGAAGAATTTCTAGTTTCGATGGCCTGCTTCTGCTGTATCCTGAAATGCCAAGGTGCCATATTTTGGGGGAGCATGTCCTAAACCCCATCACTACCATCACTAGCCTGGGAGAAGTGAGGGGACTGAGGAGAAAGCCCAGAAGACCACGGAGACTGTGGTCTCCGCAGTGCTACCTTCCCAGCCTCCACTGGTGACTCTGGTGTTCCCCCTGCCGTAAAGGAGAGGTGCTCTGCTGCTCCCAAGTCCTGTCCCTTCTCTGATGCTCCCGTCCATTTTTTCCACCACTGTATCTCTGGCAGGCCCCTCCCCACCCCCATCTTTTCTCTCCCACATTTTCTGCTCCCTGTCTTTGTTTCTCCATCCCCCTTCTCTCTTAAAAAAAAAAAAAATTCAATCCCCAGAGCGATTAGATTTGCAAATGAGCGGGCAGGAAACTGGGAACAAAGGGAACCAGAGCCGAAGAGGGAGCAGGTATAATTACTGTAATTAACTCAAGCAGCAGGGACAAATCCCCTTGGCTGTGGCTGCTGTGAGGTGCTGAGAGGCACTGTAAGGGAGACTAAGGAGTGCCAGGCGCCAGGAAACTCAGACAGCACCCCCTTGCCAGGTCTGGGGTGTCCTGGTGGGGGACCCCGGTGGGGAAGCTCCTCTTGGACCTCGCCTGTGCGAGGATCTGTTTCATCTTCTGTCCCGGGCTCAGCAGGAGCAGGGAGGGGACCCAGGCTCAGAGATAGGATGTAGTCTCTTGCCCCGCAGAGTGGAGCCAGAGAACAGAACCTCCGTCATTTCTTAACTGGACACTTAGCTCTTTACTTGCTTTGTGACATCTTAGGGGCCTACTCTGGTTTCCCTAAGATGCAAATCCCATTACTGGGTATAGACACAAAAGAAAATAGATCATTCTGCCAAAAATGTATTCATATGTTTATTGCTGTGCTATTCACAAAAGCAATGAAATGGAGTCAACGTAGATGCTCACCAGTGGTGGATTGGATAAAGAAAAGATGGTACATATGCACCATGGCATACTATGTAGCCGTAAAAAAGAGTGAAATCGTGTCCTTTACAGCAGCATGGGTGGAGCTGGAGGCCACATCCCTAAGCAAATTAATTCAGGAACAGAAAACCAAGTACTACATGTTCTTGCTTACAAGGAGGAGAAAAGCACCGAGCACAAACGGGCATAAACATGAGAACCATAGACACTGCTGAGTACCAGAGTGGAGAGGGAGGGAGGGAGGGGATTGAAAAACTACCTATTGGGTACTATGCCCACTACTTGGGTGCAATATACCCATGTAACAAACTTGTACATGTACCCCCTTACCTAAATAAAAGTTAAAATTTGGCCAGGTGTGGTGCCTCATGCCTGTAATCCCAGCAGTTTGGGAGGCTGAGGCGGGCAGATCATAAGGTCAGGAGTTCAAGACAAGCCTGGCCAATATGGTGAAACCCTGTCTCTATTAAAAATACAAAAATTAGCTGGGTGTGGTGGCGGATGCCTGTAGTCCCAGCTACTTGGAAGGCTGAGGCAGGAGAATCGCTTGAACCTGGGGGGCAGAGGCAGAGGTTGCAGTGAGCTGAGATTGTGCCACTGCATTCCAGCCTGGGCGACAGAGGGAGACTCTGTCTCAAAAAAAATTAAAAAGTTAAAATTATTTTTTAAGAGTCTAGAGGCCATAGAGGAGGAACATGTCTCTGATCCCATGACATTGTCATATCTGTGTCCCCAAACATCCCCAACATTTGAGGGCTTCCAATGCACCTTTGCAATCTTACCTTTCATGATAGCCTCCCATCACCTTGTCCTCTAACCAAATCCCACTGCATGTGGCACCCTGAATATACTCTGCACTTTTCTATTTCTCTGCCTTCACATGTGGAGCTGCCCGTTTCCTCCTGCATTACACCTTCCCCAGTGCCGTTTGGTGAAATGTTTTGAGATACATTTGAAACTACAACCCCTTCTGTGAAGTCCAAAGTAGTCTCACCCTCCACAGAAGCCTTTTCTCTTTCATGGCTCTGTCAACCAAACTTGGAGAAATCATGGTTAGATTTATTGTTGAGGACTGAAGCCCGGGAACACTGACTCAGTACAGACTGAGAAAGTGTCCTGAAGTTGGTTCCACGGTGCACAGCATACACGTTTTCTAACGCGGGGCATGTGTGGCACGGAAGGTGGGAGAAGCGGGCCGTGGAGCAGGAGTTACGTTTTCATTGCTGGACGAATGCAGTGGCTCACACCTGTGATCCCAGCAATTTGGGAGGTCAAAGCAGTGGATCACTTGAGGTCAGGAGTTGGAGAACAGCCTGGCCAACATGGTGAAACCCGTCTCTACTAAAAACACGAAAATTAGCTGGTCGTGGTGGTGTGTGCCTGTAATCCCAGCCACCCAGGAGGCTGAGGCAGGAGAATCACTTGAACCCGGGAGGCAGAGGCTGCAGTGAGCTGAGATTGGGCCACTGCACTCTAGCCTGGGCAACAGAGGGAGACTTCCTCTAAAAAAAAAAAAAGTCTCATCGCTACTTAGTGAGGCTGTACCTAAGATAGGGTGACTATGAGGTTCAGTGGGTAGAGAGAAAGAAAGGTTAGGCATCTTAGGGTCTGATGGAGGGTGACTAATTCTACTTTTTGTTCTACAGTTGATAAACAGGTTTATAATCAGTACCAGTCAATGAAATATATAACAAACTCCAGTTACACAGGCAAGAGGTCAGCTTTAGTTTACAGACCTAGGTTTTATTACCCATGTGCCTGACTACACCATCATGGGTCATTGTTAACATTTTCTTTTGCATTTTCCTTTTTCTGATAGCTTTTACTTCACTATATGCCCTCCCCCAACTCCTATCCTTTCAGGAGGGTGGACTGATGCTGGCTTTAGTTTCCTGGAGCATAACTACCATTTTTGGGGTTCTGTGGCAACAGAACAAAGGGAAAACCCCTTTCCCTTGCCAATGACAGAAACCCTGACTTAAACTGACATCAACAACGAAGGGAATTTATTGATTCAAATAACTTCCAGGGATGTTTGCAGACAGGTGTAACTGGATCCAGAGGCTCAAACGTTAGATCTCTCCCCTTCCTCTCCCCTTTCCTCAGTATGGGCCTTACTCTCAGAGAGGCCTTTCCGCAACACAGGCCTAGCACCTCCAGGCTACCATTTCTTCTAGAGCCAGTCATCCAGGAGAGAGAGTTTCCTCCTCTCCATGTTCCCAGCACCCACCTGAGGCTGAGTCTTGTTGGGTTGGATTGAGTCCAGAGCCAATCACTGGGTTGAAGGGAATGAAACCCAATGACTAGCCAGGCTGGCATCCAGTGGCCGCCCCTGCACCCTGAGAGATGAATGAGGTCAGCCCTATCCAAACTGTGTGGTTTCCCAGTTGGGCAGGACACAGCAGGGATGCTGCAAGAGCAGAAATAGCACATGCCCACTACCAACTCAGGGCACCTGGGGATGGCCCAGTCCAGGCAATCCCTGTATTTCCTTCAATGCTCCACCCATGTCTACCTCACCTGCTATCACCAGAGCACCGCCTTCTCACCTGCTCTAGGCACCCAGAGTCTGCACCACTCAGCCAGGTGCACACCTCTATGTTGCCTTAGTGCCATTCTAATGTTTTCATCTGCTCTAGCCTCATCAGAGCAACAAGATTGCAGACCCACTGGGAGCAGAGGATGTGACCATCCTTATATGCCTCTCTTCTACCCAATACATCCCTGGGGCCCTGGATGGCACTACAGTGAACCGAGCTTGGCACGCAGATCATATCCAGGTCACTTATTAGCCCTGAGCTCTCTGAGCCTCAGTTTCCACATTGCTAGGGTGGGGCTATACGAACATCTATTTTATAGAAATATAAAACAAAAGAGATAATATGTGAGAAAATACTTCCCACTCTTCCCAGCTAAGCCCAGCCTGTTTTTCTCTAATTACTTGATTGGGTATTTAATTACACCTGAGTTAAGAAATAAGCTTTCTCCTTCCTTCTTTCTTTCTTCCTTCTCCAGGCTACGCCCTGCCTCTACTGTTGTTTTTGTTCTCTTTTGCTAGCTCCTCTTATTTTTTGCCTACCTTTTAAACAATGGGCGTGAGAAAGGCAGTAAGTGTAGTGGCTGACAGCGTTGGCCGGGGTCCTGGGTTGTCAGTATTCTGAATGCAATTACATCACTTGATAGAGTATAACCTTAAGCTGGTTAATTTCACCTCTTAGTGGCCCAGTTCTTCATCTGTAAAGTAAGAAATCACAATAGTGTTACTTCATGGGGCTGGATTGAATGAGGTAATTTATGTAAAGCATTACCACAGGACTTGATGGGGAGTAAGTACTATAAAAATGTTAATTATTATTCCTGTTTTAATATTCCAAACATTATCCTTTAGCACTAGGTCCAGTCAATTTTCCTCCTTAAAACATCTCAAATTCACTTTTAAAAACACCTCTTCATCCCTACTAATTTCTTAATTCAGTCCCTTATAGTTTTAAGCATGGGTTACTCCCACCTCCTCCTAATTGGCCTCCCTTACCTGTGTTGCCTTCCAATCTATTCTCCACACAAAAATCCAATCTTATTTCTCCCCTGATTTAAATCTTTGAACGGCAGCCCATAATGATCAGAATATGAAGTCCACACTCTTGGGCATGAAATATGAAGTGCTTCGTGATTTTCTCCTTACTCATTTCATTAGCCCCTGTCTCTTCACTGCCCCTTTGTCCCCCCATCTTTCTCTCACCTCCTTGTCTAGTACGCTCTGACTTCCTCTTTTCTCCTGACCGCTTCTTCAGCATTCATTGAACTTCAGTTTAGGCACCTCACCCACAGCACCAGGGACTATCTATCTCAGTAGTTGTCACTTTGCATTAGTGTCTGTCACCTCCACTAGACCTTTTAAAGGAAAGGACCTCATGTTTGAATGTCTAGCTCTTAGCACAGTTCTGGCGTCTTGTCTGGGCTCGGTGTTTGTTGAATGAATTGATTAGTGATAACTGCTTCTAAAGTTGTCAGGCCTCTTCTGGTTGCAAATGACAGAAACTGGCTTTAGGCATGGCTGGATCCAGATACTCAAACAACATCATCAGGACCGTATCTCTCTCCGTCTCTTCTTCTTTTGTTTTGTTTTGTTTGGTTTCGTTTTGAGCTGGAGTCTTGCTCTGTTGCCTAGGCTGGAGTGCAGTGGCGTGATCTCAGCTCAATGTAACCTCCACCTCCGTTCAAACGATTCTCCTGCCCCAGCCTCCCAAGTAGTTGGGATTACAGACGTGTGCCACCATGCCCAATTAATTTTTGTACTTTTAGTAGAGACGAGTTTCACTGTGTTGGCTAGGCTGGTCTCTAACTTCTGACCTCAGGTGATCTACCCACCTCAGCTTCCCAAAGTGCTAGAATTACAGGCTTGAGCCACAGCGCCCAATGCCGCCCCCCTTCTTTTTTTGAGATGGAGTCTCTCTCTGTTGCCTAGGCTGGAATGCAATGGTGGAATCTGGGCCACTGCAACCTCCACCTCCCAGGTTCAAGTGATTCTCCTGCCTCAGCCTTCTGAATGGCTGGGATTACAGGCACGCACCATCACGCCTGGCTAATTTTTGTATTTTTAGTAGAGACAGCAAGCTGGTCTCGAACTCCTGACCTCATGATCCGCCCGCCTCGGCCTCCCAAAGTGCTGGGATTATAGGCATGAGCCACTGCACCTGGCGTCTTCCTCCATCTCTAGGCTCTGCTTTCCTCTGTCTTGGTTTCATTCTTAAGGTGGCTTCCTGAAAATGACCAGCAACAGCTTCAATCTGCTCATGTAGCAACCCCAGTGGAAAGAGGGTATCTCTTTCTCAACATTTTCAGTGAGTCTCAGTACCATGTTCATTTGGCCAATTTACTTCCTGTGCTGGGGCATGAAACGTGGTGATTGATCAACTCTGGGTAACATGCCTCTCCCTGGAGCTGGGATGGAATCATGCCCTTCTGAAACATGTGGACTAAATGGGGCAGGGGTGTTCCCCAAAATAAAAATAGGGTACTTTTGCCAGAAACATGAGAAATGGATTACAGTGAAGCAAAAACAGCATTTGTATAGAAGTGCCGGGCACCACTAGTTCTTCTATGAACATTTCAATTAATCTTCACAACAATCCAGAGAAAATCCACTGTACCAATGAGAAAACTGAGGCTTGGGGTGGTTGAGTGACTTGCCTGAGTTTACACAGCTCACAACGACTGGAGCTAGATTCTCACCCTGGCAGTTTGACTCTAGAGTTTTCCTCCTTGAAAATGTTTTTAAAAAGCAATGCACACAGTACAAATTTCTAACAGTGCAAAAAGATGTACAGTGACAAAGTGGTTATACTTCAAGCCCTGGCCATGAGCACCCCCTTCCCCTCCTGCCCCCTAATCATCCACTCCTGAAGTCCTACTTTGACGTTTCATTATGCTGATCCAGAATAGTGTTTAGTGTAGGGCTAACGTGCCCCCACTTCTGAGTATTCTACCCAATGCCCCGCGTATTATGAGGTCTTTCATCTCTGGCTGTTGGGAACACAGCCTATTTCCAGCCCTATGTGAATCTGCAAATTGCTTGGCTTCCTGTTCTCCAGTGGTCCTTTCCCTGCTGCAGGTAGCTTCTTCTCACACATGTGCCAATCAGCACCCAGGCCCAGACCACAGGAGACCCCTCTGCCAATCACTGGAGCACTTCTGTATGCAGCTTTCTCTTCTCTGATTCTCGGCTCTGCAAATTTAGCTGCGTTGGCCACCCTGAACTGCAATCTCCGTCTTCTTAATTCAGGGAGACCATTGAGCTCTGCCTCAGTTCCTCCTCCCTGCATCGTGGCCTGGAAGCAACCTTCAGGCTGTAAACTGAGGTTACTGTAGGAATCTCCTCTCTTGTTTCCCTTCTCTTACCTTCTCTTAGCAGTCCTGCACTGTCTGATGCTCAGTGTCTTAATACCATTATTTTATTTTGTCTGTTTTTTTTTTTTTAAGTTGTTTTGCAAAGCAAGAGGATAAATCTGTTCTCTATTACTCCATTGTGGCCAAAAATAGTGTTACTTTTACTAGTTTTTTTTTTATTTTTTTTATCCTTCCAGAGATATTTTTATTGAGCAAATGGGCTCACTGCCCAATGTGCACAGAAGCTAATAACTATGGCACTGGATTTTGGGAAAGGAAAGGCTTTATCACAAAACAGCAAGGAGACGGGAGTGGGTTTAAATCTGTCTCCATGATTTGGGGTCTGAGATAAGTTTTAAGAGATTAGAGGGAAAGAGAAAGGATTTAGGAATTATTTTATTTTATTTTTTGAGACAGAGTTTTTGCCCTTGTTGCCCAGGCTGGAGTGCAATGGCGCGATCTTGGCTCACTGCAAGCTCTGCCTCCCAGGTTCAAGCGATTCTCTTCAGCCTCAGCCCCCCGAGTAGCTGGGATTATAGGCGCCTACCATCATGTCTGGCTAAGTTTTGTATTTTTAGTAGAGATGGGGTTTCATTGTGTTGATCAGGCTAGTCTCGAATTCCTGACCTTGTGAACTGCCTGCCTTGGCCTCCCAAAGTACTGGGATTACAGGTGTGAACTACCACGCCTGGCCAGGATTTAGGAATGTTAACTTGGCAGGGTCTGATTGAAGGGCTTCAAATTTGACCGTTTGTGGTAAGGGATGCTGAAGCAGATTTTAGCACTGGATCTTCTAGGCCAATGGACTCCTTGCTTCTGAAAGAGTTCTGGCATTCAGGTTCTGGTTGTGTCCCAGTTTCCTTGGTTCAAGAGGGGGGAATTATTGATCTTAGGTGTTTTTAGAGGCAAAGTCTTTTTTGGTTGCATGCACTTGCAGTTTCTGGCTCTGTTGTACCTAAAAGGTAACAGACATTTTGTTAACAGAATAGGTTCAGTTTGGGCTGGTCCCATGGTTACAATATTCTCTGCATAAACAAGCATATACATCTCCTGTTCTTTCTACAAATACCCTTTGCTACAATACTGTTTTGCACCTTGTTTTTGTCACTTATTATCTTAGAGATTGTTCCATATAGCTTGACCTCATTCTTTCAAAGGTAGAGGCTGCCCTCTTAGCCCCTCTCAATTCTGCCTCAGGGAATGACAGATTTGCTATTACTGGTTGTAAAGGATGCTTGGTAAATAGTTGACGAGTTGAATAAATTATGTTGAAACTGCACCCAGGTGGCTGGATTCTCATGTTCTGATGACTGGAGGAAATGGGTGCTCTATTTTCAGTTTGGGGTCCTTTGTCTTCCAGTTGGTTCAGGCCCCTCCTTTCACTCTTCTTCAGGGGTTTTTCTCTCATCTTGGTCTGTGGTAGACTAAGGCATAGAAATAGTTAAGCCTCAGTTCTTGTCTCTTTTCTCCCATTTCATAAGAATTCAATTTACATGACAAAATCCCATCCATTGTATTAAAAGAGGCACACCTGTTTGAAGAAACTCTAGAAAGCGATATGAAAATGTGCCCAGATTCAACTTACGCAAATCAATAAATGTAATCCAGTATATAAACAGAACCAAAGACAAAAACCACATGATTATCTCAATAGATGCAGAAAAGGCCTTTGACAAAATTC
>NW_012116265.1:15718197-15731613 GCF_000951035.1 Colobus angolensis palliatus | reverse complement strand
AACAAACCTGCACATTGTGCACATGTACCCTAGAACTTAAAGTATAAAAAAAAAAAAAAGATCTGAAAAATGCATCATCGAGATAGAAAAAAAGTAAAGAGATGGTAAAAGATATGCAACAAACTGGTGTCCACTTGATGTTCCATAAGAATAAAGAGAATGAAAAAAACTAATGAAATAAAATAAAAAAATTTTAAAGACAAAAAAAGAAAAGAAAATGTGCCCAGATAGAGCCTGGTGTCCAGATGCCCTGCAAATGCATTTTGGATAAATTTGGGGTTCACTTGTGTCTTGTGTGATTATTACCTAGCCCCTTGTGATGAATTGAATTATATTTTCCCCCCAAATTCATATTTTGAAACCCTAACCTCCAATGTGACTGTATTTGGGGATAGGATCTTTGAAGAGGTGATTAAGATGACATGAGGGTGTAAGGGTGGGGCTCTAGCCCAATAGGACTGGTGTCCTTATAAGAAGAGGCACCAGGTATGCTCACACACAGAGGAAAGGCCAGATGAGAACACAGCCAGAAGACAGCCTACAAGCCAAGGAGGAAGGTCGCAGGTGAAACCAAAACTGCTGACACCCTGATCTTGGGCTTCCAGCCTCCAGAACTGTGAGAAATAAATTTGTTATTTAAGTCACCTAGTCTGTAGTAGTTTATTGTGGCAACCCTAGCAAACTAATATTCTACCCACCCTAAAAGGCCCCACCTTTTAATGCCATTACAATGGGGATTAAGTTTTTTTTTTTTTTTCTTTTTTGAGACAGGATCTCACTCTGTCACCCAGGCTGGAGTGCAGAGGTGTGATCTCAGCTCACTGCAACCTCCATCTCCTGGGTTCAAGTGAACCTCCTGCCTCAGCCTCCTGAGTAGCTGGGATGACAGGTGCACACCAACATACCTGGGTTTTTTTTTTGTATTTTTGTGGTAGAGACAGGGTTTTGCTATGTTATCTAGGCTGGTCTCTAACTCTTGGCCTCAAGTCAGCTGCCTGACTTGGCTTCCCAAAGTGCTGGGATTACAGGTGTGAACCACCCTGCTTGGTCAGGAATTAAGTTTAACGTGAGTTTCTGAGGGGACAAACATTCAAACTGTAGCACTTGGATAAGCTTGTTCTTTTGCCTCAGTTTCCTCGCTTATAAATACCCAGGGGATTGCTGGGTCATATATTAAGTGAATATTTAACTATACAGGAAACTGCTAGGCTTTCCTAAAGTGCTATATGATTTTGCATTCCTTTTTTTCTTTTTGAAGGAAGTCTCACTCTGTCACCCAGGCTGGGGTGCATTGGTGTGATCTTGGCTCACTGCAACCTCTGGGTTGCAGCCTGGGCTCAAGCGATTCTCCGCTTCAGCCTCCCGAGTAGCTGGGATTACAGATATGTGTAACCACACCCGGCTAATTTTTGTATTTTCAGTAGAGATGGGGTTTTGCCATATTGGCCAGGCTGGTCTTGAACTCCTGACCTCAAGTGATCCACCTGCCTTGGCCTCCCGTAGTGCTGGGACTATAGGCATGAACCACTGTGCCCAGCCCTGTTTTGCATTCCTACCAGCAAAGTATGAGATCTCCAGTTGCTCCCCATAGTTGCTAACTCTTGGTACTGCTCTCTTTTTAATTTCAGCTATTCTAGTGGTGGTAACAGTATCGTGTGGTTTTAATTTGCATTTTCCTAATGACAGTGATGTTGAGCATATTTTCATTTGCAAATTAATCATTTGTATTTCCTTTGTGAAGTGTCTATTCAAATCTTTTGCTTGTTTTTAATTGAGTTAATATCTTATTATTGAGCTACAAGAGTTCTTCGTATATACCAGATATAAGCCTTTTTATAGATGTTCGTATTGCACATATACTTTTTCTGTTTATGGTTTGCCTCTTTAAAAAATTCTTTCAAAGAATAGGAGGATTTTATTTTGAGCTAGTCTGATTTATCAAAATTTTTTTTCTTCTAGAGTACATGTTTTTATGTGCTAAGAATTTTTGCCTTTACTAAGGTCACAAAATTTTTCTCTTACGTTTCCTTCTAGTTTTTAATTTAGCTTTTACATTTAGGCCTATGATCAATTTTAAGTAAATTTTCATTCATAGTGTGAAGCAAGTTTCAAGATGTATTTTTCGCTTGTGGATATTCAATTGTCCTAGCAACATTTGCTGAAAATCTTTTTCCATCGGATTACCTTGGCATTTTTGTCAAAAATCAATTGACCGTATCTAAGTGAATCTATTTCTGGACTTTTTATTCTGTTTCATTGATCTATATGTCTATCCTATGTTAATAGCACATTATCTTTATTATTGTAGCTTTATGGTAAATCTTAAAATAGTGTAGTTCTTACACTATTTTAGCATGTAGTGTAGGAGGTAGTCTGAATCCTCCAACTTCGTTCTTCTTTTTCAAAGTTGTTTTGGCTATTTTAAGTTCTGAGCATTTACATATAAATTTTATTATCACTCTGTCAATTTCTGATGAGGAAAAACCTGGTGGCATTATGATTGAGATTACACTGAATCCCAATAGTTTAGGAAGTACTGATACCCTAATACTGAGTTTTCCAATCTGTAAACATATATGTCATCAATTATTTAGGTCTTCTTTAATTTTTTTCGGTGACTATTTTGTTGTTTTCAGTGTAGATGTTTAGCGCACAATAGCTCTTCCTTATCCATGGTTTCACTTTCCAAGGTCTCAGTTACCCATGGTATAATAAAAGATATTTTGAGAGAGAGAGAGATGGAAAGAGAGAGAGACTGACCACATTCATGTAACTTTTATTATATTGCTATAGTTACCCTATTTTATTATTAGTCGTTGTTGCTAATCTCTTACTGTGCCTATTTTATAAATTAAACTTTATCATATATATGTATGGAAAAAACATAGTGTCTATAGAGTTCAGTACTATCCACAGTTTCAGGCATCCCCTGGGGGTCTTGAACTATATATATATCCCTTGTGGATAAGGAGGGACTACTGTATATTTTGTTAAGTTTATCCACCAGTGTTTTATATTTTTTGATGCTATTGTAAATGGTATGTGTGGCAACCAGCCTCCAGATTGTCCCCCAGTGATCCTTCCCTCATGGTATTCATACCCTTGTATAGTCCCTCCTATCCCCCACATGGTACCAGGGTTGGTCTGTGTGACCAGGATAATATGGCAGAAGTGATAAAATGCTACTTCTGAGACTAGGTGGTACTAAAAGACATAAAAGACATCATGTCTTCTTTGCTCTTGTTTGAATTGCGTGTTCTAGAGGACACTGGGATTGGAAGGTCTCTATTGGAAGGTCTATGTGGTGAGGAACTAGAACTTTCCTCAACGAGGAACTGAGGTCTCCATCAACATTGTGCAGGAGTCTTCTTGGAAGTGGATCCTTCAGCCCTGGTCAGACCTTCAGATGTCAGCAACTCTTCCTGACATCTGGACTACAACCTTGAGAGACCCTGAGCCAGGCCATCCAGTGAAGCTGCTCCCATATTCCTGACTCTCAGAAGCTATGTGAGATAAAAAATACAATGTTTATTGTTTTAAGCTGTCAAATTTTAAGGTAATTTATTATGCAATAATGAAGAACTAATACAATATTATAATAATTAATATCTTTTAAGTTGTAATTTCCAATTCTTTCCTTCTGTCATATAGAAATTATTAAAATATTGATCTCATATCCTGTGTTCTTTCTAAAATCAGCTCTTTTGCAGATTTTAAAGGATTTCTACATAAGCAATTGTGTCATCTGTGACAAAGATGGTTTTACTTCTTTTGATATCTAGATGCCTTTCGTTTATTTTGCTGCCTTATCAAAGTGGTTAGGACCTTCAGTATAATGTTGAATAAAAGTGGTGAGAGTAGATGGTCTTACTTTGTTCTTGATCTTAAGGGGAAAGCATCCAGTCTTTCCCCATAAGTATAATGTTAGCTGTAAGTTTGCCAGAGATATCCCTTATCAGATTGAGGATTTTTTTTCCCTGTTCTTAGCTGAGAACTTTTATTATGAACCATTTCTTAATACTTTTTCTGAACCAATTGAGATAATCATATAGTCTTTTTTTGGTTATGTTAATATGGTGAATTATATTGATTGACATTTGAATGTTAAGCCAGCCTTGCATTCCTGGGATATACCCCACTTGGTCATAATGTATGAATTGTCTTGGGAAATATTTGATGAATGCTTTTTTCTTTTCTATTATTTGGAGCACATCTGCATTTTACTTATCTGTCAGAGCCCAGGAGACTTCTCCCTATTAACTGCTACTTGGGATTACAGTGGTCCCATAGTGTCTGAAGCCTACATAGGTGAGATTTGGTAACCCTCTGAGATCTTCAGGTGGAGTGCCCAGACTGAGACATGTGGGAATTTTGGTAAACTGGTGACAACAGCCTGCCATCCTTGAATCAATATATTTGTTCAAATGAAATGTTGTTCAACTTCAATTTGGGGGAGGAGCTGAAAACTGGGAGAGTGAGTAGAAGAGTGGGGAAGGAAGACTACTGGTGGAACCTCCATTTCCCTGTCCTCTAACCAATTTAGCCCCTGCCTGAGATGAATGTCCTGAAGATAACTGGCCCCATTGTCCTTAGAAGGCAGCTTCTGTTGGTACTGAAATGTTCTTCCAGTCTAGAAGAAAAACAGAAATTTAAACAAAAATTTAAGCAAAAAAAGGGTTTTATTGATGGCAGTTTTACAGAAACTTTGGCACATGCTGGAGAATCAGAAAATGTGTAGGAACCAGAGAAGAGTCACCTTAGCATGTTGCTGCAGATCCTGCCATCCTCGGACCTCGCCATAACGTGTTGGGGCCCTTGATTCTGCAGTGGCTGGTGCATCATCTCTGGCATCTCTGATTTGCTCCATGTCTTGACATCACTTTCTTCCAGGATTCAGGGTGCCATAGAGAAGCATCCAATTGGCCAAGCCTGGGTCAGTCTCTCAGGCCATTGAAGAATGGGAGAGGGAATATCTGCCCCTCAGATTTCTATAGTGAAATATGGGCCCCCCCTTAAAATAAGGAGAATAGTTAGATAGCGGCCTCCCTAAATTGACAAATATCCACTATGAGAGCACAGCCTTTAGGGATCTTAGCCACGTATCCAGGATCATTTTACAATATTCCTTCAGCCCTTACTCTACATTTCCTGAGGAGAGTTTTGAGAAGTACATTTTCCCTGCATTTCCTTGTTTCCAGTGACATACTAGCAACCTAGTGATGTTTGGGTGCACCTTTCCTTATGCACTGGTGCTCCAGGCACCTGCCTGGCAGACTCACCCCTTAATCTGACTCTGGACTATCTTTTCATAGTGCTTTGAGCTCAGTAGGGGTTTGATCAATATTTTTTGAAAGACAAGTGTCCTCCTTGGGACTCCAGGCAGATGGATATGAGATAGTACAATAATTAGTTTTCACTAAAGAGAGATGAGGCTATGGGGAGTCTGTCTTTGGCCTGCCTGTGAGCTGGGGTGAGTATCCACATGCTCTGAGTAGGCAGACTGAGATCTGGGACTCTGGAAGAGAAACTGTCAATGGATGAGATGATAAAAAAGAGCCTGGGCGTCTCCACTGAGTCCCAAACAGCTGCCAACTTCTCAAGGTTAATGAGTTGAAAAGGGCTAGAACCTTGGGGCTTTCTCCTGTATGCAGTCTGCTGTGGGTCTTGAAGTCTGTGAAAACAGCTAGTGAGCTGACTAAAGAAATACAGTCTCTCTTCTGTTATCTCTCCATTCCATTTTTTATTATTGTCCCTTATCTGCATCTCATCTAGACTGGGACAATCAGATGACAAACGAATTCTACTTTAAAACAAGTGCGCTCAGGTATTTATAGTAAGGAAATGTGACTGAATGAGTTAGCTACTAAAAATAGAAGGTCTGACTTAATCCATTCAGGAAGATTGTGGCCCAATGCATTTAGGGATAAATCAGTTCAGATCTAATATTTAGAAAACTTATCCCAGATTTGGATGGTTGACCTCCCCTGAAAAAATGCTCTACATTTTCCCAGATTGGTAGCAATGCTGGGATGGGGTTTGCATGAAAAAACCTTGACTCTTAGCCTGGGCACCGGGAGAGCTAAAGTGTGTTCCAACTTTACTAGACGAGAATTGGTCCAAATACTCTAAACTTCGCACTGTATCAATTTCAGTAAGGCTTGCTGAGATCATAAGGGAGGTTTGGGGCTCTGACTTGTATTTGGGGAATGCTATTTCTCTGTCAATTTTCTGTTTGATGCTCATTTAATTTTCCCTCATGTGTAAGTTCCTTGAACGTATAAACAGATGTACAACATTTATTGAGCATTATAGGTGCCATGCACATTCTAGGCCCTTCATATGCTATTTATTTAAGCCTCACCATAACCATGATACATGCTTTCAATTCTGCCGTTATAGAAACTGAGTCTGAGCTAGGATTTTCCAAAGCCAAGTTATCTGTGAATATTAGATTGAGATCTGAACTCATGTTTAGCATTAGAGACAGACATCGAGTCTTGCCATATTTCTGCAGATGTTTTATTCTGGGCTGTGTATCTGTAGACCCTCAATAAATGTTTATTTATGATGAAGCCTTTCTTGACTAATTCTCTCATCATTCCCTCCTCCTTTGAGCTCAAACAGCACAATTGTACTGTTCAACTTCATATATATTTTATATCATCTATCATATCAGTTAGGAATGTGTGAAGTTGCAAGAAAAAAACCCCAACCAATGTGGTGGTTTAAAAAAAAGGCTGCATAAAAACCAAATAGTCCAATTAAAAATTGGGCAAAGGGCCCGAATAGACATTTTCTTCCAAATAAGACATACAAATGGTCATAGGTCTAGGAAAAGGTTCTTAGCATCACTAACCATCAGGGAAATACAAATGTAAACCATGATGAGATATCATCTCATCACTGTCAGGATGGCTATTATCAAAAAGACAAGAGATAAATATTGGGAAAAGTGTAGAGAAAAGAGAACCCTTGTATACTGTTAGTGTGAATGTAGATTGGTACAATCAATACAATAATAGTATGGAAGTTCCCCCACAAATGAAAACTAGAACTGACATATGATCCAGAACGTATATACCTAAGGGAAAGGAGATCAGTACCTTGAAGAGACATCTGTACCCCCATGTTCATTGAAGCACTCTTCACAATATCCAGGATATGGAAGCAATGTAAGTGTCTATCCATGGGTGAATGGATAAACAAAATGTGATATATAAAATGGAATACTGGCCAGATGTGGTGGCTCACACCTGTAATCCTAGCACTTTGGGAGGCTGAGGCAGGATCACCTGAGGTCGGGAGTTCAAGACCAGCTTGGCCAACATGACGAAACCCTGTCTCTACTGAAAAAAAAAATACAAAAAATTACCCGGGTGTGGTGGCAGGCACCTGTAATCCAAGCTACTTGGGAGGCCGAGGCAGGAGAATTGCTTGAACCTGGGAGGTGGAGGTTGTAGTGAGCTGAGATTGCACCATTGCACTCCAGCCTGGGTGAAAGAGTAAGATTCTGTCTAAAAAAAAAAAAAAAAAAAAAAAGGCCAGGTGTGGTGGCTCATGCCTCTAATCCTAGTACTTTGGGAGGCTGAGGCGGGTGATTGCCTGAGTTCAGGAGTTCAAGACCAGTCTGGGCAACACAGTGAAACTCCATCTCTACTAAAAATACAAAAAATTAGCTGGGTGTGGTGGCATGTGCCTGTAGTCCCAGCTACTCAGGAGGCTGAGACAGGAGAATTGCTTGAACCAAGGGGGCAAAAGTTGCAGTGAGCCAAGACCTTGCCATTGCTCTTCAGCCTGGGCGACCAAGCAAGACTCCATCTCCAAAAAAACAAAAAAAGGAGTATTATCCTTAAGAAAGGAATTCTGCCATTTGCAACAACATGGGTAAACCTGGAGGACATTATGCTAAGTGAAATAAGCCAGACACAGAAAGAAATATTATACAATCTCACTTATATGTGGAATCTAAAATAGTTGAATTCATAGAAGCTGCAGAGATTAGAATGGAGGTTGCCAGGGGCTGGAGGGTGGGGGAAATGGGAAGATGCTGTTTAAAGGGAACCAACTTTCAGTTATAAGAGGAAAATGTTCTGGGGACCTAATGGGCAGGATAGGTGGTGATAAACGTGGTAATGAATTTGACTGTGCTAATCATTACACAGTATATGCATAAATCATTACATCATATACCTTGAACATATTTAATCTTTATTTCACAAATAGTTTAAAAAATGGCTGCAAGTTCTTTGACACCCCTCTAATTGAGAGGTAGGGGTCCATGTCTCCTCCTCTTGAATCTGGGGACTCATTGGCCAACTGAGTACCACAGAAATGATACTACATGACTTCTGCATGAGTCTAGGTCATAAAACACCATGCAAATGACTTTTATGTCACCCAGTTTTAGAGTAGCTTGTTACACACCAAAAGTAACTGGAACACCCAAGAAACAGTAGTTTTACAGCAAAAGAAGTACATGAGTATATGTATTTAATATAGCTGGAGATCCATAGGTGGACTCTTGTTGGCATTAGTTCACCGTTGAACAGTGTCATCAGTGACCCAGGCTCTTTTTACATGCTCAGGTTGCCATCCTTCACACAATGGCTTCTGTCCTCATGCTTGTTGCTTCATAGTTTGGCATGATTGCTGTAGCTCCAGGCATTGCGTCTGCATTCAAGTTAGAAAAAAGGACAGCCAGAGCCAGCCTTATCTCAATGATTTTATTAGGAAAGCAAAATCTTTCTCAGAACTCCCCAGATGTTCACTTGCATCTAATTGGCTAGAATTTTGTCATATGATCATCCTTAATGGGAAGGCGGGCTGAGAAAAATGAGTATTTACCTGGACACATTGCTGTCCTAAACACAGTCTGGATTTGCTTAGCAAGGACACAGAAGAACATGAATGTTATATGGGGAAGACCAGAGTCTGGCACATACCTGAAATATTTTACTTGTTTTCTGGTTGGCTCCACTAAATGGCCAATCTTCGACAGAGACAAAACCTGTTACTTCTCTGGAATGCTCATTAGCATCTAATATAGCACTGAGAATGTAATTTCTGTTTACTGTGTTCAACTGTTGAAAAAAAAAAGGAGTAAAAAGGGAAGGAGTTTTTCAGAGGAAAGGTCTTTACATTTTTTTCCTTGCATAGCTCTAGAAAAAAATTTGAAAGACAATGTACCCCTTGTATTTTTTAAATTCGATATCTAGTTTTTAAATTGTAAGTATACATAGTTGCAAAGGATATAATGTTTGGCATATTGTAAATACTGACATTTAGAAATGAACCTATTACATTGTTCTTTTATATGTTCCCAATGAAAGCAATATATATATATGTATAAAATAGTAATTTGATACTGCTACCTTGTATTTAAAAAGACACAAACAAGCTTTTCTTTAGTAGTTATAAATTTTCTTATCGTTCCTTTTTTCTCCTTGAACTTGTATTTTCATTCCACTTTCCCTACCAAATTTTATCCTAATGTAATATATTTTATGCTTGAAAGTGTTTTATTGATTTCTGTATCATTCTTCTCTGCAACAAAAATGTGCATATAAATTGAAATAACATTTTAAAACATTTCATGTGACTAAAAGGCTCTGAGTATTGAAAAATTTCTTCTGGATTGAATTATCATGAAAATTATTACTACTACACAATTGAGAAAAACAATATAACTATATTATATATTTTGATATATAATTATTAGACACAAAAAGTGAAATTACATCGGAAATCCATCTGCTATGAGATAGGTAGGATTTTTAAAAATTGTGTCATGTGTCTGTGGGCGAATATTACTTATTGCTAGAATGAGACAAACGTTGGCATCAATTACAGTTCTATTTTTTGTTTATTAAGACACAAGTACTGAAAATGTTGCTCATATAAGTAGGTGGAAATGTTAGGAATATTGATACATTTGAATTATTTGAGCTGCTTTCAAGTCATATATTTAAAAATAACAGTGATCTATCATCAAAAATTATTTTTAATAATCTATCAACTTACAGCTCAATTAGGGCTTCCTTCAATTATATAGGAACCACTTGACTTGGAAAAGAACTTGTTACCCAGTCATTTGAGCTGTTCACTTGCAAATGGATTTGTTATCTAATCATTGTTCACAACCTCAGTATTTCCATTTATTCTCTGTTAGAGCCCTGGAAGTTTATATTCCATGATGCATTGTATTAAGATTTGGGATAGCTGAGAACTGTGCCTTCTGTTATGTGGGAGAAGGGCTCCTGTGGAAAGAGAAGGCAGGGAAAGAGAATTTGCCTCATGCCCCCTTTGCAGGCAGATCAGTTTCAGGAGAACCTGTAGGAAAACTGAGGATCTGGAAACTGAACCTCACAAATCTATCCATGCCCCCAAACCAAGTCTGCTTGTACCCACCGGGGGGGTGAGTACCCAATTTAGACTGCTGTTCCGGGGCATGTTGAACTCATAGAGATGTTAACACTTTTGCAGAGGATGGATTTGCTTGAGTTTCCCTTCTGGTGTAGTGGCTTTCACTTAATGTGCTGCTCTGTGTTAAGTGCCTAACAGATAAGGTCTCATTGAGTCCTTAGAACAACTTTAAGAGGGAGGAATCATTATCCCTATTTTGCAGATGCAGGGGCTAAGGGAAGTGGCAGCCAGCAAGTGCCAAAGCTGGGTTTCAAACCCAGGGCTGTGAGAATTGCAGAGCCTGAGCTCTTCAGCGGTTGTATTAAATTGTACCTTCCTCTAGGTGTTGCCTGGACTGTTGCTGTTGTTGCTGCTGCTGCAGGTGGTGGTGGTTTTCTGTCTTTTTCTTGGCAAGTTTCTCTAAAGCAATGGTTCTCAAACTGTGGTGTGCATCAGGATCAGCTGGAGGCTTTAAGACACAGATAGCTGGGCTGAGCGTCCAGAGTTTCTCATTCAGTAGGTCTGATTCAAATGCTGAGAATCAGGATTTCCAAGTCCCCAGGTTTGGGAATCACACTTTGAGAACCACTTCTCTAAAGAATGTCCAGCCTCATGGGGAAGATTCCCTTTTCTAATGCATTTGGGGACTTTCTTCTTTTTTAAATTTCTTTTAGGGCTGAGATTTTCACCTGCCTAGAAATGAGTATGTATACATCTCATGTATATTTCAACATCTGAAACAACTTTGGAAAAAACTCATGGGAGTTTTTGCGGGAGATTTTTTGAGTGATTTTTGTTCACGGGCATTAGGGGGAAATTGTGCTGACGTATTTTCATTCATTTATACTTTGTTCATGAAGGTCCTCTGTGTCTTTGCCAAGTTATTCCCTCTGTTTGGATGGAATGTCCTTTTCCCCATGCTTCACTGATTGGTTTAATCTTCAAGACTCTCTTCAAGGTAATATCTCCTCTCTGAAGTTTCCTGGCAGAGTTAAGTCTCTTTCCAGAACTCCTCTATTCTGCATAGCATTCTACAGGTGTGATTGGCTTACACATTCTCTCTCCCCTTGGGTGAGTTCAATGCTAGTAAACAATAAATAATAACACTTTGCTGACATTAAATGAGTGTTTACTATATGCTAGGCATTTGCTAAACACCTTACATATACTATTTCATTAAATGCCTACAACTACCTCATGAGGTAGATATCGTTGTCATCCCTCTTGCACAGTTGAGGAAACCGAGGCACAGAAGGGTAACTGCCAAGGGCACATAGCTGTTGATGGGCATTTCCTTGTTGCAGTCCCTGAGGCCCAGGACAGAACCTCAGGCTTACAGCTTCCAAGTACTGATCTATCAGCCCATGAAGCTCATTGACACTGAGGTATATAATTCCTATCAAGAGAACGCTAGTCCATCAATTGGTATTGGGAGAAATGCCAAGGGGAATGGACATTCTGGGCAGTGTGTTCTCTCTCCTATGGCAGGTTTCTTAGAAGCCAAACCATAGCCTGCATTTGGCCATTCAGCCAAGTTCACACCAGGGAGTTAGTAACATGGGTCCAATCTGTGGTGGTCTTGGGTTCAGATGATCTATTGCTGTGACAAGGATGTTGCTGGGAGCCATAGGGCAAATCCTTGGGCAAGACAGCTTCATGGAGACGAGCAGGGACTCTGCAGCTAGCCTGGGCAGTTTCCCATTTCAGCTCTGCCACTCACCAGCTGTGTGACCTGTAAGTTACTCAGTTGCATAGTACCTGTTTCCTCATCTGAACAAAGATGTTGATAATGAAACCTATCTCATAGGCTTGTTGTAAGGGCTAAATTCATTAGCATAAGTGAAGAACTTAGGAGAGTGTCCAGATATAACCAGAACTGTGCAAATACTATTCACTATTGTGACTTTTTAAAAATTATTTTTATTTTTATTTTACTTTAAGTTCTCGAATACTTGTACAGAATGTGGAGGTTTGTTACATATGTATACATATGCAATGGTGGTTTGTATACTTGTGACATAGTGGTTTGGAGCACCCATCAACCCGTCATCTAGGTTTTAAGCCCTGCATGCATTAGGTATTTGTCCTAATACTCTCCCTCCCCTTGCCCCCCACCCCACAACAGGCCGCAGTGTGTGATGTTCTCCTTCCTGTGTCCATGTGTTCTCATTGTTCAACTCCCACTTATAAGTGAGAACATAGGGTGTTTGATTTTATGTTCCTGTGTTAGTTTGCTGAGAATGATGGCTTCCAGCTTCATCCATGTCCCTGCAAAGGATATGAACTCATTCTTTTTTTATGGCTGCATAGTATTCCATAGTGTATTCCATAGTATTCCATGGTGTATACGTGCCACATTTTCTTTATGCAGTCTATTATTGATGGGCATTTGGGTTGGTTCCAAGTCTTTGCCATTTAAATAGTACTTCAATAAACATATGTGTGCATGTGTCTTTATAGTAGAATGATTTATAATCCTTGGGGTATATACCCAGTAATGGGATTGCTGGGTCAGATGGTATTTCTGGTTCCAGATCCTTGAGGAATCACCATACTGTCTTCCACAACGGTTGAACTAATTTACACCCCCACCAACAGTGTAAAAGTGTTCCTATTTCTCCATAGCCTCGCCAGCATCTGTTGTTTCCTAACTTTTTAATAATCGCCATTCTAACTGATTTGCATTTCTCTAATGACCAGTGATGATGAGCTTATTTTCATATGTTTGTTGGACACATAAATGTCTTCTTTTGAGAAATGTCTGTTCATATCCTTTGCCCACTTTTTAACGGGTTTGTTTGTTTTCTTCTTGTAAATTTGTTTAAGTTCCTTGTAGATTCTGGATATTAGCCCTTTGTCAGATGAATAGATTGCAAAAGTTTTCTTCTATTCTGTGGGTTGCCTGTTCACTCTGATGATAGTTTCTTTTGCTGTGCAGAGCTCTTTAATTAGATCCCATTTGTCAGTTTTGGCTTTTGTTGCAATTGCTTTCAGTGTTTTAGTCATGAAGTCTTT
>NW_012116265.1:15711176-15713272 GCF_000951035.1 Colobus angolensis palliatus | reverse complement strand
CAAAATGCAGAAATCACCGGTCTTCTGTGTCCTTCGCGCTGGGAGTTGGAGACTGCAGCTGTTCCTATTCGGCCATCTTGCTCCGCCCCCCTCTTCTAGGGATTTTATGGTCTTAGGTTTTACATTTAAGTCTTTAATCCATCTTGAGTTAATTTTTGTAGAAGGTTAAGGAAGGTGTCCAGTTTCTGTTTTCTGCATATGGCTATTCAGTTTTCCCAGAATCATTTATTAAATAGTGGAATCCTTTCCCCATTGCTTGTTTTTGCCAGCTTTGTTGAAGATCATATAGTTGTAGATGTGTGGTGTTATTTCTGGGGTCTCTATTCTGTTCCATTGGTCTGTATATCTGTTTTGGTACCAGTACCATGCTGTTTTGTTTACTGTAGCTTTGTAGTATAATTCGAAGTCAGGTAGAGTGATGCCTCCAGCTTTGTTGTTTTTGCTTAGGATTGCCTTGGCTATATGGGCTCTTTTTTGGTTCCACATGAAGTTTAAAGTAGTTTTTTTCTAATTACGTGAAGAAAGTCAATGGTAGCTTGATGGGAATAGCATTGAGTCTATAAACTACTTTGGGCAGTATGGTCATTTTCAAGATACTGATTCTTCCTATCCATGAGCATGAAATGTCTTTCCATTTGTTTGTGTCCTCTCTTATTTCCTTGAGCAGTGGTTTGTAGTTCTCCTCGAAGAGGTCCTTCACATCCCTTGTAAGTTGTATTCCTAAGTATTTTATTCTCTTTGTAGCAATTGTGAAGCAGTCTCTGTGGCACAACCAGTTAGTGTGTTTGCTGTTGTGACTCTTAGCAATGTATCCCCAGTGTCCAGCAGAGGCCTACCATTGAGTAGGTACTAAATACATAATTTTGAATGAATGAATGAATGAATGATTACTTTGACTAGAAATTTGTGAGAGTTTACCAAAGTTTACTTGAGAACAGTGGCTTTTAATTTCTTTTTGACAATAATCTACAGTAAATGAATGCATTTTATTATTATTATTATTTTCCCTAGGGCTGACATATTTTAAAAAATATTATTTATCTTTTTTCATCTTTTTATATTTTAAATTAAGACCCAGTATACACATAGACACAGAGATACTTCATGAAACAATACTCACCATTATTACATGTGATGCAGTCTTCTACTTTCTTTTCTTTTCTTTTTTTTTTTTTTTTGAGAGAGTGTCTCACTCTGTTGCCTAGGCTGGAGTGCAGTGACAGGATCTCAGATCACTGGAAACTCTGCCTCTGGGTTGAAGCAATTCTTCTGCCTCAGCCTCTCAAGTAGCTGGGATTACAGGCACACGCCACCATGTCTGGCTAATTTTTGTATTTTTAGTACAGACGGGGTTTCACCATGTTGGCCAGGCTGGTCTCAACCTCCTGACCTCAAGTGATCCACCCACCTCAGCCTTCCAAAGTGCTGGGATTACAGGCGTGAGCCACTGCACCCTGCCTAGTCTTCTATTTTCTATTCTATGCTATTTTAGTTTTTAAAAAGGCTGGTAACCTGCTAGTTGATTTTACTATTAAGGAGTCAGGATCTATGGATATGTTAATATTAGCAGGAAGGCTTTGCATATTTTTGATTCAACTTTCTTTTTTTCTTTTTTTTAAGAGATGGAGTCTCACCATGTTGTCCAGGCTGGACTCTTGGACTCACACAATCCTGCCACTTCAGTCTTCAAAGTAACTGGGACCACAGGCATGTGCACCATACTTGGCTTTAAAGGACCTTAAAAGACAAACCATTCCTCTCATCTTCATGTTCTTGGGCCCTGTTTCTCGTTTCTCCTGTGTTGTGCATCTCATGGCCTGGGCTGGCCCTGAGGTCTGTACATCTTTCCAGGGCCCATGAATGGGACTTTTCCATGAAGCTCCGATTTTCCAGGACAGGATAGACTAGAGCTGTGGCCTGAAAGTAACTGTGTCAAAGTCTTCGTCCCTCTTTGGCAAAGTGTGGACTTGTCTAAAGAAGTGCCATGTTCTTTTTTCTTTTTCTTTTTTTTTAAATTATACTTTAAGTTCTAGGGTACATGTGCATAATGTGCAGGTTTGTTACATATGTATACTTGTGCCATGTTGGTGTGCTGC
>NW_012116265.1:15703093-15705676 GCF_000951035.1 Colobus angolensis palliatus | reverse complement strand
TCGGTCTGCCCCTAGTCGGGGATGTCTCCCAGTTAGGCTACTCAGGGGTCAGGGACCCACTTGAGCAGGCAGTCTGTCTGTTCTCAGATCTCAACCTCCATGTTGGGAGATCCACTGCTCTCTTGAAAGCTGTCAGACAGGGTCGTTTGCATCTGCAGAGATTTCTGCTGCTTTTTTGTTTGTTTGTTTGTTTAGCTGTGCTCTGTCTCCAGAGATGGAGTCTACAGAGACAGGCAGGCCTCCTTGAGCTGTTGTGGGCTCCAACCAGTTCGAGCTTCCCAGTGGCTTTGTTTACCTACTTAAGCCTCAGCAATGGCGGGCGCCCCTCCCCTAGCCTCCCTGCTGCCTTGCTGTTAGATCGCAGACTGCTATGCTAGCAATGATGGAGGCTCTGTGGGCATGGGACCCTCATGGCCAGGTGTGGGATATAATCTCCTGGTGTGCCCTTTGCCTAGACCCTTGGTAAAGCGCAGTATTGGGGTGGGAGTTACCCGATTTTCCAGGTTTTGTGTGTCTCAGTTCCCGTGGGTAGTAAAAGGGATTCCCTTCCCCCTTGCGCTTCACAGGTAAGGCAATGTCTCGCCCTGCTTCAGCTCTCACTGGTCAGGCTGCAGCAGGTGACCAGCACCAATTGTCCGGCACTCCCTAGTGAGGTGAACCCGGTATCTCAGTTGAAAATGCAGAAATCACCTGTCTTCTGTGTCAGTGGCGCTGAGAGCTGGAGACTGGAGCTGTTCCTATTTGGCCATCTTGCTCCGCCATGTTCTCTTTAACACTTCTTGGTCTTCATTGGAACACTTTTGCCTAACAATGTGCAGACCTGGTGTGGAGATGGTTTTGGTCTTTCCCTGCCTCTCAGGCCACCCAGCTTTAATTTGCCACCACTTCTTCTCCTGCTGTGGGCTGCTGGCTCCTGGGCCCCAATTCTGTGCAAGGAAAGCCTTTGGCTGCATTTCGCCCAGATTCCTGAGTTTCTATGACTGGCAAGGGTGAGGAGGAAAATGTGTTTTGGGGCTGGAGAATGGTGATGGGGCAGAATGAGCTTTGGTTGTAGAGGAAAAGGCTGAGTGGAGCGTGTCCTGATGTGTGTTTAGATCTGTATAGGCCCTGGACAGAGGGGTGCTCTAAAACCAGAAAAGTGTGAGTTCCATTAGCCACCAGCATTGTGCTTCTCTTTCTCTGGTGCGTGTTAAGGACAGAATGTTTAAAAATTTTCTGTAGCCACCAGCTTGATTCTTTTCAAGGCTTTTATATAAATGTCACATGTGATCTTAGTTCAAGTCAAAAGAGAAGAAGGGAAAAGCCTATAGGGCCAGGTGAAGCTTGCTTTGTTCCAGGTAACTCTTAATGGGACAATACTAATACTATCAACTCCCTCTGCTATTTATTCAGCATCTCTACTCTTTGACACTGTAATTTCTGCTTGCTGGCTTAGACTGGTGGCTGTGCCTCTGCTGCATTGCTCCTGGTCCCACAGCCTCTATTCATCTTTGTTGTTTAAACATTTTAAACTCTATTTCATTGTTTCTTAGAAATGCCAAAGCCAGCCTTCTTGAGCCATGTCTATTTAGGGCTGTTGTTTTTTCTGCCTTAGGAAGGTGAATAATTCTTCACCTGCTTTCCTGCACACCTTTTGTCCGTTTGTTCTCCATGTCTTTTAAAAAGGTTAGAGTGTCAGCGTATCCCTCAAAGACTCAGCAACACAGACTCCTGTGATTTGCTGCTTTGACATGTGCTCACATATTCCGAGTGTTCCCTTGCCTATTTGTTGTCATTAGTTGTTTTTGCAGTCTTCATTACTTCCTATTTGTCTAAAATGTATTTCTTAGTCCCTTCCCTTCCCTTTCTTTTTTTCTGTACTTTCCCTATTATAGCTGTGGGTCACAGACATTTGGATTTCATGGAGTAAAAGTTAAAAAAGAAGGCTGAGTGCAGTGGCTCACACCTGTAATCCCAGTACTTTGGGAGGCCAAGATGGGTGGATCACTTGAGGTCAGGAGTTCAAGACTAGCCTGGGCAACATAGTGAGACCACCATCTCTAAAAAAAAAAGAAAAAAGATTAGGCAGGTGTGGTGGTATGTGCCTGTAGTCTCAGCTACCAGCTTCTTAGGGGGTTGAGGTAGGGGATCAATTGAGCCCAGAGTTCGAGGCTGCAGTGAGCCATGACTGTACCACTGCACTCCAGTTTGGGCAACAGAGTAAGACCCTGTCTCAAAAAAAAGACAACTACCACCTACTTTTACCATCATTTCATAAAAGAAGTTGCTCAGTGTGGTCCTAGAAGGATGTCAGTTGCCCTTGTGGAGATGTGCTTTCATTGAAGCTTTTTGGTTCTTTTGGTGTGATCCAGGTCTGCCTCCTCTGATCCCAGTTCAGTGTAATCTCTTGGCACCTACTGCATGCTCAGCACTGTAGTGGACACAAAAGAAGAATTGGACTTTTGTGAAAAGACTTTTGCCTTTACCCTCAGGGACACATGATATTCCTGAGAGAGGACACATGACAAGCAACTGTGCAAGACTGTAACTTTCGGGTATGCCTTCCTACAAGGCTGTGAACTTCTTCTTCTCCTTCTCCTTCTC
>NW_012116265.1:15694016-15702479 GCF_000951035.1 Colobus angolensis palliatus | reverse complement strand
TCTTTCTTCTTCTTTTCTTCTGATGGTGTTTTGATCTTGTTGCCCAGACTGCAGTGCAATGGTGCTATCTCGGCTCACTGAAACCTCTGCCTCCCGGATTCAAGAGATTCTCCTGCCTCAGTCTCCTGAGTAGCTGGGATTACAGACATGCGCCACCATGCTTAGCTAATTTTTTTTCTTTCTTTTTGTATTTAGTAAAGACAGGGTTTCATCATGTTAGTCAGGCTGGTCTCGAACTCCTGACCTCAGGTGATCCATCCACCTTGGCCTCCCAAAATGCTGGGATTACAGGCATGAGCCACCAAAGACTGTGAACTTCTTCTTCTTCTTTTATTTTTGAGACAGAGTCTTGCTCTGTTGCTCAGGCTGGAGTGCAGTGGCGCGATCTCAGCTCACTGCAAGCTCTGCCTCCCTGGTTCATGCCATTCTCCTCCCTCAGCCTCCTGAGTAGCTGGGACTACAGGCGCCCACCACCATGCCCAGCTAATTTTTTGTATTTTTAGTAGGGATAGTGTCTCACCGTGTTAGCCTGGATGGTCTCAATCTCCTGACCTCGTGATCCGCCCACCTCAGCCTCCCAAAGTGCTGGGATTACAGGTGTGAGCCACCGCGCTCAGCTGACTGTGAACTTCTTAAAGGAAAGATTGCATCCTATATGTGTCTGCATGTGGTGCTGCACCAGCACGGTGTCTGATATATCATACATGCTCTATTGACGTTTGCTCAGTTGAAATGAATTACAGGACATAAGGTTTGGATCTGTATCCCCTCCTAAATCTCATGTTGAATTGTAATCCCCAGTGTTGGAGGTGGGGCCTGGTTGGGGGTGACTGGATCACATGAGTGGAGTTTTCATACATGGTTTAGCACCATGCCCTCTTGGTACTGTATAGTGAGTGAGTTTTCACAACATCTGGTTGCTTAAAAGTGTGTAGCATCCCCCCGCCGCCTCCTGCTCCCACCATGGGAAAGCCTTGTTCCCCCTTTGCCTTTCACCATGATGGTGAGTTTCCTGAGGCCTCCCCAGAAGCCAAGCAGTTGGTCAACATCATACCTCCTGTACAGCCTGTGGAACCGTGAGTCAATTAAACCTCTTTTCTTTATAAATTACCCAGTCTGGCTGGGCACGGTGGCTCACACCTGTAATCCCAGCACTTTGGGAGGCTGAGGCGGGTGGATGACTTGATGTCAGGAGTTCAAGACCAGCCTGACCAACATGGTGAAACCCTATCTCTACTAAAAATACAAAAAATTAGCCAGGCGTGGTGGTGGGCACCTGTAATCCCAGGTACTCGGGAGGCTGAGGCAGGAGAATCACTTGAAGCTGGGAGGCGGAGGTTGCAGTGAGCTGAGATTGTGCCACTGGACTCCAGCCTGGGCAACAGAGCCAGACTCTGTCTCCCAATAAATAAGTAAATAAATAACCCAGTTTCAGAGATTTCTTTCTAGCAGTGTGAGAATGAACTAATATAGGACAGTACAAGATAAAAGACATATAGCTGCTTAACCAAATTCAATCATGTGTCAATAACAGATCATACAGTACTGCAAATGGTAGGATAGAGTGGGAAGGGAAGGGATCATCACTGACTTAAGTTGGCGGGAAGACTTAATGGAAGCAGGTGGTGAGATCTGAGATGGGCCCTCAGGAATGAGTAGAATTTGGCATGAGCTGGCAGTAGCTAGTGGGTTCTTATTGAAAAGCAGCCTGGGGACAAGGTGATAATATTCAGGAATGGCTATGTCTTTGTTTTGCAAGCTAATCTTTCTTATTTGGAGTGTATGGGTTGATGACAGACACCAAATAACCACTTAGGTAGTGGTTTGAAATTGGGAGAGGACATTTGGCAATGTCTGGAGACATTTTTAGTTGTTACACGTGGGGCAAGGGTGCTTCTGGCAAATAATAGTGGCATATGGGAGAGGCTAGGCATGCTGCTAAACATTTTACAGTGCAGAGGACAGTCCCCGCCTCACCCCCAAACAAAGAACGGACTGGCTCAAAATGTCAGTGGTGCCATATTTTAGAAACCCTGATTTAGGGAGATTGATAAGAAAAAGGAAATAATTCCGGGCGAGGTGGCTCACGCCTGTAATCCCAGCACTTTGGGAGGCTGAGGTGGGTGGATCATCGGAGCTTAGAAGTTCGAGACCAGCCTGACCAACATGGTGAAACCCTGTCTTTACTAAAAATACAATAATTAGCTGGGTGTGATGGCGCGCACCTATAGTCCTAGCTACTCAAGAGACTGAAGCAGGAGAATTGCTTGAACCTGGGAGGCAGAGGTTGCAGTGAGCCGAGATTTTGCCATTGCACTCCAGTCTGGGCAGCAGAGTGAGACTCTGTCTCAAAGAAAAAGGAAATAATTATGGTGTTATCAGTAGCATTTCATGATCACAAATGGTGCCTGGAAGCCAAGGCTACAATGATAGGATAACATTGCCTCTCTCTTTCTTTCCAGGGAACTTTTCCAACCATCTTCTTATTGCTCTCCTCCTCCTCCTCTTCCTCCTCCTCCTCTTTCTTCTTCTTTTCTTATATTGCCATGTGTCTTTCCCCTTCCTTATCACCTCCTCTTTCACTTAATACCTCCTCCAGTACTTTTATTCATTGGCCTCCTGCAAGTCAAGGCCCCAGAGCTACCCAAAGAACTCTAGGAGCTGAACCCAGAGGTCTTGGCCCAAGGCATATCTTTACCTTTATGCCATCTAGACTTAAACTCCTACTGTTAAATCTCATGGATTATGAATCTATTCAGAGGAATACTTTTAGCTTTGTCAGTTCTAACATGTCAAGTACAAGTTAAGCTTATTTTTGCAAGGGCATGATAACTGCATTTGTTTACCTTATGGTTGACGGCAGGGTATAGAGGTGAGTTTTCCAAAATACAGTTCCTGTAACATTAGTTCGCTATATCTGAATAAGTATTCTCTGAAATAAAGAGTTCAGAAAAAATATTTAGGTAAATTAAAATAAAATTTTAGGTTAACTAAATTAGGTAACTAAATTAGTTACTAGGTAAATTAGGTTAACTAAAATAAAAATATTTAGGACAATTGTAACAGATATTTTAAATTGTAAATAGATATTTTATTGCAAGACTTCTTAGAGCCATATGGACAGTTTGAATTTCCTAGATGAAGAAGTACTATACTAAATTCTCAAACTTAGTTGACCATGGGGCACATTTCGCAGAACACATGCCAACAACTCCATTTGGGAAATGTTATTCCACTGTAGCTGGAAAAGTATGGATTCTGGAGCTATGTCGCCCTGACTTGAAATTTCTACCTCCACCTGTTTCTTTGGGCAAGGTATTTAACTTTTTGAAACCTGAACTTCCTCATTGGGAAAACATAACCATAGGCAAATAATACTTCCCTCACAAAGTATTTGGGGTTACCTCCTAACCTCTGCTTCCATTGTTTCAGTCACATGGTTGTGCAATTTGTTGTTGACATGAAAGTCTTTCCTACCAGACTGAAATCATCCAGGACATGGATGGTATTTTATGATTTTTGTATCCTCAGTTCTTCCCCCAATTCTTGGCATTCAATGGCACTCAGTAACAGCTTATTGAATTAATCAATGGATAACATATGTAATGCACCTCGTGCAGTCTCAATGAATGTCAGTTCTCATCTGGCTCCTTCTTTTATTCCGTCTCGCTGAGTAAAAACTTATTGGAAGAGGTAGGAAGGAGGTGGACATGAAGTGCTGGTGACATTGACCTTGATGATTTGGTTGGCTAAAGGCTGCATTCAGACCCATGCTTGATGTACGCGACCATTAGCCAGTGTGCATCTGAGGCTCGCTCAGGGACAGTGTGTTTATTTATTTGTAACTCCATGCCACAGAGTTACTACATTGGTTGTCTCTCATCTGCGTATTCAATTTTGGGCATCAGTTGTTAGGAGGGAGAAGATACTGGTTCATTTAACATCCCTAACCCTGGTCTCTTCTTCTTCCTGTTTTTTTGTCCTCCTGGAATTTTTCCTTCTTATTATTTTGCATTTTTAAAGGTTATTATATTCAGGCATAGGACTAAGACATTATAAAAGATAAGGGATATGGTGTGAGGGAGGGAGGAAATCAGATAGTTAATCCAAAAAAATCTGTAGAAATTAAAAATAAGAACTTGGGGGCAAGGTGGGAGACCACACATTGTTTCCACAGAGCCATTACCCATTGCCTAGCTGTCCTCAGAAGCAAGAATAAAACAACAACAACAACAACAAAAAACCCAACAGACCTCAGCTGCGTAATGAAGCTGGGGTCTTGGCCTGCTAGCTTTTAATGTCTTTAAAACCGGGCTGGGCATCAAGTGTCTTTTCTGGAATAGGCCAAGGAAGACAAGTCCAGTTTGGTTTTCAAGGCTTCAGTGAACTCTGTGGCCAGCAGCTCACGGAGGGACACTCTGTTGTGGGAGTACATACAGTTTTTCCCAGTCCACTCGTAACACTTGGGCCCACTGGATGGAGACAATAACCAGATTTGCTTGTTTGATGTCTGCTTGTTGATTAAATACGTTCCTAGATCCCCACCCAGTTTAATAGTTAAGACACCACTCCCAAAGGAAACATCATAATCCTCAAATGCGTATGGCTTGTCTGCAAGGTCTTAAAAAATTTCTGCTAAGGAGTCCAACATTTCCTCCACTAGTCAGTTTCTTCTTGAAAAGACTGGGGGGAGGGTAAGGGAGACATTCACAAGCTGATGAGGGTCCTCCTGGGAGGGTCCTGGAGCATCTGGATGTCCCAAATTATGATGAATGGTGAAGGAAATACTCTCAGGAGCAAACTGGGGCACATGTTAACTTTCTTCTTATGAGCAGAATCTTCTAAAAAAGAGGGCTTTAGACTGGTGTGAGCAAACCTGGATGTCAGTGTCTGTATGACTGTAGGTGAGTTTCCTGTTCCCTGGGCCCATGTTTCTTGTTTCTAAAATGAAGGTTTGGGACTGGAAGATGTGAAGATGTTTGCAGGTTTTCTGTGGTTTGATGAGACATGACATTGAAATATTTGGGGGCTATGCTGGAAAGGAGTCTAGACTCCAGACTTTTTCTGTGGATTTTGGAGAGCAGAACTCAGACCAAGGGTGGGAAGAGAAGGAGTCAGTGGCTGCTCAGTGTGAAAAAGTCATTTCAGAGGGAGGGAGAATATGGACAATCCTGTTGTCACAAGTATAACCAGAGTTGCTGGCCAGGGCTGTTCTTGAGGTGACCCTTAAGATCCTTGCCTTTAATTTAAAAAATGTTTTATTTCAGGATAGTATTAGATTTACAGAAAAATTGTGAAGATAATACAGAATTCTCATATACTCTAGGGTGTGGTCTGAATCTTGGTAACCCATACCCCCAGCCCTGCCTTCAAATTCGTTTGTTGAAATCTTACTCCTGCAAGGTGATGGTATTAGGACGTGGGGCCTTTTGGGAGGTGATTAGTTCCTCAGGGCAGAGCCCTTATGGTTGGGATTAGTGCCCTTATAAAGTAGGCCTGAGGGAGCTCATTCTCCCCTTCCACCAAGAGAAGACACAGCAAGACTGCACTATCTGTGAACCGGGAAATGGATCCTCACCAAATCCCAAATCTGCCAGCACCTTGATCTTGAACTTCTTGTTTTTCTAATTGTGGAAGTAAATTTCCTTTGTTTATAAGATACTAGTCTATGATATTTAGTTATAGCAGCCTGAATGGATTAAGACCTAAATACAATTTCCAGTAGTGTTAACATTTTACATTAGTGTGGTACATTTGTTATAATTGATAAACCAACACTGATATGTTATTATTAACTAAAGTCCTTTCTTTATTCAGATTTCCTTATCCCGTCTTATCTTTTGTCTGTTCCAGAACCCATCCAGGATATCACATTACATTTAGGCTCCTCTTGGCTGTGAACATTTCTTAGACTTTCCTTGCTTTTGATGACTTTGACAATTTTAAAGAATACTAGCGTATTCTTCAATGCAATACAGTGTAGTTGCTGACCAGTAGCTGCTGGACGTTTGTAGAATGTCCCTCAATTAGAGTTTGTCTGAGGTGTCATATGATTAGATTGGGGTTGTGTGTTTTGGGGAAGTAAATCACAGAGGTGAAATGCCCTTCTCATCACATCATATCAAGGGTACATGCCATCAACATGACTTATTACTGCCGTCGACCTTGATCACCTGGCTGGGATAGTGTTTGTCAGGGTTCTCTACTGTAAAGCTATCCCCCCAGCCCTTCCATCTTTCTGTACTGGACTTTTTAGAAGGAAGTCTCTATCTGCATGCAGCCCAGACTTAATGAGTAGGAAGTTATGCTCTACTTCCTTGAGAGGAGTTCTCAGTTTTAAATGAAAAAAATTTTATTTTGCCTTTTGCCTGCCCTCCAAGTCTTATGTAGAGCCTTAAGCACAGTGAGTGAGCCCATTCTCATTTCTTTGTCAGCGTTGGACAGCTAATCAAGATACGGGGATTTACTTAAGCTAACAGATGATTATTCCTCCCTGTAGAAGAGTTAGCAGAATGCTGAATTTGCTAATTACTCTTCTCTTTGCTTCTCCCAGGCAGGGATTTGGGGAGAGATGAGACAAAGTTACCTTAAATGAAGACTGTGATTGAGGAACCTGGGAGCTTGAGGAAGAGGGAGGAGTAACCCCTTACCAAAAATGGGGTGGAGGGCTGATGCAGAACTGAAGTGGCCAGAAAGGAAGTGACGCCGGTAAGAGGGAATTAACAGGGAGTTTAGTCCCTGGCTCCATTGAAATTTCTCAGTCTATGCTACCCATCAGCATCTCTTCCAAATTCCTGCTTGTACCCTGCTCATAGGGGTGGAGGAAAAATGTTTATCTTGGGGCCGTGGCTGGAAGGAAAGGCTGCTTAGAGTCTCTGTGACCTTTTGTTCCCAACTTGCTGCCATTATCTTGCAAATCAAAACTTTTCCAGTCTTTTTTTTTTTTTTTTTTTTCTGCTGCTCACATCCAGAGTTGAGTGTTGAAAGAGGTGGCTTGTGCCCAAGTCAGGCACTGGCTATGTGATCTTTCATCTCCTGTTTCCTCATCTATACAATGGTGTATTAGTTTAGACCAAAGAGGGTAAGTACAGGTACTAGGGATGCTTGATCCCCTTTCACACCTTTGCCAGGCATTGCTAATTAGTCACACCACTCTCACCTAGTAAGGGCAAATGTGGCTTCAGAATGCTTCTTAACACAGTGCCCTAGGCATTAACTACATATAAGTTGGAATGTACAAACAAGTAAGTGATATACCATCCCTAGACTAGATGTTCTTTTAGGGCCTTTTCAATGCTACAATTCTAAGATTTTATCATTCAGGTTTACATAATTCATTTCATCATTCAATCAACAAATACTTCTGGGTATCTGCATGTGCCAGGCATTGTACTAGATGTTTGGTGTACACTGGTGAACAAAATAAACATAGTCCTTGTCTCTGTGGAGCTTACAGATTGTAAGTGCTTTCAGAAGTGTCATAGATTGTATCCCAGTAATGCTTAGTACAGGGCAGGGCAATCAAACTCACCTGATGGTGGGAGATGAAGGAAGTACATTTTGTTAAGTACCTTGGGCAAAGTTCAAATATATGATCCCATTTAATCCCTACAACCACCTTTTAAATTAGATAATATTCATAGTCCTGCAAATGAGAAAAGCAAGGCATATGGAATTAAGTTGCCCATCACGCAAGAGTGGTAAGTGGTAAAGCTGAGACTGGGCCTATAGCCAGTCTGATGCCAAAGGCAATAATTTTTAAACCACATCTCACTATGGCACCCTACCTTTCTGTTCTTCGATAAAGAGAAAGTATCTCCAGTAAATAGGGAGGGGCAGATTAGATTCCACATGAGGGAGAAGAGGAAAGGCTGGGACAGTGTGTTTGTTGACCTATAGCTGCTGGAGCCTCTGGCTAAGGATGAAGCTACTGTCTAGGGCCAATGCAGCCAGTCTGCCCAATTGAGCAGGGTAATGGCTAGAATGATGATATAAATGAGGCCAATCCAGAGGATGTGCCTCTTCAGGCACCCTTGGATCATTTATCATATCACATCAGCCTGGTTTCTTCCTAGGCCTAAATTGGACTTGCAATGAAACCAATCTTTTCCCAGTTTCTATGAGCTGCTTAAAGCTCTAAGACAGGAGTGTCCAATCCTTTGGCTTCCCTGGGCCACATTGGAAGAAGAAACATAAAGAAACACACATAAAATACACTAACACTAATGATAGCTGATGAGCTAAAAAAAAAAAAAAAAAAAAAAAAAAAAAAAAAAAAAAAAAAAAAACAAAAAAAAAACGAGAAATTGATGAGCTAGCTGAGTGCAGTGGCTCACACCTGTAATCCCAGTACTTTGGGAGGCCAAGATGGGTGGATCACTTGAGGTCAGGAGTTCAAGACTAGCCTGGGCAACATAGTGAGACCACCATCTCTAAAAAAAAAAGAAAAAAGATTAGGCAGGT
>NW_012116265.1:15687067-15693966 GCF_000951035.1 Colobus angolensis palliatus | reverse complement strand
AAAAAAAAAAAAAAAGAAAGAAAGAAAGAAAGAAAGAAAAACCCTGTAAAAAATATCTCATAATGTTTTAAGAAAGTTTACAAGTTTGTGTTGGGCCGCATTCAAAGCCATCCTGGGGTGCATATGGCTTGAAGGCCACAGGTTGAACAAACTTGCTCTAAGATCTCTCCTTATGTTTTGTGTTACTCTGAGATGGGATGTGCCCTGGAAAGTAGTGTGCTATGGTTTGAAAGTTTGTTTCTCTCCAAAATACCTGTTGAAATGTAACTTTCAAGGTGATGGAATTAAGAGGTGGTGCACTTAGGTTATTATGCCATGAGGGCTCCATTCTCATAGATGGGATTAGTGCTCTCATAAAAAGAGGCTGAGGGAGTGCCTTGGTGCCTTTCTGTCCTCCCATTTCTTCTGCCATGTGAGGACAGTGTTCATTCCTGTTTGCCTTTACCATACAAGGACATAGCAAAAAGGCTCCATCTTAGAAGCAGACAGAAGACCTCACTAGACACTGAATCTGTTGGCACCTCACCTCAATCTTGGATTTCCCAGTCTTCTGAACTGTGAAAAAACAAATTTTTGTTGATTATAAATTACCCAGTTTATTGTTATAGTGGCAGAAATGGACTAGGAAATCGGTACTGAGAAGTAGAGTGTTGCTATAACAAATACCTGACAATGTAGAAGTGGCTTTGGGACTGGGTAATGGGTGAAGAATGGACCACACAGGGCTGTTCTGGGGAGGGCTGGGAGAAAAAAGGAGAGCTATCAAGAAAGCCTTAATCTTCTTAGAGACTGCTTAAGTGGTCATGATCAGAACATTGGTAGAAATATGGACAGTAAAGGCAATTCTGATAAGGTCTTCAATGGAAATAAGGAACAAAGTTTTGGAAACTAGAGGAAAGACCATCCTTGTTATAAAGTGACAAAGAACTTGGCTGAACTGTGTCTGTGTTCTGGTGCTTTGTGGAAGGCAGAACTTAAGAGTAATGAACTAGGATATTTGGTAGAGGAAGTCTCTAAGCAAAGTGGTGAGGGTGCTGCATAGCTTCTCTTGCCTGCTTACAGTAAACTGTAAGGAGAGAAATGAATTAAACATGGAGTTCAGAATCAAAAGGAAAGCAGAACTGAAAGGCTTGGACAATTCTCAGCCTGGCCATGTAAAGAATAAAAAAGGGTTTTTGGGAGAAAACACCAAAGTGTGTGGCTAAGTGAACATTTGATAAGGAGATTAGCATGAATAGATGAAGGCCAGATGCTATTCATCAGGACAATGGAAGAACGGCCCCAAAGGCATTTCAGAGATCTTCATGGCTGTCCACCCATCGCAGGCCCAGAGTGCCAGGACCTTGATGGCAGAATGATTTCAAAAGAAAGGACCAGGACATAAGTTGCTTGATTGCATAGGTCCACAGCTTGCCTCAGGCTGAATTGTACCTTGAGTCTCACCGATATTTGATGTAGATGAGACTCTGGACTTTAGACTTTTAAGTTGGTGCTGGAGTGAGTTAAGACTTTTGGGGTTAATGGGGTGGAATGAATGTATTTTGCATGTAGGAAAGACATGAGTTTTGGAGGCCAGGGATAGAATGCTACAGTTTAAATGTGGCTGTCCTTCCAAAATTCATATGTTGGAATTTATACCCCATAGTGATGGTATTAGGATGTGGGGCCTTTGGGAGGTGATTAGGTCATGAGGGCTCCACCCTTGCAAAATTAATGCCCTACAAAAGGGATAGAGGGAAATAGGTTATTTTTTGACCTTCTTTCTCCCATGCTACTTCTGAGGAACAGGCCCTCACCAGACCCCCGACTTGACAGTGCCTTGATCTTGGACTTCCCAGCCTTCAGAACTGTGAGAAATATATTTTTGTTATTTTTACATTACTGAGTCTAAGGTATTTTATTATATCAGCTGGAATGAACTAAGACAATGTGTCTAGGAAGGAGGAGGAAAAAGGCAAATATGAGGCGCAGTTGGATTGAACTTGCCTTCATGGATGTAGTTCTACTCCGAGCCTAGACCGCTATCAGGGCCTAACCACAGAGCCTGGCCTTGCCCTGTTTTTATGTATAGTAAAGCTTTCCGTGAGAACTTTAGAATTTAATTCCTCAATGACTAGCATTCTGTTCATAGAGATTGATGTTCAGTGTGTGGAGGCCCAGAGAGTCCTCCTTGAGTGAGTATGTTCAAGCTGGGTGAAATAAAGGACTTTCCTGGAAAAGAAATATAGAAAAGAGTCCCAAAGACTTCATGCAGATATTTCCAGAGACAAGAAAGCCCTCTTTTTCTTCAGAGAAGCTCTCCTTTTTTCTTTTCCAAATAACAATTTAGTGTACTATGGGAATTTCTCCTGCCTTATGAGTGGACTGAACATTCCAAATGTTTATAGTTGTTCTTGTTTCAGTTTCCCTGAGAGTAAAGGCTGAAGCCAGCACTTGGGTGCAGGTAGTTTATTTTGGGGAAGAGTGGTGTATACTGTGACATGCTCAGCTGCCAGCCCTCTTGGGATGGCCTTAGTTGCAGGAGCTGCCTGGTTCAGCATCCCACCCACTTTCTGAGGTGGCTATATCCAGTGACTGATGGAAACCAGGGTACAAAGCTCTGGCACCCTCTCCCCAAGTCAGGATAACTCAGAAGTGTCATTGTAGCCTCAAAACTGACCTTGGAGGGTCAGCAGAAGCCTGCACTGAGACTACATCCAGATTCAGCTGCTCTGTCTGCCCAAGCTGCCTCCTTCCCCTCCCCTCCACGGGTGTTGATTCTAAGAGCCTCCTATAGTAAACTTCTTGTGCGCTAATTTCCATTTCAAATCCTGCTTCTCAGGGAAGCTAACCTGTGACAGTAGGTGCCAGAGATGGTCAGGGAAAGCAGAGGCTAGGATGAGATTTTACATTTTTATTTATTTTTTCACCTGCTATTTTTTTAAACCTTTATTTTAGGTTCAGGACTACAACTGCGTCATGGGGGTCTGTTGTACAGATTACTTTGTCACCCAGGTAATAATCAGTACTTGATAGGTATTTTTTCAACCCTCACCCTCCACCCTCAAGTAGGCCCTAGGTCCTGGTGTCTGTTGTTCCCTTCTTTGTGTTCATGTGTACTCAATGTTTGGCTACCACCTATAAGTGAGAACATGCAGTATTTGGTTTTCTGTTCCTGTGTTAGTTCACTTATGATAACGGCCTTCAGCTCCATCCACACTGCTGCAAAGGACATAATGTCATTTTTTCAATGGCTGTCTTTTAAATGTCTTAGGATCCATGGTGATGTCAACTCTTTCATACTTTATATTGGTATTTTTTTTTTTTTGGTCTTTTTCTCTGATGAGTCTCTCTAGAGTTTTATTACTTTTATTGATTTTTTAAAAAATCTATTTGTTACATTGAATTTTAAAAATTGATTTTGTTTTCAAATTCCTTCATTTCTTAACTTAACTTTGTTGTTTCATGTAATATTCCATGGTGTACATATACCACATTTTCTTTATCCAGTCTACCATTGATGGGCATTTAGGTTGATTCCAGTCTTTGTGATTGTGAATGTTGCTGCAGTGAACATACATGTGCATGTGTCTTTATGGTAGAATGATACATATTCCTTTGGATGTATACCCAGTAATGAGATTGCTGAGTTGAATAGTAGTTCTAAGTTCTTTGAGAAATCCCCACACTGCTTTCCACAATGGCTGAACTAATTTACATTCCCACCAGCAGTGTAAGAGTGTTCCTTCTTCTCTGCAACCTCACCAGCATCTGTTATTTTTTGAATTTTTAATAATAGTCATTCTGACTGGAATGATATAGTATATCATTGTGGTTTTAATTGGCATTTCTCTAATGATTAGTGATGTTGAACATTTTTTCATCTGCTTGTTGGCTGTATGTATGTCTTCTTTAGAAAAATGTGTGTTCATGTCCTTTGCCAGCTTTTTAAATGGGATTATTTTTTGCTTGTTAGTTTAAGTTCCTTATCGATTCTAGATATTAGATCTTTGTTACATGCATAGTTTGCAAATATTTTCTCCCACTCTGTACGCCGTCAGTTTACTCTGCTGATAATTTCTTTTGCAGTGCAGAAACTCTTTAGTTTAATTAGGCCACAATGTGTCAATTTTTGTTTTTGTTGCAATTGATTTTGGTGTCTTTCTCATGAAATGTTTGACAGGGCCTATGTCCAGAATGGTATTTCCCAGATTATATTCCAGGTTTTTTATTTATTTATTTTTTAAATAGATTTTAGGTTTCACAGTTAAGTCTTTCATCCATCCTGAGTTGATTTTTTTTTTTTTTGAGATGGAGTTTTGCTCTTGTTGCCCAGGCTGGAGTGCAATGACATGACCTCAGCTCACCACAACATCTACTCCCGGGTTCAAGCAATTCTCCTGCCTCAGCCTCCCAAGTAACTGGGATTACAGGCATGCACCACTATGCCTGGCTAATTTTTGTTTTATTAGTAGAGATGGGGTTTTTCCCTGTTGGTCGTGCTGGTCTCGAACTCCTGACCTCAGGTGATCTGCCTACCTTGGCCTCCCAAAGTGCTGGGATTACAGGTGTGAGCCACCATGCCCAGTCCTGAGTTGATTTTTATATATGATGTAACGAAGGGGTTGAGTTTCAATCTTCTGCATGCAACTAGCCAGTTATAGGATGGAATTTTAGAGCTTCCTAGATGACCACTGTGAGGATGGGGTTACTGGTGGTAGGTGGAGCACAGATAACCCCTACACATGGCAGTGGTACAAACTTTAATTTGTGGTGGCTTGGTATGGTATACCAGTGGACAAGAATTAATTGGTATTTTCTTTGTGGAAAGGCTTTACTTCAATTTTTTAAATTGAATAATTTAGTTTAGTTTTATTAACAAGAATAGAATGCAAACAGTTCAATTTCTTTAATAAATGTAGGGATATTGGTACTTTGTGTCTTTTAAGAAATTTTTTCATTTAATCTAAGTTCATGACTTTATAGCATAATGTTCATATTTCCTTAATATCTTTTAAACGTCTTAGGATCCATAGTGATGTCAACTCTTTCATACTTGATATTGGTATTTTTTTTGATCTTTTTCCCGGATGAGTCTCTGTAGAGTTTTATTACTTTAATTGATTTTTTCAAAAATATTTATGTTATATTGAATTTTAAAAATTGTGTTTTCAAATTCCTTCATTTCTTCCCTTAACTTTGTTGTTTCATTTATTCAGATTATTTTGGGTTTAATTTGTTTTTTTTCTTGTTTCTTAAGATGAGCCTAGATCATTAAATAAAGCTTTTTTTCTTTTATGCTGTAAGCATTTAATGCTGTAAGTTTTCCTCTAAGACCTCCTTTAGCTATAATGTATTTTCATTTTTATTCAGTTCAAAATATTGTCTAATTCACTTTTGATTTTTTTATTTGACTTATGTGTTATTTAAAAGTATATTGTTTAATTAATTTCTAGATATTTAGGGATTTTCCAGATATTTTACCATTTTTGATTTTGGTTTAATTTCACCGTGGTCAGAGAACATTTTGTATGACTTCAATCTTCTTAAACTTATTGAGACTTGTTCCATGGCCCAGAATACAGTGGTGAATGCACCATATATACTTACAAAGAGTGTGTATTCTTCTATTGCTGGGCAGCTTGTTCAATAAATATCAATTAGGTCAAGTTAGTTAGTAGCATTGTTAAATTATTCTGTATTCTTACATCTTTAACCAATCTTACTTTACTTTCAAGCAGCATTATACCTCTTGACATATAGCATAAAAAACATAATAGCACTGTACTGGGCTGAATGGTGGCCCTCCTAAAATATGTCCATGCCCTAATCCCTGTACCTGTGATTGTTTAGAGAGAAAAAGAATGAATGATTACCTTTTGTGGAAAAAGGTATGATTAAGGTAAGGCTTGTGAGGGGAGGAGCTTATCCCAGATTATCTGGGTAGGCTTTAAATAGTCACATACATCTTTATACCAGTGAGGTAGAACAAGTTTTGGGACGGGCATACGGAGAAGACGTACAGAGGAAGAGGTCATGTGAAGATGGAGGTAGGGAGACTGGGGTGATGCTGCTAGGAGCCAAGGAATGTCAAGGACTTCCAGAAGCCACCAGAAGCCGGAAGAGAGAATCATGGAATGCATCTCCCTCAGAGCCTTGGGAGGCAGGGTGGCATCATGGACACCTTTCTCTCAGACCTCTGGCCTCTGCAAGTGTGAGAGAATACATTTCTGTTGTCTTAAGCCACTCAGAATTTTACATAATTGGTTTCTGGATTTTGTTTTGCTCCTTTAAACAATATTTAATTTTGTGTTGGCACTGATAAATTCCTTGGATTCAATTGGATTCTTTTGATGCCTTTGAAAACTGTATTAGGGAAGATGTAGAGCAACCTTTAGTGCTAATTTGTTCCTACTATTAAGGCAATCCCCCAGTGCTCCAGGTCTCACTAGAATTTTCTTCTCTGGCTGGTTGGAACATGAGCTATTTCCAGATCTTTGGGTATTTTGACTGCTCCTTTCCAGTGGGTCTTTCTCCAATCTCAGATAATATCCTCTTCCAGATGTGCAGATTAGTACTCAGGAACTTACTCAAGATGGCCTTTTTGCAGTACCTCTTCTCTGGTACTCTATCTCACTGTGTCATCCTGAACTTGGATTTCCATCTCCTCCACTCTGAGAGACATCCAGGCTCTGTGAATGTACCCTCTTTTCTTGTGGTCAGAAACTGCCTTTATGCAGTAAGCTGGTGGAGTGCTAGGGCTCAGTATGTTTATTGTCTTTTCTTAGCAACTGCAGTCTGATCTCTGAACAGATGTTCACATGTTCTGTCTGGATTTTTTTTCTTTTTATTATTATTATTATTATTATTATACTTTATGTTCTAGGGTACATGTGCATAATGTGCAGGTTTGTTACATA
>NW_012116265.1:15643401-15681157 GCF_000951035.1 Colobus angolensis palliatus | reverse complement strand
GTATCAGCAGCAGAGGCTGCAGAAGATAGAATATTGCTGAACAGTGAGTGTACCTGTCTGATTCTTGCTTTGGAAGCTTCCTCTCAGGGGTGTACTCCACCCTGTGAGGTGTGGGGTGTCAGACTGCCCCTAGTGGGGGCTGTCTCCCAGTTAGGCTACTCAGGGGTCAGGGACCCACTTGAGCAGGCAGTCTGTCTGTTCTCAGATCTCAACCTCCATGTTGGGAGATCCACTGCTCTCTTCAAAGGTGTCAGACAGAGTCGTTTGTGTCTGCAGAAGTTTCTGCTGCTTTTTGTTGTTGTTGTTGTTTAGCTGTGCCCTGTCCCCAGAGGTGGAGTCTACAGAGACAGGCAGGCCTCCATGAGCTGCTGTGAGCCACCCCCCCCCCATTCAAGCTTCCCAGCCGCTTTGTTTACCTACTTAAGCCTCAGCAATGGTGGGTGCCCCTCCCCTAGCCTTGCTGCTGCCTTGCGGTTAGATCGCAGACTGCTATGCTAGCAATGAGGGAGGCTCCGTGGGCATGGGACCCTCCCGGCCAGGTGTGGGATATAATCTCCTGGTGTGCCCATTTGCTAAGACCCTTGGTAAAGTGCAGTATTGGGGTGGGAGTTACCTGATTTTCCAGGTGTTATGTGTCTCAGTTCCCCTGGCTAGGAAAAGGGATTCCCTTCCCCCTTGTGCTTCCCAGGTGAGGTGATGCCTTGCCCTGCTTCAGCTCTGGCTGGTTGGGCTGCAGCAGCTGACCAGCACAGATTGTCTGGCACTCCCTAGTGAGATGAACCCAGTACCTCAGTTGAAAATGCAGAAATCACCCGTCTTCTGTGTGGGTGGTGCTGAGAGCTGGAGACTGGAGCTGTTCCTATTCCCTGTCTGGTTTTTTAAGTTGTTTAGAGTGGGGGAGTAAATCTAGGCCCTGTTTTTCCATCTTTTCCATAAGGACCAGAAGGATTTCTAAGAAGTTCTAATGTAATAATGACTCATCATGATGGGGATGCAGAATGCAGTGTTTCCCACACTTATTTGATAAAGGAGGGAAACCACCTCCTAGGACTATGCTTTAAGGAATTCTCTTCTAGAAGAGCAAGATGCACTGGACACAGGAGTGACACCTTTCCCAGCCTCCTGGGGAAGTCCAAGGTGCTTCAGGGGCTTCTGAACTAAAGTCAGTGCTCTCTAGGAAAGCTCAGACTTAGAAGGAAAAAGATAAAGGTGTCCTCAAGCCAGAAGAGTTGAACCCAGCTCCTCAGGCCCTCCCTTCCAGCATCTCCCTGACCCTGCATCTTTAACAGGACTCTTTTACCCTCCCAATGAGAAAGAACCTCTGGAGTTCCAGGCCTGGGTGAGGCAGAGTCATGCAGCCTCCATCCCTGCTCCCTGCCTCTGCTCCAGCCACCTCCTTCCCTCCTGTGCTTACCTGGCTCCTGGCCATTGGCTTTCATTTCCTTTTGTATGTCCCATATTCACCTCTGTGGCTTTTTCACTTTTAGATACACTCTTGCTCCTGCTGCTGCTGGGCGTCCTTGGTAGCTACTAGTCAGACCAAATAAACCCTAACCCCTGAAGTAAAACTGAGATGTCAGCACATTCAACTACCCACAATGGAGGTGGGTGGGGGGTGGTGGGGGAACGGGACATACCAATGGGATACTCACTCCAACCACAGGGATACCAGCCAGTCTCCACTGATGTCCATTATGAAAAGGGAGATGCACTTCCACAGGGCAGAAAAATCATCCATTTTGGTTGAACAATTCCAGCAAGTCTTGGTCAAGTTAGTGGCTAAGCTGCAGAACTCTGACTGCTTTATCATCTGAGGAATCACTCACCACTGCCACCAATCATTTTATTTTGCTTTCCACTTACAATCCTTTGTGTTTGTTAATACAGTTGAGTATTAAGTTTTTTTTAAAAAAAGTGAAGAAAGCCATCCACTTCTACCTAGCTCTTCCTCAGTTTACCTTGCCAAAGGAAACCAGGAGCCCCTCTCTGATAAAGATCTTTAAAGGGGACATTGATTCTGCATCCAAAACCTTGGGCCAGATGTGTTTAGGGATTCAGAATTTTTTAGATTCTAAAAAGCTAATACAGTCTACATACCATATGTCCTCTAATACCCCAGCAGGTTCTGGGGCAAAAAAGCTGGTCAATAGTTCATCAGTGAAATGTACAAATATTCACATAAATTTGGATAAGTGAAGAAAATAAGTAGCCTCATATCAGGTCAGGGCAGGTTTGTTACTAACTGAGTTTGTCCCATGCTGATAAAACACTTTAATTATTTCTCAGAATTTTTGGTTTTGGAATTGTATTACTCTTGCTCCAGCTGCTATAACAGAATACCACAGTGTGTGGCTTAAACAGAAATTTATTTCTCACAGTTCTGGAGGTACAGGAAGTCCAAGATCAAGGTGCCAGCAAGGAAGGTTTCACTGTCGGGCCTTTTCTCTTGCCTTGGAGATGGCCATCATCAATCTGTGAGCTCACAGAAACTCTTCTTTATGTATCTGATGGGGTTGGGGTAAGAATACTCTCTGGGTCTCTTCTTTTTTAATATTTGAGACAGAGTCTCACTCTGTCATCCATCCTGGAGTGCAGTGGTATGATCACGACTCACTGCAGCCTCAACCTCTGCAGGCTCAGGTGATTCTCCCGCCTCAGCTTCCTGAGTAGCTTGGTCTACAGGTGTGCACCACCATGCCCGGCTAATTTTTGTATTTTTTGTAGAGAAGGGTTTTGTGATTTTGCCCAGGCTGGTCTCAAGCTCCTGGGCTCAAGTGATCCACCTACCTGAGCCTCCTAAAGTGCTGGGATTATAGGCATGAGCCACCACGCCCAGCCTCTCTGTGTCTCTTCTTATAAGGACACTCATTCTATTATATCAGAGCCTCCCCTTTATGACCTCATTTAACCTTAATTACTTCTTTAGGTCCCATCTCCAAATACAGCCACACTAGAGCATTAGAGTTTCAGTGTATAAATATTTTTGGGGGCGGGGGGTGGAAGGGACAGACACAAACATTCAGTCTCTTACAGGAATTGTGAGTAAGAGCTTGTGGGTCAATCTTCACATCATGGTCACTACCAGTCCAGTCATCCTGGTCTTTTTGTTTCTTGAATCCCCCTACCTGTTCTAGTTGGAGAGTTCCATTGCATGGGCCTGTTCCTGGTCCTAGCACACCCTGTCCTGGCATCCTGCTCACCTCCACACACACACCTGCTTCTTTACTGGCTGGATCGTTCTTGCTTCCACTCTCACCTCACCTGCCTGGAGAGGCTTCTCTGACCACCCTCTCTGAAGTTAGCCTCTGCTAGTCACTTTATTTTCTTTGTAATGCTTCTCTTCTGAAATGATCTTCTGAACTTCTTTACTTGTCCTTCAGCTAGAATGAAATTTCCAGTAGTACTGGGATCTTATCTTCCCCCTCATTGCATGCCCACAGCCTAGACCTGTATCATGGTGTGCGTCTGGCATGATAATAGCTAATGGCCGTCAGTTCTGATGGAGCACTCCCATGGGACATGCACTGGGTCTTGGAGCTTTGTGTTATAACATTTTTTTTTAGGTTTTTTTGGATAAATTAAATAGGGGGGCCCTCCCCCTCTCTCCTAGACAATTCTGGCTAGGTCTAGCCCTACCTCAACTGGAAAACCTCTGTAAGTATTCCGGTCGACAAGTCCTCTGTCTCTACCACACCATTCATCCCGTGAGAGACCCGCATTTCACATGCAGCTCGTAACTCACCTGCTATTGATTCCTTTGTTACCAATGGTTAAAATTAACTGGGCTTTTTTTTTTTGTAAATACCAACTTTAAGTAAAGCCTGCTTTGTAAAGTTTATTGTGGTAGCTTGGCTGGAAAATTTCTGAACTGTGCTGCAACGTTGCTGAAAAGCCCCTCACTGAGCTCATCCTAAATATGGACTCCTTGGCACTAACTTTCATCCATTCAATTCCACCACCAAATATTCACAAAGCATGAGACATGTGCCACGCCAAGTCCTGGGGACAGTGTTTAACAGGGCAGGCAGCACCCTGGACTCCACACACACACATTCCAGAGGAGTCTTAAGGTTCTTCTGCACATGTCAGGGTGCTAACACCTGATGGACATTCATTCATTCACCTCTTTACTTATTCACCAATATTTATTGAGTACTGATCAGGTTCCAGGCACTGTGCCTGGTGTAGAAATACAACAGTACAACTGTGAGTTTCTTCCCTTTTTTTTTTTTTTTTTGACAGAGTCTCTCTCTGTTGCCCAGGTTGGAGTGTGGTGGCATGATCTTGGCTCACTGCAGCCTCAACCTCCCAGGTTCAAATGATTCTCCCATCTCAGCCTCCCAAGTAGCTGGGATTACAGGCACGCACCACCATGCTCAGCTAATTTTTGTACTTTTAGTAGAGACTGGGTCTTGCCATGTTGGCCAAGCTGGTCTCAAACTCCTGGCCTCAAGTGATCTGCCTGCCTCGGCCTCCCAAAGTGCTGGGATTACAGGCGTGAGCCTTCATGCTCGGCCACAACAGTGAGTTTAAACAGAATCATAACTCACAGGACAATGTATGGGGAGGGAACACATCGTCAAAAATCACAATAGTGATCAAGCCATATGAGGGGATTTGATAGTCTGGGGTGCAAAGGAGGGCTTCCCTGATCAGAAAGATGAGGAGGTATTCAGTAGGCACAGGGGGACTCTTTTCCACACAGTGGGACAGAAGTGCCCTGGGGTAGAGGAAGCAATGATATTCTGGAAATCAAGGAAAGGAGGGCAGGGAGCTGGAAGCCAGGGAGAATGAGTGATCTAGTAGGTGCCTGCTTAACATTGGAAGAATAGAGGATCTAACCATAGCTTTTATTTAAACAAATATGTTTTCCCCTCAACGCAACTCAATCCCAGGCCTGCAGCAAATGGTTCCCCTGCCCAGAGTGAGACAGACATGCCAAGGGCCATTTAAAGCTGACCTGGCCTGTGGCCCGGTGTGCTTGGTGTCTGCAAGGAGCCCAGGGCTAGCGCTGGAGCTGACACTGAGCACCACAGGCTCGTAGAGAAATACCACCAAGTAATAGATTTTTATCCACCCTCTCCACTGAATCCCTTCCAGATTGTAGTGGGGTGGCTGTTGGTACAAGTCAAACATGGATTCAGCTGCCAGTGGGAAGGGATTCAGAGATGGAGAGGGAGAGGCCACAGGCAGGGATGGGGGGGAGGAGGGAGGGAGGGAGAGGGAGAAAAACAGGGAAAGAGGGATGGGGGAAGGCCCATTGAAGGGTTAAATCTTCCTGCCTGCATCTCTGCCCCTTCTCTGCTGAGAGGCTGTATTTATAGATGGGATAATTGAGGAGGCTTTGAAAGCAGTTCTGAAGTGTGGGGCTGGTGGGTGGGGGTGGGGAGCCTGGGTTCCACCTGCTCCTGGGAGCTGGCCTCCCACACCGCCTTTCCTTCTCAGGCCTCCTAACAAGACCCAGCGTGGTGATGTGATGGCACCACTAGCAGCATCCTGCCCAGGTGCTGGGCATTGTGCTTGTGAAGTGCTTCACTTTTCATCCCCAAACAGCCCTGGGAAGTGAGTACAATCACTTTCCCCAGCTTTTTCCTGACCCCCTTAGCTAAAGTGGCCCCTGCAACCCAGACCCAGTCACTGACTCTCTCGGACCTTACCTGGTTTATTTCTTGCTAGCAAGATCACAATCAGTAAATTATCTTGTTGATTTTTTCACTTGTTTAACGTCTGCTTTGTCTATCTTGTTTGCTAAATGCTTGGCCTAGAATGAGCATTCAATAAATACAGATTGAATAAATGAATGCTTATTTAACAGACTGGGAAGCCGGCTCAGAGTGGTAAAGTAATTCTTACGGTCACAGGGTCAGTGGTAGATCCGCAGTGAGGAACCAGGTGCAATTATCTTTAGAGCTTAAGATCTTAGCACTTGGAACCAGGAGGCCCAAATTCAGATACACAGAGGGGCCAGGTCACTCAGATGAATGAGGAGGGCTGTGTGTATGTGTGTGTGTGTGTGTGTGTGTGTTTGTTTGCGCTGAGGAAGTCTGTGTGCGTAGGGCTTAGAGTGTGGACACTATCTCTGGTGGTGGACCAGAGCTTCCTCCCAGCCCTGGTTGAAGGGGGCAGAGACTGTTGAGCTGTGGCTAATTGTTGCTGGATCTTCTGATTTTTCCAGACAAGCCAGAAATCTGGATTTTTATGTGACATTTCCTGGTTTTTAAATGCTGGCAACACATCCATATTTTTAATGAACACACCACACAAAGCACAGGCCAAACACAACACAGCTGTGGGCTGGATGGAGCTTACAGATTGCAACCTCTGCCCTCAGTGCACTCACTCTGTCTTGAAGACCAATGTGGATAACACTTATCCTTTCCAGGGACATGGCCTTTTGGGGATTTCAAAGCCCTTCCTTGACTAATATTTCTTTTAATATTCACAATGTTCCAGGAGGGATGTCAGATAGACTACTACACCTGTTTAGTTTAATTTTTTTTTTTTTTAAAGAGATAGGATCTTGCTCTGTCACCCAGGCTGGAGTGCAGTGGCATGATCATAGCTCACTATAGCCTCAAACTTCTGGGCTTGAGTGATCCACCTCGGACCCCTGAGTAGCTAGGACTACAGGCATGCACCACCATACCTGGATAACTTATTATTATTATTATTATTTTTGTAGAGAGAGGGTCTTGTTATGTTGCCTAGGCTGGTCTTGAACTCCTGGCTTCAAGTGATCCTCCTGCCTCAGCCTCCAAAGTAGCTAGGACTAGAGGCATGCACCACAATGCCTGGCTAATGTTCATTTTTTGAGATGGGCTCCTGTTATGTTGCTCAGGCTGGTCCTGAACTCCTGGCCTCAAGTGATCCTCTCAGCCTGCTAAAGTGCTGGGATTATAGGCATGAGCCACTGCACCTGGCCTATGCCTGTTTGAGATTAGCAACAGAGACCCCAGTGTGTTCCTGTGAAGCCACAGGGAAGTGGCAAAGAGCCCTTGCTCTCAGGCCTTTCCCTTCTGGCCATCATTGTGGTCCTGCTGGGGGCCACCTCTCTCCAGGTCTTCCATTCTTCCCCCTCTACTTGGAATATATATGGGGATGAAGAAATACATCTTGGTGCCACCCACAGGTTTGGGGTGCCCCCAACAGGATTTATTGCCAGCTCCATGGAGCGTCTATGCTGGTTCTTGTTTGGAGATATAGTTATCAAAATATTGTCACACTGAGTAATGATATAGCTCTGCCAACACATTTTAATTCTGGTTAGGCTTTAACAGTCATTCATCAGCCCAAAAAGGGAAGGGGAAATCCTTGGCTAGTCTGCAAGCTCCTCTACGGCACAGTGCCTCCCCTATTCCAGGCTGGGCCACCCCAGGGTAGACAGGTGACAGGTAATTGCTGAGTAAGTAAATGAATGAATGAATGAATGAATGAATTCCCAAGGGCCCATGGGGTGAGGGGAAAAGGGGGCTGGGTGTGGTGGCTCATGCCTATAATCCCAGAACTTTGAGAGGCTGAGGCAGGAAGATCACTTGAATCCAGAAGACCAGCCTGGGCAACATAGTGAGACTCCGTCCTACAAAAATAAATTTAAAAATTAGCTGGGTGAGATGGCATGCACCTGTAGTACCAGCTACTTGGTAGGCTGAGGTGGGAGGACTGTTTGAGCCCAGGAATTTGAGCTTGCAGTGAGCTATGATCGTGCCACTGCACTCCAGCCTGAGTGACAAAGTGAGGCCCTATCTCTAAAATAATAATAATAATAATTTCATTAACCACAGCTAAAAGTTTTTGTTCACTTATGTATTCTGGACACTGTTTTAAGCCTTTTATGTGTCTGTTGAAGTAGAATAGTTATGGGTCTGTAGAACAGTGACTGTCATTCTAAGTGCTTGGAATATGTCCCTTTTCATTTAAGATTTCATTATTATTAAGATTTCATTTAATTTTCACAGCAATCCTGGGAGGGAGGCATTATCTCCATTTTGCAGAGAAGAAAACCAAGTCACTGGGAGGTGGAGCACCTTGCCCAGGTAACCTAGCTAGTAAGTGGTGGTCCCAGGACTTGAACCCCAGCTGTCTGGCCCCAGAACTCATGGTCTTACCTATCAAAAAAAAGCAGCGAGGGCCTGGCGCGGTGGCTCAAGCCTGTAATCCCAGCACTTTGGGAGGCCGAGATGGGCGGATCACGAGGTCAGGAGATCGAGACCATCCTGGCTAACACGGTGAAACCCCGTCTCTACTAAAAAAAATACAAAAAAAACTAGCCGGGCGAGGTGGCGGGCGCCTGTAGTCCCAGCTACTCCGGAGGCTGAGGCAGGAGAATGGCGTAAACCCGGGAGGCGGAGCTTGCAGTGAGCTGAGATCCGGCCACTGCACTCCAGTCCGGGCGACAGAGCGAGACTCCGCCTCAAAAAAAAAAAAAAAAAAAAAAAAGCAGCGAGGACTTGGCTGGAGGGGCGACAAGAGAAATGAGAAAAAGCTGCCGACAGAATTGAGAAAGGAAGGGTGTATGTGGGGACTAGGCTGAGAAAGGGCAGCACAGGGGTGCCTCTGGGAGAAGAAGGGCAAATGGGAGCCCAGAGTCAGAACTCGGTTCAGGGTACCCACCTCCCCCAGGGCTGTTTCCCTGTGAACATGATGGAAGATGACAGATTCAGGATTAATGGAAAGGTTTCAGCTCTCCGAGTACCAGGTGGAAATTTGCCTGAAGCATGGCCAGAGTATGATTTGTAAGCAGGCCCTGACCTCGGCCACCAGCCAGGCCCCATTCCCGTCACACTTCTCCATGGAGTCTGGCTGGATCAGGGTCCCTGCTGAGACAGGTTAAAAGGGCTTAAAAACAGGCAAGAAACAAGAGGATGAATCGATTTTTTCTCAGTGAACTTAATGCTCTCTGAAGGAAGTGTGTAATTACATGAATTTAGGTATAGGGGAGATACCTAGAGCTGTCTGTTTCTCTTCCCTCCCACCATTTATTACATGGGGACGTTTGCTAGTACATATCCCCACAGCTCATATTTTTGGATGAACAAGGCGAGTAGGTGCAGGTGAGCACCTGCATGGCCCATAGTGAGCAAAATCTTTGATATCATCGCATAATCTACAAATACAAAATGGTGGTAGGAGCCATAGTCTCTGTGGTCCCACAGGCCAGGCCTGAGGGCCAGAGCTGCTGGTGGGTCCATTGGAGGTCACATCAAAGCCCATCCCTCACCTTCAGGGAGGCTGAGCTGGTTTGGTTGTGTTAGGAGATTGGTTGAGGGGAGCTGTGGTCAGGGTCCTCTTGTTGAGCAAATCAGGCCAAGTGAATCTGAGGAGTTGCTTAAAATGGGATCAGGGTATGGTAATTCTATGATGACCAAGTTTTGGCCAAAGAGCTGCAAGAATAAGACTGTTGGGGGCTTCTGGGAAAGATGTTTCCTTCCTAATAAGTGAAAAGCATGAAAGGAAAATGCCATTTTTGCTACTCTCTCTTTTTTCTTTTTTTTTTGCAGTATGTTTTTGGATACTGTTGTGTGAAAATGTGATGCTTAGAATATGGTAGCCATGTTGTGACTAAGAGGGAGAGTGTAGTATAGTGAGGATGGCAGAGGATTGATGGATTTGGGTCCCAAGGACATAGATAAGCCACTATTCTTACCCTGGGACTGCCCACCTCTATCTTGTGTCCAGTAAGTAATAACTGTCTCTACAATTTAAGCCACTATTGTTGATATTTATATTCCTTGCAGCGGAGGTAATTTTAACTGATTTAAAAGCATAAACTCCTGAGCTGGATTCCTGGGTTTTAGGAAGTCCAGACATTTTGAACTGGCTCCTAGGACCACTGTGGGTGCTTTAGACCCATGGGTTGGCTTGCATCTTTGTGTGTGTGTGAAGGAAGCAGAGAATAAAAGGGTTCTGGTTAGTGTGGGAACCATACGGTTTTGCTTCAGGTTGTGTATTCCTTGGTGTGTTTTGTTCTATTTGATTTCCTTGCTTTTCCTTTAGGAAATTCCTTTGAAAATGAAACAAAAGCTCACCCTATCAATTTGATCAATAAATTTTCTGGCCTAGTTCCTTGTAAAAGCCATATATGAGGAGCTGAATCCCATGGTGGGAAGAGAATCGGGGAGAAGACCTCAAAATCAATAACACTGATTGTATACTTATAAATGTCAGACATTAAAAAGTTTACTTCTGGACTCTCAGTTTTATTACATTAATCTATATATTTATTCTTATGCCAGTGCCATGTTGTTTTAATTACTGTAGCTTTGAAGTAACTTTTGAAATTGGGAAATGTAAGTCCTTCAAATTTGTTCTTTTTCTAAGATGGTTTTAGCTATTCTAGATCCCTTGAATTTTCATTTAAATTTTAGAATTAGTTTGTCCGTTTCTGCAAAAAAGGTGGCCGGAATTTTGATAGAAATTATATTGAATCTGCAGATCAACTTGGAGAGTATTGCCATCTTTTTTTTTTTTCTTTTTTTTTGAGTCAGAGACTCACTCTATCTCCCAGGCTGGAGTGCAGTGGCACTATCAAAGCTCACTGTAACCTCAAATTCTTGGGCTTATGCAGTCCTTCTGCCTCAGCCTCCTAAGGCTGCCACCATGCCTGGCTTATTTATTTATTTATTTATTTATTTATTTATTTTTGAGATGGGGTCTCACTCTGTTTCCCAGGCTGGAGTGCAGTGGCATGATCTCAGCTCACTGCAACCTCCACCTCCTGGGTTCAAATACATCTCCTGCCTTGACCTCTCGAGTAGCTTGGATTACAGTCGTGCACTACCGAGCCTGGCTAATTTTTTTGTTAGAGATGGAGTTTCACCATGTTGGCCAGGCTGGTCTTGAACTCCTGGCCTCAAGCGATCCTCCTGCCTTGGCCTTTCAAAGTGCTGGAATTACAGGCATGAGCCACTGTGTCCATCCAGTATTGTCATCTTAACCACATGTTTTAATTCTTCTGATCCATTAATGTAGGATGTCTTTCCATTTTTAAGGTCTCCTTTAATTGATGTCAACAACATTTTGTAGTTTCCAGAGTATAAATTTTACACTTTTTAAAAGGTTTATTTCTAAGTATTTTATTCTTTTTGATACTATTATAAATGAAATTTAAAAAAATTTCATCTTTAGATTGTTTGTTGCAAGTTTATAAAAACACAATTGATTTTTGTATATTGACCTGATATTCTGAAATCTTGCTGAATTCATTTATTTCTTCTGGGTAATTCTTAATGGGAAAACTTTTTTTCCTCTTTAATTCTACTTCTTATTTTCCAAGCTTTCTGAGTCAACCTTGGCTTTGTAAGTGCTTCCCGCTCCTACCTGTAAGGTGTGAGACCCCATTTTTAACACATGTAGGCTGAACATTTCAAAAGCAAATAAATCTGATGAAACTAGATAGTCCTCCATTCTTTATTAGTTTCACTCTTGCACTGAGTCTAAGGTGGGGAATAATTTAGGTGGGGAACAAGATGGGGAATAATTTTGGGTATCGGGGGAAGGCAGGGAAAGGAGATCTGTTTATTCTGGGAGTGGGAAGAGAGGGTCTGAACAGAAAGAAGAGTAAAGGAGAGGGAGCAAGAAAAAGGAAATGCCCAGCACCATGTGGTGAGTTCCCAGAGAACACGTGAGAAAGAAAGCAAAAGCCAAAAGAGGCAAGGGAACAGTGAAGGGGGTGCAGTGAGGACAGGATTCAGACAAAGGCACATCAGGGTATCTTTGAGCCTGTTTGCCTGGGATAGGGGATGCCAGCAACTCACCTGAGAAGGGCTCTTTAGTTTTGGTGAGGCTGGGTGTAAAGAATATGATTGTCACCCATTTATCACTATCTGTATCAATTTTGTCTGCTCTATGTCAGGCATCGTGCTGGTACTTACATGCATGACTCCTTAAAATGACCTTGGATTGTAGACCATGATGTATCCATTTTGCTGGCAAGGGAACTGAGTCTCGGAGGAGTTCAGGAACTTTCTCAGTTAGTAAGGGACAAAGTCAAGAGCTCAGAGTTGGCTTCTTTGACTTCCAAGTCTGCCTTCTTCCTGCCCTGTCCCAAAGCCTCCTGAGCACTGGGTTGGGGGAGTGTGCTCTGTGTGCCTGCTCTTTTCTCCCTTCCTGCAGAAGTTGCCTCCCTTGCCTCCTCTGAACATTTCTTTCTTAGGGTATAGTGTGTGGGTGTGTTGCTTCTAGGTCCACTTTGTATCACCGTTTTGCAGGGTATTCTGAACTGAGCTTTACCCTGATGGCCAGAGTTTTCTGCCTTATTCAGGCCTTTGCTGGGTCCAGGTGAGAGAGCTGGGAATGGGAAATGTGAAACACACACTCCCTTTTGCACTCAGAGTTCTATGACAAGTTGGGAGATAAGCCTTCTTTGTCTTTGGGCAGACTTAGCTGGATTTAGTTTTGTAGCCATAGGAGAAGCCCATGGTCATCCCACCAACACTTTGACTGGGCTAGTAACACTTGGCCACCTGGAAAAGCAACTGGGACATAGCTAGATCTCAAAATATTTATTGAATGTTGAATAAATGGTTTCTAGTCTTTACCCCAGCACCAGCATTATTGGGGACTGTATTCAGTTAATGATTGTCACAATGGGAGGCAGTTCTAGTTTAGGTGAGGCGGTGGTTATCATAGATACCTTGTTATCATAGATACCACCTTCACAAACTCATCTTTCTGCTAAGTGAGCAAATATTTATTGCTTTATGAAGAGGTACCAGTGACAGACCAGCCAATGAATCTTGGTTCTCATGGAATTCAGAATTCAGAGGGGAAAACAGACATAAAATAACTACATGTGGCCAAATCCTGGGCACGGTTGTCTTTTGTTTCCATGTAGCTTTTTATGTGGCTTTTCTTGATAAAACACCTGTCATTGTGCCAGCTCCTTCCTTCTCCCTCTTGCCTTCCCTAGGCTTTTGATGTTATATCACTACCTCCAGCCATCCTCTCCTTCTGCCCCTCATCTCAGCACTGGGTATCAGTTTGCCCTTTTCCCTGCAACAGTGGCTTTCCATGTCCACCTCTCTGAAGAGCTCCAGGCAAACAGCACAGAGCTCTTGTTAATCCTGATCTGTAAATCATTCTCCCACCCTCATCTCCACTCATAAATTCTGGTCCTCATGTGGAGCATCTCTTGGTTGAGATGGGTTTTGCAGAGCACTTTCTGCCATCAGAAGGAACATTCCGGAGAGAGAGATGCTGTGGAATAACATCCTTTTAGGCTTAATTCTTCCTGGGTGAATTGCTTGTGACTGAGTTTCACCGCAGGAGTAAAAACAATTCTTATGTTTATTTCCATCCCTGTCTCCTTCACTGAACATGTCTTTAAGGACATTTAGTGGGTTAGATGCAGGGTCAGGGGCTGGAGATGTGTATAGTGAGCAGTCACCGTCCCTGTTCTGCCCTGTAGGACAGACAGGATGTACCTATCAAATGTTAGCTAATGAGATATTATGGAATTATAGAATGTCAAAATTAGAAGGTACCTTATCATTTATTCTAACACTTCGCAAACTTCTTTGATCATGACCCACAGTAAGAAATATATCTTATATTATGAACCAGTATGTATGTATTACGTTATCCATATATATGTATATACACACAAATACATATGTCTGTCTCTATCATTTATCAGTCATCTCTCTATTTATCATATAACTATATCTTACAAAGGTTTTACAAAGCAAGTGTTTCAAAATAGTGGTTGTGTCTTCTTCCATCTCTTAGTCTTACGTAATGTAGTACCTCTGGATCAGTGGTATGCTTAATTCAGCATGGACCAGCTCATGAGAGTCAATTTCCAAATTTTCAGCAATGTTGGGAGCTGATTATTAAAGTTATTATTAAAAATTAAGTTCTGTAACTTACAGATACATTATAGTAAACACAAGGTTAATAAGTACTCAAAACTTATTTCTGAATTATTCGACTACATTTTCTATTATCTATGCTCTTGAAGTTATTTACATGTATTGTACCTGCATGGTGGAAATCATATCTGATGTGTTACTTCCCATCTTGTCCAATTCAGTGCTTATAGAAGTCTCTTTGGTAGCTTGAAATTGGTCATGGGGAAAATATTTACATTACAGAGACTGGCAAATGCCATAGGGCTCTCTCCCCTGGAAAGACAGTTGTTAAGCATTTACCAGCATATCATTGCTCTGGAGTCACACTAGTTGGGTTTAGTCTTAGATCTAGCACTTGTTAGCTGTGTCAGTTGGGCAAGTTACTCAACATCTCTGGGCCCCAGTTTCTTTGTACAATGCACATCCTTCTAGGGTTGCTTTGAGGATTAAATGAGTTAATACACGAAATGCTTAGAACAGTGCCTGGCACATGGCACATAGATAGGTGTTTCCTGTTATCTGAGCTAGCTGTTGCTAGGTTATCCCATTCACTCTGGCAGGGTAGGGTTTCCTGTTCACTCTCTCCTTACCTTGCCTTTGGACTTGACCTGTGTGTTTGCCTTCTCTTCCCAGCCAGATCATAGATTCCCTGAGAGCAAGAGTGATTGGCTTCTTTGTAAACTCTAGGTCTCAGTCTTAAACCAGGTACAATCTAGATGCTCAATCTCATTGACCAGATTACAAAAAGCTTGTCTAATATCCAATGGGAACCCTCAGAACATAAGGGCAATACTTACCATTACTATGCACACACTTTCTATTCTATTTCATAAGCTGACCCACAGCTCACTAAATTAATTTTGTGACTCAATATTAAGTCCAAACGTTGCAGTTTGGAAAACAGTGTTCTAACGATCTACCTGGAGCTTGCACTCTCTCCAGTTGTCAAGTAGTCATTGCTTGAATTTCTTTGGTGATGGGGAACGTGGTGTCTACCTAGGAAGCCAGTTCTAGCTTTGTGAGCTTTGGCTGTTAAAACATTTTCCTTATAATGATACTAACCCTGGTCTTCCACAGACAACTGACTCCTTCCAGGTAAAATCTCTTCCAGTGTTTCAAAACGGCAGTTGCCCTGCCCCTCTGTGGCATCCTTCTTCTCCTGGTGGAGGGCTCTGGGGTTGGATGGTTGATATGAGGAAGAATAGGTATTTCTGTTCAGGCTGCCGTTGACCTATAAATCACTAGGCCTTACTCTCCCTGCATCTCAGCATCCTGTGTTGGTGATGAAGCGTCTGGCCCCTCCCCCTCGCATTCCTCCCCAGCTCTGAACAAGTCCTCATGGAACTCATTCAGGCCCTGATTCTTTCTTGCATATAGCAGCTGCGTTATTTGAAGAAGTCAGGAGACTCTCCTGCCTCAAAACAGTTCATCTGGGGACTATATTTTACCATTAGGGATTTAGTCTTTTGGGGGTAAACAGTGCTGTCTCCATGACTTCCTAGTTTAAAATGGTGGCACCTGGGGAGAGTGGTGTACTATGAATATGAAGCCTCTAAAATCTTAGTGTGAATGGACTTGTCAGGTGCGTTGCTCCCTACCCTACTGCCCTGCTTCTCAAAGTGTGCATCAACTCCAAAGAAATACCAGAGGCAGCCCTGTGTTGTGTTGAGTTCTCAAACCTTCCTGCACTTTTGGAATTGCCATGGGAGGACTTCACTTAATTAGCAAAATGTTAATTTGATAACTATTGACGCGCACCTTCTATTCAAGGTAAATGTCACTCATACAATCTCATATTTAAAAGCATACAAATCTCATATTTAAAAATGTTTATATATATTAATAAGAACAAAAAGAAATTCCCCCTTGGCCTATTTACTTCCATCTTGAGAAGTCTTTAAAAAGTAAGGATTTCTTGGGTCTCTCCCTAAACCTACAGAAATAGAGTCTTCCAAATGCAGACCCAAAATCCTTTAAAAAACCCTCTCCAGGTGATTCTACCTGTGCAGAGAGATGTGGACCCTCACGGAGTCATGGACTGATGTTTCTCAGTGATAGGTACCATATTTGGTTCATTTCTGTACTCCCACAGCTCTCTGCCCAGGGCTTGGTGCATAACAGGCATATAGTAGGTGCTTAGTAAGCAATGTTTATTTAAACTAAACTAGAAGAGGCTGGGAGCTGGGCAGACCTGGATTCCAGTCTAAGCCTCTGTCGCTTGCTGTGTACATTGGGCAGGTGACGTCCTCCTTATCTGGGAAATGGAGATGAGAATGTCCACAATAATGGGGTTATGAGCCAGTAGGAACTTCCTACCCACTTCCAGGCCTCCCCTTCTTTGGGCTTTCAGGGAAGGGAGAGGCAGTGAATTCCAGGACAGAGTAAGTCCCAGGGAGTTCTGTGTCAATCACACAGGAGGCAGCTTTAAGCAAAACTCTTTTGAGCACTGTCCTCCCCCTGCTTGCCACAGGTCTGTATCTTGGAGTACTACCTTTGGATCATGCAGATGAAAAGCTGGGGACATTGGCAGGGCTGGAGTTGATCCCTTCTCTGCCTGCTTGTGGCTGGATTGATTTGATTTCTTGATAGCTGCAGTGGGGGACCAGCTGAAGCTAATTTCCAGCTGGACCTGCCCTAGCTCCTGAAGACTATGAGGGAGGTGGCATTGGAAAAAGCTGAGTGACCAGCAGGGAGCTTGCAGAGGAAAAAAGGAGGGTCTTGGATGGAGGTGGCAGTAGCAGCAGAGGTGCATTATTTGGGGGTAAGGTTGCAGAGGGGTGTGCCCTGCCATTTTGATCTATAGAGGAGGGGGCTATGACCTTCCCAACAGTCTTATTGCGCTTTGCTGATACTTGCTTCCTCCAGTCCTTTTTCATCCTCATTTTAAGAATCATCATGTGAATGTATTTTCATAAACATTTTCTTATTAAACAGTGGAACTTCGGAGTGCTTAGAGGAGGCACTGCTCAGCATTAGTTCCCACAGGCCCAGCAGGCATCCGTACTTTGTGGCCTCCTGTTGGAGAAGGGGATTGGGCTTTTCCACTCCTCCTGGGCTAGTCTTACTTCAGGGAATTGGTTTCTGGCTGAGGTCTCTCGTGGGACCCTGGTGCTCCGTTCTTGGAATGGTAAGAGATGAAAACTCTAGGAACTCTGCTGCTCTGAATTTGGTTACTTTGGGTCTCAGCTGTCTAGGTATTAAGGCTCCTTGAGTTTTAGTTTCTTTATCTGTAAAATGAGATAACAATATCTTCTTTACCATGGCATGGGAATTCAGCAAGAAAACCCAGAGAAAGTCCCTAGCACGGTCCCTGGAACATAGTAGTTGCTCAATAAATGGTAGCTATTTTTGCTGGTGGAATTTAAAAATTTTTCTCCTCTATTCTAAGATGTACCCCCTACCCCTGCCCCCCACATTTTAATATATTTGAATCTTGTTATGTCTTAAAGTCAATATGTACATTTTAGATATGGTGGTTTCCTCTCTTCTTGCCTCGAGCTGTTATTAAACCAGTGTAAACCAATGGTAACTTTTTTTTTTTTTTTTTTCTGAGACAGAGTCTCACTCTATTGCCAGGCAGGAGTGCAGTGGCATGATCTTGGCTCACTGCAACCTCCACCTCCCAGGTTCAAATGATTCTCCTGCCTCAGCCTCCTGAGTAGCTGAGACTATAGACGCGTGCCACCATGCTCAGTTAATTTTTGTATTTTTAGTAGAAACAGGGTTTCACCATGTTGGCCAGAATTGTCTCGATCTCTGGACCTCGTGACCTGCCCACCTAGGCCTCCCAAAGTGTTGGGATTACAGGCATGAGCCACTGCTCCAGGTCAATGGTAAATCTTATAACTAAAAGTTTCTCACATCTCACAGAAAATGTAGTATCAGAGTTTTGTTCCTGATCCTCAGCTGGGACTACAGTAGTTCCCAGGCTAGCCAATAACCTGCTTTTAAAAAGGGAGATTAACAGGTGTTAAAATCGTGTTAGCAGCTTCTTGAGCAAAATTAAGACAGCATTGAAGAAAGGGGAGGGTTTGCAGAGAAGTGCCAACTGTGCAAAACATTTCATGGAAAGGAAAATTATTTTGGAATTTCTTTGATTAGGTATCTCCAGAGCCAGGTCTCCAGTTCCATCCTGTTCTCCTGCCTGCCTCTTCTGTAGGGAAGTCTCTCTCCTCCTTTGGGATTATCCACTTTAGGAGCTTTATTAGAGCCTACAGGATGAAGATGTCTGCACATTCGTGACTTAGGGTGTCTTGGATCTCCCCACACAGATCAGTCTACAAAATGCACTCAGTTAAAAAACCCAATAATCTAGGGTCTAATTTAATGATCTGAAAGATGTCAGGAAATAGCAAACTGTGGTGTACTTCTGGCCCCTCTATTCATATCCCTTCCTTTTTACTGTGTAAAGAATTTGGAGATGTTCTAAGTCTTTCTATTTGGTTTTGTGTATGGGTGTTCATGCGCGTGTGCTGTTCAATTAGGGGACTTGATCGATATTACTGAGAAAATCTCTTACTGAAATCATTCCAGAGAATTAACAGCTTGCTGTAGCCAAAGGAAGCTTCCAATGCCATCATTGTGTCCAGGTGCGGGTCTATGGAGCAGAGCCCTTCTGGGCCCCTATCTTTTATTCCTACGATCTTGTCAGAGTGGCAAGCGGATGACTGCTTTCAGAGAGTGAGGCAGTGTGGCTAAGGACAATGCTTTGGTGGATACTGCCACCATGACTACTCCTAACATCTGTCGAATGCTTACTATGTGGCAGGTACAATGCTAAACATGCCACTTACATTTCCTAATTTGATTCTCACAGCATTCCTGTTAGATTCTATCATCAATATCATTTTGCAAATAACAAAAGATAATCAGAGACTTGCTTTATAATTCCCAAGGCTACCGGACGCCACATTCCAGAGTTCTCAGTTCTCCACCAAGATCACTGCCTTTTGGTGGACCTGGGGGAGGGTGCTGAGAATGGGGACAGATCAGCCGGGAGGATTCTCTGGGTCCTGAGCTGTGTTTGCTCGTTTCAGTCCTGCTCTGTCCTGTGTAGCTCCTGCCTCTAATCTCCCTTCAGAGCTGCACACCGCACAAATTAAGGGGTACCATTCACATCCTGGTCTGTGGCAGGAGGTGGCAAACTTGCAAAGGGTATGATACTTACAAAGCAACGATAACATCGTTGGCTTTGTGAACCATACAGTCCCTGTCACAACAACTCAATTCTGCTGTTGTAGCATGAAAACAGCCATAGACAATTCCTAAATGAGTGGACATGGCTTTGTTCCAATAAAACTTTACTTACAAAAACAGGTGGTAGGCTGGATTTGGCCCACGGTCTGTGGATTGCTGGCCTCTGGTCTATGTCACTCAAAGGGGCGACATTCACAGAGACAACCACTTGGAGGAGTGCAACATGAGCCCCCTGCTTTGTAGTGGCTGAGGAGTATCTCCAAGAGACGTAGTGATTAGCTGAGGTGAATGACGCTCCTGTATGTGAGTGCCCATATGAATGAATCATGCTTTTTATTACAATTCTCTTAGTTTAATAATCCTTACAATAGAAGCAAACCTTTCAGCATTCGCAGGACAGCTTTGCAGGCAGGGAAGGATTATACAACTCAAGGGCTCTTTCCTCCCTGAGTTTCAGTGGCCTTTGGGGGAAGGACCCTCACACATGATGACCGTGGTCATTCAAACAGTCATTTATGGGAGGTGCTATTTCCCACTTTAAAGCTCAGGCCCCAGTGCAGGTAAAGCTCTTTTTTTTTAAGTCCATTTTAGTGCAGCCAAAAGATGTAGAAATTCAAAATATATCAGAGCATTTAGGGGAAACTGAAGAGAAAAATGCCTACAGTATAAGACATAAATACATCTAGTTTACCACATGTGGGTTTCTGACCCTATCTCAGCCAGCTCGTCTCCATTGGTCTGAGTCTCTCTTACTCCCAATGCTGTTCTAGTACCTTCTGATGAAGTCCTGCTTCAGGCCCAAGGGTATTCCCTGTTCCTAGGTAATCAGTGGCACTCGGAGCTCGTCATTGTGAATGACCTACATGGAGGATCTCATTCTCAACATAAAAAGGGAGCCCAGGGCCATGACATGCGGATTAGCTTTAAATAAATAAGAAAGCATACAAGCAGCACAAGGAAAATAAATTACAGAGAGAAAGAAAGAAAGTGAAAATCAGGTGTAGTCCTCACATCCAGGCAGGAACAATCACTGTGCATTCTGACACATCATTCCCCATGCCTTTTCTATACCAGGCTCGGGGCTTTTTTGGACAATAATTATAAATCCATATAATAGTAATGACAGTGCAGCAACAGAAGGGTCATTTTGACACAGCAGAATAAGCACTGGAAGGGGTTGGTGAGGAGATAGGGAGGGGAGAAAAACTTGAGGGGTGTGCAAGGTTCAGGGCTAGTGACTGTGGCTTCTGTGGCTTTCTGGTGCCCTGGCCTGGGTGCTCATCTGAGCAGCAATGGTGGGGAGGGCGGAGAGTGGTCGTGTTCAGCTGTCTCAGGTGTTCTTGCTCTCCCTGGACTCAGAAGATGGGTGGCCACTATCCTGCAGATGGAGATGGAGTTGGGGTGGAAGCTGGTGTCTCCTCCTCATTCTCTGCAGCTGCCCATCCACCCTGGTCAATGATGCTTGTCCATCCCTGCTGAGATCCAAGTCTAGCCATGTGCGAGGGGAACATCTGCTCCCACAGCTGCAGGGCCCTGCAGTCCTGGAACCAGAGTGACTTCAGAAGCCAAATGCGGGGCCATTGGTTATGTGTGTGTGTTGATTAGGTTGGGGGGTGCATTGCAGGGTGGTGCAGAGTGGAAAGCAGGGGTCTGGTGTCATTGGAGGCATTGCTTTTTACCCTCTGGGCACAGCTGACCCATTGGTCATGAGGGCTACTGAGTCTCAGGGCAGGGTCTAAGCAGTGGGAGGTTGGCAGTGACTCCTTAAGTTCAGCAGGCTGTGGGTAGAGAATGGGGCATAGAATGCACTTATCTCCTAGTTTCCGTACCACTGGGCATCGGCAATGTGAGAGTGGGTTTCTCCTGCTACTCTATTATGAGGGCTTTCTGGATGCAGTTCTTCAGAGCCTCAGAGCCCAGATCTTCACAGCCGGCCCTCCTTCCATCCCTTTTATTAGTTCTGCCTCCAGAGCTGCACAGCTAGCACAGGGGTTGGGAACCCGCACTCTGGTGTCAGACAGAAGTGGGCTCAAATTCAAGCTCCTTTGGGTACTGGCTATGTGACCTTGAGCAAGAGATGAATCTCTGCCCTTGTTTGCTTGCCTGAGAATGGGGATAACAAGCCCTGCCTTTGGAGGCATGGGAAGGATTCACTGAGTTAATGAACGTAAATCACCCAGCCAGGGTCTGTAGCTGTCAGCAGGTAGGTTGGTTGCTTCCTTTCTCTTGGTTTTGTTCACATCTATGGACTCTGTGACTGATCTCTTTGCGGGACCCCGAGCATCTACCATTTGGGGCAGAATCAAGGTCAGTGCCATTAAGCTCCCTGTTTGCTCTGGCCATCTGGCCATCACCACTCACTGTTCACCCTGGCGACCTATTTCCCAGACCTTACCAATATGAGAGTGTGAATGGCTCACACGGACAACAATGACCTGTTTCCCTGGCTTCGGACTTTACCTACTTCCCTGGAACCTCACCCCTGCAAAGTTCCTTCATCCGTGAGCTTGCTGGGAGTGCCTGGGGGCAGGGGTCTTGCTTGATCACATCTGAGCTGCTCAGCAGCTTGTCACTCTGTGTTCCTCAGAGCCTGTTGGCCTCCTCTCTCACCAAGCTCCCTGCTATTTTTTAGCAGACACCGCCGCCCTTCCTAACATCTCTCACCGGGCCTGTCCATCCTGTCTCTGAAGGCTTTGCGCTACCAAGGTTGCCCTCTGCGTCTGTGGTGAAGTGTGGATTTCTGGGGGTGAGAATGAGGGCAGAAAAGTCCTTTTAGTGTATTTTGATGGTCACACTCTGCAGGGAGGTGGTGTCATCACACAGTTCTGCATCTGCCTTGCCTGATAGATTTTCACTTGAGGTCTGTCTTTTTACTTTTTATGTACAGCATCCCCCTACCCTCCAGACTTTTGACCTGGTTCCCCTGAGGAATGGCGGGGAATAGTTCTGAGAAGCTGACTAGATTGATCCCTGGGGTCTGGCCCTGGGCTTCCTTGGATTGTGAGAACCCCAGGAAGATCATCAGACCTCCCAGAGAGGTTCTGGCAGGGCTGCCCCACTGGGATCCCCTCCAAGACCAGATACCCAGGCTCAGGTGGGGAGCCCTCCTGTCCATGCGATCATTCGCTATTGGTTTGGAGATCATCACGGGCCATCTGGCCCCCTCTTTTCCAAATAAGTAACCCTATTTCCTTCAACCATCCACTTTCTAGCTGCTTATGTGCTTTGTAATGCTCTTTGGATCCTTTCAATTCCTGCTGTTTGTTTTGGTGTGGGGCCAGCCGTGGCCCCAGGGGCATAGTCTGAGCAATGCGGATGGTACAGGCTCTTATAGCATTGCTTACATGCCACTGGCTTTGTGTTAGGCGATCCTTGATCCTGGAGGGGAATGTGCCCTGCTCAGAGGGCTTCTCTGGAATCACAGGGTGTGCCTGCCAGTCAGCAGAGCTCCAGACGCCCTCCTGCTCCCAGCCCAGATGGCTCTCCATCCAGCCTGCCAGTTTGACCTCAGGCTTGCCCCAGAGATCCACCCTCATGCCTCTGAAGCCCAGTGGTCTGAGGACCACCTCACCAGGGACACCTTGGGGGCTCTTGTTAAAATGCAAAGTCCCAAGCCCTCCCCAGGCCTACCCCCATCTTACTCATTGAGTGTGTAGTGGCTTGTGGAAGAGCTTATAAACTAGCTCTTCAGGGGCTGGATGGAACAGTTATCCTTGAGGAAAAATAAACTACTGGCCACAGTAAACAAAAATAAAGTTGCAAAATCAAAATTAATAAATGTTTAATTAAATGTCTAGGAAATATAACTACATCAACTCATCAACCACAAGTCAATTCACTCTCACTTAGTTACATATCATTTATATTTAATGTGGGATGCAGATGGCTTTTCATATGTTTGTTATGATGTGGGGTGGTGTCCCCCACAGCAAGAATATTGGGGCTTCCTGAAGTCCTGAGATAGTTCTGTCCAGACCTTCCCAGCCAGACTCTGGGGGCGAGGCTGGGAGTCTGCCTGTGTGTCTGGTTTCTGGGGTGATTGGCCATTGTCCCTGGATTCCGGTCTTCTAGGATTCCTGAGTTTGCTGTGGTGCTGATTGGGAGGGTGGTTACTGGAGGACCAGAGTTATACACTCTAGGGTGCCAATTCCCAAACCTAGCTGACCACAAGAATTGCCAAGGAACTTAAACATGAAAATACAGATGCCTGGGCCCTACTCTATTACCCCAAGCCTATTAAATAATTTCAACTGGCCAGGTGTGGTGGCTCATGCCTATAATCCCAGCACTTTGGGAGGCTGAGGTGGGTGGATCGCTTGAGGTCAAGAGTTCAAGACCAGCCTGGCCAACCTGGTGAAACCCCATCTCTACTAAAAATACAAAATTTAGCCAGGCGTGGTGGTGGGCACCTGTAATCCCAGCTACTTGGGAGGCTGAGACAGGAGAATCACTTGAACCTGGGAGGCAGAGGTTGTAGTGAGCCAAGATAGTACCATTGCACTCCAGCCTGGGTGACAAGAGTAAAACTCCATCTCAAAAAAGAAAAAAGAAAAAAAGAAAAAATAATAATTTCATCTGCAGTAGGGCTTGGGAATCTTTATTTTAATAACAATCTCTACGGGATTCCAACAGTTAGCCAGACTTGGAAACCATTGGAATTAAGAGCAGCAGACCAGAGCATCTCAAAGTTCTGGGCCTAGAGATCACCTGGGCATCTTGTTAAACTTTGAATTTTGGCTCAGCTGGTCTGGGTGGAGCCCCGTGTTCTTCATTTGTAAGAAGCTTCTGGTAATGTTGACACTGCCTGTCCACAAACCAGGCTTTGAGTGTCCAGGACCCAGATCCTGAGCTGGAATTCTGCTTTAGCTACTTACCAGATAGGCAGGCTCTGGAAATTTTAATAACATCTGAAGCTCTTGGAAAAGAGATACTAATCAGTTTTCCCTGAAGGGCCTAGAGTTTTAATATAGGGCCAAGGGACAGGTAAGGTTTGGTTGGCTCTATTCCCTGTACTTGGCTCAGTAACAGAGTGGTCTGTAGATTCAACAGAGATGGAAAGTCTCAGTTATCACGAGAGAAAAGACCTTGGGGGTAGAAAACATTTCACTGTGCTACTAGGATCTGGAAACCGCCAACAAGAATTGACCCCAAAATTGGCATATCATATTAAATGATTTTGTTCAGAGAGATCTCCCCAAGGCCAAAGCTGCTTTATGTATTTATTGAACTTCCCAGATTGCAGCCAGGGACCAGTTTATTCACCCTGAAGAATCTGATTTGTGGCTGTTAATTTTTTCCTCTGGCTTTGTATTTTACAGAGATATCCTTATGAAGTGATTAGATATTGTTCTTCTGAGACTGGCTTTCTTGGAAATTCTGTAAGATCCCTAGTATCCTTTTTTTTTTTTTTTTTTTTTGAGGCGGAGTCTTGTTCTGTCACCCAGGCAGGAGTGCAGTGGTGTGATCATGGCTCCTCACTACAGCCTTGAACTCCTGGGCTCAAGTGATCCTCCCATCCCAACCTTCAGAGTAGCCAGGGCCACAGGCAGGTGCCACCAGGCCTAGCTAATTTTTGTATTTTTTGTAGAGATGGGGGTCTCACTATGTTGCCCAGGCTGATCTTGAATTCTTGGCCTCAAGCTATCCTCCCACCTTGGCTTCCCAAAGTGCTGAGATTACAGGTGTGAGCCACCACTTACTACTTTAATAAATTTCTTTACTTCTTAAATCAGAGTGGGATTGTGTTGTTTGTGGTTTAAAACCCTAACTGTTACGTGGGTGGAGAGAGGCAGGGATCAAAACCACTGAAAATTTTAAAAATTGCTGTTCCATCTTACACTGTATGCTGAGCTAGGTAGCTAGGAATTTCAAATACCCCTATAATTTATTCTTTATATTGTGTTTGTTAGCAATTTGACTGAAAGCTTCTTGAAGGTGGGATTAGGTTATCATTCATATCTTCATTCATTTATTCAATCAGCCAATAAATATTTATCAAATGTCAGCTATGTGCCAGGGAAAAACTGTTTTAACCTGGTATTCTGTCTGGAAGAACCTGTGAACGGAGTTGCCACAAAAGTAGTATTCCTGCAAGGGGCTGCCCCAAAGTGTCCTGATATGGGGCTGGTTGGGAGTTCAAAAACAGAAGCACTAAACACTGGGGTGATCAGTCCAAAGCATTTGTTAGAGGAACTTAGTGCTTCTAAGTTAGTACTTGCAGCAGTCCTCACAACAGGCAGCAAGAGAAAGGGATGGTCTACCTAGGTATGTCTGTAGCCAGGGGATTAGGCATGGCGTTTATCTGTGGGTTTCAGCATTTTGGCCCAGGGCCAGGGCTAGTTTATTCAGTGTTTTGGGCAACAATCTAAACAGCTCTCTCAGTGTCTGGGAATATTCAAGGTCTTGGCTGAGCTTGAAGCTGGCATGGGGAAACATGCAGCTGTCTAGGTAACACGGAGGTCATAGCAGTCTGTGTTAGAGAGAAAGGTGGGGAAACTGGAGGACCCTCTACCTGAGTTTCCCAGAAAACAGAACCTGAGACAAATGACTTATTGGGGAGTGATTCCACAGGGCAGGGATGAGGGGCAGGAAGAACAAATCAAGGGGAAGGGGGAACCAAAACAAAGATGAACTATTGTGTTGGCCACAGCTGTGGGTGACTGGGTGATGGATCCCTTGGGAGATCTGAGGAGCCATGTGAAACGTGTTCATGGACCACCTGTCCCAGGTGGGTGAGGAAGAAGAATCTATCTACTCACTTCTATCAATCATCTGTATTAGCTTCCTAAGGCTGCCATAACAAATTACCTAAACTGGGTGACTTAAAACAACAGACATTTTTCTCTCATAGTTCTGAAGGCCAGAAGTCTGAGACTGAGCTGTCATCAGGGCCTTGCCCCCTCTGCAGGCTCCAGAGGAGGATCCTTTCTTGCCTCTTCCTAGCTCCTGTCGGCTGCTGGCAACCCTTGATATTTATTGGCTCATAGTTGCATTATTGTAATTTCTACCTCTGTCTTCACTTGGCTATCTTTCCTTTGTTTCTGTGTGTCTCTAAATCCCTCTCTTAAAAGGACGCTAGTCATTGGACTTAGGAATTATCCTAATCAAGTATAGCCTCATCCTAACTTGAATACATATGCAAATACCTTGTTTCCAAGTAAGGTCACATTCACAAACACAGGAGTAAGCATGTCAGCATATCTTTTTGAGGGATGCAGTTCAACCACAACACAGTTATTAAAGGTTTTCCCTGCCATGCTAACTCCACCATAGTTTCAGTTTGCAGAGACACTGTATTAGTTCATTTTTACACTGCTGATAAAGACACCTGAGACTGGGTAATTTATAAAGAAAAGAAGTTTAATGGAATCACAGGTCCATGTGGCTGGGAAGGCCTCATAATCATGGCAGAAGGCAAAAGACACATCTTACATGGTGGCAAACAAAAAATAATGAGACCCAGATGAAAGGGGAAACCACTTATTAAACCATCAGATCTCATGAGACTTATTCACTACCACGAGAACAGTATGGGGGAAACTGCCCCCTGCCATGATTCAATTAACTCCTACTGGGTCCCTCCCACAACACATGGGAATTATGGGCACTACAATTCAAGATGAGATTTGGGTAGGGATGTAGCCAAACCGTGTCATTCTGCCCGTGGCCCCTCCCAAATCTCATGTCACATTTTGAAACCAATCATGCATTCCCAATAGTCCCCCAAAGTCTTAACTCATTTTAGCATTAACTCAAAAGTCCACAGTCCAAAGTCTCATCTGAGACAAGGCAAGTCCCTTCGGCCTATGAGCATGTAAAAACAAAAGTAAGTTAGTTACTTTCCAGATACAATGCAGATACAGGTGTTGGGTAAATACAGTCATTCCAAATGGGAGAAATTGGCCAAAATGAAGGGGCTACAGGCCCCATTCAAGTCTGAAATCCAGCGGGGCAGTTAAATCTTCAAGCTCCCAAATTATCTCTGTTTACTCCATGTCTTACCTCCAGGTCATGCTGATGCAAGAGGTGGGTTCCCATAGTTTTGGGCAGCTCCACTTCTGTGATTTTGCAGGGTACAGTCTCCCTCCTGGCTGCTTTCATGGGCTGGCATTGAATGTCTGCAGCTTTTTCAGGTGCACAGTGCAAGCTGTTGGTGGATTTACCATTCTGAGGTGTGGAGGATCATGGCCCTCTCCTCACAGCTTCACTAGGCAGTGACCCAGTAGGGAGTCTGTGGGGGTGCTCCCACCCCACATTTCTCTTCCACACTGCCCTAGCAGAGGTTTTCCATGAGGGCTCCATCCCTGCAGCACACCTCTACCTGGACATCCAGGCACATCCATACATCCTCTGAAATCTAGACAGAAGTTCCCAAACCTCAATTCTTGACTTTATGTACCCAGAGGCTCAACACCACATGGAAGCTGCCAAGGTTTGGGACTTGCACCCTCTGAAGCCACATCCTGAGCTATACCTTGGCCCCTTGTAGCCATGGCTGGAGCAGCTGGGATGAAGGACACCAGCTCCCTAGGCTACACAGCAGGAGGGTCCTGGACCCATTTTTTTCCTACTAAGCCTCTGGGCCTGTGATGGCTTCTGTGAAGGTCTCTGACATGCCCTGGAGACATTTTCCCCATTGTCTTGGTGATTAACATTGGGCTCCTTGTTACTTATGCAAATTTCTGCAGCTGGCTTAAATTTCTCCCCAGAAAATGGGTTTTTATTTTATATCATCAGGCTGCTAATTTTCCAAACTTTTATGCTCTGCTTCCTCTTGAATGCTTTGCCACTTAGAAATTTCTTCTGCCAGATCCCCCAAATCATCTCTCTCAAGTTCAAAGTTCCACAGATCTCTAGGGCAGGGGCAAAATGCCACCAGTCTCTTTGCTAAAGCACAGCAAGAGTCACCTTTGCTCCAGTTCCCAACAAGTTCCTCATCTCCATCTGAGGCCACCTCAGCCTGGATTTTTTTGTCCGTATCACTATGAGCATTTTGGTCAAAGCCATTCAACAAGTCTCTAGGGAGTTGCAAACTTTCCCACATCTTCATGTCTTTTTCCAAGCCCTCCAAATTGTTCCAACATCTGCCTGTTACCCAGTTCCAAAGTCGCTTCCACATTTTTGGGTATCTTTACAGCAGCATCCCAGTCTACTGGTACCAATTTACTATAACAACTCATTTTCATGCGGCTGATAAAGACATATCCAATACTGGGTGATTTGTTAGAAAAAAAAAAAAGGTTTAATGGACTCACAGTTCCACGTGGCTGGGAAGGCCTCACAATCATGGTAGATAGTGAAAGCCAAGTATTACACGGCAGCAGATAAAAGAGAAGGAGAGCCAAGTGAAAGGGGAAACCCCTTATCAAACCATGAGATCTCATGAGACTTATTCACTACCACGCTACCATGAGAACAGTATGGAGGAATCGCCCCCATAATTCAGTTGTCTCCTACTGGGTCTCTCCCACAACACATGGGAATTATGGAAGCTACAATTCAAGATGAGATTTGGGTGGGGACACAGCCAAACCATATTGGAAACTGACATCAAGACAAGAGGCTTCCTGCTTGGCGTGAACAGACAAGCTTTGTGGTGGGAAGTGAGAAGTCCTAGACGTGAACCTAAGGTGGCCAGGCTGTCAGTAGCACCTGTGTGAACCTGTCAGCGGGCACGCTGAATTGCTTGCTGCAGCAGTGGCTGGAATGAGGTGAGGCCAGAAGGATCTGAAGTGGTACATGAGAGGTGTCCAATAGGAAAACTGACAATGATCATGATATGATAGCAGCTGACACTGAGTCCTTCCTGTGTACTAGGCCCTGTGCATTAGATAAATTTTCTCATTTAATTTTCACAACAATCCCATGAAGCAGGTCCTATTGTCTCCATTATACTGATGAATAAGCTGCCATTCAAGAGATATGGCTTGCTTGTGGTCAATCCCTCCTACCTAGAATGTAAGCTCCAGAAGGCCAGAGACTTTGCTCCATGCCTCAGCACCAAGAACAATTCTGGTATACAGTCAGTACTCCATAAATGTTTGCTTTCTGTTTAAATGATGGAGCTGGGATTTGAATCCAGATTATCCAATGCCAACGCCTATGCATTCAGCCTAACTAAGGAATTGGTGATGAGAAGAACACAGAGAGATGCTCTCCCTTTCATGAGCCATAACCCCATTTGGGAGACAGATCTAAATAGGTAATTATAAGTATTCAGTCCTATGTCCATCCTAGCCTGGTGGCAAGCATGCAGTAAGTGCTGCATATACATTTGGTGGGCTGGTGCTGGGCTTGCACACCACAGAATTTGTACTTTCTGCCAAGTCTGGCCCATCCTCAGCAATTACACTCTGGTCTCTTCTGTGAAGTCCAGATTTCGCTTGCCAGATGCATTTCATGACACTAATAAACATTCACACGTACTCGGAGCATTTAGTCAGAAAAAATGGAGCCTAAAAGCTCCATGAAGCAATGTGCTTCCCCTTCTGCAAGCTGAGGAAGCATTAACTGAAACACATGCTCTACAGAAACTGGCTGCACCGTTATTGGAACTGCTGCACCCTCACTCTAACCAATCTATTTTTATTTGAAGCACTTACATTGCATGAAACTGAGCATAGTAACGACAGTCAATAGAGATGTATTTGTTTTTATTTAAACTCATATAAATGTGCTAATGCCAATAAAGGTTTTTTTTTTTTTCTCCCCTGGAAAGTAAGACATATATGGAGGAGATGGAAATTTACACATCCATCAAACCAGGAGGGCCCTTTTTCTCTGACACCATTTTTTGGGTTGCCAGTGATTTATGGTGGCAAACTGAAGATTGAGTTGGGGAAGTGGGGAGGAGGAGAGAAAGAAAATGCATCCATGTGGTTCATTTATCACATTTCCTTTAAAGAACAGAAGAGTTAAGAGTAGAAAGAGAGGACAGAACTGGGGAGTCTAAGCAAGAACTGGATTTGAAGACTAAGAGGGCAGCTAGATCCTTATGATTCTCATTTGCTGTCCAATTGTGCTTTGGAAGCTAGGCAATCGGGTGCAGTGTTGGGGAAATCCCTGGCATCATGAGATCTGGATTTGCTTCTATCTAGCCATGTCACCTTGACCAGGTCTTGGGCTTCCTCACCCCTAACCAGAACACCAGTATTGGCTTGGCTTGCTGGTTAAGATCACAGCTTCTCTAGTGCCAGACTGTGGATTGAAATCCTCACACTGCCATTTACGACTGTGTGACTTTGGGCAAGTGACTTTACCTCTCTGGGCTTTGATTTTCTTCTTGATCTGGGAGGAGATGCTAATGGTGCCTTGATTACAGCCTTGTTTTGAGGTTTAAAGAAATAATGCATATCAAGGACTTAGAACAGGACCTGGCATGTCTCAAGCACTCAATTAATTCTTCTCGTCAGGAGAGCTAATAAGGAAGTAAAAAATTAATTGTGAAAATTGTATCCTAACAACAGCAACAGAAAAGTATTTAGTCCAGAGCCTTTCATCTTGCAGAGGAGGAAACAGACCCAGAGAGGTCTTGAATGTGTTTTCTATTTTTTCTGTAACAAGTCACTGCAACACACATGGCTTTAAACAACACACATTTATTATTTTACAGGTCTGGGTGTCAGAGGTCTGAAATGATTCTTGTTTTAAATTTTAATTTTTTAAAAAACACTTTACTTACTATTACCAGTTTATCATAAAGGATACAAGTCAGGAACAGCCAAATAGAAGAGATGCAGAGGACAAAGCATGAAGGAAGGGGCATAGCACTTCCACGCCCTCTCCAGGAGTGCCACCCTCCCAGCACCTCCCTGTGTTCACCACTTGGTAAGCTCTTGAAACTCTGTTCTACGGGGTTTTGATGGAGGTTCAATTATGAAGGCGTAATTGATTAAGTCATTTGTGGTTAGCTCTATCCCAGCCTCTCTCTCCTCTCCAGTGGTCTAGGGGTAGGGCTGAAGGTCTCAACCCTCCCATCACATTGTTGGTTCCTCTGGCAACAGCCCCCATCCTCCAAGAGTCACCTTGAAATGAGTCTAAAGTCAAGGTGCTGGTAGGGTTGGTTCCTTCTGGAGGTTCCTAGGGAGTCTTGGTTCCTTGGCCCCTCCAGCTTCTAGAGGTTGTTCACGTTCCTTGGCTTGTGGCTGCACCACTCCCCTGTCTGCTCTTGTCGAACTGCCTTCTTCTCTCTCTGATTTCTGCTTCCCACTTATAAGGACTCTTGTGATTATATCAGGTCCACCTGGATAATCTAGGAAACTCTTCCCTCTCAGGATCCTTAGCTTCTTCACATCTGCATTTAAGGTACATAGTCATAGGTTCTTGGGATTAGACTATGAACTTCTTTGGGAGTGGGTCAGTGTTAATCTTCTGCAGGTCCTAAGGTCAATGGCTGGTTAGTAGCATGGAATGATTTTCAGCAAGAGATTACTGGACTTAAATGCTCTTTTCATGTCCTGGTGCTGCCTTGGTTCTTGAGATGACCAGGTGTCCGGCCTGGAAGCATCTGGCCAGGACAACGAGGTATCCTGGAATGTCTGAGGCCTCTTGTCTCAGACCAGTGGCTCCTACATCAGGTTACCTCCCTCCCAGTCAGGAATTCCTAGCTGCCAATGCCTCTCCACTTACTGAAGCTGCAAACTGCCTGTAGTCTAAGTGGCCTGCTAGCTGGGGCCTCAGGGGCATGGGATAGGCAGGCTGGATCCAAAGCCTGGCTGGTGTGAAGCTGGGAATCTGCTATGATACACTGATGGTATGGAGGGTGAGTGGTAGGAAGAAGGAGCTCACTCAGCCTGGGTCTGCTGGGTCAAATGGTGTGGATGGATGGAGCGTGAACAGGAACACAATGGGGACTTGGGAGGGTGATAGAGACAAGTGCTTTAGAGCAGTGTTTTCCAAACCTTAGCAGTGGAGGCTTTTTTATTTTTTATTTTTTAAAAGCATACCCATTAGGATAGCCATTATAAAAAAAAAAAAACTTAGAAAATAACAAGTGCTGGGGAGGATGTGGAGAAACTGAACCCTGTGAATGGTTGGTGGGAGTGTAAAATGGTGCAGCTGCTATAAAAAATATGGAGGTTCCTCAAAAAAATTAAAAATAGTATTACCATATGATCCAGCAATCCCATTTCTGGATATATACCCAAAGGAATTGAAAGCAGTGACATGAACAGATATTTGTACACCCATGTCCATCACAGCATTTTTTTTTAGATAGGATCTCACTCTGAAACCCAGGCTAAAGTAAAGTGGCATTATCATAGCTCACTGTAACCTTGAATTCCTGGGCTCAAGCAATCCTCCCATCTCAGCAACCCCCTCCAAATAGCTGGAACTATATAGGCACATGGCTACCATACCTGGCTAATTTTTTTGTGTGTGTGTTTTTGTAGAGATGGGGTTTCACCCTGTTGTCGGGGCTGGTTTGAACTCCTAAACTCAAGTGATCTGCCTGCCTCAGCCTCCCAAAGTTCTGCGATTACAGGCATGAGCCACCCTGCTTGGTCAGCACTTTTTACAACAGCCAAAATGTGGAAACAACCCAATTAAGCATCGACTGGTGAATGGATAAGTGAAACGGATAAACAACACACACACACACACACACATACACACACCCACAAAATCACACAATGGAATATGATTTAGCATTAAAAAGGAAGGAAATTCTGACACATGCTACAATATGAATGAACCATGATGACATTATGCTAAGTGAAATAAGCCAGTCACAAAAAGACATACTGTACAATTCTGCTTAGAGTAGCCAAATTCCTAGAGACAGAAAGAATGGTGATTTCCAGGAGCTAGGGGGAACAGGGAATGGAGAGTTATTGTTTAATGGGTAGAGAGTTTCAGTTTTTCAAGTTGAAAAATGTGCTGTGGATGGATGGTGACAATGGTAGCAAAACGATACGAATGTACTTAAAAATAGTTAAAATGCTAAACACAACACAATCCCCCACCCTGCCCCTGCCCAAAATCAGGAAGCTAAGATAGCCATAAGTAGAGCTGCTGAGGCTGAAGTGGGATGTGGATGCACACAGCTCCGACTTTTCATCTCCTTTCCACCCTCTGCAGAGGCAGCAAGATATCTACTTGCAACCCTAGAGCTCTTTGGACAGCCCTCGGGAAAACCTGTTTTAAATGCTTGCCAAACTAATTGAGTAATGGACCCTGGCTGCCTGTAACTTACATCCAGTGCACCTTGTTGGCACCACAAATTCTCTTGCTTTTTTGTTCTCAAATGGTCTCTGAGTTGAATGATGGTGGGGAAACACTGCCCCAGGAGAGAAACACAAGCGGTGGTGTGACTCCCAGGCATCCACCTCTGGGCTCCCGAAGTGCCGTGTGGTGGCTGCATCAGGTCACCTGAGCCTCTAAAGGCAGTGAGGCTCTAAGCCTCTGCTCAGGGAGGACAGGATGAGGAGATGCCCAGCAGACTTTTGCTGATAGCTGGATCTTCCCCTATTGCACCTGCCCCCTACGGGAGGTTCTGCCCTCTGAGGGCTCCCTTGCAGGGTTGTCTTAGGAGCAGCTGGGGATTAAGTGGAGGGATGGACACTGTAAGCAGAGACAGCAAGTCTTGCTCTGGTGGCCTCACTTGCGGCTTCACTCTTGGTCCGTGTGTTCCTTGGCCTCATCTCACAGGCTGTGCCCATCAGTCGTTGTGGCCTTTGTGAGTCTGTGGCTTTCTCTTCCTCTGATGTTCATCTCTCCTTTCTTCCTCCTCCTACTCTGACATCTTCTTTCATCTTCTTCCCGCAGCTGGTCCCTGTGGGCAGATAACTTGACCAGACTGGCTGCTGGAAGCTGTCCAAGGCTCAGCTGGAGTGGGCTCTGAAAGGAAAGTGTGGGTCATTAGCTTAGGACGATTGAACAGTCTCTGCTCCCCCTGGTTGCACCTTTTGGCTATTGTGAAAAATGCTGCTGTGAACATGGGTATAAAATTGTCTGGCCATGTTCCTGCTTTCCATTCTTTTTGGGATATGCTCAAAAATGGAACTGCTGGGTCCATATGGTCTAGGCTGCCCCTATGACCACTGAACCAGGCATTGGCTTTAGCAAGTTGGGATGCATGGGGGTTGGTGAGAAGGGATTGGTAATAATAAGAGCCTCTTACCTGTGTAAAAGGGTCAATAAATAGCTGTCACTATGCGGTATGTGGCAAGGCTCATGTGAGTGACACAGACCATAATATTATAGGAAATTGGAGACAAGACCCATTGCCCAAAATAGGCCATATGGGGTAAATGGATGTATTAGTAATCTTTCCATTGTGAGGACAAAAAGGCTCAAGTGAAAAAAAATGTGAGAGGGACGTTATAGCCGGGAAGTCCATATGTAGACTTAACTTGAGGCCTGATCTCTGTTCTCAAGTGATGTCACTGGGGATCTCTGTCTCTCCATCTCTCAGTTCTGCTTTCTCTACATTGGCTTCTTTTCTCCGATTTCTTCTACATTCTCTTTTTCTCTACATTGGCAATGTGGCTTTTGGAAGCTCCAGGCTTGCACCCATCTGCTCAGCAGTGAGGTGGCCAACAGGTTGCTTCTGAGAGACTAGAGGTTTCCTGCAGGACATACATTTGGAAGAATAAAGATAAAAGTTTAAAAAATAGATTGGGTTCAGGTTTTGGATGTTCTTGAATGTCAAGGTAAGCATTTGGGCTTTGGTGAGGGTTTTTGAATAGGAAAGTGACCTGGTTAAATTGGCATCTGGGGAAACTAGTATTGGTACAGTGAAATTTGAACTAGAGAAGTGAGGGGTGGGGATTGAATGACCATTGAGAAGGAAGCTATAGATCTCTAGGGGTGAGTGGAGAGCTTGGAGTGACCGTAGAGCATTGACCATCCACTGTTCTTCTGGGACTGGCATGGTTTGTGAGAGGCATAGCCAGGGGCTAAGTGAATACTAAAGCTGGAGTAGGTGGCGGTGGGTGGATGATGGATGAAGATGTGGGTGGAGGGATGACTGGCTGGGTGAATAATAGATGGAAGTTGTGTAGAGAGAATATACACACATGAGGATCCCCAGTGAGGATATAATGAGTGAAGTTCCGCCTTCACTCAGGTAGGCATATCAGAAAGGAAGGAGACTTTTTTTTACAGTTGCTGATCCCAGCCAGCCAGTGAAGTACCCATCACCTCCAAGAGTTCCCCTTTTTCTTACTGCAGATGTAACCCACAAATCAGCAAAAATTAGGGCCCAATACTCTCCAACTCTGACCTGCTTTGCATCTCACATATCAGGTTATTGTTTCTGCTAGAAAATTTTAGAGTGTCTTGCCTTATCAGGGAAATCCTGAGTCTTCATATGACTTGTGTTAGGAGAGGTTGGCACCAACGAATATTTTCCTGTCGGCCACAGGAGGTTCTATTGTATCTCGTGTGAGGCTGATTGGTGGGGAGGGATATTTGGCATTCATAAATCTAAAACAAAGTAATTGAGTGTTTACCACATATTAAATCTTGTGGTAAGTACTGAGACCAAAAGATTAAAAAAGTGAAATAACATTTGTGATTCCTTTGATGGTAATGAACAGAAAGCAACCCTGGCAAATATAAGCCAAACTGGCAATTAATAGGAAGGATCCTGGGGTGGTTTCCAGGATCAACAGAAAGGGAGACTAGCCAGATGTCTGGAAGAGCAGGAGCCAGACCTGATAGGTGCCCCCAGTGCCCCTTATCAGGAGTTTTTAAGGGACTCCAAAGATCTCTAGCCTTTTATAGCTCCTTAAGACTTAAATCCCCCGAGAGAGAACCTAATTGGCTCAGGCTTGAATCAGGTGTCTCTCTTGGGAATGCTATGCCATGCCTAGGAGGTTAAAGGGTCATGAAGCAAAGACACAACTGCCCTTAGGAAACGGACCATCCCCAGAGAAAAGAAAAATAAACCGCTATTGTAAGCCAGGCAGCCACCCAAATTGATATTTACTATAAAAGCCTCTATTCCTGAAGCTTCCAAACTAGTTGCATCCATTCTTGGTCTGGGAAAAATAGAGAAGGCTGATCCGATACTCCTCTTGATACCTCAGTGTTCACACCTGTGCATTGGGTTGTCCCCTCTCTTGGCAGGAAATCATTTGCTCCAGGCATCTGGAGATGCTCATCCCATCTCTGAGCAAACAAGGCACAGGGACCTATTTCATTGCTTTCTAGGCTACTCACAAGGCTGGCAAATCCCATACAGTGCATGGATACCAAAGGGGGCTACCTGGGTATTGTCCAAATTTCCTTAACAGCTCCCCTTCAGGATGTTTTGCAATGGCATCAGCAGCAGGTGTACCTGCAAAGGCTCCTCCACCATTCCTTTTTACTTACAGTCACTTAAATTTGTGGTCATCTGGTTTTATTCCCCCTTCTGGATAGAGTTGGTGATTGGTGCTTCTGTTGTAAGTGGGTCAGAACCTAAATAGGTCATCTTGGTTTCCTAGATGTTGTAATCGTGAAATGAACTGGGCAAGGGAGGGTTAGGGAGAAAAGTCTAACTGGCATCAGGAGGGAGAGGGAAGGTGTGCTTGGAGCTCAGGGTCCTGCTTTTAGGGATGTGAAACCTCGGTGAGAGGTGTTAAGGATCCCTAAGTGAATTGATGGAGAAGTGGCTGTGGGCTTTGAACCAAGTGGAAGATGGTGTGTGCGAGAGCAACCCTGCATCTGTCTGACCTCATCTGTGAAATGTGATAAGAACTGACACGGATCCTGGATCTTTCAGAGGCTGGAAATACATGGGAGAGGGTAGAGGCAGGAGGAGGGATATGAGAGGTGGTTATGGGCCAAATTATGTCCCCTCCAAATTTGTATGTTGAAATTCTATTCCCTGGTACCTCAGAATGTGACTATTTGGGCATAGGGTCTTTAAAGGGGTAATTAAGTTAAAATGAGGTCATTAGAATGTGCCTAATCCATCATGACTGTTGTCCTTATAAGAAGAAGAGATTTGGACACAGACACATTTGAAGGCAAGACCATATGAGGACACAACCATCCATAAGCCAAGAGAGAGACTTGGAAGAACCAACCCTGCCCACCCCTTGATCTTGGATGTCTAGCCTCCAGAATTAGGAGAAAGCAAATTTCTATTTTTTAAGCCACCAAGTCTGTGTCATTTTGTGATGGCAGCCCTAGAAAATTAATACAGGGGCCCTGTGTGAGGTTGTATTCCTCTGTGCTTCTTTACCCATGGAGCTAGTTTTTTCAGTCCTCTAAGTTTTTTGCATTGGCCTCTGTTCTGGGAATTCACTGGCTCAGAACTTCTGGGGGCAGCTTCTGCCTTGATCTTCAGGCTCCTTTCTCTTTGGCTTAAGGAACTTTTTCCTATTTGACAACTGAGGCAACTGGGAGAGATTGTTCAGGGCTGACCTCAAGTTGAACCATGCAACACTTCCTCATCCTCCTTCTCTGCATTCCTGGCATTCTTTCAACTGTCCTCCTATATGGGGATGGCCAGGTCACCTCATTTTTGTAGGCAGAGAGACTAGAACTATGAAGGTATCTCACCTGTCAGTGAGCTGGAGACCTCTTTGAGCCCCTAGACTCAGTGTGGTGAGCTTAGAAGATTACTTTGAGGGCCGGGCGCGGTGGCTCAAGCCTGTAATCCCAGCACTTTGGGAGGCCGAGATGGGCGGACCATGAGGTCAGGAGATTGAGACCATCCTGGCTAACATGGTGAAACCCTGTCTCTGCTAAAAAAAAAAAATACAAAAAAACTAGCCGGG
>NW_012116265.1:15626582-15642240 GCF_000951035.1 Colobus angolensis palliatus | reverse complement strand
CTAGCTTTTTTTTGTATTTTTTAGTACAGACGGGGTTTCACCGTGTTAGCCAGGGTGGTCTCGAACTCCTGACCTCGTGATCCGCCCGTCTCGGCCTCCCAAAGTGCTGGGATTACAGGCTTGAGCCATCTTATAATTTTTTTTGGTCTGATTTGGTATCTGGATAATGCTGGCTTCATAAATGCTATGGGAATTACTCCCCCCCACCTTCAGTCTTATAGAAGAGTTTGTATATATAATAATTAGCAGTATTTCTTTCCTAAATGTTTGGTACATTTTATCTTTGAAGCCATCTGGGCCTGTTTTCTTTGTGGGAAGATTTTTAACTACAAATTTAATTCCTTTAATACATAAAGGGCTATTCAGATTAATTATTTCTTCTTGAATGAGCTTTAGTAGTTTGTGTCTTTGAAATAATTTGTCCATTTTATCTAAGTTGGTGAATTTATTAGCATAAAGTAATTTATAATATTCCTTTATCATTTTAATATCTATAGAATATATAATGAGGTCATCTGTCTCTCTCATTCCTGATATTGGTAATCTGTATCTTCCCTCTTTTTTCCTGATCAGTCTGATGAGTTTTATGAATTCCTTCAAAGAACCAGCTGTTGGTTTTTATTGATTTTATCTTTTATACCTTTTTTATCGTTCATGTATGCTTTACTCTATTACCTTGTCTCTTTGCTTGCTTTAGGTTTAATCCTCCTTGCTTTATTTAGTTTGTTAAGGCAAAAGCTGAGGTCATTGATTTAGTTAGGTTTTTTTTTTCTTTCCTGATATAGGCAAGTACTAAGTACTGCCTTGGTGGCATCCCACAAACTTTGATACGTTTGATTTTCATTTTCATTCATTTCTAAATACTTTCTATTTTCCCTTTTGATTGCTCTGTTGACCCATGGGTTATTTGGAGGTGTGCTATTTAGTTTCCAAATGTTTGAGTATTTTTTAGATATTTCTTAACACTATGCATGACTCAAATCCTTTAAAATTTATTGAGGAACATGTTTTATAACATAGAATATGGTTTATCTTGGTTAATGTTCTGTGTGCATTTGAAAAAAATGTGTATTCTGCCATTGAGTAGAGTGTTCTTTAAATGTTAGTTAGGTCAGGTTGGTTGATAATGTTCAGGTCTTTCATATTCCTATTGATTTTTTGTCTATTTATCTTATCATTATTGAGAGAAGTATGAAATCTCTGACTATAACTGTTTTCATCTATTCTTGCAGTTCTATAAGCTCTTCATGTATTTTGAATCTCTGGCAATATTATTTGAATAATAATATCATTAATAATAATAATATGGCTATTATTAATAGTCAAATATTATTATTTGACTCTCTGGCAATATTATTTACTCTGAAATTTACTTTGTCAGATATTAATATAGCCACTCATACTTTCTTTTTATTAGTGTTAGCATGGTATACCATATTCCATCTTTTATTGTTTAGCCTATTTCTGTTTGTATATTTAAAGTGCATTTCTTGTAGGCAGCATACAGTTGCTTTTTAAAAATCCAATCTGACAATCTCTGACTTTCAGAATAAATGGTTTTTAGACCATTTATATTTAATGTGATTATTATTCTGAGATATAGCTAAGTTACTTGAAAACAGTGTGATCCTTTAAGGTCTTACTTTTTTTTTTTTTGAAATGTAATGGCACAGTCTCAGCTCACTGCAACCTCTGCCTCTCAGTTCAAGCAATTCTGTCTCAGCCTCCTGAGTAGCTGGGATTACAGGTGTGTGCCACCACGCCCAGCTAGTTTTTGTATTTTTAGTAGAGATGGGGTTTCCCCATGTTGGCCAGAGTGGTCTCAAACTCCTGACCTCAGGTGATCCACCCACTTCACCTGCCAACTCCCCACATAGTCAAAAATCTATGTGTAACTTTTGGCTTTCCAAAACCTTAACTACCAATAGCCTACTGTTGACTGGAAGCCTTATGGATAACATGAACAGTTAAATCACACATATTTTACATGTTGTATGTATTACGTACTGTATTCTTACAATAAAGTAAGCTAGAGAAAAGAAAGTGTTATTAAGAAATCATAAGGAAGAGAAAATATATTTACTATTCGTTAAGTGGAAGTAGATCATCATAAAGATCTTCATTCTCATTGTCTTCATGTTGATTAAACTGAGGAAAAGGAGGAAGAGAATGGATTGGTTTTTGTCTCAGGGGTGACAGTGGAAGAAAATCCATGTATAAGTGGACTGGTGCAGTTCAAACACATGTTCAAGGGTCAACCTTGTTACACAGGACTTGAGCAGTGTTTAGTCTAGGGCACGGGTCCCCAAACTGCAGGCTTTGGATCAGTAGTGGTTCATGGCCTGTTACGAACCGGGCTGCACAGCAGGAGGTAAGTCATGGACCATTATCAGCAATGGTAAGCATCACCATCTGAGCTCTGCCTCCTGCCAGATCAGTGGCATTAGATTCTCATAGGAGAATGAACCCTATTGTGAACTGCACATGTGAGGGATCTAGGTTGTGCGCTCCTTACGAGAATCTAACTAACGCCTGATGATCTGAGGTGGAACAGTTTCATCCAAAAACCATCTGCCCTTACTGCCCCCAATTTGTGGCAAAAATTGTCTTCCACAAAACTGGTGCCTGGTGCTGAAAATGTTGGAGACTGCTGGTCTAGGGCCAATTATTCCCCACTACTGAGTATTCTCAGTAAGACACTTCAGAAAGACCCTTCTAGGTATTCTACTCAATGTCCTATGAATTCTGGGCTTTTCTGGTCTGGCTAATGGGAACAGGCTCTATTCCCATCCCTGAGTGAGTGTTGGGTCCTGTTTCCTCTAATCCATTTGAGCAGTTATTTCCCTATCCTCTGTTAAGTTTCCTCTCTTACATGAAGACTTGAGGGGGACCCTTTGGAGATCTCTAGTGTTCTCTCTCTTTGAGGCTGTCTTCTCTCTGATCATCTGACTTGCAGATAATAGCTGCCTTAGTCTCCCCAGACTCTCAGCTGTCTTGTCAACTCAGGGAGTCTGCTGGGTCCCACTTGCATCAGGGCCTGGAAATTTTCTCAAGGTGGTAAGCTGGGGATAATCTTAGGGCTTATCTCATTTGTTTCTGCTCTCTCAGGGATCACTGGCTTTTGTGTCCATTTTCTCCTTATATATTTTCTGGTTTCCTAGTTATTTCAGTGACAGGGTAAATCTGCTTCCTGTTATTCCATCTTGGATAGAAGCAGAAGCCTTAGATAACTTCTTTTTTCTTTAAAAGAATACTGTTTTTTAAACTGCATTTGAACACCTTAAAGGGGGCTTATGTTCTCAATGTACCACTCCCTGACATTTCCTAGTTAATTATTTTGGCTCACTTCTTTCATTTGTGTTCCTTGCTGGTCCTTTTAGTCATTTTAATTTACAACCCTTTAAAGACATGAGACATAGTTTTGGTGATGATGGGTGTGGTAGAGTATAGACAGGAGGTTCCATGAGTGGGGATAGCAACATGATATTTTAATCTTTGTATTCCTAGTGCCTTGTACACATACATGTTTATTAAATGAAAAAAGAAAGGATCAGGAAAATCTGACTTATTGCTTGGTTGGGCCAATAGATTTCTGGACTTTTAGGTAGATATTTCTAAATGCCCTCCAAAATGTTTGCAGTAATTTATACTTCCACCAACTCTGTGTGAGATCATTACATATTTAAAAATATTGTTGCATTCTTCTGTAAGTCTTTTCTCCTTCAAGTTAAACCACTTGAGCTCTGAGTAGGTTGAAGTTATGGACTTAATGTTTGTGTCACCCTAAATATATTGAAGCCTGAATCCCCAATGTGATGGTATTAGGAGGTGGGGCCTTTGGGAGTAATGAGATCAAGAGGGTGGAGCCATCATGAATGGGATTAATGCCCTTGTAAGAAGAGACATGAGAAAGATGATCTCTTTCTCTGCCATGTGAGGATATAGCAAGAAGGTGGCTTTCAAGCTAGAAAGAGAGCCCTCACACAAAATCCACTGACACTGTGATCTTAAACTTCTACCCTTCAGAACAGTGCTACCGAAACACCAGGGGTTTGGTCTATGTCCTGCTGCTTGCTGCACAGAAAGTCAATCAGTGAGACAACAATTATTGCCAAAAAAGAAGGTTTTAATCAGGTGTTGCAGCTGAGGAGATGGGAGATCAGTCTCAAATCCATCTCCCTTACCCAGTAAAATTAGGGGTTTATATATCAGCACAGAAAAGTAATAATGTGTAGGAAAAAAGGAACTCAGGAGGGGTAAGGAAGCAGTCATGATGAATGAGGGGCCTGGTGTCTCATTGTCCAGATGCCGTGATCTGTTGAGCTTCAGTTCTTTGATAGTTTTGGTGAGGCCTGAGGGTCCTTTTCTCAGGAAGAAACTCAGAAAAAACAAGTGTAAGTTGCAAGCTTTAATACCAGAAAGGTCAATTTCTATGTTTATCCAAAAAAAATCCTGTCTATGGGACTGTTGGGTCAGTTTCAACAGTAGGGAATGAATTTTTTTTGTTTGAGCTGCTCAGTCTGTGGTATTTTTGTGGTAACAGCCCCAGCCAGTGTCGACAGGTAGTGTAGAAGATGCAGAAGGTTTATTGCCGTGTCCCCTTGGCTCACTGAGGTCACTTTAATGTAGTTCCTGGACATGGTGTCTCCTCTCTCTGCCTTCAGAATTCTCCAGCCCAATAAGCATACCACTTACTTGCAGAAGATGGAAATGCTGCCAAAATGACCTGCCAGAATGTCCTTCAACCAATGCGGGATGAGAGTTGGTGGATCAATATCCCAGCTCCCTCCTCCAGTGGGGGATCAATCCTGCTATGTGTTTTAAACAATCCCTCAGAGGTTCCTGGGGCAGGATTGAGCCCCAGTTTTCCCACAGTGGTGACCTGCTCCTTAACGTATCTTTAATTGGGATTCCTTCCCTCCCTGTTTCACTTCTTTAGGCCTTTACTGTGCTTCCTGGGATTATCTCCCAGATAAACTATGTGTACCACAGTTTCTGTCTCTGAGTTGGCTTTGAAGGAGTCCAAACTAAAAGAGATTGTTTTGGTAAGGAACTTTCCTAGGACTAAGAGCATCTGGCTGTGCTGTCCCTGCCCCTCATCCCAACACAAACACCTAAGTATGGTAGGGGAGGTGGCTGGAAAAGGGGCTTGGCTGGAAGGCTGGGTTGCCAGTGGGCCCCTATCCATAGCAGCCATGTTGACACCCTTTCTGTGTTTCTAAAGATGGGCAGATCTGTGCATCTTGGATGAGGTCTGGCTGGGTGCTCGCTCCTCAGGTGCCCTTGGTATGTTCAGATACACAGGTGTTGACACTGAGGACTGCAGTCAAGGAGAGGTGTGGTGGGACCGAGACATGCCACTGGGCTCGATTATTTCACTTGCTGCTTGGAACAAGGGTTCTCATTTCTAAGTCATCATTTATCAGAACTTCAGTAAATCCTTTTGTGTGCAAATCTGTAGGAGAACCGACAGATACCCTGTAAGCTCTTTGAGTCAAGGTCTGTGTCTTACTTTCATTTTTCTTTTCTTTTCTTTTTTTTTTTGAGATGGACTCTCACTCTGTTGCCCAGGCTAGAGTGCAGTGGCACAATCTCGGCTCACTGTAACCTCTGCCTCCCGGGTTCAAGCAATTCTACCGCCTCAGCTTCCCAAGTAACTGCAATTACAGGCACATGCTACCACACCCAGTTAATTGCTGTGTTTGTAGTAGACAGGGTTTCACCTTGTTGGCCAGGCTGGTCTCGAACTCCTCACCTCAGGTCATCTGCCCACCTCAGCCTCCTGAAGTGCTGGGATTACAGGCGTGAGCCACCCAGTGTATGGGTCTTACATTCTTAGTACCTTTTGTAATTTAATTTTTCTTGAATAGGTAATATAATTTTTGTGGTTCAAAATCTTCTTCTCCCTCCTGCTCTCTTCCACTCAGTTTCAACTCCAGCCCTACCTGAGGCACTTCTGTAACTTATTTAAATAAGCTTCTAGAGTTTCTTTATGCTTATGCACATATGAATCAATTCTTATACTCTGCCATCCCACTCTGCTTCATAATAAAAATTATTATACAGCATCTAATTTTCTGCTTATTTCTCCTTGTGATATATCTCAGTGATACTTTCATATCTGCGGATAGGAAGCATCTTTATTCTTGAATAGCTTCATAGAATTTCATAGTGTAGATGTACCATAATTTATTTAGCCAATCCTTATCAATGGTGATTTGGGTTGTTTCCAATCTTTTGCTATTACTTCAATGAATAACTTTGTTCATATGTTATTTTGTGCACATATATTCATATTTATAGAATAAATTCCTAGAAATGGAATTGTAGATCATAGAGCTTATTCATTTATAATTTTGGTAGGTTTTACTCAGTTGTCCTCAGTCAGGGTTGTATGAGCATATATTATCACTAGGAATGTATTAGGGTACCTGTTTCTCTATTTGTTCACCAACAAAGTACATAAATGATCAAATTGTTGGAGTTTTGCCAAACTGATGGGTGAAAAATGGCATCATAATATATGTATTTTAATTTTTATTTCTCTTATTTATATATTTAATTTATATAAATTTGAATTTCTTTTTTTGTGAATGCTGTAATATTTCTTTTTCCATTTTTAATGGACTTTATTCTTACCTATTCTCATGGTCCTTTTTCCTACAGATTTTGATAGTTCTTTATGTCTTATGAAGATAAAGTTTTTATGGCGTGAGTGAAAAATTTTTTTGCTGTTTATTATTTGTCTTTGACTCTGCTTATGGGTTTCTTTGTGCTAGGAAGAAGTTATTTTCATTTTTAATGATTTCTTATGTAGTCATATTTATCAATTTTTATAAAATGCCTTTTAGATTTTTAAGCATAGTTAGCAAAGACATCTTCTACTCTAACTTGGTATCCTTAACATAGTGCCAAGAGCAGTTTGTTTCTTACGAATGTTATAATTAATAGGTAAACGAGGCCCTTCTCCATGTATTTTTATTCTAAAATCTCTGCTTCCCCCTCCCTCCAACTTCAAATTAGGCAATTTGATCAGGTCAGCAACAGTAACTCATACTCAGTTGTGACTAATTGGTGAATTAACTTTCCCAAAAGACATTTCTATTTTAAATAAGAAACTGAGTCAATTGAACTGACTTCCAAATTGCTGGAAAGTCGGAAAACTTGGGAAAGCCATCAGGGACACTCCATAAGTGGCAATGATGGCTGTTTCATACTCCCGGCTCCTGTTTCCTCATACCACCAGTCTAGGATCCCAAGAAAAACTCCACTTGGGATGGGAAATGATTCTTCCATTTTGGACTCCATTTCTGAACATAGTAGCTGTGATGTTTATATGGACTGGTGTCAGTTGGAAAGTAGGGAGGTTGGGCAGCATTGGGTAAAAATGATTAAACTGAATTTGTCTTTTGTGTTGCAGTCTGTCTGTCTCCTTCCTCCTCCTCCTCCTAATCCTTTCCCCTAGTCCAGGGGACCAGTGGAAGTTATTGGATAAGAGGTGCATGGCAGTAAGACAATTTTGTGGAGTTCTACTAAGGAAGGAAACTCCGTTTTCACCTGGGCCCATAGTCTGTCACTAATTGGCTGTATGATTATATATAAATTGCTTGATCTCCCTGCCCTCAGTTTCCTGACTTTATAAAATGAGAGGGAAGGACATTAAAGACCTTAAAATGTTTAGGCTTTCAAGTCTGGCAGTTCAAGGTACTTGAGTTCTCTTGGCTGAGGGTTGTTGGGAAGGAAGCTTAAAGTCCTCCCAGATGCTTCATGCTCTTGTTCCTCAAACCTTACCCCTCAATGACCCCAGAGGGCTTAATCAGTCTCCACATCTGCTTCTACTCCCTGTCCCCTACCTCCAGTTCCCTCACTGAGGCTGAGCCTCAGTAGAGTCAGATGCAGGCATACCTCGGACATATTATGAGTTCAATTTCAGGTGACCACTGTGAAACTAATATTGCAGTAAAGTGAGTCACACAAACCTTTTGGTTTCCCAGTGCATATAAAATTATGTTTATATTATAGCATAGTTTATTAAGTGTACAATAACATTATATCCAATAAACAATGTACATATCTTAATTAAAAAATACTTTATTGCTAAAGGATGCTAATGATCATCTGAGCCTTTAGCGAGTTGTAATCTTTTTGCTGGTGAAGGGTCTTGCCTGGATATTGATGGTTGCTGACTGATCAGGGTGGTGGTTGCTGAAGGCTAGGGTGGCTGTGGCAATTTCTTAAAATTATGCAGCAATAACATTTATAGTATCAATTGACTCTTCCTTTCATGGAAGATTTCTTGGTAGCATGCAATGCTGTTTTATAGCATTTTACCCATAGTAGAACTTCTTTCAAAATTGAAGTCAGTCCTCTCAAATCTTGCTGCTGCTTTATCAACTAAGTTTATGATTTTTATTTATATTCTATATCCTTTATTGTCATTTTGACAATGCTCACAGCATCTTCACCAGCAGCAGATTCTGTCTCTCTCTCTTTCCTTTTTTTTTTTTTTTTGAGATGGAGTCTTGCTCTGTCGTCCAGGCTGGAGTGCAGTGGCATGATCTCACTTCACTGTGACCTCCGCCTCCCGGGTTCAAGTAATTCTCCTGTCTCAACCTCCCAAGTAGCTGGGATTATAGGTGTCCACCACCATGCTCAGCTATTTTTTTGTATTTTTAGTAGAGATGGGGTTTCACCACGTTGGCCAGGCTGGTTTTGAACTCCTGACCTCAAGTGATGCACCCGCCTTGGCCTCCCATAGTGCTAGGATTACAGGCATGAGCCATTGAGCCTGACAGTAGATTCTATCTCAAGAAACTGCTCTCTTTAATCATTCATAAGAAGCAACTCCTCATCTGTTAAAGTTTTATCATGAAATTATAGCAATTCAGTCACATCTTTGCGGTCCACTTCTAGTTCTATTTCTCTTGTTATTTCTACCTCATTTGTAGCGACTCCCTCCACTGAACCCCTCAAAGTCATCCATGAGGATTAGAACCAACTTCTTCCAAACTCCTGTCAATATTAATATTTTGACCTCCTATGAGCCACAGTTGTTCTTAATAGCATCTAGAATGGTGAATCCTTTCCAAAAGGTTTTCAACTTACTTTGCCCAGGTCCATAAGAGGAATTAACAGACATGAAAACATTAATTTCCATGTCTGCTAACACAACATCCATTCTGCAGTCCATGGATCAATGAATAATTTTGACTTTCAAGTCTTAATCTTTAAGAAATGTAAATCCCAACTACTCAGGAGGCTGAGGCAGGAGAATCACTTGAACCCGGGAGGCAGAGGTTGCAGTGAGCCAAGGTCATGCCATTGCACTCCAGCCTGGGCAACAGAGCAAGACTCTGTTAAAAAGAAAAGAAAAGAAAAGAAGAGAAAACATTAATTTCCTTGAACATCTCTATCAGAACTCTTGGATGACTAAGTGCATTGCCAGTGAGCAGTACTATGTTGAAAGGAGTCTTTTTCCTTAGGACTAGATCTCAACAGTGGGCTTAAAATATTCAGTAAACTATGGTATAAACAAATGTACTGTCATCTAGGCTTTATTGTTCTTTTTCTGGATCCCAGGCAAATTATATTTAGCATAATTCTTAAGGGTCATAGGATTTTCAGAATGATAAATGAGTATTAGCTTCAATTTAATGTCACCAGCTGCATTAGTCCTTAATAAGGGAATCAGCCAGTCCGTTGATGCTTTGAAGCCAGGCATTGGCTCGGTGTGGTGGCTCACACCTGTGACCCCACCACTTTGGGAGGCTAAGATGGGCAGATCACCTGAGGTTAGGAGTTTGAGACCAGCCTGGCCAACATGGTGAAACCCCATCTCTATTAAAATACAAAAATTAGCTGGACATGATGGTGCACATCTGTAGTCCCAGCTACTTGAGAGGCTGAGGCATGAAAATCGCTTGAACCTGGGAGGTGGAAGTTGCAGTAAGCCAAGATCACACTACTGTACTCCAGTCTGAGTGACAAGAGTGAGACTCAAAAAAAAAAAAAAAAACAAAAAGAAGAAGAAGAAGAAACCAGGCATTGACTTCTCCTCTGTAGCTGTGAAAGGCCTAGATCATGTATTCTTCCAGAATAAGGCTGTTTCATTTACATTGAAAATCTGTCTAGTGCAGCCACCTTCATCAATAATCTTAGCTAGATCTTCTGGATAACTCATAGCTTCTCTATCAGCACTTGCTGCTTCACCTTGCAGTTTTATGTAATAGAGATAGCTTTTTACCCTTAAACCTTGTGAACCAACCTCTGCTAGCATCAAACTTTTCTTCTGTAGATTCCTTACCTCTCTCAGCCTTCACAGAATTGATGAGAGTTAGGCCCTTGGTCTGGATTAAGCTTTGGCTTAAGGAAATGTTGTGGCTGATTTGACCTATTCAGACCACTCAACGTTCTCCATATCAGCAGTAAGGCTGTTTTGCTTTCTTATTCATGTATTCACTGGAGTAGCACATTTAATTTCCTTCAAGAACTTTCCCTTTGCATTCACAGCTTGGCTAACTCTGGTGCAAGAGACCTGGCTTTTGGCCTATCTTGGCCCTTGACAGGCCTTCCTCACTAAGCTTAATCATTTCTACCTTTTGATTTAAAGTGAGAGATGTATAATCTTCCTTTACTTGGACACTTAGAGGCCATTGTAGGGTTTTTATTTAGGCTAATTGCAATATTGTTGTGTCCCAGAGAATAGGGAGGCCTGAGGAGAGGAAGAGTGATAAGGAAACAGAGAAGTCTAAACACATGCAATGTTTGTCAATTAAGTTTGCCACCTTGTGTGGACATGGCTGGTGACACCCCCAAACAAATACAAAATTAACATCAAAGATCTTTGATCACAGATTTACAAAAGTTTGAAATATTTGATAATGATCAAAATGGAAGACAAGGAATGAGCATGCACTGTTGGAAAAATGACATAGACTTGTTCTATACAGGGTTGCCACAATTTGTAACGAACACACTATTTGTGAAGTACAGTAAGCAGAGCACAAGAAAACAAGGTATGCCTGTAATCCTGTGACATGCAATAAAATAAGGTATGCCTGTAATCATTTGTTTATATAATTGCAAGTGAGTAGTTTATGTACTTCTTTGCGTTTTTTAATTTGTAGTTTCACTGGGTTACAATTAGGGACTGAAAGTTTCAACCGGACTATCAATCTCCTTGGTATATTTTGTGCTTGAATATTTAAACAATCTTTTTTTAAAGAAATAAATAATTGTATGGGGTCTTGGCTGCTGGTCTCTTCCCTCTTCTTTATCTCCCGGTATTGCAGAGATTCAGTGCTGCTGACGCTATAGCTTCAAGTTACAGAGCGTTTTTCATAACAGTGGGTTTTATAAATAAGCTACATCTATTTTGTTCACATGTCAGCTCTTGAGTTCCTGGGAAGCCAGGAAAACACAGAGTTGCTGCAGTTATCTGTGACTATTTCCCGTAGGGGCGGGAAAGGCCAGTTCTTGGCATTGGCTATAGGGCCTTTGCCGCTATCAATCCTGTAGGAGAAGTAGAGTAGGAAAGTTGAGTTTTGCCTGCTCTGCTCTACTCTTGTTGGTGTGGAATATTTCCAGGGTTAGGATTAGGATAGCAGGTACCTCTGAAAGAGAAAAGTTTTCCCCAGCGTCACTGGCCAATTGGGTTTCCTGGTTTTGCTGCCTAAATCCATAGACTTTAAGACAATCTTCGTTGAACTCTTATGTACAAAACTCTTATGTACAAAACGCTTTGGTCTTGTGGGAGATAGCTCCTGTGAGTTTCTGTGGTGCCAGTATTCTGTTCCTAGAAATACGCACCGTGATGCCCACTCTCTAGAACTGAGACTCTGCTGTGGGGTCTGTCTCCAGATCTTAGGCTTAAGGGGAGAACATGCTGGTGGCCCCTCTCTGACTTCCCCAGAAAGAAGGGAGGAGGGGATGTACCTAAGGGGGCAGATTTGTGCTTAAGTGATAGCAGGACCCAAAGAATACGCCCCTTCCTGGGTAGAAACAGAATGATTGCCACAAGGTTGGATTATGGCTGGCATTTTAGTGGCTAAAATTTACAAATCGCATTGGGAACACGAGAGATTATTATCTCCCAGCAAGCCTGGGGCATATTCCCTTTGACACACATGCATATAGGATGCCAGGCAAACAGCATCTCTTGTTGCTGGGTCTATAACTTCTCCCTGGATCCTCTTCAAATATTTGTTGAAGGCAGGTATTGGTGCGGCTGCAGGCCTGTGAACCATGGAGTGCTTCTGGAGATATTCTCAACGCAGAGAAGCAAGAGGTTATGTGAGGGCTGGGGTGTTGGTTTCTTCCCTCTGGTGGGCAAGTGGTTAAAATCATCTGAAATTCTGTGTGCTGAGTAGCTTTAACCCAAGAGTTCAGAGGTTGATAGATTCCCTGACTCCTGTTCATAGGTAGCCTCAAAAACCTCACAGCAAACCCTCAAATGGGTCTGTGCTTAGGGATGAATGCACAGACTGTCCAGGGTTAGCAGTTTCTTCACCCTGAGAGTCAGTACATCCTGCTGAGGTATATAGAGTTAAACGGTATAAAAACAGAACTTTGCAAGGCCTTTGCTAGCAAACGTAATGTGTTAAAGTATGTAGTATTTCCCAAGCCTACCTAACCTTGGTCATAAACGTCTTTTTCTTTCTTTCTTTTTTTTTAAAGGAGCATCACAAGGGTTTTATATTCTGCAAACTACATCGGGAAACAGCAATCTTGTTGACTTGGAGTGAATTAATGGTAGAATCAAGGCTTCCTAACCCATGGGCTTTCCACCTTCATTCTTGTTACTCAAAGTGTGGCCCGTGGACCTGGAAATTGGTTAGAGGTGCAGAATCTCAGACCCCACCCTAGAGCTACTGAATCAGAGTCTGCATGTTAACGAGATCCCAGGTGGCGGGTGTGTACACTGAACACTGACATGCCCTGCCCTGCTCCGTGCTGCTGCCTTTCTGCTTCAGAACCTTCCACCCCCCTGGACTCAGAGGTCCAAGGTGAGAGTCTCAGGGCAGTGACAACCATTGTGCTAGGTTTGGGTTTGGATAGGGGAGATTTCTGGGCCTTCTGGTCCTATTGAGGTGTCTTCCTCTTGGCTTCCAGATGGCAGTAATAATTTATGTTAGGGAGAGAAGCCAGCTCTATAAAAAGATTCAGAAGTAATAGAAAAAAATTGTGAGACCATGGGAAAGATATAAAGCAATATATTAAGCCCAGAAGGATGAGGTCCCTGAGTGGGTAAGCACAGACAAAATTAGAAGGAATTTTAGGCAAATTTATGCCAAAGGCTGTGCTGTATGTGGGGAGGGTGGTGGAGCGATGCCCCAAGGCCTCCACCCTCATCCCCTCTGACAGGAGCCTGGGAGAGGAGCCCAAAAGACATCATTTTTCAGCTGAGTGTGAGAAGTCCCTGCCAGATCAGATGTTCAACTTTAAAACAAATGGAGGAAAAACGATCAAATGCAGTCAACTAGAAAAATCCGCTTTTCCTATTTCATAAAAAGCAAGAGCCCATATGATAAACCCTCCCTTGGCACATGTTAGAGATTTCTTTATTCTCTCTTTGCTTGCAGCCAATTCTGCCACACCCATCTGGTGGCCTTGCTGCAGCAATTCATTTGTACCAGGTCAGCACGCAGGTTCCAGTCCAGTGGGTCTAGGGCTGTATTCTAGCATTTTCCAGGGAGAAGGGCCTGCCTACCTAGCTATGTGGAAGGGCAGAGGAAAAGGAGGGTGAGTGGTACACAGAAGACACGTTGTTCCTTCCCTCCCCGGAGAATGGAGGTGTGGACTTCCTGAGGTAGAGAGTGGAGGTGGCTGGGTCTGTCTCCCTCCCAAGTCATGGCTGAGATGCCTTAAGTGCCAGGATTGTAACTCTCTTGCTATGCCCCAGAAATAAGCACAGCACCTGGTATTTGCCCTAGAGATGCTTAATAATTATTTGTCAAATGAACTTTGACAAAACCAAAACCATTGAGGCAGCTATAGGGTAATAGTGATAGGAAGCTCATGAGACATGCCATCAGGAGATCTGGGCTTCAGGACCGAATGTTGCTGTGTGGCCCTGGACAAGCTGTTTATCTCTCTGAAACTTAGTTTATAACATGATGATTGCAGTTTTCATCTCCTGGAGGTGTGGGGAGGATTAAATGAGGTCCCACGTGAATGGCACATAATTAATGGGAAGGATTTAAATGTGAAAGGGGATTCCTTTCCCCCATACATTGTTATTCCCATGACACCCCCAGTTCATGCACTTACTGTAAGGAAAGGAAACAAAATTGAAGAATAAACTGTCACTCAGATATCAAGGAGGCTTAGACGTGAAGTCTCCATAAGAATTAAGCTAAGAACTCAGAGCTGAGTGTGGGCGACTTTGGTGTCGACCTTGGCTCCTCTTCCCCTCACATTCCTCATTCAATCCTTTGGCCAATCCTGATTTGGGTACTCTCATGACCTCTGCCATACCCTGATTCAAGCTACCATTATATTTCACCTGGATTCCTGCAATAACCTCTTGACTGGCCTCTCTGCTTCCTATCTTGTACCATTTAAGTCTATCCTCAACACCTAGAATGATGCTGAAGAAGCATAAATCTCTTCATGTCACTCCTCTACCCAGAAACCTTCTGTGGTTTCTCATCTTTTTTAGAATAAAAGCCAAAGTTCCTATAGTAGCCTCAGATGTGCCCACTCCTTGACCTTGGCCTCTCTGGCTACTCCACTTCTCTTTCACTCTGCCCCAGCCACCCTGACCTTGGAGGTCATTGACTGTGCCAGGCATGTTTATGCCTCAGGGCCTTTGCACCGCTGTCCTCTCTACTTGAAAACCTCCCTCCTCCATTGTTCCCTTACCATCTTCATATCTTTGCTCACTGCCACCTTCATGTGAGGCCTTCTCTGACATTCCTATTGAAAGTCACTCTTCCCATCTCCCATCTGATACTTCATAGCTTCCTTTTCTATTTCTCTCCATCATACTTATGACCATAAAATATACCTTATATTTTACCTCTTTGTCTGTTTCCTCTACTAGGAGTTACACCCTGTGAGCATTTTGTTCATTGCTGCATCTTCTACTCCCAGCTTGTTGCCCAGTAGGATAGTTGAAATATTTGTTGAATAAATAGCATTAATTAATAAACTTTCAGGCTTTGCCCTTATAGAATCTTGTCTTGGGGCTTGGATCAGAGGTGTGGAGTGCAAAGGTCCCAGACTTATTTGGGGGACACTGCAGATCTTATCCTGAGTGAGGCAGCTTCTGTAAGATGTTATAAAGTAGGTATTGGTGTTCTGTTTGCTTGGTTTGTCTCAAGGGCTTCTGGGTGAGGAATATGTCACTGGGCGGAATTTATTACATAGCCCTAGCAACTGCTTCCTGAGTTTCTATTTTCTGAAAGCTTGCTAATTTGCCTTATATTTCTCTTAGTCTTATCCTCCCTTCCTCTTTTTCTTCCTCTACCTTCCACCCCTCATTTAATGAGCATCTCTGTGTTGGTCTCTCACCCATCACCCAGGCTATGGATGGGAACTGAAACAGATGCCTACTTATTTGGTTTTCTTTTTTTTATTATACTTTAAGTTCTAGGGTACATGTGCATAACGTGCAGGTTTGTTACATATGTATACTTGTGCCATGTTGGTGTGCTGC
>NW_012116265.1:15615269-15623937 GCF_000951035.1 Colobus angolensis palliatus | reverse complement strand
TATTTCTGTGGGGTCGGTGGTGATATCCCCTTTATCATTTTTTATTGCATCTATTTGATTCCTCTCTCTTTTCTTCTTTATTAGTCTTGCTAGTGGTCTGTCAATTTTGTTGATCTTTTCAAAAAACCAACTCCTGGATTCATTGATTTTTTGGAGGGTTTTTTGTGTCTTATTTGGTTTTCAAGGTATTGCTCTTGCAAGCCCCTCATTTCTACTCTTTCCAGCCCAGTGACACTGGGCATGATGAGCTCTACCCACAACTCCAGAGACTCTGCATCCTGATTCCTTAGAAGCCCCTACTTGGAAGTGCTTTGGGCCTTGTGGTCCAAACAAAGAATAGCTTTCACTGATACTAGCAGGCTCTCTTGAGACAACTTCTGGTTTCCAACATGCACCTGCATCCCTTGGCTTCGGGCTTGAGGCTTAGCTTATTAGCTCTGTGTCTTCAGCAAATTACCCTACCTCTCTGAGCTTCAGTCTATCACTTTATCTAAAATGGAGCAATATAGCCTACCTCATGGGGTTGCTATGAGGACTAGGTGAGATCCTGTATGTTTAGTACCTAGTATAGGGTCTGGCATGCAGGAACCACTCACTGAATTGTAGCTTCTATTAGTGTTGCCATTATTGTGTTGTTGTCACTGATCTAATTGACTCCATAGCTTATCTTCCTGATTAAACAGCCCCTGTATGTGTGTGTGTGTGTGTGTGTGTGTGTGTGTGTGTGTACTACGTGTGTGTGTAGGTAGGTAGGTAGGTGTGGGGAAATTTACAAGTTGTCATTGTAAATTCATCAAGAAATAAACAGGAGATTTATAGCTTGAGGGCGATTAATTCTTCAGCTTTTCCCAGCATCATCTCAGTTCCAGAACAAATACACCCCTATAAAGGATTATAATCTTTAGGTATTTGGAATATAAAACAGCCTCTTAGGTTCCCTGTTGTGTTATGAGAAAACAGTAACAGTTTAAAATGCAACCCACAGGCAGGCCTCTGGATGGAGTCGGCCCTCCTGCTATTGGCCCATGATGGCCTTCAATGAAAAGTTGGTGAAACATATATTCTTATCCTCCCCCATGGTGTCACAAGAAGAGAAAACAGAATCTAAGTGCTGGGGCCAACCTTGACAGTGGTGGCAGTAAAAGACTTTCAAGTTAGATGGAAATATTTTCTTCCTCCTCTCACCTGGCGAACTTCCATTTAGCATGGAAGATCCAGATCTGATGGCCGACCCTCCCAGGCAGAAGAAATCACCCTCTCCTGTGTCTTCTGTAGCTGAGAGGAATGGGTTCATTCCTCTCTCACTCTGTGTCTTATTTTATATTGTAATCCTGTTGCTAGGTCTCCATCAAGCTCTGCAAGGCAGGCAGATCCTTGTGGGCAGGGCTGAGATTTGGGATAACTTTGCATCCCCAGGGTCCCACACATGGCCTGGCACTGCGGTATGGGATTGGGGACAACGTTGATTGACTTCCTACCACATTCCTGTACACTTGGCATATGTTACATTACCAAATTCTCACCACAGTTCTATGAGGGAGTTTGTACACAGGAGCAAGTTGAGGCTCAGAAATTGTATGCAACCTGCAATGCATTACTAATACATTTGCAGAGACAGGATTTGAACTCAGATCTGACATCAAAACCTTTGCCTGCTTGCTTCCTTTCTTTCACTCTCTTTCTTTCTCTATTTGTTTTTCTTTCAGTGGAGTGAGTGGTTAAGGGCATGGCCTCTAAGGCCGACTCCTTGGATTCGCGTCTCAGCCTCATCATTCACATGCTGTGTGACTTTGGGCATGTTACTTAGCTTTTTTCTGTCTCAGCTTCTCCATCTATCAGGTTGGATAACTATAGGACTTCCCTGTAGGCTTGTGGTGTGGATTAAATAATATAAAATAAAGACCTTAGAACAGTGTCTGGCAGTATGCAAATATTTGCTATTACTAACATAATTCCCCTGCCCAAGTCATGCCACATGTGCTTTCCGTAGCTGCCCATGTTCTTTCTGTGCCACGCTGCCTCTGGTGTTGAACGAATGACTTAGGATGGTAGCTGAGTGTGTCCAGCAGACAGCTGGGCTCTCCTCCCAGTGGGTCTACCAAGTGGCTCTGGATACATATTCATGTGATATTTCACCCTGTGCCTTTTGTCTCTCCTGGCTTCAGAGGGTTCTTGAGAATCATTTGAAAGCTCTGGGAGGTCCTGGCTGAGTATGAGAACTTGGGTTAGCACATAGCCCCCAGTGTGGCTTTCTAAAACATACCCCTGAGTTTAACATTCCCCTGAACTGACACCTCCTTCTTACAGTGTAACAAGAGGCAGCATGCACAGAGGTTCGAAGTGAGGCCACTGGAACCAGACCGCCTGGATTCAAATCTTGTCTCTTCAACTTGGTGGCTGTGTCATCTGAAACAAGTTATTTAATCTCTATGAACCTCTGTTTTTCCATAATAGAGATAATAATAATAAGGTACCATATAGAATATTATTGTGAGATTCACCATAAAATCCTTAAAAGAGCAACTGGAATATTGCAAGAGCACTGTAGGTGTTGATTGTCATTGTTGTTATTATTGTCTTTACTGGGGAAGATCCTGGTAGATTACTGCATGGACAAGCAGAGAAAAATTTGTGTCTAGAAGTCAGGGTTCTCTACAAATGAAAGAAAGACAGGGTGGGGTGAGTGGAATGAAACATATTCAATTCCTTCTCCCACACTCATTGATCACGTAAGTCATGACTCTGGAAGGAAGGAGCAGGGAGTAGGGGCAGAGAGGAAGGGGTGGAGAGCATTCTTTTACTCTATGGAAATTTGAAACCTTGGAGCCAGGGTTCTCCCAACATCTACCATGGACCTGGTGCTGTGCTTGATCACAAAGGGAATATAGCAGTAATTGTTCTCTGCTCCCGTGGGACTTGCATGAAGTGCAAAGTTACTCTTGCTTTAAGTTATTCTTACACAAAGTATAAAGTTACTCTGACTTTGGAAGAACTTAATTAAACCTAATGAATGTCCTGACCCAGGCAGGAGACCTGAGCTTTGGAAAGCCTGGTTTGTTGTCACTTGCCTGGCTTGGGTATCTTATGGTTCTCTTCACTGTTCATTCTGCAGATCTGCCTCTGAGGATGAGGAGGTCCAAGGACCTCAGAGGGGCCTAGGACAGACATTGACTTCACCGCTTCAAGTACGAGTAAGGGTGGCACTGCAGGTGGAACTGCCCACCTCTTCTCAGCTGGCGTATGAATCACCAGGGAGGGAAGGAGGGACTAGGACTTATTATATCCAGGCCAATTATGAATGGTATTTCTACTGTACAGATGAGGAAAGTGAGGCTTGGTGGGGGGTTAAGCAGCTGAGCTCTAGGTATCCTACTGAAGGTCACTCAGCTATCACGCTAGAGTTAGGTTAAGCCTGGGTCTGCTTGATGCCAGAGCCACACCCTTTCTACTGTGTCACCTTTGTTTTTCTATAAAGAGACACTTCCCCAGTGGTCTCTGTGCTATATGCAGGAATGGCAATTATTACACATAACAGTGTTGCTCATAGTAATCAATTAAGTAACCAATTTTGTTGTTCTTATTGGCCTGAATGAAAGCATATGTGGGCAAAGTAAAGTCAATTTCACCTTAAGAAATGTAATAATAGTGACTCTAAAATATGTTGTGTGTATTTGTGTGAGGAAGCTCTCACTTTCCCATTCTCCATCTGGTGTGCATGCATTGCTGTGGCTGGTCCAGTAACAGAGGTGGTTTTGCAGGAATAATGACAAAAGAACCTACTGAGTTCCAGGTTACTGCTTGTGTTGGCAGAAAAGACATGCAGCTAGTGTGAGAATTCCCTTTGCCATCTGATTTAATGTACTAGCCAAACTGGAAGGATGACCCTCACTCACATAGAATGGTGTACAGTTGTAAGCACCCTAGAGTGGCCCCTTGGCAGCTGTGAGGCTGGAGTCAGGCCATTTACAATGATTTGGAACATAATTACAAAGTATCAGCCCCGTTCAAGCCACTCTGCTTGGGCTGTGTTGTGGGTAGCATGGTCTAGATTCCCTAGTATCCCAGGAATTTTTGGCAGAAGAAAAGAGTGAGCCAAGGCTGGCTTCGGAGAGTAGTACAACCAGCACTTAAATTGTCAAATGTCCAGGGCTTAGAATATTGGCTCTCAAACTTATGTGTCCAAAAACATTCTCTAGGAAGCTTGCTAAAAATGCAGATGTCTAGTCTCCACATTGAGAAGGTTCAGGGTGGACCTGGAAATCTGCATGTATGAAGTATCTCTGGTGATTCTGATGTGGTTGCTTCATGGACCACTTTGAGAACAGTGGCTCAAGGTCTGAGGATGGCTGGCATCAAAATCTTAGAAGAGGCCAGGCATGGTGCTCACACCTGTAATCTCAGCACTTTGAGAGGCCGAGGTCGGAGGATTGCTTGAGGCCAGGAGTTTGAGACCAGCCTGAGCAACATAGTGAGACCCAGTCTTTACAAAAAATTCAAAAATTAGCTGGGTTTGGTGGTGTGTGCCTGTAGTCCCAGATACTGGGGAGGCTGAGGTGGGAGAATTGCTTGAGCCTGGGAGGTTGAGGCTGCAGTGAGCCGTGATCATGCCACTGCATTCAGTCTGGGGAACAGAGCAAGACCCTGTCTCAAAAAGGAAAAGAAGTCCTAACAGCTGAACTTCTGATGTGGGAGCAGCCAGCACTAATGGTCACAGGACAGCAGAGTGGCCAGGGGCCTCAGGCCTCCAGGCTGGGGTATAGGGCTGGGCTTCGGTCCCAATGGGTGAACTGAGCAGCAAGGAGAAGCAGGGCAGAAGGCGACACAAAGCAGCTGATCACATGGTGGAGTTAGACAAGAAGGTTTCAACCCACAGCTCATGAGGATTTGCAGGGGTCAAATTCATCTCTGGTACATTGAACATGGTGCATGGAATCTGCAGACACTGATGGAGAAGCTGTCACCATGTAGCTCATGGCAAAAGGCCAAGAGACCAGGGTTTCGGATAGAGGTGTGGAAGATCCCTGGAGGAAGCGGGTGCTATAGTTGACTTAAAATTTGTCGGTGGCTTTCCATCACACTTAGAATGTAGCTTGCAGTAACCTGGCCCCTGCCAACCTCCCCAGTCTCCCTTGGGTCTTTGTCCCTCTCAATGTTCCAGCCAAACTTTGAAAACATGTTTTTTTTATAGACACCAAGGTTGTTCCCCTCAAGGTCCTTCCCTAGTCTGTTCCCTTTGCTTGGAGACCCTCTTCCTCCCTTTTCACCCACCCATTATTAAAGGACTGATGACATTGATGTCTATCCCTCTTCCTACCTGCTCATTCCCAGCCCCTTCAAAAGCAACTAAAGTAGGCACAAGTCTCCTCCATGAGGTGAGTTTTCTGCCGCTTGCCAGGGCCTGTCCTAGAGGACTCCTGTAGCTTTCACTTCTGTGCCTGGACATAGAATTTAGAGTAGCAGTGGAGAGTGCACAGGATCCACTTAAAACTGTTGCAGTTTTGGGAAGGGTGGTGAGGCAGAGGCCAACTGGGCTCTCCCTGCTAAGGAACCAGAGATGTCTCAAAGATTGGTCAAATTTGGGGGACATTTGGCCCCAGTTGCACTGTGGCTGTAAGTCCAGAAATGGTGTGTTGTTAGGAGTGAGGAGCAGAGAATGAGGAAGGATTGGAGGTTAACTGAGGCTAACTCTAACATCCTGTATCCCTAGTACCTGCCAGCACATACCTTTACTTCCTTACATACACACATGTACAAAGTGCTCCCTGGATTTGTGTGTATGTGTAGGAGTATATATGACATACAAAGGAGTAAGAGAGGCCAGGAAACATGCCAGGAGCTTTGGGAATGTCCCAGTAGTTCTGAGTGAGTCAACAGGCGGGTTACCTCCTGGTCACTATTAGCTAGCTGGCTGTAGGTATTTATTCGATGGCATCACCATCCATTGGCTTAAGCAGATCCGTGATGGAACAGGCAGTACATCGTCACAAGTCCTCTTATGCTTGCAAAAGGGACAGGTAAACAAAGTTTCTGAGTTTCTTTGGACAGTGGCTCCTGCTTTGTCTTTCTGTTCTCTAATTTCTCAGGAGGTCAGACCTACCTCTGCCTCCCTCACCACTTCTGGAGACTTCATGACTCCCTGTCTCAAGTGGTAAAGGCCAGCTCAGTTTTCAGCTCTCAGCTCTGATGCCGCTGCTCCAGAGATGGCCTCCTGACCTCACATTCCAAAGGAGGTGGCTTAAAAATTCTCCCTCCATTTTTCTCCTAACCCTTCTTGTATTTATGGGTAGGCCATTATTGCATTTATGGATATTACTTTATATTATTTGTATATTTCTTTATCTCTTTCTGTCACTGGACTGTAAATATCACATCTGCCTTGTTCATCCGCTGCTTCCCCAGTGCTTTGGGAAAGGCAATGTGCTTCTCAGTCATTCTTTGCTGAATGAAAAAATGGATGAATGAATACGGAGTTGGTTCTTAGAGAATCAATAGGGCTTTGATGGAAGACAGTCAGGAAGTCATTAAAGACAAATGAAGTAACATGAGTAAAATTTCAGAAAAGGGAAGTGATGTGTGACATCTTTGGATATGTTGGGTGTATCTGTTGGTTAGAGCACAGGGCTTGTTGGGGGTGAAGTGGAAAGGAAGACTGGGCCCAATACACAGGGTTTGAATTCTGAGCTAAGGAGATGTGACTTCATTCATTAGGCTGTGGGAAACCACTGGAGGCTTCTGAGCAGGGGAGTGATAAAGATGGTGGGGAGATGGCTCAAATGGTGGTATCCTGGGTGGATACAGAGGGAAAATCCAGAGGTGGGAAGGTCAGGAGGAGACTGTTGCAGCAGCAGCCCAGGCACAAAGTGATCGAGTCTTGAACCAGAGCAGTGACAGTGGGAGGGGAAGGGAGAAACAGATGCAAGAGACATTGGGAAGGAAGAAATGGCAGACTCCAGAGGCTGATTGGATGTGGGGGCAAGGGAGTTTCTCAGTCATTCAAGGGAGAAATGCCACCTCCATCCTCCTGCTAACTTCAGCTCAATGGCAGGAGTGTATCAGTGACAAAGAGCTGACATGATCAGTGTCTGGAAGCATCTGTAGAAAGTCATGAAGTCACATGCCTGTAGGCAGCTGAATGTGCATGGGAAAAAAATTTGTGTCACTAAATGGTCCTCTTGCAAAATGTGAAAGGAAATGAGCATTTATTTAAAAAAAATGTGCTGGGAACACGATGCCCCATCTCTTCCAGTGGCTGAATTGCTCTGGAGGAATTGCTCCCACCCACCTGGCTGTGGTGTGGGCTGCATGTGTTTGAAAAGAGATTAAAATAATGGCCAGAAGCAGCCCCAGGAGGTTTCCTTCAAGCTTTTTTGCTCATTAGATCAGCCTGAACTTCAGCCATGTCTGAGGCGGGACATGCTGTTCTGCTAAAATATACAGACGGCTTTCAGAGAGATTTAAAAACGGAATTTATTAAAGCAACAGTTGGACGATTCCATGGCAGTGGCCCCACTAACTGTGTAAATCTCTGCAATCACTTAATCATTGTGCACCTCTGTCTCCTCACTTGTCAATATAAGGGCCTGGACAAGGTAGAAACTCCATTGTTTCTTCCTGGGCTAACATTCTATGATTCTGTGTGCCTGATGGAACCTATTGAGGGTGGCTTCAGTCAGAATGGGGTTGAAAGGAGGGAGATCTTACAGATTTTTTATTTAGGTGCCAAGTATTTGGAGTCCAAGCTTTTTGGGGGAACAGCTTTTTCCTTACTGAGCTCCAGTATTAAATACTGTCCTCTGCCTGCCCCTCATTACTTTTCCATTAAACAGGGTCACTTGCTGATAGATCGCCTTGTTTTCAGGCTGAGGATATTTTATATTCATCTTCAACTGGTTGGTATATAGGGTTAATATAATTTTGACATAATTTATATTCATTGGAGTCATTTGCTGTTCATCAGGCAAGCAATAGAGCATCGTGGTTAAGAAGCTAAGACAGGGGAGATGCGGAGATATTGGTTAAAGGTTACAAAGTTTCCATTACAAAAAATAAATTCTGGAGATTGAATGTACAATATGGTGATGATAGTTAACGAAACTTTGTTGTATTCTTGAAATTTGTAAGTGTTGTCATCATTCATATACACAATACTATGGGAGGTGATCAATGTTCATTAGCTTGAGCATGGTGATTATTTCACATTATATATCAAACATCAAGTTGTGTACCTTAAATATATGTATGTTTTATTTGTCAGTTATACCTCAATAAAGCTAAAAAACAAGGAAACACAACAGAAGCTAAGGAAGTAGGTAAGCTATGAAGTGTGAAGCTGGGGTTTGAACTCAGGAAGTCTAACTAGGAGGACCCTGTTTTACATGATACTTGATGCAGGTACCTTTTTATTAGTGTGCTCAGACTGCCCTAACAAAATACTGCAGATTGGGTGGCTTAAACAACATAAGTCATTTTCTTACAGTTCTGGAGGCTGGAAGTCCAAGATCAAGATGTCATCAAGTTTGGCTTCTCCATGCAGGCAATCTTCTGTTTCCTTTCCCGGCCTTTCCTTTGTATGAACACACACAGAGAGAGCTGTTTTCTCTTCCTCTTCTTCTTCTTCTTTTTTTTCTTCTTCTTCATCTTCATCTTCGTCTTCATCTTCTTCTTCTTC
>NW_012116265.1:15543827-15615073 GCF_000951035.1 Colobus angolensis palliatus | reverse complement strand
TCTTCTTCTTTTTCTTCTTCACCTTCTTCTTTTTCTTTTTTTTCTCACAGAGTTTTTGCTCTGTCACCCAGGCTGGAGTGGAATGGCATGATCTTGGCTTACTGCATCCTCTGCTTCCTGGGTTCGTGATTCTCTGCCTCAGCCTCCTGAGTAGCTGGGATTACAGGCACCTGCACCACGCCTGGCTAATTTTTGTGTTTTTAGTAGAGATGGGGTTTTACCATGGTGGCCAGGCTGGTCTCGAGCTTTTGACCTCAGGTGATCCTCTTTGGCCTCCCAAAGATTATGGGCGTGAGCCACCATGCCAACCTCCCTTTCTCTTCTTATTAGGACACCAATTCCATTGGATTAGGACCCTACTTATATGATCTTGTTTAATCTTAACCACCTCCTTAGAGGTCCTATCTTTAAATACAGTGACATTGGGAGCAGGGCTTCAAAATATGGATTTTGGGGGATCACAGCTCTGTCCCTAACAACCTTCTTCATGGATTCATTGAGAAGATGAAATGAGATTGCATGTGAAAAGGATGTTATGAGGACAGTGCCTGGCATACAGTTACTGCTCAGAGCTGCTGCTCTTGTTATTATCATTATTACCTTTCGATGTGTACACAGGGAAGGGACTAAAACTCTTCCAAGGTACTAAGAACCCCCAAGAGGGGGAGGTTTCCTCTTCTCTCCATCCTTACCACCTAAGCCACCAATATCTCTTGCCTGGAGTCCTGCAACAGACTCCTGTTCTTCCTGGCTCCACATGTCTCCTGTGTCCACCTTAGCCAAACAAGCATGAGTTTTTAACATGTAAATCAGATGATGTCACTCATTTACCTAAAATCTTCTGGCTCTCCATTAAACTTTGATGACTGTGCTAACTCCCGCCATGGCTTCCAACCCTTCCTCAATGCAGCCCCTGCCCTCCTCTCCCACCTCGTTTTCAATCAGGGTTCCCCTTGTTCACTATGCTCCAGTGACACTGGACTCCTTTTAATTTCTTGAAAACATCAGGCGAATTCTAATCTTTAGGCACTTTGCCCTCATGTGTTCTTAAGTCCTGAACACTCTTTCTTCAAATATCTGCTGGGTTTGCTACCTCATGTCATCTGGGTCTGAGCTCAAAATATACCTCCCTGCCACTCTCTTTGAAGCTTCTCCCTCTTCCATGGTGGCTGTCTACCTTATTGCTCTGTTTTATTTTCTTTATGGCACTTAGTACCGTCTAAATGACCTCATCTTGTTTGTTTATTTGCTTTTTATCTTTCTTTCTTAGTAGACTATACACTCTCAGAATGAAAGGATCATTTCTCTTTGGTTCATTGCTGTAACTTCAGTGCCTGGCACGGAGTATAAGCTCAAAGCACATTATTTGAATGAATGAATAAATGAATGAGCTTGAATCTGGAGATTCAAATTAGGTGGGGACTTCTGGGGATAAGCATCCACAAACTGAGGACAAAGATCATGATGGCAAAGTGGGGGGGGGGTATTTTTTCCCCCTTATATAAGCCTTATTCAGAATGCCTATTTTGGGACCAGGTGCAAGCATTTAAATTTTGGTCCTTATGGTAGAACGTGATATTAATAAAATTTTCTTGAGTTGTGGAGTTCAGACTACTTTGGTCTTTGTTTAATTTATCCCAGGCCCCCAAAGGGTATGGCTGCTGAAAAAAGTATCCAGGCACGAGTCACAGAACCTAAGTCTTGTCTTATGAGCCTTGGCTGTGGCCGAGCTCTTCTCTTGACCCGGTGGCTTTCCCCTGCATGCTTAGTCCTGCCCGTGCCCAGGGGTCATGCTTTCCAGACTAGAGAGTATACTATGCATTCTTTCTAGGGTGATATTCTAAGTATTTAATAACTGGTAAGAATGACGCTGACCATTCAGCTGTAAACAACCAGTACAGCTGAACTAATGTGTATTGGTTGAAAGTCACCTCTGACTACCCCATGAATCCCATCCATAGTAAATATTTTCATAGAGAGTTTTCTCTATTGCCAAAGAGGAAGTGGCTGTATCTACGTGCCCATCAACCTTCCCCTCCCCACCTATACTAGCCCAGCCTTTTCCTGTGAAATGCTTTACTTTCTCCATTATAGCCAGAGTCCCTTTTTCTTTCTTGGGATCTAGTACTAGCAGCCTGCCAAGTACACTCATTCATTCAATGAGTATTACTGAACACCGTTTATGTTTCAGATGCTGTGTTGTTTGCTGGAGACAGAGTAATGAACATACATAAGTCGCCTCCTTTGTGGAGCTTACATTAAGGATATTCCAGTATTTCTGCATAGTTCTTTATAAGGTACAATCAGCCCTCCATATCTGTGGGTTCCACATCTGTGGATTCAATAAAAAATATCCAGTTAAAAAAAGTTTCACAAAGTTCCAAAAAGCAAAACTTAAACTTGCTGTGTGCCTAGTACTGTGTTGAATCAAACCAATGAAATGATGTGTAGGCATCATATTAGGTATTATAAGTACTCTAGAGATGATTTAAAGTGTATGAGAGGATGTGTGTAGGTCATACTCAAATACTAAGTAATTATATAAGGGAGCATTATATAATTACTGGTGTCTGGATTCTGGTGTCCATGGGGGTGGTCCTGGAACCAATCCCTCACCGATACTGACGGATGACTGTATAATATTGAGTTACTAAGTTACTGAAGTGTTGGGGATGGAAGTGAAGAAGAAGAAACCACACTTGAGATGCAAGAGGCAGGGTCTACTGTGTAGTTCTCATGAACTTCAACCTTTTGCCCCAAGAGGTGGTGCCCTTCCCCTTGTACTTCTCAATTTGCCCAGGTCTTACCCACAAATGGATTACCCACCCGAAACCACACCAAATCATCTGTCTGCATATATTGCTGCTGCCTGGAGGTTCCTATCCCATAGTGCTGGGCACTGTGGGTCATATTGGACATTCGCAGGCCTTTTAAAACAATGATCTAAAATTTTCATCTATCAACCCTTACCTCCCTTTTTACCTTCTCTTATTTTCTCTTGACGGAACACGGGGTTTTGATACAACTCTCAGTGGAGTTGCTCCGTGTTTTGGCAGATTGAGAGTCCCACAGGCGTTCTGCCTGTACTCCCACATGAGACATCCTATTACACCAGGAGAAAGTGTGGGCCTGCTCTTTTAGATGGAGACGTGAGCCAGCTACTTCTAGTGGAATTCTATCACCCCCTTTCCCTCAGGCTTGCTCTGCTAGTTCTTTTCTGCTAACTCATTTGCTTTTGGTAATTTTGTCTCCTGAATCACGACTGAATCTGATATGCAGTCTCATTTGGCTGTTAATATACTCTATTCCAAAAGACAGGAAAGTATTTCAGTTAAGAAGTTTTTGGTCTCAAATAAAGGAAAACTCAATCCAAATTGGCTAAAGCTGAAAAGGGGAATCTATTTGCTTTGGAACTAAATAGTTTGGGCAAGGCTTTAACTAGGACTCAAATGAAGTGACCAGAACTTGGCTTCTTTCCCCACTTTTGGCTCTCACAATCCTTGAGATAGGCTCCATTATCAAGTAGGCTTTCCCTTTGTATGAAGAAGATGATTGTGACATCTTCCCAGGCAGTTCTGTCATTAATATCCAAGAGAAAGAGGAACTTTGCCTCCCTGAGGGTTCAACCCAAGACTGAGTCTTCCTAGCCCTAATTGGCTTGATTTTGATCATATACCTTTCCTTAACTAATCACTGTGGCCATGGGCTACATAGATTGGCTTAGGCCAATCAGGACTCAACTCCTGTTGCTGGGGGTGGAGCCAAGCATGCCAAATTGCTTGGCTCGAAAATTCGTGACAATATTGGGAAAGGCAAAATGGGAATAGATGCTGGGCAGCAACAGATGTTTTCTACAGCAAGCAACTTGACTTTGTCTTGTAAGTTGGTTATTACCTCCAGAATTGATGTGGCATTCAGTGTGGTTTCTCTGATAGAAGTTTTGTGCACACTTTTAATTTTCATCTTGCAGGTCTTTCTAATCACTTTTCTCTACCTTATTTTTCCTTTGGGGGAATATGGTCTTGGAGATGTTATGCCATCTTCCCTGGTCCCATACCAGGTCACTGCAATAGCTTAGATATTTTAAATTCAAAAGACACCATTTTCTGCAGCAAGAAGGTGATAATCATGGTAGAAACTAACTGCAAGTTAATAGTGATAGGTACATCAAAAATAGATAAAACAGTCCAAGTTTGTCAAGGTCTCAAGGATAACCTTATTGATTTTATTTGACTTGATATCTGTGACATTTATCACAATTTATATCCTATAACTTTTAGTTTTACCCCAATGGAGGATTTCTTAGAATCACTAGACTTAAAGAAACCTTGATAATGATAGAAATCAAATCCCTCATTTTTCTTGTTAGAAACAGACCCAAACAGGTCACATGACTTGCCCAAGCTTACATAGCAATATCCAGTGCCTAGAATTCTGATCTTAATCTCCCGCCCTCATTGTCCTTGTGAGTGTCCACCAAGTGGCAGTAAGATGTCAGGACTCACTCTTCTGAGCCCAGGTGCTACATATGTCCTTCCATTCTCACTGGAGCCACTGAGCCTCCAAGTACAGATTTATAGTCATTCCACCTCTTTTAAAAGGAAAAATATAATTATATTATTAAAACTAACATAAACACTGTATTTTTCTAGTAGATCACAGAAGAAACATAAGCCAGAAGTACAATTACGTATTTTCTTTCTTTTTTTTGAGGCAGAATCTCACTCTGTCACCCAGGCTGGAGTGTGGTGGTGCAATCTGGGCTCAATGCAAGCTCCGCCTCCTGGGTTCTCCCCATTCTCCTGCCTCAGCCTCCCTAGTAGCTGAGACTACAGGTGCCCGCCACCACGCCTGGCTAATTTTTTGTATTTTTAGTAAAAGGTGTTTCACATATTAGCCAGGATGGTCTTGATCTCCTGACCTCGTGATCCGCCTGCCTCGTCCCCCCCAAAGTGCTAGGATTATAGGCATGAGCCACTGCACTGGCCACATATTTTCTTACTATTCACTAACTGTAATTTGTAGCTAAAGTAATCCTAATGATATTTGCAAACTTTGACTAAAATTTTTGTCTTCTCTGTCACTCTTGGGTGTCTTACTTGAGATTTATAGGAATCTGGGACATCAGGCCTGTTAAGCACCAAAAACTGTTGTAGCTTCTTGTGGCTAATGGTATTCATTCATTCATTTAACAAATCTTTGGTCAGGTCCTTCAGATTAGAAAGTCTTTCATACGGGGTGCTTTTGTTCTTAGCTTGCTAAAATATCCCTGGAGACTTGGGTTTTCCTTTTCTTAGTTTTCCATTTCATGTGATCATGGCTATCACAATAATGATAACATACATGTATGTCTATGTGTGTGTATGTATATTTCTAAACAGTTTACATAGATTAACTCGGTTAATGTTCACGACAACCTTATTAGTAAGTGTTACTACCACATACACTTTCATAGGTGATAAAAAGGAAGTCCAGAGAAGTTATGTAACTTACTCAAGGTCCCACATCTGGTAAGTGATGGACCTGGGATTTGAACCCAGGCACCTGGCTCTAGAGTCGAAGCTTTGAGCCTCTAGAGATAGGGAAGGCTCTGTATAGAGACGGTATAGACTACACAGACAAGGAACTGTCTTTTGATCAATTTTTCTCAAATAAGAATTGGGAAATTTTCCACTTTGTATTAAAGAAGAATAAAATCAACACCATTTCCAGCTTACTCTGGGAAGATTGCTAAAATAATTTAATTAGCAGTTGTTTCCGACTTCTGGTTATAGAGGTCCATGAGTGGTTGTCTGTAAGAGAAAGGACTCTTCTAAAGGATTTTTGAATGAGTCTCTGTCCAGATACTGAATCTGGCCTAGTCTCACCCAGAGTTGCTTTTATCTGGCTAACCAAGAGATGGTTCTCTTTGCAGTTCATTCCAAACTCTAACTCTTCAGGGCAGGCAATGTGGAATGGTAGAAAGAGCAGCAGACTGAGAGGGCTGAAGTATGACTCTAACCCGAGGCATTTCCCTTCTCTAGTCAGCCTTTCTTTCCTCATTTGCTCAAAGAAGCATTTCGGTTAGATGACCTCTATAGTGTGTTCAGCTCTAAACATCCCAAGTTTTGGTTACCTTGTTTAGTGTACCTTCCAAATCTCTCTGATGGCAGATAACAGAAATTCTGATTATGATGAATGAAATGAAGTGGGCTATTTCTGTTCACACAGAGAAGCCCTAAGGTGATGGAGGGGCTGTTCATGGCTGATACAGATGCCCATGGTTGTCATCCAACACCATGGCTTCTTCCATTTTTTCCGGCTTTGTCATTCATAGTATGTGACTTTCATCCTCACGACTACAAGATAGTTGCTGTGCCTCCAGGAGTTGTGATCATGCTCCCAGCAGAAAGAAGGAGGAAGGAGCAAAGAAGAAAAAGTGCCAGTATTGAAAAAAAAAAAAAACCCAAAACAACAACAACAACAACAACAAAAAACAGAAGTTATCCTCAGAAATCCCTGATAGACTTCTGCTTTTGTCTCAGTGGCCAGAGTTGGGCCATATGACTGCTCCTTTTTATGAAGGTCTGGGAAAATAAATGTTTCCAGCTGAGTACATTGTAGCCCTGAACAAAACTGAAGTTTTGTGGTGAGGAGGAAAAAAGAATGGGGAAATTACTAGCAGTTCCGGCACATGCCATGGTCTGCTTGTTTGTTCTAAACTTAAAAATAGACAGATAGATGAACAAACACACACATCTCTTTCTTTCTCCATTTTCTTCCTCTCTGGCTGGATATAGAATTCCTCCTTGACTAACTTCTATTATTGTTAAACATAATGAATTATTATTAACATATAGTTATTAATAAAATTATTAACCACTAATTTATGCACAAAGACATGAACAATTAGACTAAGGAGTTCTAGATTTCACTTGTCAAGGCAAGGGATGGGCATACTTCACCACAGCAGGTAGAAAAGAAACTGAAGAAGGAGCAAGGCTGCCCCAACAGGCCTAACAGCCAGGTTTGGATTCTAATTTCAGTTTAGTGTGTCACTTGGGAGATGCAACTTCACCTATGGTTCACAACTTATCCTGCTTTATTCTATAAAAGTAAATGAGATGATGGGCTAAAACTATTTGCATTCCTTGAAAAAGAGCTATTTAAAAAAGTAAATCTGAGATAAAATATATATTCACTAATATATATCCTCCTGGGGAACCACTAATTTAGAGTTTGTCATCATTCCGGCAGAAGTTGAATTCCAGAGGAACTCTTTCATCTTCTTAAGAGAATAAACTGTTTGCAGGCACTAGAAAAATACTTTTATTTTGCAAAAGTAAAATGAATGATGAATAGAATTTTTCTTAGCTATTCAGGATTTTTACTTGGCAATGCATCGTTACCTTAGTCTAGTTCTATGTTTTTCCTAAAAGTGAAAAAATTGTATTTCTTTAAAAATGTTTTATAATTCAGACTTTTAAAAATGGATTCAGACAGAGTCGCTATTTATGTATCTCAGTGAGTTCTTGCTGCATTATTATCCCAGTAGGAAAACCCATCATGGTGCTGTCTTAGGATTCACTTTGGGTCAGTAGGAAGAATGATGACCTTCTTGGGAGCAGTAACCTTTGTTTCCTTTCCACTTAGAAAACATCTTGGCAAAGTATGTGAAGTCAGTCCTCAGTAGGCTAAACGGTTGCTGAATTACTCTCCTTACTGCATTATAAGATGACATGTATCATCTGCCCATCATTAAGCATGGCATGTAAGTAGGTGTTTAGTAGATGGTAGCTGTAATTGTGAAAGGCAGAATAGTAGAGTGATTAAGGAAATGGAATCTGAGATCTGATGCCCTGAGATTGGAATTCCAATGCTAACACTTACCAGCTGGGCAACTCATTTCTCTCTGACCCTCAATTTCTCATCTGTACGATGGTGCTAATAATACCTACACCATAGGGTTGTTGTGAGGATTAAATGAAATATGGTAGGGAAGGTGCCTGACACCAGGTCTGGCACATAGTAAGTCCTCAGTAAATGGTAACTAGTAGTAATTTTGCTGTTGCCAATATGAATGTGTCTCATCTAGACAGTGATAGATTCAAACTTGGCTGCACAATCCAAATCAGACCAACACAACACAGGATGTGCTCCTGAATGCTTCCCAGACCATAATTTGGGATGTTTGGAGTCAAGAAACTTAATGCTGAATCCACCTTCGTTGTTGAGGATATTGCTCCCACTGTACTGAGGGTCATTTGAGAAAGTCTTCATTTGCCCTCTGAGGAAGGGAAAAAGGTGCTTTGGCTGTTAACTTTCTAACACCAGGTGGTTCAGTTGTCTTGAGAACTCATGATATGTATTTTGCAAAAGGCGCTAACAGAGCCTTTTGCTTGTTGCCCAGTCTATCTATCCCATCTAGATTTTGTTTGAGCCCCACCTCTTGATTGTAAAGGGGACCCATTTACTTATAAGAAGAAGCTGAATCCCCTTTTGATTCCTAACACAGTTTTGAGCGAAAGGATGGTACACCTTTGCACACACTGCCGAGGGTGAAAACACTCTAATACCACACTGGGAAAGAGGTATAGATCTGCTATTGATTCGCCACATTTTCCTTCCATATTAGGCAGCTGCCTAGGTGAGCACTAGTCCCAATATGATTGGTGTTTAACATTGGCATCGTACTTTGTGTTTTTAAAAAGCTTCAAAAATCAATTACTCATTAACCTGATTGAAAGAGAAGTTATGCCTCCTCTGCTATGTTCTGAACAGGACATAGATCACTGCAGGTGCTCGATAAATATTAAGCATTTAATCCTTACCATGCCTCCCACCTAAATAGGTCACTGGAATTCATTTTCCTAGAGATGACAGTCTTCACTTCTAAACCAATGTGGCTTCCTGTAAATCTCAAATGTTCCAAAACATAAGGACTCTCTTGTAGACAGTGTTAAGACCTGCTTAGTGGTCACCCTTTTCAGAAGGTCGTGGGGTCCATTTTGCTCTCAACACTCTTTCTGGTAATCTCTGAAAGGAAGGAGGCTGAGCCATGGAGCTACCTGAAATTATGTGGAGCACATTCCTATAGTTGAGTAGCATCTCTCCTTGAAGGAAGAAGCTTATGTTACAGTGGACAGGGTAATAGGAAGTGGAAGCCTCAGTCACAATGCTGCCACTCTTTTTTTTTTGGCAATGAAAAGAGGAAAGATTTTCTGTTTATAATAACCAGAAAGAAATGGAATTGTCTAATAATCATCAGTTGAGTATGAGCCTAGTAGGGGATGCTAATCTTCTGGGGTGGGGAAGTCTTGTGAGCTAATGAAACCCTCCTGGTCTCCGGTGAGGTCCACAGATAGTTTCCTGGTTGCCTAGTGACAAGGGACCATGCTTAGGGTTGGGGGGGGGTGAGGTATCTTGGGGAGGGGGACCTTCACTTGGCAAGTGAAATAACACAATTCTCAGGAGTTGAAGAAGAGGCAGTCTTCAAACAATGCTGAGAAGTCCTCTTACTTTTTCCACATTAGGGAATGCTGCCACTCTTGTGAAACTATTCACACATGCACAAATGACACAGGTGTGTCCCATCTAGTCATCTGGATGCAAGAATATTTTGAACTTTGCAATATTGTCCTACATAACGAACCATGATATTCATTTTATTCCTTTGAAGATTCCGTAATGGGATCCCTCAGTTTGGAACATCTACATGTTCAACCTTTCAGAAAATGCAACTGTAGAAGAAATGTTCTTGTGCAGGAGTCTGGGAGGGCACTATTCAATCTTGCTTTCTGGCCCCCAGTCTTCATTTCTCAGAAGAAGGTTAAGAGGGTGACTGAGCTGGTGATAAGACTCAGTCTGGAGGGGAAGATACATCTGGATAAGATGCCTTCTTAAGGCTTAACTCCTCCAGGGAAATGCAGAAGCCGTGCTGCCAAGACATTTTCAGGCTGCCTCTGTGGTGCAGCCTAAGCAGCATATAATATGGTATAAGTGATGTTTGCTTACAGAAAGAACACTGATAAATGGCCATTAAGGTCAGGCCGTGGAGAAGGGAATGGCACACAGCTCTGAAACAATAGGCATAAAATTTCGCAATGGATGGAGACACTCTCTTACATTCTGGTTTAATGCAGTTTGGACAAAACTTGAATTCAGCGAATGATGTATCAGAGTGAAATATTATAATTTATTTTAAGCCTTCCATTTTTTTCTTTGTCTACCAACTGGGTCTACCCACCTGTTTAAAAAGATCCAGAGAACAGATGATAAATTCTTTACTATAGGAATGCAAGAATATTCTAGATTTTGGTAATGACATCATTTCACACTACAGTGATGTTTTTCATGAGAGACTTTTTGAGGACTTTCAGAATGATAATTACACAATATCCACACAAACTTAGAATTGTCTTTAGTTTTCTCTTTTTTCTTTATTTTCTTTTTTTTGGCAGAGGGAAGAAGAAAGGGGTAGCTAAGAATGTTTAAGCCAGTCAGTGGTGCTGGACGTGTAGAGATGACTCAAGACCCAGATGTCTCGCTCTAAACATCCCTTTTGATAGCCATTCATCTCTGTGAAACCCAGTTTGATCATCATTTGCTATGTGATGCCATATGGAACTATCATATATATCTAGATAAGGTTGGAGGATCATTTTGCCAAGGACTCTTACATCTAGTGCATTCTTCCATTTTTCTCTGGCATTCATTCTGGGTCATTGTATGGGATTAAAAATGGCCATGGACCTTGCATCCTCTCCAGGGCCACGGTCTTCTGTTGCTCAGTGATTGATTCTTTTGCCATGATTGTGTAGCTGTGCCTTTGCTCACACCACTCTGTCTGCCATAAGTGCCCTTATTTCTCTTTACTTTTACCTAGATACTTTACACCTTTAAAGCTTAGATCTCCGTTTCCTTTGTGAAACACAAACCCATAACATGAATTACATTATGCATTTGCTCATCATCATATCCTATGTGTGACACTGCTTGTACCCTCATTTTAGATTACATAATGATGAGACAGGGTGATTAACACAACCTTCGTAGATATATCGGAAGGGTTGAATTAATTTTTGTGAAAGTGATTATAAACTGTCAAACTATTAAAGTATACATAAGATGAATTGTAACTTTTTTTGAAGTACTCAGTGTTTAATGAGTAAGTTATCTCACCAGGAATAACCAAAAAGTTAGCAAAGGCAGACTTACACTTGGTCTCCTCCAGTGTCTAGTACTGTGTGTCTAAAGAACATATGCTCAGAAACTTAGTTGCTTGGTTGATTGGTTGATTGTTTTCCATATTTAAAGTTCTACCATCTGCCAAACTATTATCAAGCACATCCCATGATGCTTTCCTGATTTTTAGATACACAGGTAGCCCAGTGAAGTGTGGATGAATTCGTTTTTAAAAGGTTAGGTGGTGATTGAATGATTAGCTCCTTGGCAAGGGAAGTATTTCTCTTTTACATCATTACAGATGCACAGTGATACCTTTCAGGAGTCTGTTTTTGAGAGGTACAGAGCAGTTTAAAGATGTTTCACAGTAGGGAGGCTTTTATTGCCAAGGAAGACATTTAGTGGCTTCAAGGCTGTGCCAGAGCATCCCAATACCTAGACCAACTGGAAAGGGAATCCTCGTAGAGGATTCTATGATACTCACCATCTCTGTGAAGCTGGAGAAGCCCAGAGTGGGATTCCCCCATGCACCTTGCTGTTCATTACTAGGAGCTGGTTACACGGGGAGGGGGTGGAATTCTATAGAAAAATTTCTACGATCTCTGCATTTGGGTGTCTCTTTTTAAATGTCAGGTATAGTCTATATACAGCAAAATTACATATCCCCCTTTTAGGGTTCACCTTATCGGCTAAGATATGGTGATACCAAGTAGTTGCTGTATCCCTTCTTCCTAGTGAGCTCCTACTGCCCCACCAACCCTATGGTTTTCTCTGGAATCTTAGGCTTCTGTTAAGAGTTTTTATAGTTAAAAATAATTGACAGATGCATTTCAACCATTTCTGTTGGCTTCCTTCTGCCCATCCCCTCCCTCAGCTGATCTGAGCTGCTTCTGGGTTCTATCATGTGGGAAGGAGATACCTTTAAGTTTCAATTGACCAAAACCACATAAGTCATTCTACAACTCATGGTAATGATCCCTTTCTTTCCTCTATTCCCTTTTTTCTAAGTAGTATGCAAAACTTTGTTGTCATTGTTATTGAGTATTCTTGGTGATTCCACATCAGAAACATTAGAAGAGATAATGTCACAAATTGGGCAAATGTGAGGCACGAAGAAAGGGAAAATTTAGTTCCTGTAAAAATGTGTGATTTGGTGGAAATCTTCAGAACCCATCTTGGGAATCCAACTTCTCCATTTTCCTTATTGCAAGAACCTTTCCTCTTTCTTGCCAGTGTGGCTCTATCTCACTGCACTTTGCCCTCCCATTTTCTGGTGAACATCAACTGTGACATCATAAAGTAATTTGGGCCCAGGGCAATTGGTCCCTGAAAAGGGAGCAAAAGTTCCTATTTGCATATAGTACCTGAAACACTGGGGACTGCCCTGCCACTCCAACCACAGTTGTTATTATTGCTGTTTCTTGCCAGTACTCTTGGAGATCTTGTGAAAGAGAACATAAGAAATTACATTTCAGATGGGGTCATGCCTTTTTTCTCTTTTCCTTTAGAAAGGTTTCTCAAGTGTGGTGGAGGGTTTTTCAAGAGAAATTCACAGGGGCCTTGCTTTGGACCATGACCCTGTGTAGTGGGATGGTGTTTGGCAAAGTGCAGGTCTGTCTTGGGCTCTGTCCACTGGGGTTAGTGACTGCATGTACCCAGAGGTCTTCATTACAATGCTTACTTGCCACTGGCACAGATGGAATGACATTATATGATGTGGCCTTAAGTTAATGGAGAGTGATTTTTTAAAAAAAAACAAACATAATAGAAGTTGTACCTCTAAATGAGGGTTGTGCCCTTTGAAAGTGGTAGCATGGAAAGCAACGCATTTAATCCATTGGCGCTTTCTTGGGTCAAGCATTGTTATAGCTTCTGATTTGAGTTGCCTTCAGGGTCTGTGGCACATTAAAAATATATTTATAAAATATTTATTGTGTTTTTTCCAGATTAGAAAAGTTATATAGGTTTGTTGTAAAAAGTTTGGAAAGTACAGGAAAACACAATTAAAAAATTAATTATCCATAATTTTGGTTTCCTGATATGGCCTCCATCAAAATGCATGTATACCTTTCTGGTAATTTTTTGTGCATCTGCAAATATGGATGTAAATGCACATGTGGTTACATATGTATGTTTATTCATTGAATTGGGACAATAATCTTTATACTGGCTTCTTAGTTGTTATTTAGGCTGCTTACCAACATGTTGTGGCACATTACTTTGAACATTCTCAGTGGTCCAGATATGTTTCTTTAAGGGGGTGGATTTTATATTTGGAAATAGCCAGAGTCATTTAGAGCCAAGCCAAGGTATCTCTGTTATCAAACTACCTAATATGTTTTGTGAAAACAAACAGACTCAAGTGACTGTAGAATAATAAATCTAGTTTTGTTGGGTGGAACAATCTGACTTAATGCTATATCCAAAAGCAGAGTTCCATGAATGGTTTAAGCCACGTTTTATCATTGGCTTAAGTGTAGGGATTTCAAAGGTGAATAATTTGAAGAAGGCACTCTTTTAGATATAAAGCTTCTGTATTTAAAGGAACATGTATTCACTCACTGAAAGCAAGGCAGGATGTTTTCTCCCATAGTCTTGAGCTTCTGTGTTTTAAATGGTATGGTGGCCAGGTGTTCATAGCATCTTTACTTTTTTGAAAGCCAACTTTGGCAGGATCCTGAACCTCTCTTAGCCTGGCAAGGATGTTAGTCTGATAGTTAAGACTGCTCCTTACTTCATGAATGTTAGCTGGGGTTAGTGCTCCTCTACTTTGTATAAACCTCTGATATTCCTTGCCCTGAGGAGTCAAACAGATGAGCTCAAGGGGGCTACATTTTCAAATAGGACCCGTTAAGTACTTTACAATTTACCCATTCTGAAATAATGAAGTTTCCAATAAGTTGATTAATATGCATTAATAATTAAATGTAATTAGGGTTACTTTATAATAGAAGGCAGAATGTATGAGAATTGGGAACCTGAACTTTACTTTCCTGTCACCATCCACCAGCCAGAGTCTGTTGCGCTGATGATGGTCTCCTTGCTGGCCTTCTGGACAGTTACTGAGATCCTAGCAGGCTAGATGGGGCTTATTAACGCAAATGTATTGGTAGGCCTCTTCTGTATCATGAGTGGTAATTTAACACCAGAAATTAATATCTTGTCCCCAGCCTTGCCAATCCCTATTTTGTCTCAAACAGATATAGATGTAGATGTTTGGGGAAAATGGGAGTCAGGAGCTGGCTTAGGTCTGGAGTCTTTCTAATCCAGAAAGATAAATTACCCTTTTCTAATTTAGCAATTAGATTTTCTGTAGACTCTCAGCCAGTTCTCCAATTCTAAGACTCATCTGGTTTCTCTTCATGAGGCTCATACTTTGTGTGGATCCAGACTCAACTAACGTTTATTAAAGCCCTAGTATGTAGCAGAGAAGGTGAAAGCCTGTTTTACAAGTATCCTCATTTTATTCCAATTTTACAGCTGATGGAATTAAGGGACAGAGGGGGTTAGTAACTGGCCCAAGGTCATATCATCGTGTAATGGAGGAGGCAGGGTTTAAATCTAAGTATGGGGACTTCAAGGCCAGTGTGTATTCCACACTGCTTTACTTTACATCATGCATCTCCCATTGCTCACTCATCCATTCAATATATGTATGCATGTATTTGCTTACTTATTATCATCTCCTCCCATTTAATGGAAGCACCTCAAAGGCAGGAACTTTGTCTTGGTCATACTGTATTTCCGGCACCTAGAGCTATGCCTTGGATGTGGTAAGTGCTCAATAATTGTTTTTCTTTTTGTAGTGGAGGTAGACCACCTGTGTTAAAATCTTGACTTAGCCACTCTCTAGCTGTGTGACCCTGGGCAAGTGACTCAACCACTCTGTGCCTGTTTTCTCACCTCATTGGTTGTTGTGAAGATTAAGATGCCTAGAATAGAACTTGGTTCATATAAGGTGCTTATTAAGTGTTAAACACTATTCTTGTCTGTTGAATGAATGAAATGGTTGAGTGACTATTGTTTGCTAGACTTGGGATGGAACAGTCAACAAAACCTTTACTGTCGTCCTCATGGAACTTACAGCTTAGGGAAGAGTAGGGTCAAACAGTGGGGTAAGCACTGTGAGAGGTGAAGTACAGGATGCGGGGGGAGCAGAAGTGAGAAGGTCAGGGATGGCTTCCTGGAGCAACCGATAACTATGCTGAAACCTGAGAGATGAGTAAGCATTACCCAAGTGGAGGAGCGATGGGGAGGAAAGAGAGCCCAGATGGAAGGAAAGGCATGTGCAAAGGCCCTAAAGGTGAGAGGAGTATGGCGTGGCTATCAAGGAGCATGCTTTGAGTTGTAGGTAACATAAGACTCAAAGAAAAGTGGTTTTAATAATAAGGTAAATATTATGCCATTTCCAAGAACAAAAAGTCTATATAGGCAAACCAGAGTTAGTTAAATCTGTGGATCCAACATACTTCCAAATTCTTTCTCTCATTGCACTCTGCCATCCTTTGAGTCTAGGTTTATCCTGTTAGGCTGGCTTTTCCTCACGGTCCCAGAGTGGTTTCAAGATGGCATCACATGAAGATATGCTACATGGCTATTTTGAAGAGGAAGGAAAAAGTTTCCCAGAAGCCCAGGTTTCTCCTTCAACTCTCATTGGTCAGAAAGGCATCACCTGCCCCTTTCTAAACCAATCACTAGGAAGAGGAATGGAATGACTACACTGGCTTGGACTGATCAAAATTTCTTCCCTGGGGCTGGGGTTAGCTTTTCATAAAGCTGTGGTTGCTTGATACTGGAACAAAATTGAGCTTATTTGGGAGACATGATGGGAGGTAGGGTGGCAATGCTACTGGGCAGACAAGTACCAGGAACCCCACAGTTCCCTTTGAGCTCTGAGCTACAGTGCTCGTGTATCAGACAGGGGAGCCGCTTATAGCCAAAGAGATGCTGACCAGATTGTCTTGTTCCCCCATGAGGGTGTAAGAACTCTGTGGCAACACTCACATGGTTATAATCCAGAGAAACAAAGCAGTCTTAGGTCTGGCTTTTGCACTATGGTAGATCCCAGTTTTTATTTGACAGAACACTTGCTTGCATTTCAGTGGACTTGTATATATGTTAGAAACATTTCCATTATCCAACCAGTTTCTCCTATTAATTTGATGACAGGAGGGCTGGAAGGTAACAATATGTGTGTATGGGGGTTAGATTGTCGTAGGGTGGGTAGGAGGAAGAGAAATGTCATGGAGTCATGAGATCTTCAGTTTTCATGTAGGACAGCTGCCACCTACCTTGATGTTGGAAATCTCCTCCACTCAGATGCTACTTGAACACTACATGGGTGGGGACATATGTTTCACACAGCAGCCTTTCTGTTGGAAGTTTAATTTTCTGTCCCTTTATCCTCTCTCGAAGCTTCCAGTAGGAAAAACTCCTTGACATCCCATGTCCCCCATCCTTCCTCTAGATCCCTGTAGTCCTACCGTCACCAAACAGTTCACTCACTTCCTAACTCCCTGGATCAACTGCCCACACCTGAAAACCCAGGCTTGCTCTATTCAGTTATGAATGCCGGCTGAGTCCACTGTGGAAGCTCTGCTACAGCCTTATCATCTGCTTATTTTATCTTAATGTACTTGGCCCATCTGCCTGGACTCCACACCTTCCCTTATTTCAGGCTCCGAGTCCCACACATCTCTCCAAATCTGCATTCCTGACCCGCAGCTTGTTTTGACTAGACAACTGTAACTACAGCTCCAAGACTGGTTCTCCACTCTGCTCTACTGCCTCCCCCATCCCAGCATAACACAGGTTACAGTGGCAAGGAGAGTTCATGCATCCCTGAAAGGATGGAGAGGGTATATCTGTGTTTCTCTCTGTCACTTCTTTATCAACCATGATCCTGATTTTGTGTGTCTCATCTTCCCTCGTCTCATGTCTCACTGAAGATTTCGTGCTGAACCATTCACGGCCCTTGGAAGCAGAGATATTATGGCTGGCCCACACTCTGGCTTTCTGATGTTATAGTTGGGCTTCACTGCCTCCTCCACATTTCTGCCTGGTCCCCTTAATGGCCAGTGATGTGCATTTCAGAGGCAGTGGGCTGGGGCGACAAGTACAGTCTGGCCCACAAAACAGAGCCAACCTCCCCAGCCCACACAGGCCCTGTGACCTGGACTTGCTGCTTCAACTCTCCAGTCCTCAGACATGAAGTGCATCCTTTCCTTGGATACATCCGGCACGCAGCATGTTGGTGTGGCATGGCCGTGACACCCACGAAGCTGGAGACGAAAATGCCCTCCTCTCACAGACTGGCTTCCTGCCTTGTTTACAGAATATTTTAATCTCACTTTCAATTTTACTTTTTTCCTTTATCCTCCATTTCTGAAATTTAAATATTTGATGTCAGTTCAGTTATTTTTGTGACAATCCTCTTTCCCTTCCAGAAACAGAAAGCAAAAGAGATGCAAAACCCACTGGGGCATCTGTCTCCCACTTTTAATTAGTCCTTTTTCCTCTTCTATGACATTAGCGGTAGTGACTGCAGTGTGCTCTATTCTAACCCCTCTGCCAGACCCTCACCATTATTCTCCTCCCTGGATGCCCAGGGGTCTCCAGTGTTCCCAGTCACCCCCATAAGGTCTTGCTGAACTACAACAGGACAAGGCTTCAAGGAAGATCCTGATATCTTCTCTTAATCTGGAACAAAAGGCAGATCCTGCAGCATGAATTTTATTTCATGTCTGTTAATTCATTGTAGACAGCCCTATCTAATTAATAGTTTCCATTAAATGAGAGCTACCTCTAAATATTCCTCTTCAAGACCCGGGTCCTAAGGAAAGGAGTCTGGATTAGAGGCCAGTATCTGTGCGTCCTCGTCCTGGTTTTACCTCCTGAGTTAGATAAGCTATCTGTGTCCCATCTGTTGTACAGGTAGAAGATTATCTCTTACTCCCTACCCTCTGTGGAGATTAGAGAACATAAGGAAGGGGCTCAGTGCTCTCTGGTTGAATGGAAGGTTATGAATTCCAGCAATATTATTTTATTTAGTGTTTCCCTTTCGGAGCCCACATCCTCTTCCTCCAAGCCTTTGTGAGCAGAGGGTCACTGGGTTTTCTTTTTCACTGGTCTAGTTCTACTGTCCTGCTTGTATCTCCTGGGCCTGTATGAAAAAAGCCCGGAGTGTCCCATTTTGTCAATTCCCTTCCAAGCCCTGGCAGCTCTGAGCGGTAGAGGCTACCTGCCTTCCCACCCTCAGTCCCCTGCTCTGCTGAGCTAGAAGAAGGTGTTGCCTCTGAGCCCTGTGGTGGGCTGAGAACTGAGGCCCCTTCCTCCTGAACCACACCCCGGAGAAAGGACACGTAGCTTATGTTGGGATGGCATATCTTTGTTTTCACAACATTTTATATTACCTGCCTTATATTGTTTCATCCACTGCCTGCAACCCATAAATCTTGTGAAACAGGAAGAGTAGGACTGTAGAAAACATAACTGGGGTTCTGAGAGGTTAAATGGTGTGCTCAGGTTAATGCCTCAAGTTAACAGTTGGGCCTGGACAAGAATCCAAGACCCCTGACTCCTCGTCCAGGCCTCTTTCCACTGCATCCCATAAGCTAATGGGCCTGGAATCACAACACAATGATCCCTTTGCTTCTCCACATCTTGCCTTGGACACTGCCTGGCCTTCCTACACCTCTTCTCCTAATGGTCACTCAAGTTCTGTGTCCTATATCTTATCAAGCCCTGAGCTGTAGGCAAGGCAGATAGGCCAGTGAACTGGATCCCCAGGGGCTTATGTGGGGAAAAAGGTATGAGTTGTGGGGTGTGTGGGTGGGAGGAGGCTGAGGAACACATGCTCCGTATTAATCTTTATTTCAATGAAGTTGTTTGAGTTCATGCTTTATTGCAGTGCTTTAAAATAATGTGTTTCTAACGGTGCCCCCGGGGGTAGCGCTTGCACTTTTGAGATCCTATTGCTGGAGTGGCTCACGAGACCAACCACAATAATAGAAAATGAGGCACCCCCTGGTGCACCATCTGAATTTATAATAGCAATTTCTACGATGCCCCGAGGCCAGCTCTGTTTGTATTTGAGAACATGCGAGAGCTTGGCAGTGAGGGAGTGGCTCCTCCCTTCCTGCCTGGTGTTGATCTTGGCTCCTCTTTTTCACCTGGTGAAAACCCCTTCCTTGGCCTCATGCATTTGGGTCTCATTTTTAATCTCCCAGGAAAAGACTCATCCTCTACCACTTTGGTTTTGGTGCAGGCAGGGAGGCTGATTAAGGGGGAGTGGTCTCCTGCTGTCTGTCAGCCACTTCCCTCCTTCTTCCTGCCTCTCAGAACCCTGCGTGCAAAGCAGAAAGTCGCTCTGGGGCCTCCTGAGCCTTCATCATCATAGCGGTGAAATATGAAATGACAGCATCATGAAATGGACTTGGTCTCATTAAGATTCCAAATGGCAGTCTGTTCCTCTTCCCCCACCCCCACAATTCAGTCAGAGACCTACACCACAGTGCAGAAGGTAGAAATGGGTCAGTGCTGCTGGGGTTGTGGATAGGGGGTCTTGCAGGAGAAGCAAGGATAAAGGGCCAACATGGTCAGGCTGGGACTGCAGGCCCAAGGACCTACTAAGGGACCGAGAGAGCTGAATCACCCGTCAGAACTTCTAGAGACAAGAACACAGGGTTTGGCTGGTGCCTCTGAAAACTCACCCACACAGAAAGCTTTCCTGGACCCAAAAGAGAGATAGGGGTGGGGTGGTTACACAAAGACAAGAAATCCCCATTTCCTTGCAAACTGCTTAGTGATTTCTGGGCAAACTGCCCAGAAATATTTGATGTGAAAAATGAACAACAGCACCCCCTTCCCTTCATCCAATAAAGATAAAGCCTGCTTTACAGAAAGTGTGAGCAGCATTTGCACACAGGTGATGCATTCTCCATGGGGCTGTGTGTGTCATTTTGCCTCATGGCAGAAGCCCACGAGAAAGCCAGGGCCATTCATTCATTCAATCATACATTCATCAGATGCATTCACCTCCTATGTGCCAGGCACTGTGAGAGGCAGCAGAAACTCGAAGAGGAAGACAAAATTGTTCCTGCCCTCAAAGACCACATGATCGTTTGTGTGTGTGCCTCGTGACCAAAACCCCATCTTGATTTCTTTGTCAGTGCAGACAGAGCTTCTTAGGCGGGTTTAATTGTAAACTGCTTTCATGCCTGGAGGATCCTCAGTTACTGAATATTTACCCAGAGGCAAAGTCTAACCCAGTGTCTCGCCACTCTGCACATTAGAACCACCTGGGCTGCTTGACTAACAACTCTGCTTGGCTAGGTTGACACCCAGTTTGTACATGCAGGTATGATGTACCTGCCAACATGCCCCAGAGTGGTTGGGGCTCATGCCTTAATGGTCAGTAGATATTTTAACCATTATTCTTGGTCCTATACCAGACTAAAAAGATAAAACATATATAAAAACATAAAGATTCCTGGTAATGGAGGCCTAGGCATAGATAAGTCTTTTTAAAAAGCTTTTCTTGCCAGAAGTGGTGGTTCATGCCTTTAATCCCAGTACTTTGGGAAGCTGAGGTGGGCAAGAGTTTGAGACCAGCCTGAACAACGTGGTGAAACCCTGTCTATACAAAATATACAAACATTAACCAGGCATGTGCCTATAATCCTGGCTACTCAGGAAGCTGAAGTGGAAGGATCCACTCAGTCCAGGAGGTCGAGGCTGCAGTAAGCCGTGATCATGCCACTGCACTCCAGCCTGGGCCACAGAATGAGACCCTGTCTCAACAAACAAGCAAACAAACAAAAAACAAATAAAGCCCCAGTAGCTAATGGGGGCAGATGAACTACTCTGATGCCCTGCTACTGGAGGGTCCCTGCTAGTAACATAATGTTATTTCCTAAGCAGATTGCTCAGTGTGGAGCTGCTGCTTAGCACAAGGTGAATGAAGGAAAACCATACTCTCAGCTTTTGAATCTTAGCGGTTTGAGAAGCAGAAGAGTTCTGATCCAGCACCCTCTTCTTATATGTGATGTAACTTGGGTCCGGATGTCGGAGGTAGATATATGACACTTTCCCCAGGACACTTGAGATTTATTTTTGTAGCTGGAAAATATGAGACAAGGAAGCTGAAAGGATGGGCTTTTTAGCAAGGGCCTCAAGACAGGGGCATTGTCAGCCCAAGAGAGTCTTAAACCTTTATAGTTGGACTAAGGGTGTAAATTATTATACATAATAAAAACCAACCTCTCTCAACAAAATGATTTTGCTGATGTGGGCGGCCTGTGTTGGAGCTGACAAAAGCCTGTTTTCCATAGCATGGTGGCTCTGGGAGGCACTCAAGGGGAAATCTCTGTGACTGCAGGGTTCTTGGCCTCTGTCAGGTACCCCCAGGTTCTCCAGCTGGCCTAGCTGGCCCTGTGGTGCCAATCTCTCATGAATTCCAGACATCTGACCTCACAACCCACTGACCTCAGGTAGACCTCTGTGTGCCTACCTGGGCCTCTGCCCTACCTTGTTTCTCTTCTGTATTTTCTTGTTAGAGGATCCCACTTACCTTGATGTGTCTGCTCCTGGAACCTGTCTCTGGGAATCAACGATTCTGAAGACCTGGGCCTCTTAGGCTTATCTCCACTCCCCTGGTGGCCCTCTGCTGCCCCCACTTGCCACAAGTTCACACTAACCACAGAAGTCCTACAGGCCTGCACCACAGGGCTCAGCATAGACACACACTATTTTTGCTCTGTGCCTGGTATTGTATTGACCTACATCATCTGATTTATAGTCATTGCAGTCCTCAGTTAACTATGCTTTCTGTTGTACAGATGAGGAAACTGAGGCTCAAGATAGGTAGAGCCCAGAGCTTGAAGAGGCAGTGCTAAGTTTAAACTCAGTATAATGCTACATGTGGGCTGCCTCTCTTAACTCTTTTGGTTCCAGAGTAAACAGCATTTACTGGGAACAAAATGAGAAATGATCTTGGAATAGTGCAAATTAACCACTAAGTCCTCAGAAATTGATTGCAGTGAGACTTGATCATTCAGGATGCAGGACTGTGCATCCTGTTAACCCATTTATGCCTGAGGTTGCAGTTTTTTGAATTTCTGCAATCAGACCTTGGCAATGACCTTGAGCAGTAGGATATAAATAATTCCCACATGCTTAGTGTTCCAATAATGGAACACTAGGCATATTAAGCATAGTGTTACTTCGCCCCACTCTTCCTTCTCAAGTGCCCTGAGTGCCTCTCATCTTGCTATAGAGTAGGTGGCAGGAAAAGCAAGATTCTTGCACCATCCTAGAATACAGGGCCCACTTAGGGCTCAGGAGTCAGGAAGTAGATAAACAAAAAGCAAAGGACACAGACTGCAGTGAGCTAAGCAAGATAAGAAGGCCCTAATCCACCAAAATTCAGCCAAGAAATCTGAAAAGAACTGGACAAGATGAGGTGGGCAGAAGGATGGATGAAAAAACCAGTGATATGAGGTGCATGGGATGGAGACACTGGGAATCTGGGAAACAGACCCCAGCACCAGTATCTCTCATAGGATCCCAGTGATGAGGCAACCTCTCTCTGAGACTCAGCAACCTTCACTTTCTCCTCCCATTGGTCAGACTCCATCCTGAAAGTGCTGGATGTAGAAGATGCAGGTGCTGGGAAATGACAACTGCTTCCAGATAAAGAGGTTTTGAGGGAGGCAATGGAGGCATTTCTCTGGCATCAAGTTGATCAACATTCTTCCTGTGAGGAGTTGCGAAGTGCACCATTCCTAGTGGGAGTGTGCACCGACCTTTGTATAATATAGCACACAGAGTGATGTTCTGAGTGTGAGGAATTGAATAATATACATGCTGAGTCTGGTCATATTTACATCTACACTCACACATATAGTTACTCTGGTATGATACATTGTCATGTGGCACAGAGGTACTTTGAAGGATTCAGCACCTGAAGCTCAGTGAGGCGGTAGATAGCTAGAAGGTAGGAGAAAGAATTTTGAAGGAATAGCTAGGACTTGTAAAACCAGGGAGACACTGTAACTCTTGAAAGGCTAGAAGTCAAGTTCAGACAAGTTTGCTAAGGGCAGGAGATATAACTCTTGAAAAGCTAGAAGTCAAGTTCAGACAAGTTTGCTAAGGGTAGGAGATACCAAGTGAGCACTTCAAGGCCAAAGTAGAGTCCAGAACCTGACTATTAGCTGGACACATGTCACCACTGGCACAAGTGAGAAAAACTGAGGTGTGCTCTGATTTTATGGCAAAGCTTCGTCTTAGCCAGTGACATGAGAGACTTCAGGTCAACTCCTTTTCCTTTCTTTCCTAATTGTTAAGCTAGTGAAGAAAACCAGCACGAGAAAAGCCTTGTCCATTTGCAAGTTATTTATAATACCAGATTTCAGGTGAAAGGTGACAGAGGAAATATTATGCTTTATGTTGTTAAGTTTTATTCAATTATTTATTGACTTAAAATGTATTGTGAAGTGTCTGTGAGAAGCAAGAAACTGTATGCATAAGGATGGGTTACATACAAATATTAAAAAGACAAATCCCTGCTTTCAAGGAGTTTAAAATCTATGAGTTTAAAAGAGACAGAGAGAGACATGCAAACAAATAACTCTAATAGGTGTTAAAAATAGCTTGCTGTGAGAACAAAGAGACAAGTAATTATTATGGAGGGAGAGTTAAGGACAACACTGTGAGGAGGTGAACCTTGATTTAGGCCTTGAAGCACTTTTTTTTTTTTTTTTTTGAGACGGAGTCTCGCTCTGTCACCCAGTGCAGTGGCGCGATCTCAGCTCCCTGCAAGCTCCACCTCCCGGGTTCACACTATTCTCCTGCCTCAGCCTCCCGAGTAGCTGGACTACAGGTGCCCGCCACCACGCCTGGCTAATTTTTTTTGTATTTTTATTAGAGACGGGGTTTCACCGTGTTAGCCAGGATGGTCTCGATCTCCTGACCTCGTGATCCACCCGCCTTGTCCTTCTAAAGTGCTGGGATTACAGGCGTGAGCCACCACACCCAGCCCACATTTTTTTAAATAGACATAACTTTTTAATAGAAATGTATTTTTAACTGGGTGAGAAGATGGAGAGGAGGAAGTAGAAGGGAATCTGGGGATGAGGGAACAGCATGAGTAAAACATGGATGTGTGAAAGTGTGTAGCAAGTTCAACAAAAGGCAGTTAATGCAGTGGACTAGCATTTAGGAGGTAGCTTAGGAAATGAGACTGGAAATACTTAGTATCCCCAATGAGAAGATTCCAGGTAATTATAAAATCCTCTCACTTAAGCTGGTTAGTAGGTAGGGATCTAGAGTGAGGACCAGGTCTAGAAATAATATGTTATCTTAAGCACCTACAGTTACTTCAACACATTTCCTCTTTCCTCTCCCTCTTGCAGCTAAAGCAGCTCTATTCTTTGTGAGCGTGCATACACCTCTTCTGTGCTTGTACAGTCACACTCTGTTCTCTTTACCTACACACTCTCAGACCTTTGTGAACACCTGTGACCCACCATGTGACCTCTAGCATGTGCACCTCCTCACACCAGCTCAGTAGGATATGCAGAAGGCCAAGTGGCCATTAAACAAATATCATTGAGCTTAGGAGAAAGAAGCATAAATGGATTGCAAATCAGGTTCAAAGTGATGCATTCTGCAAGTCAGCTAGAATAATTTCAGGCCCTGGACCTCCTGCTAGAGTGAAGAATGACGTTTATAGAAGGGAAGCTTAGAATTAATCCTCCAAAATGATAGTAAAGTGAATTCTTCCCTGGATCTGCTGTGATTGCTCTTCCTCCCATTTCTGTCGCTCCTTATTATTGTAATGAGTTCTGCTCTCCAAAGTGAATAAAGTCACCATTCAGATAAGATCAGTTTCATCTGGTGCAGCCAAGTTGATCTGATCACAATTTGGACTTCGGCTTTTGAATTAACCTTGGGCATTTAACTGCTGGGGGCTGGGGGGAATAAAAATGCTGATCTGGCACAAAACTGCAATCATTAGTCAGCTGCCTTCAGGCCGACTCTCTCCAGCCCTGCTGCAGGAGAGTAGATTCTTTTGATATTTATTGGACATTGGGGTACTTTGGGGTACTTCAGTTAGGTCCTGTACACTTGCTGAGTCGCATGGTGCTCTCCGTGGTGCTGAGAAGACTGAGCCGTCCCCACGGAGACGGCGGCTTCTGAGCTCTCCGTGGTACTGGAAGCAATGCACTTCCTTAGGAAATTTGAGGGGAAATTGCCCACAAGAGTTGTAAGAATAATTATTGCCCCACAGGAGGGTTGAGATGGAACCAGAGTAGCAAGCTTGTGAGGACTTGCTGGATGGATGTCCATCGTACAAACTAATGACCACTTCCGCATATGTTCTTATTCTGTGATGCCAACTGATAGTTTTATAATGCTTCATTTAGTTTTCTTCCTGGTGGTAAGGGACAAAAGTAGATGCTTTATATTATTGTCCACTTGAAGCACAAACATAATGAAAGAGCTACAATTCATTTGTTGCACAGGCATTTGTTGGGCACCTTTAATATGCTAACTGATATGTGCTGGGAGTTGAGCCTTGGGCAAACTTATAACTCACACAGGAATCAGATGAGTTGTGACTGCGGGACGACTGATTTTTTGCCCTGACAAATACTGATATCTGGCGACTGACAATGCTGGACTTTAGATAGTGACTGTAGTCAAGAAGAGACCTGGGAAAAAGTCCTGGGAATGCTGGGCCTCCCTTTGTGCCTTCTATAAACTAAATGTGAGTGTTATTAGTACAGAATGTTATTAGTACATTGTGTACCTTGAGGGGGTTCTAAAGGAAGCAGAGGTTTTAACAGTTTTACACACCCTGATTCTTCATTTCTGCCTGTTTTTTTTTTTTTTTAAACCTCTTCAAATGTAGGCCTGAAATCAGCTTCTTGCTTGGATCTGCCTCCCTTAATTTGCATAGGGGTCTTTGTAATGATTGCCATGAGTAGTGATCTGGGAGAATGCCTGATGTTGTGTACATGAGTGTTCATGAAGGATGAACTTAACAATGAAGATGATAATATTTATGTAGTATTATTACTTATTACTCTCTGTGATTTGTTCTGAGTGCTTTCCATATATTAAATCATTTAATTCTCACAACAACGTTATGAGGTAGGTATTATTATTACAACTATTTTACAGATCATGAAAACAATGCACAGAGAAGTTAAATAACTTTCCAAAGGTCACATAGTTAGTAAGTGGTAGAACCAGAATTTAATACTAGGTAGTTTGCTTTCAGAGTCTCTTCTCTTAAACATGATGCTGTAAAACGTTGACTGAGGCTTAAAAAAGTTGGTTCCTTGATTCTCCCCTGTTCTCATGTCCTTCCTATAGTAAATGTCTGCCACCCCATTTTATAGACCAGCTTCTAAGAATGACACACCTTAGTGCTATTTCTTGGATTTTATTTACCTTTTAGCTGGAATTTTACCAAATAATATTTGTCTTATCATCCCGAAAAAAAAAAATACTCTCGCGTGATAGGCTTCTTCTTGTCAGTTAAGATTCAGGTCAATTTTTTTTTCAGTGAGGTCTTCTCTGACCATCCAGTGCAAAATGGCTCATCTTTCCCCTAGCTATTTTTTCACCAAATTTTATGATTTTGTTTTCCTCTTGGCAGTTATTACTGTTTGAAAGTGTCTCATTTGTTTATGTGTGTTATTGTTTTCTGTCTATCATGTCTAGTAGAATATAATGTACATGAAAACAGGAGCTTTGCCTGTCTTGTTTACTGCTGTATCCCCTCTAATCAGAACATTATATAATTAATAAATAAAACCATGCCCAAGAATAGTTTGGCAAACTCTTGGAGGAAAATTCAGGTGGGGGTGGGGGAGGGTAGAGAGAGAGAGAGAGAGAGAGAGAAAGGAAGAATTAATAAAGTCCTTTGGATCAGGATAGATTTTTCAAGAGCAAGTATAAACAGAGAAAAATTCAGCACATGGCTATAAAAGATGTCTGGATGGGGGACCACTTCCAATCAGCAAGGACTACAAACTCTTGGGAGCCAAAGCAAAGAGGTCTTCATGTCTGTATTCGTGAATCTGCTATGTCTTACCCTTCCACTGGAGTTGTTCTTACATCGTATTGGAGATTGACATGAAGGAGGACGGAGTGTACCTTAGGAGAGTAAGACAGTCTGACCCATGAGCTTGCCATCTATTTCCCTTGACTTCTCCAGAAAATAAAAAGGGCATCTTATGTTTTTCCCAAGTCTCCACTGTACCAGTCTCACCCACACCCAGCAGCATGTTCCTCATGTGCTTCAAGCCTGAGCTCTAAGGGGAAGTGGGATCATCAGGGCTCAAAGTGAACCACACTTGTTACATAAATTAAAGATTAATTGTAGACAATGTGATGGGGCATGGAAAAACAAGATACAGAGCTATTATTTACAAACTAAGAATGTGAAGATCTTGATATATTTGGATTCTTCAGAAGGTGATTTATTCATATCTGATTGATTTTCTAGATTTCTAGGTAATTTTCATCCCAGTTTCTGGCATTGATAGTGCCCATTTACTCATTTATTAGAGGCTGCAAAGTAGAGAGAAGCCTTGAACCAGTTAAGTTAGAGTTTGGAAACAGATGCATCAAAGCATTTGGTGGGGGAAGAGGTTGATTCCCTGGTCCCCATAGTTACATGCCAGATTTTTATATTTTGAGGTTTTCTTAGTCAACAATTGCTTAAAATCTATTTTCATCACCCATGTGCATAGGGCATTAATCACTGAAATCTGTTTCTGACAGTTACCTTTCACATAGGACTCTGGTTTGCTTCCAGAGCAGCCTCTAGTGCAAATATTCTGTCTGCTGATATCTACATTTACTACATATCTAATGGGGAGCAAAGAATGGGAGGGAGAGCTTCTCAAGGGACTGGAGACATGGAGGGCAGTGGTCAGAGAAGAGAGTAACTACTAATGAGGAAAGGGGAGAAAGAAAGTAGGAAACTAAAACTGGTATCTAGTAAAGGAAATGAGGAGATGAAGGATATTGAGCTGGATCCCTTTGATGAACACTTTCGGATGCACAGGAGGGAGAGGGAAATGCACAGATTTGGAAGCCAGCAAGCTAGAGGTCTGAATCTCTTCTCTGAGCCTCCTTTTCCAGCTGTATAGAATTCTTTTGAGTGTTAAATGAGAAAATACACACGAAATGTCTGGCACAGAATAGGAGCCAAACAAGTGGAAATTGCCACGAGCTTCAAAAGTGCCCACATCTTTTTTTAAAAGTAATTTCTCACATACTTATTGAGAACTTTTAGATATAACCATGACTGTCTAAATGTGATCACTGTCTTCCTGTAGTGCAGACCTCTGCAGTGAGGAAAGGAGCAGCCATCATCTTTAGCTTAGAGGAATGTTTCTTAGGGGCCTGGTAATATCAGTCTGCATTTACCTAACACTTACTGTGTGTCCAGCCCTTGCCCCCTTTGCAGGAAAGCAGTATTCTTGTAGGAAGATGGGGACTAGTGGGCTTAAGTGATGGTATTTCAGGATATGGGAAGCCATGCAGGGATAAAAAAGGGACAGAAAGAAAGAGCCTCATTTATTTATTTGGCAGACACATATAGCCTAGTGGCAACATATCAGCCCAAGAATGGGCTCTGGTGGAACGTCCAGGTTAGTGGGGGCTTTATTTGAGAGGGAATGAGGAAGCGGGAGACTACAAGCATCCAAGTTCTTGACATTGTGGACTGAGGAAGTGAAGATGGAAAGGGAAAAGAAAAGGAAATTCACAAGCTGCAGGGAGAGTGGCTCAAGAAGTGGGCTAGGAAACTGAGCAAAGTGCTGGGGCGGTTGAATGGTATCAGGAAAACAGATGGTGATCCTGGAGAAGGAGGGTGCAGATGGCAGTGGTGGCGAGGAGGCAGCGTGGGGTGAAGAACAGTCCCAGCTCGGCCACTCCAGGAGGAGAGAGGCTGGAACACAAAACTCCCCACGCTGGCTGAGCTCTGTGACTCATCTGGCCCCCAGTGTGGCATCTCACAAGGTTCCTGGGAGAAGAATGTGGGAGGTCCTGTGGTTTTCTGTGATGGTCCTTGGAAGTTAGATATGAACCTCAGGCATTCAGAAATTTCTGGTAGGGAAAGAAAGATCTCTTACCAAGAAATGGACAAATGAACGCTGCTGCATTTAAATCCCACCTCCCAGGTTAAATTTCCACTGCCTGTTTGACTTTGGGCAAAGTATGTGGTTGCTCTTGGACATGGTTTCCTCATCTGTTAAATAAAAGGGTTAAATTAGATGATATCTAAAATACTTTGAAGCTCTAAGCTTCGGTGATCCTGAGAAAATTTGAAGGTGTGGACTACAGAGGAGAGGGTAGACTTAGAAGTCTGCTATTATCAGAGTCATGTGTAATGGGTAACAGTGAGAAACAAGAATTAATTCCCTATACACACTGGTGGTGAAGGTAAACTTTAGGCAATTGTTGCCTGAGGTGTTATGAGCAGGATGATTTCAGCCTAGTGTAGTAATGTGTCTAAATATTGGAACCATCCAACAAGGACTTGAGTTGCTATGTAAGGTAGTGAGCTCTCTGTGATTGAATGATGACATTTCGGGGGTTGTTATTAAAAATTCCTCCACTGACCCCTACCTTCTTCCTTTCAGAAACATTATGTTTTCCTGCAGACTAGTTGAGTATATAGTGATTAAGTGCGAAATACTGGTGAATCTCAGCATTTATTTCTCAGAACATTAAAAATAATCATGTTTTTCTTAATGCTATTGGGTCCCTGGTGAGGAAGAAAGAGTTTAGTATTGAAATAACTTTGGAAAACTCAAGAGTAAATAGTGTTATGCAGGTTTCTTTGCTGGAGGACATCTCAGAGACTTAAATATATTAATTTTAGTGTTAAAATTCCTAATGTTATGAGTTTTCTAAGTACATTTGATGATAGACTATTTTTCACAGAATGTCTGATGGGAATAACGATCTACTGAACATACTTTGAGAAACGTTGCTTTGAGTAATAGACTTATGTTCTAAGCCCTTTGCCCCTAGGAAGCACACATCATAACTTCTCTGTTATCTTTGGGTAAGGCTGGTGATGAAGGCTAATTTGAGCCCTAAAGCCTTAGGAGATGGAGTGGGGCTCTGGATGATAACCGTTAGACCTGACTCAGTTGGTGATCTTAGATGGGTCTCTCCATGTGTCTCAGTTTCCTCACATGTCAGATGGGGAGAAATAGTGCAAGTCCAGCCCTTTTAGGGTTAAGGTGTCATGATAAAGTCCAGGGTGGTATGCATAGGATTAGAATTGGAGTCTGAATCACCTGACAACTTGCTAATATGCAGATTCTGGTTTGGCAGGTCTGTCGGGGTAGGGGCCAAGATTCTGCACTGCTCACACACTCTTCAGCAATGCTGCTTGGCCCCACTTTGAGTTTTAAGGGTCTAGGAAGCCACACAGCGTGGCCCTTATCAGGAGCATCTGCTCTTATGGAGTAGCAGCAATAAACCTTCTGGTGTTGCTCCTTTCCCTGGAGATCTGGTCTGTGCTTCTGAAAGGTATTATTCATGAGGGAAAATAAACCAGGCATCCCTCAGGTATCCCTGTGGTGAGGTTTGCTGTGGGCCTCTCGGAAGGGAATCCCTCTTCCTCTTCCACTTCCCCACCCCTACTGCCTACAGCTCCTCAGTTAGTTAAGCTATTTTTTGAGTTTGAGTTAAAACCACTTCAGATATATTTTTAACTACGTCCTGTTTGAAAAGCTGTTAGCATTTGGCAATCATTCCATCTTCAACTTGAATCCTGGGGAGGGTGGCTACCCCCCGCCCTGCCCCGACACAACCAGGCAAAAGTATATAATTTAAAAATCGTTTTAGTGCATGGGTCAGAGGATGGTTGATAGGGCTGGGTCTAGGGTATGTTTTGGCCTCCACAAAGCCTTTCTGTGCTTGCACCTGAGACTGAGCAGGTACTGCTGAGTGAATGTGAACGGGTCGGGCTGGCATGAGTGCTGTCCAGCAGGGGGAGAGAGAGAGGCAATGGGAAGGAGAGGCGGAGGTGGAGATGGATCAAAGGCCTCAGAACCCGGCCTGGTTGGACCTTCATAAGCAAGGTCATCACGAATAACAGCAGAGTTAACATCTTTCCTGCCATGTTCCTGAGATATTTCAGGAGCAGCACATCACCATTGCCATTACGATGGGGGATTTATTAAGGGTAAGGATACTGGAGTAATTGAAAGAATAATGCCTTTATGAAATTGTTTTATTTATTGTTTTATTGAACAAACACTTATATAGCCCTTATACCATGACATCAAGTGAGTGCTTTACAAACATTAGCTCATTTAATCCTGATAACAATCCTATGAGGTAAGTGCTATCATTATCCCCATTGCATAGAAGGGAGAAGGGAGGTGCAGAGAGAGGTCAAGCAACTTGCCTAGGGTCCCAGTGCCGGTATGTGGTAGACCTGGATTCCAGCCTTTAGGGTCTGGAGCTGGAGCTTGTGCCCTTTGCCCATCACACTGTGCTATTCCTTCCAGCAATGTAGGTTCTGTCCTCTTGGCACACAATCTAAGAATGGCTGTGTCAGCCCAGGCTGCTCTTACCTACTTGTTGGGAGAAATGAAGTTTAAAACAGATGAGAATTTTTACCATAGACTGGAGAAATGAATACTTTTTTGAAAGCAATTATCAAGTATTAATAGTTAACTCCTTGCTGCTCAGACATTCAAGCCCATTAAACACTCTAGATATACCTGGACCGTGTTAAAATTTGATCCCCAAGCAGGAAATTCTAGAATTGCTTTGAAAATTATTAGTGAGAAGAAATTGTCTCTTCCTCACTTTTTTCTCATAAAGTTGTTGTTGTTGTTTTTGTTGTTTTCTTAGTGAGATATTCTGTCAGTATCAGTCTAGATGAATTTTTTGCTCCTAGGCACTCAGGGAGAAGGATGCAGCCACAGGGCAGGCATTCTACCTCCTAGCCTGGCTCTCCCCAAGGCTGGAGTTGGTAGTCCTGTGCAGAGGGCTGGCAAAAGGCTGCTGAATTCAGGGAGTTGGCTGGGAGGCTTCTACTGGCTGTGAGCCCCTGAGACGATTTTATTCCCATGGAATAAGCAAGATAGGGACAAGAAGGTAGAGAGTTCCCCACTGGAGTTGGAAGTTGGAGACCCTTGGTCTTTCCAGGAACTAGCCTTTCCTGTAGCCTCTCTGGGGGCACCAGATACCCTGGTGGAAGGGATGCCTGGAGGGAGAAACATTTCATGGGAGGTGACCTCCTCAAAGCCTAAGTGCTCAGGCTTCTCTTTGGGCTTGTGTTCTCACATGCCTGTAAATCTCACATTCGCTTCTCCCTCCTTCCCGTGCCAGACACAGTTGTCTAGATTAGGTGCCTGGCTTTTAGAATTTGGGAAGCACTGCTGTTGGCTCCCTGTGACTCACTGCTGGGCCGGTGTCCTTTTACTGGGCCCCAGGGGCAAGTCTTTTTGTACAAGTCTTCTTCTTGGAGGATGCCAGGCCCCTCTGTGGTACTGTCTGTGCTGCACGGCACATGTCTAATAATACTACTTAATAAGCAGTCACCTATTAATAACACTAAAATCATCATCACATAGGTGACAGAAAGCCAAATAAACTCCAGCAGGCCAGCATCGCAGCACAGCTCTTGGGGGAGGAGAGGAGAGAAGAGCACAAAACACATTTGAAGGGGCCTTAGGCAAAATGCTTTGGCCCAATAGCACTGGGGGCTGAATTTGAAACCTGCTTAGGGATAAGGCATGTATGGACTTTAGTGACTAGAAATCCAAGCTCATGGGGCAGGTTGGGAGCCTGGAGGGTTTGACTCAATTGAAGTGCTAGCTGAGGGATTAGAAGAACTCTCTAATGCCTGATTTCTAGTGACTTGGTCTTGGCTGGAGAAGACTGATGCTCCCAGGTTTGGTCGGGGTCAAGTAGTGGGAACTTAGACAGAAACACTCATTTAATGGATGGGGAAACTGAGCCATGGACTGTAATTTTCCCCCCAAATGTTATTGAAAGAATGAGTAAGTAAAAGAAGGAACCTATGTAATGAGGCTAAAAATATCCCAGAAAAAGCAACCCTTGAAATTCACATACTAAGAGTCATTAGGGTGGCAGGAATGGATATGCCAAGTCTTTTTATGCAGAATTCTGATTTTATAGGCATAGTCTTATTTATAAATGTGCAATTGCATGTATTTCAATACATAACATAATAAAACCAAATTGCTGTGAGGATTAAATGAGATAATGCATTAGTGCATGCCAAATGCCCAACTTAGTACCTGGCAGGTGGTAAAAGTCCTAATAATCAAGGCTGGTAGCTGGTATGCCTTGGTCAGGCCTAACCAGTTGCTGTTGGTCACCTTCCAATCTGATTGGTTGCTGACTGGACCATCTTAGATGTTAAATATTTTAAATTCCACTCTGATAATAATGACCAATACTCTCCATTGCAGACTTCCCACGTGGCATTTACTATTGTCGGTGCTTTTGATACAATTCTCACAGGAAGCATTTGATACCATTATCATTCCCGTTTTATAGATGAGAAAGTGAAGCTCGAGATGTTAGAAATTTGGCTGAGGTCTCATGGCCAAAAAATGGTGGAGCTGGGATTAGAACCCAGATGCCCTGTTTGCAGAGCCTTGGGATCTTAACCACAATGCTTCTAAGTAGAGGGTTGGCAGGGGGAAACTTGTGGTAGTTGTTATTATTATTGTTATTATCACTGTAGTAACTTTTCTTTCACAATGCCATGGACAATGTATCCTTTTGATTGGTAGCGAAATTTTTTCTTGCTACGTGCTGAAAGCATTGGTCTGGCACATTTGAGAAAAGCTGAAACAGTCCCTGGTCTGTTCTGTCCCTGAACTGAGTGAAGATGGGGCCCCATAATTGAATCAAAGGAAGGAAGGTAGGCCTGTGAGGGAACCTTCTAACTTAATGACCTCTGATCATGGCCCTCGTTATCCCAGGACAGAGATGAGAGCTGAGAAGGCCTAGGGTGTCTCAGGGCTTCAGTTGTACCCATTGAGTCCTCCCTTAAAAAATAAAAATTAGTACTATTGCTGACATGGCACCATCATTTGGGCAAACACCTGATATTGCTTTTTGCTTACGGTTGCATTACGTGTCTGCAAGGAGACCCATCTTATTCTCTTTGATGTTGTCTTTCCCTGCTATTTTGTACATAACCATCTTCACAAATTTGGAGCTATCTGGGGAATGCTGGATCACTAGAATGAGCCAAGTGGTAGTTAACTAAAATGGTATGGAGGAATGAGACAAAATGAGCCTACAGATTTCATGATAAAAGGCACACTAAAAGAATACACTGGAGTGATTGAAAGATAAATAACATTTAAGAAGCCTAAGAAAGTACAAAACAGAATAAAATGATAATAAAAATATATTCAAAATACACAAGTTAAAGTAGGTTAGAAATCAAAGGGGGTAAAAAGAAGTAAATAATAGTGACTACAGTGATACCGTAAATAATAAGCTAAATTATTAAAAGAGATATAATAAGTTGAAATAAAGGAATGCCAACTATAGGGGGCAGTCCACAGTTAGTAATCCCATGCAGGGGCAAATGCAGACCTGTGGGCTGGGGTAGTGAACATCTGTTGAGTACTTCTGTGGGGTAGGCGTCCTACGAGTATTTTATTACTTTTTATTTTTATTTTATTACTCAGAACAACTCTATGAAGTAAGTACGGGTGACCTCCATTTTTTTTTTTTTTTTTTTTTTTGATGGAGTCTCGCTCTGTTGCCCAGGCTGGAGTGCAGTGGCCGGATCTCAGCTCACTGCAAGCTCCGCCTCCTGGGTTTGCGCCATTCTTCTGCCTCAGCCTCCCGAGTAGCTGGGACTACAGGCGCCCGCCACCTTGGCCGGCTAGTTTTTTGTATTTTTTAGTAGAGATGGGGTTTCACTGGGTTAGCCAGGATAGTTTCGATCTCCTGATCTTGTGATCCACCCATCTCGACCTCCATTTTATAGGCGAGGATGCTAAGACTTGGAGAGGGTAAAGACAGTTATTCAAATTACAAGGAATTTAGGTGGCCCAGATGGGATTGGAATCCAGGTATGTCCCTTAACCTCTAGGCTGTTCTGCAGACACACTTCTCACAGAGATGTCCTTCCTAGGCTGGTGTTTGCCACAGGAATCCCATGGGCACTGACATCTGCAGGGCACTGAGTCCTCAGGCTCTCCCTTGAGGCTTCTGCCCTCTCATCCCTTAGGTCCTTCAGGTCTCTTTCTGCTGCCCCCAAAATGAGTGTACAGTTTCCCTGGCTGTTCCTGATGTCCTGCTGCATTATGGCAGCTCCTTTACGTGATTCTTCCCCCAGGAACTCCTGACATCTAGGGCAATCCCATGCACTGTGCCTTCTGAACTTCCGTTCCACATCCTGTGGACAAATTTGGTACAGAGACTTCCAGGAAGGCCAGGTAAGGAGGATATGGAACTGGTGGCCAGGGAAGTTCAGGTCTAGAGTAAATAGGTGGGAGATCAGATGTCATATAAAATTAATCCATGAAGGCATGTTTGTTTGTATTCCTGAAACTGCTGGATACTGCGGAGGTGTTGAAGGTTGGAGACCCGAAGACACATAAGAAAATGAGATTGTGATCTGAAAGGTAAAACAGACTGAAAAGTAGGCTAGTAATGATGGAAGTGCATGTGTCTGTCTAGTCCCAGCCCAGACGCCACTTTAGTCCACCAAGCTTGCCTTGATATCCCCCACCTCCAAATCAAAATTAATCACTTGTTTATCAACAATCCCATAGACTTTCCTTTACATTGCTCTCATGATTATTTTCCCCTTGTTTTATAGAAACACATTTCTGTCCTCCTCCAATGCTTACTGGAGTCCTTGGGGTTCAGACCTTGATAGATTCATTTTATTTCTCATGAGCATGATGCCGGGTACATGTGCTATTAAAGTTTGCTGGGTTGGGAAAGTGCTAGGATGCTGCAAGGATGTCCAGTAAAGGTCGGAAATATAAGAAATACCATCCTTGGCCAGGAGGCAATAGAGTACTGTGGCTAAGCAGGCAGGCTCTAGAGTTGGATAGACTTGAGTTCAAATTCATTCTCAGCAGCTTCCAGTTGTGTGACCTTGGGCAACCTCTCTAAAGCATCAATTTTTAAGACTGTGAAATGGACTGCAACTGTCAAATAGCACAAACCTTGCTGGACTGAATGAGATGAACCACGTGATGGCATATGGTAAGTGCTCGACGGCTATTAGTGGATTGGTGCTGGTCCAAGGGAAGGCATGCCAGTGCAGCCCTTCAAAAGGGAGCTGGAGAAGAAAGGAGTTTGGGGCTGCATTTTCACATGAGGTGCCAGGGCCTGATGCTGAGCAAAACCTTGGTATTAGGTGCCACTGACTGTCATCTCTTGTTTAGGTTTGACTGGGGAAACGTTTCCACAGACATGAACTGGTTTGTCAAGGCTGGCAGTGGATTTTCAAGGGTTTAGGGGTGCAGTGGAATTGTCTAGGCTCAGAGCTCAGAGTGCAAGCCACAAAACAGAGCCATCTTCCTGAGTCACCAAAACACTTGATTCGGGCCTCTGACTCTTAGCTGGCAGCCGCTTAGGATACGATGGGCTGTGCCTGGGTCTGTCTTTGCTGCTAGGGGCTCTGAGAGAGGAAGCCCCATTTGTCACTTTAATTTTTATGTTCCCAGCCCCTTGCACTATGCCTCATCCTAAGCAGGCATTCAAAGTGCTTGTTGAAGGAATAGATTTGTGTCCTAGTTACAGCCCTGACCTCCACTAGATGCTCAAGGATTGTCCTGATTTTGCAAGGAAGAGCAACTACTCAGGGAAACCGAGGCACACTTGTAGGTTAGAGTCCCTCAGTCTGCAAGGAGACACATACATCCTCAGCAGTGGGAAGTGGTTTGGTCTGCTGAAACTGTAAATGAGAATTTTGTCTTTATCTTAATTCCTGCTCCAGTTCTAGGGAAGAACTCTACTCTCAGGCTGGAGTAAGAGGAGGACTGAGCTCAGACACTGCCTCTTAGTTGTGGGGGCTGCAGACTGCCCCTCCCTGATGATATCTTCTCAGCTGTTTGCAAAACAGTCAGGGAGGAGGTGAAGCCCTGAGCCAGGCGGCCTGACTGTCTCTTTAAATGCTGGGGTCTGTGTGGGAGAGGGAGGGGCCGGCTCTGGAGTGCGTGAAATTCCTGGGCTCCTCCGGCAGTCTCAGGCTCAGCGCTCAGCCCTGCACATCGCCTCTTGCATGCAACTCACTGAGAGGGAGAGGTAACCTGTCCTCCCCTCTCTCAGCCTCGGCATCTCCAGCCACCAAGGACCTGCGCTTCGCACCTCCAACAACCCCTCCCTTCTTCCCTGCCACTCCCTCCCAGAGAGAGAGGAAAGGAGAGAGAAAGATTCTGGAATTTGAACCTCCCCAAAGAGGAAACAAACCCAGCAAACTCAGTTGATTAAACATCAGACAGACATACAGACAGATCCCAAATCTTCTGTTCAACTGGAAAGGTAAGGTTTGCGGGAAAAGGAAGGCAGTCAGGGTATGAAACAACTCAAGGTTCTTGTCCGTTCTGGGAAGAGGTTGCTCCTGAGAGGGTAGAAGTTTTCAGTTGGGAGCGACCAACCTAGATTTTTTTTTTTTTTTTTTTTTTGAATGCTGTATCCGTGAGCTTTGGTTGACTGTGGAAATGGCTTTTCAACTGCCTTTCTTTTCCTTCAGTTTCGCCTGTAAGTTGGGTCCTTTTCCTCCAGATGTTGGAAAAGTCAGAGAATGTTTTAGATTTTTATCTTCTTTTTTTGAGTCTTTCTCCTATTTGCTTGAATTGTTAGTCTGAAATGATGTGTGCTCATCACTTCATTTTGGGCAGCTACTTTTTTTTGACATTTTGTAACCACTTCCCCCCTCATTTATTCATTTATTTATTTGGGCTGGTTAAAATGAGAAACAGAAGGGACACTCTAAGGATCACAAGAAAACAAAATTGAATTGAGACAGGGATTTCCCTAGCTGTTGAGGAACTGAGGTGTATGTGAGAGTGTGTGCTTTTTTTTTTTGAGGGGGTGTGAGGAGGTGGTTCTAGAGTCTAAAAATTCAGGTTGGACTCCTGTCTTATGAAAGTGGGCATACTTGGAGAAGGTGAAAAGGGAGTGTGTGTGTGAGTGTGTGTGTGTGTGTGTGTGCGGGTGTGTGCTCCTGTTTGGATCAGTTACAAGGGAATCTTCCTCCACTGCCTTCCATTTGTTTATATTAATGATGTGTGTGTGTGTGTGTGTGCGGGTGTGTGCTCCTGTTTGGATCAGTTACAAGGGAATCTTCCTCCACTGCCTTCCATTTGTTTATATTAATGATTTAGTAGCAGGCTTGCCTGAAAACTTCCACTCTGTGTAAGCACTGTGGGTTTTGCAAGCTCTCAGTGACCTTAAAGCCTGGTTCGATGTATTGTTTTTGCCAGGCATTGTGCTGTACCCAGAGTTTCAGCTCTTTCCCTCTTTCTTTTTTAACCACAAAACTTAACTGCTTTAGAAACATCAGCCTGATGACAAGGAAAAAAATGTGTCCCCCCCACCCCCCATCCCTTCTTAGGCCAGTGATGTAATACCAACCTAAGGGCTCGACTGCTTTGCAGGTGACTTACCCTGTGATTACTTGTTAAAAAAAATAAAATTTTCCCTTCCTCCATTAAATGCCTGCCTCTTTTAATTTGGATGTAGAAATATCATCATGCAATGAGAACATCATATTTTTGCTAACCATTATTGGGGTTTAGGTAAAGTAGGGTTCTTCTTTTTCTGATCTTTATTTTTAATACTTTCTTTCTAATGCAAAGGTCAGAGATCATTGAGAGCTAGCTTAGGATGGAGTAAGACAGAGTCAGGGCAAATAAGAGAGCTGGTAGGACAAGAGCTGTCTTCTCCCCGCTTCCTTCGGTTCCCGCTTTGGGGAGATAGTTTTTCTTTTACCACTAAAAGCCACCCCAACATTCTTCTTTCTTTCTCTCTGCTGGGTCCTGTGGATGGCCCTGGGAGGGAGAGGGGACACTCCTTGTCACACCTGGAGGACAGTGTAGTTTTGGGGGTCAGATGACCGTTTGCCTTTGTGATGAAGGTTCCAGTGGAAATTTGAACTCCCAGCACACTGGGTGACTCGGTACCCAGGATAGTCTATCTGGGGGCACCTGGAGGTTAGTCTGGGGAGCTGGAAGAACTAGCTCTTTATTAATTTGCCGCTCTGGGTAGAGCCTTCCTTCATCGTTCAAGGGCTTCTGCGTCGCCTTTCAAGTTAAAATGGTCCCGCTGGTTATGATGGGCAAGTTTACCTAAGGGCTACTGGGTATGTGGCGGAAGGATGGAGGGGAGTGAGAAGAGGCAAGGCTGGTATTTATTTTTTAATCTTCCGGCTTAATCTGCCTAAGTCATATGGGGCAAACAATATTTCAGAAGGGTGCTGGTTGTGCAGATATCCCTATTGTTTGATTTTTTTTTTGTTATTGGGGAGTGGAGTAAGGGCTCTTGGCCCATTTTCTGCAGCCTGGGGTTTATCCTGCGAATCAGTCTTCCTTCTGGAAGAGGGGGAAAAGGCTGGACGCTGGAAGTTCGCTATTAAAGTGAGCAACAGGGCTGGGTTTATTTTTTAAAAACAACTGGACTGTGCGAATGCCCTTTTCTGGAGCTTTCTGGCCCTTTCTAGTGAAATAATAATTTAAAAAAATTGCTTCTTGAGAAGAGGAGGGGGCAGAAATTAAAGGGATTCCAGATTTTGAGAGACAACTACGTCTTTGCTTCTCTGGTAGTTCCCTATTATTAATTATTGGGGATTTGACGGGGCTCTGGCCTCCGTTTTTGTTGATTTCATTTTAGTGCTGCGTTTCTCCTGACTATGTTGATGATTTGCTGCTTATATAAGGGAAAGGATGTATTGAGGTGGACTGATGCTTGGGGTTTTGAGATCGGCTACTGAGATTGGGTGGCGGTTGGTGTGTTTGTCGATGTGCATGGTAGGAAGGTCTTTTCTTTTGGGTGGTAGGGGACGAGGGAATGGTGGGAGAATGGTAGATGAGATGCTACAGCAAACGGGGACGTGAGGGGAGACGGAGGTGAGGTCGGAAGTCACCGGTTTGCAGAATTTCTATTTTGCACCCCCCTTTCTCTCGCTCCTGGAAAAAAAAAATCCATTATCTATAAAAACACATTATTCTTCAATTGGCCTTTTAGAGAAAAAAAGAGAGAGGGAAGGGAGGGGTTAATTTGGTGAGGGGGCTTGGTTGTAATTAGCCCACTGCTGCAAAACCGAGATACAGAAATCCATCAGCACCAGCTTTGGGGGCACGGAGAGGCAGCGGAGAGATGGGGGACGGGTTGTCAGTCTTGGATGAACAGTGGAGCGGTCGGGTTGGCGTTTGGGTATTGTGTGTGTTTGTGTCTCTGTGTGTGTGTGAAATTTTTTCACCCCACCACCAATTTCCCCCTCCATCCTCCCCCAATTCTGCCATGATCTTGCCTTCTATTTCCACACACTGCTTTCCCCACCCTAGGCGCACCCCCCTCTTCCTCCAGCCCTTTCTATCTTCATGAAAAAATTCTGATACTGATGGCTCTGCGGCTCTTTTTTCCCTTTTTCTTTGCTTTTTTTTTCTTTTTCTTTTTTTTTGCAACACAACAGTGGTGCGATGGCCTTTCCTACATGCCACACGGATGCAGCCTTCTGATAGGAGGGCAAAGTCGGCACATCCACACACACACTGGCACACGCTCTTGCCCACACACTCTCTGTCACATACACAGGCGCCGAGGGCTTCATTTTGCTTGGTTTCATTCCCCTTAACCTCTTTCCCCACTCTACCTCCACCATGGCTCCTTCCCCCCATCTTTGCATGGGGACTGCGGTCACATTAGAGCCTTTTTTCCTCTCCACCACCACGGTCTTCTTTCTTCTCGCCATTATTCTTTCCCTAAAGCTGTCGTGTGTCGCAGTTCATGGGATTAGCATGTTGGAGAGTCTTTGTGGCAGGGGACCTCACAAGCAGGGGATTGGAATGGGGGTAGATGACATTAATAATTTTTTTTTGACCAAATAAGCACCCAGTGATAATGATCCAATTTAACCATCCATGAAATATATGTTTGCGGTACATTGGAGGAAGGTTATGTGGGGGAGGCAGAGTCTGACTGGGTTACCTCTGGGGAGATTTGATGCCTGGACAGTAGAGCCACAGCCCCCTCCCCCGTACACATGTGTACGCTCTCTCACACACACCAACTAGCACAGCTCTGATCAGTGGGCTGTGTCGAACCAGAGGGCACTGCAGAATATCCCAGAGAGTTGTGATGGTTAGTTGGGAGGATGGAACAATGTCTTTGTCCGACCCAGCTCTCCTCTCCACAGATGATGCTGGGTCTTGAAATTCTTGGTGGCCTTTGTGTTGGTTTACGGGTGGGGACTGGAAGGATGTTTGTGTTTTGTCAAGCACCGGCATGCCTCCAGTTGGACAACATAGGATTGTCAACACTGTGCGTGTGGTTCAAGCAGGAGGCTGCGTGCCTCTTTGTGTGGTGTGGCTGTGTTTGTTGGATATGTGTGTATCCAGCATCATATGGTGGCTCTGGACAGGTGTGGTAGTGACAGGGAAGGAGGCTTCCCTTCCCTCACTTGGGGGAGGAAGGCAAGAAGCAGGGGTGGTCAGTGGGGGAGAGTCCTCAAGGTAGTTGAGAGGAGGGTAGAGGGGAAGAAGCTGCTCCTGCCTCCAGCAGGAAGCCTCAAATGAGATCCGCACGTCCACCAAGCGAACCCGTGGGTGGGTGGCTCATGGATGACTGGTGGGCGGATACAGATTGAAGGGGGAGAAGGGGATGAGGTGGGCGAAATTGAGGGTTTTCCTTGCTGCCTTGCCAGAGCCTGGGGCTGAGCTCGGGAGGATGGTCCCGTTCCCCGGCATCAGCCACCTCTTGGGCAGCTCGGCCTTGTTGGAGGCTGCAGCCCGAAGGAGATGAAATCACCCTCGGCCGTGAGAGCAGCCCAGCCCGTTTTTTCCTGGGCTCTGGCTGCCTTAACTACCAGACGCCATTTTCCCTTCTTCAGCTGAAGGCGTGTCCCTCTTTATTAGCAATTATAAGTGAAATTGGAAAACATTTTGCCTAAAAGAAAAACAAAATCCTCAGAGCAAAATGCTGATTGTCTTACCTTTCCAGCGTCCCTCTCCCTTCTTGGGGTGACCCTGAGGAGTTAGGGAGACAGGGTTACGTCATTGCCAGAGAAAGGGGATAAATGGGGAGTAGGACGCCCTGGGGGAAAATTATTGTGCCCAATGCAGAGCAGAGATTGCTCTTGGTATCCCCCGGCCGTGTTCTCCTTACATGACCCCTCAGGTGTGGATGGGAGACTTGCCAAAGAAGAAGCATTCCTTCTAAAACCTCACTGCCTAGAAATGTGCCGGCCTGGGTGTCTGTTCCTGCTGTGGGCCGGGACCTGCTGGGGGAAGAATGGTTGCGCTGCAGCTCTGAGCCTTGAGAGCCAGCTCTGTTGCTCTGAGGATGAAGCAAGTGCGGTGTTGTGGCTGGGGGAGCCACAGGTGGCCATGCTGAGCTCGGGGCAGGGACTATGCATGGGGCCCACTCCCAGCCCTTTCCTGGAGGCTGTTCCTCAAATTATACTCCTCAGAGAGACCTTTCCTGATCAGCTTTCTAAAAGAGTCTCCTTACCCCAACCCCCTGGCTGCTTTCCAGCCCATGACACTGTCTTTAATTTTAACTGGTTAATCATCACTTAATATTGTATTATACTATGATATATTGAAACATTTAAGATGGATCTTGTCTCTTTATCCCTCTAGAATGCCAGCTCTGAGAGGTCAAGGACTTTGTGTTCATTGTGGTGTTCCCAGTGCATAGGGCATTTCCTGACACATAGTAGATGCTCAACAAATGTTTGTCGATTGGAGGAAAGAACCACATGGGTTTAGTATTGGAGTTTTCTTCTCTAGCACTTGGCACCTGTCTTCTGGGAAGGCTGGACTTTACCGCTGGTTGTCTTAGCCCTGCCTGAATGTCTAGATCTGCTGGAGGAATTGCAACATGCTGAATTTCAGTAGAGTTTAGTAGAAAGGGCTTCTCTATCCCTGGCTCAGATGACTCTGCCTCCTTTGAGATCCCTCTAATATTAGTAATCACTGTTCTCATCATCACCGTAGTAGTAGTAGTAATAGTCGTGATATAGCTATCATTTCTGCAGTAGCTACTATATACAAAGTTCTCTTCCAAGTTTTTTTTGTTTTACACTCAGTATCTCATTTAATTCTCCAAACAACTCAATGCAGTATACTATTATTACCTGAGGAGACTGAGACTTAAAGTTACCTAATAAAATGACAGACTGAGGATTTGAATTCAGATCTGTCTCATGCCAGAGCCCAAGCATGAGACCCATATGTTGTAGGGTTAGAGGAAAAAGGGAGATGAATCATCTGGCATCCTATTAAGTGCCTTCAAGTACAAATGACAAGATGGAGGCCCAGAGAGACCACATAGCTTTTCCAAAGTTATGCACCATGTTTGATGCAGAGACAAAACTAGAATCGAGGTTTCCTGCCAGGGTAGGGCTCTTTCTACTCCATCATGCCGCCTCGTGGGCTGTGGGCCCTTTTCCAAGGGCATTGCAGCTGCTGCTGTGGTGGCTGCCTGGGGTGCCGTCTTAGTTCTCCTTCTTCAGAGGGGAGTGAGGTCTTGGTAGGGCAGGTGGGTGGTAGGTGTGTCTCCAAGGAAGGCAGACCTGCAGAGCTACAGGTCACGGTTTCGTGGCTCGAAGAAGACTGGTGGGCTATGTTCCAACTGAGTGCTGGTTAAGGTTGTCCTCTGACCTTGCTGGGGGAAGAGAAACTGGAATGGAGGAGGAATCCCATTCTAGTGGGGTGCTCAAGGTTCTCAATCCCATGTAGCCCCACCCATCAAGGGTACTTTCAGGTCCAGCAGAGGCTCCATTCAGATATCCAAGTAGCTGGTATCTGGATGCTGATGACCCTGGGAGCCTGTTGCTTCTCCTAGACTGGCCTAGCCTTCTTTCTCAAGAAGGGAGGCATGAATCCAGACATTGGCCCCAGTGCACTTCATTTGTGTTTCCAGAGGCTGGTTGGGGAGCATGATGTCATACAATGTGGGTGAAGGCCTTCTACCAGCCTCTCTGTTCCACTCTAGGGTTGGCCTTGACCTTGAATGGGAGAAGGATTAGACATTCTAGACAAGTATGATTTTATGATTTTTTTTTTTAAGCAGGGGTAGGGTGGGGCCAGAGCAAAGTGGATTCTGAGAAGCAAGGAAGTCTTACCTTTAGCCAAGACCTTGAAGCAGAGTGTGAAGGCATTTCTGCATGACCTTGAGGTGGTGTAACCAGGCGCCCTGGTTTGGGGAGACAGTTCCTGTTTAGGCCTTTGTCCTAGTGTAATTAGTACTCTCAAAAGTGTCCTGGTTTGGATGATAAAATATATGGCCATCCTTCTTTGAGATGACATCACACACTTTCTCTTAAAGGAATAGAGAGAGGAAGGGGGCATACTAGAGAGGGAAATCCAATTTTAGGGCAGGAAGGTGGCTGAGAGTGCAGCCTTTCCCCAGCTCTACTTTCACTTGCCCCCACTTTCTAAAGGATAAAAACCTGGATTTTCTGAGCATTCCTACTACCAACATGACTACTACTTCTCTCCCAACTACTCTTACTCCTATCCAAGTTCTAACCAGGCCCAACCCTGCTTAGCTTCCGAGATCAGATGAGATTGGGCATGTTCAGGGTGGTATGGCTGTAAACCCAACTACTCATACTAAAGCTTCTTCTGGCCAACATTTGAGACCTGACTATGGGCCAGATACTATGCTAAGCACTTGACATGCATTACGTTACATAATCCAACAATCCTGTGAGGTAGGTACTGTTATCATCTCTGTCTTACAGATAAAGTAACTGAGGTCTAAAGAGGTTAAGTAACATGTCCAAGGCCACGCGGGTCATAAGTGAGGACGTCGTGATTCAATCCCAAAGGGCCTGGCTCTGCTCTGAAGCCTCTGGTCTTAACCACTGTGCCATACCACCTCCATGGGCCTTAGAAACTTGATTCTAAGAGTGGTCCATTTACCAGACAGTCAGCTCACTCCCAGCTCTGGGACTTGCTGAAGGTGCTGCTGTCAGTTAGAGGCATTTCAGGCTTAGGAGGAGAGGGCTGCTAGTTGTAGCATGGCTGCTTAGGAGTAGTGCTGCTGGTTGTCTTCTGCATGCCACTAAGGAAACTCTGTTTTCCAAGGTTTCCCCGTTAATGTTCTTCCTTGCTTCATGTACCTTGTCTGAGGAGGGAGTTGAGGTGGTTTGGGATGGTGATAGGTGGGCAGAAGGTAGAGAACCTGAAGCCCATTGTCTCTGCTTTGCTCTGTGGCCCTAAACCTGCATGGGCCAGCCACACTCCCCATCTCCCCTGCAGTAGGGACTGGCCCTCGACATGAGATTTCTGTGAAAGGACAATTATCCAGCACCCGCTGTGAGCAGAGCATCATGCTCTGCTATGTTTCATTTAGGTGGGTAGTGTCCTCATTTATCTGTTGAGGAAACTGGTGATCAGAGGGCTTAAATTGCTTTTTTAGGATTACACAGTGAGATCCTGGGCCCACACTTGGGTCTGAATCCAGGGACTCTGCACCACCCTCCATCCTGAACCGTGGAGAAGAGGAGCTGGGAATTGGATCATCTAAACTGGGGGTAAAAGAGGAAATACTCTAGACAGAGGTCTTCCCATCAGCTCCTGAGGTCTGGATAGGAACTCTGGGGATCATCATCCTTATCAGCCACCTCTGGGCCTGCCCCTACCCCACACCCACAGGGGAAGACACCTGCTGACCCCTGAGCTGGAGGGGTACTGGTTCTGGCCTGGAGAGAAGGAGGAGATGGGATCATGCACAGCCTCACTGGTGGAGGTGGGATGTTCAGAAGGAGTTACCTCCTTCCCCCGTGGAGCAGGGACATGTGCACTGAAAACATCTCCCTACATCTGTGTCACAGGATAAAGGGTGGGAAGGGATGCCAGGTCTGCTGCCTGGATACAGGGAGGGGGGATGCACGGAGGGAATGAGCGGGATCCCTCAGGCTGGAGGATTCCAGGGAGAAAGAAGGAACTTTTTCTTGGTGGAGAGGCAGGGAATAGGAGAAGAACAGTTTTCTGACTGAGGGCATGGTCTGCAGTCCCCAAGCTGAGCTGCATCAGCTTCATTGCAGTCCCACTGAAGACTGTGTTTATTTTTCCAATAATGTGTTAATTAAACATCGATTTCTGGGTGGAGGAAAGGGAATTGGATTGCCAGAGCTAAATGGAGTGAGGCAAATGGGGAGTGGATGAGAGGGGCCCCAAGCTGGAGTCAGCATTCTCCAGTGGCACCCCAGGAGGGTCAGAAGGGAACTAGGGCTGCCTCTTCCCCTGGCTCCAAATTTGGAATTGCCAGCTCTCCCAGAGCCTTCAGGAGGCACCTTTCCTACTTCTTGGGTGCCAGGGCAGGTGGAGAGGGCTCTTTGCTGAATCTCAGTTCAAGGAGGGAGGAACAATATATTCTCCACCTTCCTCAGCATCTTTGGTTTGTAGAGACTGTGTACCCAGTGTCGTGTTCAGCATGCGACATATATTTGCTCACTGTTTTTTTTTTTTTTTTTTTGATGGAGTCCTGCTCTCCAGGTTGGAGTGCAGTGGCTCGATCTTGGCCTACTGCAATCTTTGCCTCTAGGGTTCAAGGAATTCTGCCTCAGCCTCCCAAGGAGCTGGGATTCCAGGCATGTGCCATGACACGCAGCTAATTTTTTTTTGCATTTTTGGTGGAGACAGGGGTTCACCATGTTGGCCAGGTTGGTCTCGAACTCCTGACCTCAGGTGATCCACCTACCTTGGCCTCCCAAAGCGCTGGGATTATAGGCATGAGCCACTGCACCAAGCTTGGTTTTTAAAATAAACATGGGGGAGGGCACTTTTTTATTCCTACTTTGGAGATGTGGAAATTGAGGCGCAGAGAAGTAACAAGTTCAAGGTCAAAGAGTTGGCAAAGTTTCACAAGGACACTCCTAGAGGAGTTGAAAATATCTGAGGTTGGAAGAACAGCCACCTAGAGTCCCAAGCTCCTTTAAAGGGAGAAAAAGAAAAAAACAGAAGCATCCAGTAGTAACAAAAAGAACCGTATGATATTTTCTCATTGGCTAAGATTGACCGAGCTGCAGCTGCATTAGGTTAAATGCTTTGCACATGAAGTTGGGAGGATTCAGTGAATAAGTGTTAGGTAATTATTCCCATTGTACAGGTGAGGAAAGTGGAGCTTGGGGAGGTTAACTATCTTGCCTGTGGTCCCAGAGTTGGTAAATGGTGGAGCTGAAATACATTTCTGTAAAAAGGATGTTGAGACCTCTTTATAGCTGTGTTCTATTGTCCCATACACACTGAGGACATAGATACTGGCTCAGGAAGTCTCCCATGACTTTTAGGAAATAAAGACGTGGAGGTCTCAGGATAGACCCTCTGGCCTGATCCTGGGCCCCATAAATCCCAGGGTCTTGTAGTGTAGACTCCATCATCCCTTCCTTTCTCAGCCCAGGGTAACTCAGGCCCAGCCTCTGCTTGAGAAAAGCCTGTTTTGGGGTGTTCGTGGTGGTTGGAGCTGGGTGATGAGTGAGTATAAGTTTGAGCTGTAGTTCTCAAACTTTGCTGCATATTGAAATCACCGTATTAAAATTTCAAACCCATGCTGCACCTCACACCAACTAAATTAGAGTCTTGAGGGGCAAGACCCTGTCCTCCGTGTACTTTAAAGCTTCCAGGTGATCCCACCAGGTTTGCTAACTGGTAGTTTGGAACAGCCTTTCCTGCAAAGCAGGTGTTGGGAGACTGGGCATCTCTTCCAGAGTTAGGTAAGTGTGGAGGTAATTGGTCACACACATGTAATATCCAGTGGGGCAATGCTTATAGTGTATTGATCAGTGTTCTTCTAATTAGAATAGCAGCTTTCAGACTTCGATATGCCTCTAAATGCCTAGGGAGTTTTTACAAAACGAGTAACTGCAGTCCCCACCTATAGACCTAACTTAAAAGTTCTGAGGTGGGGCCCAGGAATCTGCAAGATAAGCAAGCATCTTCTGTGGCTAGGTGAGGTGGAGATCTCTAGGGATAGCCTCCTTTGTTCCATGCACTTGTGAAGTCCTCTCTCCTTGGAGGGGAGTGCAGGCTGAGGACATGGGTTGCCATGGTCATCTGTTGCTCTGTGAGGTTTGGTCTTCTTTGCTCAGGCCTGGCTGTCCATTGCTGACAAAGAAACCTGGTTTGCCTGGCCTGGGTCCCTGCTGCCCACTGTAGTGACTCTTGCTTAGTGCCTTGTGTGTGGGCAGCCCTCAGGGAGGAGAGGATGATCCCAACTTAGAAATTTGGCAGACTCCCTTCTCAGTTTTAAAAAAAATCAGAGTAAATCTCCGCACAACTTGAGTGTTCAGGAGCCTGTCAGCAGCAACCATCCTGAGTCTTCCCCCTGGGATTGGTGAAACAGCTACTTTGGGGCTCATTTAAAATTTTTTTTCTAAAGCTGTCAAAGGATAGAGGATAGAGACTCTCAGAGCTGGAAGAGACCTGGGTGATCACTGTGCCAATGCTAATATTCTATTCATTTTTTCGTTCATTTGTTCATCCAGCAGATAGTTGTTAAACACCTATTAGATGCAGGCACTATACCAGGTGCTGGGAATACAGCCACTATCAAGAGAGACGTTTAGTTTATCCCTGATGGAATTTAAGCTTAGGTGGAAGGGCAAGCAGTAGACAACACAAGCAGATCTATAATTACACATTATGATGAGTGTTCTGAAGGCAAAGTACTGGGGGGCCCTGAGAATTAGAGAGACTTAATTTAGAATGATGGGGCTGGGCGGGGGGACAATGACAGCTGAAATTCGTTGAGTACTCACTGTCTGTAGGCCTTGCTGTAAGGGCTTCACAAGTATCACCTCATTTAATTTTCACAACGAGTCTTGGAGAAGAACTAATGTTATTATCGTTGCCTTGTTACGGAAGAGGGAACTGATACATGGAGAGGTGCCCAGTCTGGAACTAAAACCAAAGCCTATGTGGCTCTCCTACCCTTAACATCCCACTGAGATGTTTTTGCTGAGAACTGAAGGACAGATGAGGGTCAGAAAAAACAGAGAAATTAGGAAAGTACTGATAATCCTGGCCACGTGTGGCGCTCTTAGATGCCAGGCACTGTGCAAAACACTTTATCAAAATTATCTTTTTTTTGAGGCGGAGTTTCGCTCTTGTTGCGCAAGCTGGAATGCAATGGTGCAATCTTGGCTCACCGCAGCCTCTGCCTGCTGGTTTCAAGTGATTCTTCTGCCTCAACCTCCCGAGTAGCTGGGATTACAGGCATGTTGGTCAGGCTGGTCTCGAACTCCCAATCTCAGGTGGATTCACCTGCCTTGGCCTCCCAAAGTACTGGGATTACAGGTGTGAGCCACTGCGCCCGGCCTACCAAAATTATCTCACCACATCCTTTCAGCAGCTGGGATAAGTAGGAATTCTCATCCCTTTTTTGCAGGTGAGGAAAACAAGTCTTTGGGAGGTTCAGTGACTTTCGATAGGAAGCAGCTGGGTGTGGCAGAGCTGAGTTTGGAGCCAGGGCCTCTTGTCTCTGGGCTTCTGTCTGTGCGACGGCACAGTTTGCAGATGGTGGACCTCTCTGCATCCTGCCTGGACCTCACCTGCTGGGTAATACTAACAATGGTAGGTTGGGAGGCAAGGAGGATCCCACACAGTCCACTGGCCTCTTGTTCTGGGCCTGGGAGAACCCAGAAGAAGGGTGAAACAAAGGACCTCTCTACGGCACGGCGGCCCCTCTGTGCTGAAAGGAAGCTCCATTTTTCTTCCTTCTGGCAAGAACCATCAGGTCAGCCCTTTTCCTGGTTTGCTGGTCCTGGAGACCACACAAAATGAGTTTTTCAGGTAATACCCTCCATTGCCTTTTTTTCTCTCCTCTCCCCTTTCATCCCTAGTTGCTAGTTAGTGAGATGCTTGTTACTTGCAGTTTTCTCTCTTACCCTCTGCATGGTGCCTACTGGAACACCTTCCCTGCCTACTCACCCCAAGTTGTGTGGTCCCCTGACCCACCTGAGCTGACCGGTAGATATGAGTGTAGGTGGGAAAAAGTACAGGGACTTATTTATGGACTCTGTCTAGAGCCAGGAGAAGGAGACAAGGAGGTGAAGAAAGAGAAAGGAGATGTGTCAATGGGGCATTGATAAAATATTAGATTCCTGAAAGGTTTGCCAGGATGTGGAATTCATTTCTTTCATATCCACTCCCTGTCCTGCAGGTGAGTGAGTCTGCACATGGGGACAAGTGCTCCGTGAGATGGAGGTTCCTCTGTATTCTGACTGAAATCTCTTCTGGGGTTGAAGGACTGGTTCTGACAAGGGGAGAAGGTAGAAGTGGGCAGGCTAGCTTTCTGTTTTCCTTCAGGTCTTGGGGTAAAGGGAGCTGCCTCCATGCTGGGCTCTGATTCTGATGAGACTAACATTTTGCAAGCAATAACTTGACTCCAGATTTCTGAAATCAAGATAGAAAAGGGAAGGCGGGGAGGCTTTCTCCGAGAAGGGGCGGATGTGTGGGAAGTAAGAAGGTTGCCTCGTGTGTGGGTTGTGGAGTTTGGATGACAGTTACTTTTTCTTTTTTTGTATTATGTAGTTATTTATTTATTTTACAACAATTAACTCCTTACAAATGTGAGTTGATGATTTTCTTATTACAAAATAATATATGTTTGCTATAGAACATTAAGAAAACACCAAAAACAAAAATAAGTCACCTGTAAATCTCCCCGCCAGAGATAACCAATGGGAGAATTTTGATATCTATCATTCCAGCCTAATTTCTAAGCATCCGCAATCCAGGGTGTGTTATTTTGTTTTTAAAGAAGTTCATTCACTCATTTAACAAGTACTAATTGAGCGCCCACTCAATGCCAGGCACTGGAATCGCATTTTGGAAGCTGTCACACTAGCCTGATTTTTCACATAAAGATGCATCACGAACACTTTTCCACAACAGCCACTCATGTCTTTGAGCTTCCAGATTTAGCTTTTGGGTGTAATGAGGCAGTTGGCAAATTTTGGCATCTCGAGTCTTATGTCTTAAGAGTGAAGGAAACACTGCTGGGCTTCTCTCTCTTTGGCGTCTATGGCAGTACCATGTTAGACTCCTGGGGAGAAAATGTGTCTTTTTACTCAGAAAATAAGAAAGGGAGAGAAGAAGGTTTAGACGGTAGGAAAGACTCTAACCTTTTATTTAATATTGACATCTGGCATTTCTCCAAATGAAAGGTTTAGAGAGGCAAGGTTCCAATTTCCTCCACGGAATCTTGACTCCTTCGAGAGTGCATAGAAACATAAAGCCTACGGCTAACTCACCTCCAGCGTAGAGATGAGGGCCAGGAGTGGCTAGATGACTTGTCCAGGGACACACAGGTGGTTGGCAGCAGAGCCGTGTCTGGAGCCTGGGGAGCTGACCTAGCGAGCGCAGATAGTTGGGGCAAATTTGATACAAAGTGGTTCAGCCCTTGCTGGGTGGTTGGAGGAACCCTGCTGGTTTTGCTTGAGTTTGGATGCTTTGCTTAAAGGAGCTTTATGATACAGATTTGATTTCGTCATTTCTGAGATGTACATCTGGGGCTGTATAGAGGCCTGAGGAGTGAGAGAGAAGAAGGGAATGCATTCTGCAAAGCCACTGCTACACACGAACCAAGCTGGTCGAGCTGGCATTGTGTGGGCTTCCACAAATTCAATTCTGCAGATATCTATTGGGCACTTCCTTTGCCCAGGGCATTGCATTTAGTGCTAGGAATACAGAGAAGAGTAGTGGTTGACGTTATTTAGTGGAGGATGATATGAATGTATATAATCACTGCAGGAGGCCTCGATCTATTATAGGATAGAGGGAACCCAGGGGTTTCCATAGAGGGAGCAATGACCTCCTGCCAGTAAGGGAGTGTGAAGAAAGCTTCCCCAAGGAGGTGGAATTTAAAAAATATCAGCAGATGTGGAGAGAAGGACTAAGGATGAAAGGCCGGGGAAATAGCATGATGAAAGGAAAGAAATGGAGGGATTCCCCCAAATACACAGGGGATCAAAATTTCCAGCACATAGGTGGAGGGCTGAGTGAGAGATGGGGCTGGAAGGGTATGCTGAGGCAGGGTTTTGAAGAACCTGGAATGGTAGGGGATTCAGTTAGGATGATCCCTATTATAATAATCCTAACTTAATCTGGCTTTACCATTGAGGAATTTGTAGGGGATGGGGTTCACATAAGTGAAATTTCAGATAATGGATCTCAGCTTTGGTTCAGTTAGGGGTGCCTGATATAATCTCAGCCTCAGGCTGGCTCTGCTCGTGGGAGTGAAGTGCTTCTGCAGCTTGAGAGCTCACATCAGCACACCTCACCATGAAGATCTGGAGAGAATGGGCTTATCCACCAGCCACTGAACAAAATGCTCAGGCTTTATTTTGGTTGGACCAACGTGGATCAAATATCCATCTCTGGACCAATCACGATGGGATGCTCATGGAGCTAGACCATGGGTGGGGACTGGAGTGGACTTGGGGAGATGCAAGAGAGTGAATACAAGCATTTGGACTTTAGTCTGTGTGGCCTTGGAGCATGGTATGTATTGGTGCACTGGGTGGCTTGTTCCTCTTTGTGGTAGTAGAACTTCAGGGATGGTAATGTCCCTGGATTTGGCAGAATCAGGGACAGGGAGGACACTGCCTGGCTGACACTGGCTCTACTGTCTCAACAGAAGCCACCAAGCTGAGCCATTGAGCCAATTCCAGAATCTGTTTCATGGAGGTACATTTGATGCATCTTGGCATTGGGCAGGAAGGAGGAGAGGCAGAGCGAAAGGGTGACAATAAAGGACCCAGCCAGTCTTCGTTGGTCAACGTTGTTCTCCTATGGTTTTCATCACTCTTCAGAGAAAAGAGGCTAAGAATCTTTTAGGGGATCCTGAGGGTTGGTGCTTTCTGCAAAATACCTCTAAAAGACCTTGTGGCTTCCCAGGCAGAGCCTGAGGTGCAGGAACCTGAGTTCATGCTTTATGGATTTGCGTCTTTCATTCTTTTTGCAGCGTGTACATGCACAGTTCCTCTAGGATTGGCTTTGATTGATAGGTGCCTTCGCAACATTACCATTTCCTCAGGGATCTGATGTCTTCAGAATCACTGCGCTGGTTTCCATTTGTATTTAGTGGGCCCTCACTGGGCTGTTATGAGCTCTAGACTATGTTTGGAGAATTAATTTGCTTTATGCCTCAAAGTCAATAGGACGCTTTTTGTTTCTGCTCCTTGAAATGGACGTAGAAGCCCTTTTAATAGGGGGTCCCCTCCCTGAGCTGGCAAAAGAGGGCTTTTCTGACTTGGTGATTTTCCTCCTGTGTGTGGATCTGTTGGGTTGGCTGAAAACTAAGCTTCAGTAGGGGAGATAAAAGGAACAGGATGGTGGTGAGAACATGGTGCTCCCTGATTTCAGATGGTCACACTGCTCTAGCTGGCTTTTGGGGGAGCCCTAGACTTGGGAGAAAGGAGATGCTGGCAAAAAAAACTTTGATTATCAGCTTTGTCATTCATGAGCCATGTGACCTTAAACACTTGGCTTTTAAATTTCAGAAAACAGCCATGGAATACTTGCATGCCAGGACTATCTTGGACATGTGCATGCTTCTTATTTTGAAGTAGCCCTAAGGTGACAGTGAGCATGAAGCTCAGATTTATCGAGGGGCTACTATGTGCATGCATTGTGCCTGAGCTTTTCGTGTGCTGTCCAGATCCTCATGAAGGCCCATGAGGCAGGTATTAGTGTCTACTTTATGAATGACAAAAACAGAAGCTCTGAGAGGTTAAGTAATTTGCCCAAGATCTCTTAGCAAGTATGTGAGATGTAAATCCGAGAGATGTTTTGGTGGTGTTTTTTTGTTTTTTTGTTTTTTTGTTTTTTTTCTCAAAGCTTGCAATGCTCTGGTCAAGATGTGGAGGGAAAAGCATGAGCTTTGGGGTCACTCATGCAGACTTGGGGTAGGTAACTCCCTGCTTTTTATTTACTAGTTGAGTGATCACCTCCTGAGTCTACATGCCATTCTGTATAAATCAGAGGTAATACCATCATTTTTGTAGTTGGGGATGGCTTAGAATCAAGTGACTTGTGCACGGTCATTTAACCTAGTAGTTGGTGCAGCCAGGATTGGTACCCACATGGTCTGATGTCAGAATCCACACTCAACACTTCACATTACTCTGATTCTGGTATATAGGAGCTGTGGCCACAGTAATGATGATGGTGATAATCATTATTTTGTGTTGGCCAAATTCTGCTAATAGGAAGTATTTACTTCTGGTGATGGATGGAGCAGGCATGGAGATTTTCTTTTCATTTTTCTCTTTCTTTCCTAATAACCTCTACTAGGGTTTTCTTGAAAGTAGGAGCTGAAGAAGTGAGAGTCGGGCTAACTGAACTATTAGGATTTTAGGTTTTTTTTTTTTTTTTTGAGGTTGGGTGGGGATGTGGGATATGTTGAGCAGGAGGTATGAGAAGTCATCAGATAGCTGAGTGGAATATGCTAGAAGCTTTCATGTGTACTATGGAGGAAGGGGAGTCCCTAGGTAGAGTTGGGGAATTTGAGCTCTAATTATAACTTCACTACCAATTCACTGTATGTTCTTTAACTTTTCTAAAATGAGTATTTGGTAAATTAACACATAGGGAGCACTCATAGGCTATGTGACTGTCTTCTATATACCCCTGTAAGGCTAATATTGCCATTCTGGCTTTAGAGATGGAAAAACAGGATGGATTAAATGGCTCATGGCTCCCCAGACAGTAAGTGTTATATTGGGGACCAAAAACAGGACTGCAGGATTCAAGATTTTTCCCCTATAAGATACCCGTGTTTAGAAAAACTTGCCCTTTCTACACATTTTGCAGACTCTTAAAAGATTCTAGTCTAACTCCTTTTCCATCCCATGACAGTTGAGGAAACTGAGGCTTAGAGGTCAAGTGATTTGATCAAGATCCCACAGTGAGAGGAGCCATCTGAGATCAAGGTCATGGGATCTCCAGGTCAAGGTTACCTCCCAAATGTAGAGCAGCCACCTGGAGTGCAGATGTGATTCCAAGGAGGGAACTGGAAAGACTGATAGGGCATTAGGGATCCAGTGCTGTGTTTAGAGCCTAATTTCTGGCTCATTGGAAGACGGGGGCAAATCAGGAAACCAAGGCAGAAGCCTATGTGCAAGAGCTAGACAATCACCTTGGGGTCAGATGCCATGGAAAATTGGGTAACAAGGACAACTGCAGATCTTGTAAGTACGTGGAGCCCTGCCTACAGAAGGGGAAGGTGTAGGCTGCTGTGTTCATTGAGTTCTTGGCGGTGTGGTTATTATAATCTGGATTTCTTAAGGCCTAAGGCATAGACTTTGGAACCAGAGCAGCCAAGTGTGAATGGAGGTGAGTTCTGTGTGTGCAAACTTGGGCAAGTAGTTTCCCTTCTCAGAGTCTCAGATTTGTCATTTACAAAATAGGAATGGAGTCATCCCTACTCCACAGATTCCTACAGATTGGTTGGGAATATTGAGGAGTTGTCAGTAAATTATCTACTTTAGTGCTCTCAGAATGATGTCTGGCCTGGACCTCTAGCCAGACTCACTTTGTGTATGCACCTGCTTGATCACCATCTCTACTTGTGTGTCTAATTCTAATTCAACTCGAATCTTCCTTGCTTTAACATCTTTTGATTTTACCTCCTGCCCCAATCTGCTCCTCCCAGACTTCTCTATTTTAGAAATAGGCAACTCCACCCACCTAGTTGCTCAGACCTAACAGACTTAGAACAGTTTTCAACTCCTTTCTTGCTCTCACATCCCACATCCAATCTACCAGCAAATCCTGTCAGCTCTGCCTTAAAAATGGACCTGGAATATGACTATACTTCTTACCTCTGTGGTCCCAGCCGCCCCCACCACCACTTGCCTAGATGACTGCAGTGACCTCCTTACTGTGCTCCTGCTCCCACTCTTGACTCTGTGCATTTGTTTCTGCACTCAGCAGGCTGGCATGATTCTTTAATAAGAAGGTCAGATCTTGTTATTCTGCTCAGAACCCTCTACTGGCCTCCTGTTCCACTCTGAGTAAGCCCCAAGGTCTTCACAACCACCTACAGTATCCCCTGGGCCTGGCCCTGGCACCCAGCACCTTCCTGCCCTCCTCCTCTTCCATTCTCTTGCCTACTCTAACTCAGCCATGCTGGCCTCCTTGATGCCCCTTAAACTCTCTGAGCCCAGTCCCACCTCCAGGCTTTTGTCTTGGCTGTTTTCCAGGCCATTTTTTTTTTCTTTTTTGAGACGGAGTCTTGCTGTGTCGCCCAGGCTGGAATGCAGTGGTGCAATCTTGGTTCATTGCAACCTCCACTTCTGGGTTTGAGCAATTCTCCTGCCTCAGCCTCCCAAGTAGCTGGGACTACAGGCATGCCCCACCACACCTGGTTAATTTTTGTATTTTTAGTAGAGATGGGGTTTCACCATGTTGATGAGGCTGGTCTCCAACTCCTGACTTCAGGTGGTCCATCATGGCCGTTTCATGTTCCCAGGTCTTTGCATAAATGAGTCTCATCGTGGAAGCTTCCCCCACCTACCCTTTCCACAATAGCACTTTCCTCCCCCAGCACTCTGGCTGTCCTTATTGTACTTCGTTTTCATAGCCCATGCCACCATCTGACATGTTACACATGTGTTTATTTTGCTTATCACCTGTCTCATCTGAATAGGGCCTCATCACCTGGAAGGCTGGTTTGGGCTTTATCTGGTTCACAAACAGCACCTTGTACATGGTGAGCACTCAGTGAACACCTGCTGAATGAACAAATACCTCTCCTTCCCTCTTCCACAATTGAGACACATTGTTACATTGGGCCACTTCTTGCCTAGTCCTTGAGGGCCAAAAGAGAATGTCTCACCCTCCTATCCTCAGTTCTCTTTCAGGAACTACCTTCCACAGGCAAGGCCTGGAACTTTCTCATTTTAAACAGGAATACACATGCCATGTACATTGCCAAACAACAACACACACTAGAAAACAACAAAATTCAGAAAACAGAGAAATTCATAGAAAAGAAAATGAAGATCACCTGGAATTCCACCACCCAAAAAGAACCACTGTGGCAGCTGATGCCCATCTCTCAGGCTTTCCTCTAAGTCGCAGATTTCTTCTTGAGAGAGGATTGGGAGGAACATTATACAAATGAAGCATATCATTGAGGAAACTGGTGACAGAATGACAATGACAACCAGCGGTGTTGTCTGATAGTGGTGGAACTGGGAATTGGAAGAATGCAGTTTGTGTCAGTAACTTATTTATTTATTTACTTACTTACTTATTACTTACTTACTTACTTACTTACTTACGTACATACTTACCTACTTACTGTTGCCCAGGCTGGAGGGCAGTGGTGTGATCTTGGCTCACTGCAACCTCCGCCTCCAAGGTTCAAGTGATTCTCATGCCTCAGCCTCCTGAGTAGCTGGGATTACAGGTGCCCACCACCATACACAGCTAATTTTTGTATTTTTAGTGGAGACGGGGTTTCACCATGTTGGCCAGGATAGTCTCGAATGCCTGGCCTCAAGTGATCTGCCTACCTTAGCCTCCCAAAGTGCTGGGATTACAGGTATGAGCCGCTGCCCCCAGCCAGTGGCTCTCTTTTATATATGAAAGGAAATCGATTTGTTTCTAACCAGGTAAGGGTCCTACATAAGGGAAGACAATGAAATTTCCTCAGAAAAGTACAAGGAAAATTCATTTTCCCTTATTTTTCAAAGCATCTACTTGGATAGAGCTGTAAAACCAGAAGACCTGTGTGTTTCATTACAAGCAGATTCACAACTGGTGGGGTTGGGGTTGGTACAGGGGGATGACCATTGGTGAAGGACTAACTTACATGTTCCAGAAGCTTTACACATGGTAGTTAACTCATTGCCTTCTTGTGGTGATCTTGTGAGGTGGACATCGTGGGTTGCATTTTACAGACAGAGCATGGAGGCTTAGAGAGGTTTCATGGCTCTGTGATTTGAACCCAGACTGACTCCAGAGTCTGTGTTTGTGACCATGATGAAACATGCTTCAGAGCAGTCAGAACGGAGGGACAGGTGGGCCAACATGGAAGTGCATTTGATGAGGCTGTGGGAGGAGGCTGGGACCTTCCAGGGGAGGATCCCTGCAGACTTTCACCTCCGTTGCAATACTCTTTTTCCCACAGCTCCCGACCCTGACCTAGAGTTGCTTGGCTGTATGTCCAGATAGACTGGGAAAGCCTGGTTTCATCTCTCTGGCTTGGAAGTTTCCTTCCAGACATGTCTGGGGCTGGCGTGATGGAGGTGGGAATGTGGGAGTGGTGCCACCAGTGTGACTGAATGAGGAAAATCTCGATATGGAAATGATCGGGGAACCAAACAGACACCTAGGTCACTGTTTAGCTCAGGACCTCTTGTGGCGAGTACCGCCATGCAGATGGGTCAGAGTTCCAGAAACTGGGATGAGCAGGGAATATTAAATCATCCCTCCCCTTCTTTGAGCTATGTGCCAGCTCCTGGGTATCTGGCCCTGGTGAGGAGGGAGGGTGGCACTCACTGAGATCATGCCTGCCTGGCCTGTGGACTAAGGTGTAAAATCCTGGTATACCTGTGTGGGGCTGCCATGAGGCCCCTGTGGAGAGATCTGAGCTATATCCCTGTCCCCTTCTGCTGCCCAAAAGTGTGTGTGTATGTGTGTGTGTTTGTGAGCATGCATGTGTGCTAGTGTGTGAGTGCAGGGTGCATGTTGTCAGGATATTGTTACACTGCCTAAGGGCAGGAGATGGCTGCTGGCTATTAATACTGCTCAGATGTTAAACTGATACGGACACTCAGATCTTATCCATAGAGTGAGGAGATGCCTGTGGTGTCATTGTCACTCCTGAATTTTGAGACCTGTGTGAGAAGGAGGGAGAGAGGGACTCTTAACTCAGATGGTGGTACAGGGCTTGGGGTGGGGTGCTTATTTATACTTTAGCTGGGTAGGAGATACTGAACTCACCATTTCTCTGCAAAAATAGCATCTCTCGGTTCTGTTTCTTAGGGAAAAAGAAGACTTCTTGGATTTCATTCAATTCAACAAATCTTCATTGAGTACCTGCTGGGTTCAGACAGTGTAGTGGGTGCTGGAGATGGAGCAGGGGTAGCAGTTGTGGGTGACAGCTGGCGGAGTGAAGGCATATTTTTGTGGTACTCTCTGAGCAGAGTTGGAGATGGACTGGATATGAGGATGGGGGAGAGATCAGTGTGGAGAAGGACTCCCTGGGTGTTGATGTGAGGAGCCATCAGAAGCTTGGCACCGAAATTCCTCTCCCAGGGAGGGTGGCGTGGCTCCAGAATGCTGGGGGCAGACTTCAACACAAAAACTACCCAGAGAGGGCAGGGGTAGGAGAGGCCCTGGGAGGTGTCAGCCACCGAGCTTGAACTTTTGCATTTTTCTCTTTCTTACAAGAAGTTACCATTTACCAGTACTTTCAGCTTCTTCTCAACCTTCCCAATGCCTTCTACCTTCCTGATACCCCACCTCTAATGGAATAGGAATATGGGGAGAAGAAATGAACTTATTTACAGTATTTACCAAGCTGAGAGAAACTTGAGAAAGCCTGTTTGGCTTGGGACCCCAGAAGGCAAAGAGGTCCAGGTTCATTTCTGAGATAGTGGACGTCATCGTTGTGGACAACTCCTCAAGGCTCTTGGGTAGAGCTTTAAGGCCATGAGAGCTGCATAATTCAGTGCAAGCAAATTCAGAGCTAGTGGGGTTTGGGATTGGGCCAGTGGATAAACTTGTCTTTCAAACAATTATGGAATATTAGTGCTAAATTAAACTTTGGAGCTTGTCTCATTTAACCCCTCATTCTGGAAATACTTGAACTGAGGCTCAGAGAGGTTTAGGATTGCATAAAGTCACACAGCAGGTTGGCATGGCTTGGCATCCAGGTGCAATTTTGCTTAAATAACTCTGTAAGTTTGGGTAGGGGAGGCTGGAAAAGCACCACATGAAAGGCTCTCAAAGAGTCAGGACAGTGTTCTTTAGGAAGCATAGGCTAGCCAGGGAGTCTGCTGGAGCGTAAGGGCCTATGTCTTCCAAACAGAATTGGCTCTTTCTTTTACTAAGAAATTTGAATATCAAGCACAAGTGGACTGAAGAGGACAAAGTTAGGTGTGATTCAAGACCAGCTGGGCCAACATGGTGAAACCCTATCTCTACTAAAAATACAAAAATTAGCTGAATGTGGTGGCACACACCTGTAACTCTAGCTACTCAGGAGGCTGAGGCATGAGAATTGCTTGAACCTAGAAGGCAAAGGTTGTAGTGAGCTGAGACTGTGCCACTGCACTCCAGCCTGGGTGACAGAGTGAAACTCTGTCTCAAAAAAAAAAAAAAATAGTTATATCTGAACTGACCAGAAGACAGAGTTCAAGGTCGTCTGGCAGACCCTGCCCTTGGAAAGCTCTCCTTCCAGGCACTGGAACCATCAATGCATGGTGGCTTGAGGGCTCTGCCTTTCTCTCGCTGTGCCTTACCCACCTGTCCTGCTAGATGTGGTATCATAGTGCCCATCCTCTGTGGCTGGCTGCAAGGCTGACTCTCCCCCTCTGCATCTGGACTCTGGCCCATAGGGATGGAAAGGGAGCTGTGTCTATACTCCATCTAGTCCAGTGGAGGTAATGCACGCTGGGTTTGGAGTGGCGGCATGATGTGTGACCCACATCAGTCCCTTCCATCTTGGTGATAAGAATTTTCTAGGTGCAGTGGGCTGAGCACAATCATGAGAAACCACAGATTCATCCCATTGCAGCCTTGCTTTGGCATTTTGGTAGGAAACATGGTGTTTGAGAGTAGAGGCCTGCAACATTTTTCTTTGACATTTACCATGGAGGCTCATATCTGGTGCTCCTTATGTCTGCCCAGCAGAGTTGGGAGAGGGTCAGGGCAGTGAGCTCTGGTGAGCACCTTGAGGTTAAACTCAACCCATTGCTGGGGAGTCCAAGCTCTGAGAGCCACCTGTGTGAGTCTCTTGATCACCGATGTGCTACTTCTCTGAGTTCCAGTGAAGCTGTTGCTCAGCGGCTCAGAGTGTGGGCTCCTAGAATGTGTGAACTAGGTGAGGTCATGGCCACCTTGACCCTTGACAGTCAGGACCTGGCCTGGAGGGTCTGGCTGCATCTGGCAGAAGAAGGGAGGACACGCTCATCTACCATGGTGGCCTAGGGCCTTGGGAAGAGTAGGAGAGCTACCTATGCTGGGGGTGGGTGAAATGAGAAGGGTGGGGTGAGCCAGAATGAGCAGAGGAGCTCCAGAGGTGGATGGCTATGGGCAGGGGGCAGTAGTTGCAGAGGAGAGGAGGATGATCCAGCATGCTGGAGTAGATATCTTAGTCTTGGTCTGGTCAGGCCTGCATTTCAGCCTTGAGCCCTCTCGGGGGCCCAGCCGGTAATCTATGCCCTGGCTGGCGCTGACCCCCTTGGCACTGGTTTGAATGCCATTTGTCTTTGTGTCTAATCTGCAACGTGTGCAGACGCAGAAGTGGCTCAATTGATGACCTGTCTTCTGGAGCACTCAGGGGATCCTGGGAGGCTCTGTTGCTCAGACATTTCAGAGGTGTTAAGAAGCCCCTGGTGGAGATCTGTGTGGGGAGGTTAATTATGACTGTCCCTCCACCGCCCCCCACCCTTTTTTTTCTCTGTCTGGTAACCGTGGCTCAATTTAAGTAAGTTTTAAATTTCAAGCTGAGATAATGTTTAAGAACTGTAATTCTTGAAAAATTAGCTCCCAGGGAAAGCAAGAAAAATTAACCCGAAGAGGCCAGTATGAACCAGGCACTGTGTTAGGCATCATTTCTGGGATCATCCATTTGTTTCTTCACAGTGACCCTGGAGGGTGTGTGTTTGTTCAGTTGCTTGATTGTTGGTTTGTTCCTTCCTTCCTTCCTTCCTTCCTTCATTCATTCATTCATTCATTCATTCATTCATTCATTCATTCAATGTTTGCTGAGAGCCTAAGATGTAGCACTCTAGGCGTTATGATGTAGTGAGTACAGGGAAGATCAGGCTTTCTGCTTTCACAGAGCCATGATTCCAGTGAGAGGGGTGATAGACAATAAACACATAACAATTAGATAATTTCAGACAGAAGTGACTGCCAGGAAGGAAATAAAACAAAGTAAAGGGTGGGTGTGTGACTTTAGAGAGGTGCGGGGACGGCCCATCTGGGGAGATGACATCTGAGCTAAGACTTGAAGGATGAGAGAGCGAGAGCAACGGAAGAGCTGAGGAGAGCAAGTGCGGGCGTCTTGGGTGGGCGTGAACTAGGCTGGAGTGAGAGAGACTGTTTTGTTTGCTCCATTTTCCACACAAGGAAACTAAAGCATAGAACCCAGCTTGTCCATAATTACCCAGTGAAGTAGAAGAGACCTTTCTCAGTCCAACCCATGGGTTTTCTACTATAACCTGTCAATAAACTGCTAGCTGGGCTCCATTGTAACCAGGTGCTTTTCCTGCATCATCTCATGTAGTCCTTGTAAATTATCCTCAGCCCTGTTTTACAGATGAGGAAGCTGAGCTTCGAGTCAAGCACCTTATCCAAGGTCACACAGCCGGAAATCAGAGAATGTGGGATTTAAGCTCAGATCTGTATAACCAACCCGCTGTGGCTTGTCACCACAGCATAGGATAATAGATTTGGTACCCATGGGCCAAGGGATATTTCCTCTCCTTTTAGAGTTGTGGGAGTTTGAGGCTTTTCCCACATCATCCAGTCAGAAAACGTGGGTCTCCCATCTCCTAGGCAGGACTCCTTCTTCTCCGAGTACTGCCTTTGTCCATGTCTGGTGGTCATGAAGGACCATTTGGTCATACCAGCACCACTCAAGGGCCTATTTGCCAATGTTTGGCCATAGAGGGCAAATACTCAGTCTTAGACAAGGGCTCCTTAAAAGGTAAATTATCAGAAAATAGACCCTGAGCACCTGTTATAGGTTAGGAATTATGCTAAGCATTGGGAAAGAAAAAAATGAGATGAGTTTGGTTTATCTTGGTGATGAAAAGTATAATCTCCCAAGGGTACCAGAAACACTTGACCCCACTGCCTTTCTTATGCTGGGTAGAAAAGACCAGCTGAACTCTCTGTGCCCTAAAGGATCTCACAGGCTAGGTGGCAAGAAAGAGCAATACATATGACCATGGTATGGTGTGGCAAATCTCATTCATTTATCATCTTAAAAATCACTCTCTATTGAGCTTCTATGCAGGGAAGGTGCTGCAGTAGGTACAGGAGATACAGTGGTTCAAAGGGCAGACAAGGTCCTGTCTTCATGAAGCTCATATTTGGGGAAGTGAAAATATAGATACAAAAAGGGATGAAGATACAAAGGAGAGGTATATGGCGCTATTAGAACCTAACGGGAGATCCATCTTTATTGCATGGGAGAAGGCTTCCTTACAGACATGCTTTGACCTGATGGATGAATTGGAAGGCTGTAATCAAGGCAGCCCTAGGTTACTGGTGGAGCACCAACAAAGGCACCAAGCCCAAGCTGGGAATATAGGTTAGGCTTCCTCTAGACAGAGAAGTCAAAGTCTGACTGGTGAGAGGATGGCTTGGGTTTGGGACTGGAGGATGTTATGACCAGTGGGAGCTTTGTGTCATTTGGATACCATTCCTGCTTGCTCTCCTTAGGAGAGACCCTCCTGCTCCACAAACTGGAGCAGCAGAAGCGTGGCAATTTGCTTGTATCTTCTCTTCTCCACCTGTTTCCTTTGAACTCTGCCCGTGGCTCTGTGAATACCAATGCCAGCATATAAATTATCCAGCGGGCCTCAGCCCTCGCCCAACCAGCCTCTTCGCTCAGTGGCATGCATGCATAATCAATTCAGGAGGCTGTCACTGCTTTTAGCTGGGGTGCTGGAAAAGAACTTTGGTTTTCAGAACTTGGCTGCATGCCGGCATTTACTCCCCATGCCTCCCTCCTTCTTACTTCTCTGGCCTCCTCCCAGTTCTGTAAGGCTGCATGACAAGAGGTCACAAGTGGGCCATGGCTCCTGTGACTGACCCCAAACCCTCCTGTCCAGCAGTTTGGGAGGTGCTTGGTTATGCCATGGCTCAACCCAGAGAACTCTTAGGCAACCGGCAGGCTAGGCTTCTCATGCTGCTTTCCTCTTGCTGATCTTGGCACTGCCAGGACTTCTGACTATGTCTAAAGTACCCAAATCTTGGTAAACAGGCTGGCAAGAGTGGGTGTAAGCTCCCTTGCTTCCTTCCTGGTGGAGCAGTATTGGGTGGGACAATCTTAGCTCCCCACATCTTGATGGAAGGGGCTGGGTTGACCCTGATATGCCTCTCCCTGGGGTATTCATGACCAAGTATTACTCCTTGGAGACATTACTGGGGTCATTTTCTTCCAGTTTCCTTCTCCTCTCCTGCCCAGATCAGGGAGGAGAGGGGATGGCTTCTAAAACACCTCCAGTCTATGGGGGATATAGCTATCTCCTGATACTTTCCCCTTTATCCTTTTCTGTTGTCTGTTCCAGAACCTTGATTGAGTGCTACCTGTATGTAAAGCAATATGAACCATGGCACATGGTTCCCTACCCAGAGGCAGGAATCATTTCAAAATGTTTTCAGTCTAGATAAATATGATTCCGAAGGGATCTTTGCCCATCTTGGAAAGACAGGACCAGGCCCTGCTCTCCACATTCATCCTGTGGCCACTGCCCTGTTGGTCACTGTATTGGCACAGCTCTGGGTGGGGAAATGCTCTGCTGGGCTGGTTTATCTGGCACATGAGTTTGATTTTCTTTTTTTGTTGTCCTTCCTGCTCAACCACAGTCTCTTCTGAGAGAAGCTGCTATTCGTGTCATTCTGGATGAGTGTGCAGCTGCTCTGCTTTGTACCATGTCACCTGCCCCTGCCCTCCTCCAACCCCCTATAGGCATGGCTTATTATGGCAGAGGTGAGCACGCAGAGCTGTCCAGTCACATCCTGGCTTGCAATTGAGACCTTTTAAAAAAAGATGTGTCAGGTTGGTTGTTCTGCTCCCTTAGGAGTTTAGAGTTGGAAAATTAAGCTGCTAATGGGGATTCTTAAGCTCAAAGATCATGGAAAGGACTTAGTCTGAGTTGAAATTAGGAGATGTTGACCATCAGAGAGGGGAGGATGGTGCATGCTACAGAAAGCAAAGTAGCAGTGTCATAAAGGAAAGGAAAGAGAAAAGGGTACAGCAAACTCCTTTGGTAATGACTTGTTGTCCTAGTCTGTCCCATTCCTTATATATGCACAATAATCTCTTATCCTAACTGTAGCTGGAGGGGACCTTTGCTTCTTGAAAATAAAACGTTTTTTAATAGTTCAGGTCCTCTTTGAGTTGTCTAGTACTTAGGTGAGACCAACGGAACAGAATTTTCTGAAATGAATGGGCTAAGAGCAAGATTTTGAGTTGTGTTTCCTTCCAGGAAGCCTTCAGTCAGACCTCAGATGTTCTTTCCCTGTAGCTTGAGAAAAATTGGTGGAAGATTCCTTAGCTTGGTTCATGGCTGGCAGATTCCTGTCAGGGCCAGCTAATGGGCATGTCTTGGTTATGTGGTGGCAGAGTAAAAAACCTCTGACTAGTTTCTGGCTGAGGAACAGGGCTCCTGGCTCCAAGGAACATTCTAGTGATGGCAGAAATGGGAAAAGTGTTGAGATCAGCAGAGGCACATTGTCAGAGCTGCATTGTGGCTTAAAATGGACATTGATGAGAGGCCAAGAGTAGATATCTAGAAAACATCAGGAGAGGCCTCTACTAAGGGAAGCAAGTGCAGCATCCAGAGGGCAGGCGAGAATCTTGGCCAGAGCTGTTGGAGGTTGGATAAGGAGCGAGTGGGCACCCAGGATATTCACTAAGGTGGTCCAGCCAGTTTGTCTGCAGAGGCCCATTTAGAATCTGAGACCCCTCCTCCCCCACACAGCCTTTGACACACAGCACTTTGAACTAGGTGTAGGGCATTCCGGTTTTTCTTGAAAGTAGCAATAATAAGAGCCTCTAACATTTATTATGCACTTACTATGTGCTGGGTGCTCTGCCAAGTATTACATACACATCTGTATATTTTTTTTATTCCTGTGAACACATGTGTAAGGTAGGTATCATATTTCTCCACATTACAGATAAGGAAACTGGTGTTTTGAAAGCTTAACTGACTGTTCCAGGGCCATACAACTAGCTCCAGGTGAACTGGCATAATGTGGATCCTGGCTTCTCTGACCTCATGCCATAGCTCAATGAACCCACTCTGCTATTTGGTTGGTTAACGTGCACTGGCCCTGGAACCTCAATTGGGGTTTGTTTCCTGGCTCTGTCTGTGCCCCAGTGAACAAACCAGTCTCCCAGGAGGTTTGATGAGCCCTGAAGACTGTTGTGTTGGAAGACACCTGCTGATGCGAGCAGCTGCCTTGCCCTTTTCTGAGGTGGAAGCATTCCAACCTGCCGTGAGCCAGGGAGGAACTCCATACATTATGTAGGAGTGGCTCTGCCCCTGGAGTGGATATTGTAGACTTTTGTACCTGCAGCAGGCGAGTGCCAGCTGCTTTGAAAATGAAGCAAAGCACTGGAAGTTGGGGATGAATGGACAAGACCAAAGGGAAATGCTGCTTTGGGGTCCCTCCCACCGGATTGTGACAGCTTCTGGCGTTCAACAATCCCTGGCAAAGCTGGTGCAATGGGGTGAGTCTCAGGAATAGTTTACTGTCAGAGTAGTGGTTGGAAAGTCCTTGCTGGTTCCTCTTCTTTGTCTGGTTTGGGGGAGCTTGGTTCAGCACAATGGCAGGCGATCTTGGGAAGGAGGCCAATCCAAATCTTCAACGATCTGTTAATGGGGTAATAGATTATGTTGTAGCATGAATGAGTTGTCTTAGTTGGGCAGAACCTTTAGATAAGGCTGCTGCTGCGGGAGGAGACTGAGCAACTGTGCATCAGTTGTGGATGTGCAACTTGGGGGATGGGGTTCGTGGAAATGGATGTCAGTCTTACTGAAACTCAAGTGCATGGTTCTCAAAGTCACCTGGGGTCCCAGAGTCTTCTGGGAACTTGTGTGAAATGCAGATTTTCAGGCCCGACCCCAAACTTCCTGAATCTGACACTCTAGGGATGGGACCCAGGAAGTTGTATTTTTAAAAGCCTTTCAGGTGATTCTGATGCACATGGTTGAAAACCATAGCTGTAGAGTATGCTGGGGTAAGTGGTAGTATGGTGTCCTAGACAGATCCTGCAGCTCTCAGGATGAGAAGAGAAAATCCTGAACTGACTTGATATTATATAATTAAAAATATGCTTAATACATCTTTTATGGATTAAATTTGATTAATCACAATGGTTCTCCAATAACTCAGGCAAAATTCCTAGGTCTAGCTACTCCCCTCATCCTTGTCATGCTAAGAACCTTCCCCCAGATTTCAGTGGGAGATCTTCCCTCAGACTTCAGTGGGGGATCTATTATTTGCTCATGGGCTTTGGCAGGCGCTTTGTTAAGGTGGTGTGGTGTAATTTTCTGGGCCTGGGTTCTGGCCCTACTGTGTATCACTCTCTTGAGCTATGGGGGGCCTCTCCCTGGTTCCAGGGCTCAGCTTCTTCATCCATGAAATGAGGCTGGATTTGGAGCTCTTGAAGGTCCTTCCTCGGGGTGACACTCCATGGTTCTCAGAGACGTCCCAAGGAAAGGCCATGGTTACGTCATGCTGGAAGCAGAAGTGTTGATGCTGCCATATTTTCAACATTAATATTGGAAGCGACAGCCTGCTGACCATCTGGAGGAATCTCCCAGGGCACTGAAGACTCTGGACCTTGATTTGAGAACTACATTTTAGGACAGGTGCCTCATTAATAGGAATGACTTCTTCCTCGAGATCATAGCCAAAACAGGCTCCCTGACTGTATAGCCTAAATTCTCCACACTGTCAAGCTGTTTGAACTCTGTGGTCAATATATACAAAAGGGCAGGCCCCTAACCCTATATCTTCTCCATCTGACCCCTCTGGCGCTTACAGATCTGATGGCTTCTGCTGGGCAACTTTGATGGAAATGCATGCCCAGATCTTGAGCTGGTGCAGAAAAGGTGGTGAGAGGCACCCAGCCTGTTCACATTCTGTCCTTCCTTGGCTGTAGACACTGTTCAGGCATGGGGGCGGTGGTGAAGGAGTGAGAAGCTGGGAGTAGGAGCAGGGGGAACCTGCATTGAGGACTGGTTGTACTCCCTTGGCTTGCATGGGACTTCTACGTCAGAGTGAGATAACACGCACAAATCTGCTGCAATTGACCTTTTAAGTCAACCCATTGCGTGTGTTTGCTATACAAAGGGGCTGCTGACAAGTCTCAGGCTGGAGACAGAAGGTGGAGAAGAAAGGAGAAATCTCACCACCCCGGGCTGGTGAGACAGAGCAGTGGGCAGAGACAGAGCCGTGGTGATGCTGTCAGCAGCTCCGGCATGCTGTTCTTCCATCTTCTCCAATGACACGCGTCTGAAGTGTGACTCGGAGGCCGCAGGAGGAAAGTGCGATGAGCCTGCACCATTTAAAGCCTCTCTCTGAGCAAGGTCGCCAGGGCGGAAATTGGCTAAGGCAACCAAGGCCATTGAATCTAAGGTCCATTTCTGGCTAGGGCTTCAACCGAGGGAAGAATGGGTGGCTGGTTCAGGTGCAGCCCTGAATGAAAGCAGTAGGGAGGGAGAAGCTCCCATAGCTGCCATGGGTTAGCTGCCATGGGTGAGCTGCGGCATGTCCTCCAGGATTGGAGAGCCAAGTGCCATCCTGGGTGAAGTAGGCGGGGGAAACAAAAGGCTGGGTAATTTGAGACAAGCATACCTCCATTACCCTGCCTGAAAATGAAGGGAACACCTGTTCTTGTCTGCAGTCAGAGAGGATTTGACAGAATTTTTAAAATAAAAAGTGAAATGAAATTTAGATCAGCCTCTGCAAAAGGACTTTGTGGATTTCCTGTCGGTTAAAGATGTGGCAGCATTATTGTTCCTGTTTCTGGGGATGTCAAGAGTAAAATGATGTGACGTTTGTCAAGTGCTTGGACTTACTATAACCAGACGTGCTGCTGGGGGCCTTCCCTGAAGGTCACCTGTTAGGTCTGTAAAGTTGGGGGATGTGGGGATGGGAGGAGGTCAGCTAGGTCACCTGGAAGCCCCTCCTAGGTCTGTGAAAAATCTGTTGGATGGAAAAATAAATGGCAGGTATGGGCTTTCTGGTTCTATGTGTGTTAGCCAGGTGGGCTAAACAGATCTCTCATATCAAGGCCAACCACTCACTGATACCCTGAGAGGGAAAACTTGGTTGCTGGGGTCCCTGCCAACTGTTAAAAGTCCCTGCCCTTTTCCAGGGGCAAAGGCAAGACAGGAAAAGGAGACCAATTTCCAAGTAATGTGTGCTAGACCTAGGTTTATGATGTGTATTATTTTAGTTTTATAATCCTAACCCAATGCCATAGGTAGAATTAGCATTTTCTGTATTACAGATGAGGACACAGAGGGGCGGAGCCATTAGAACACTTGAATAAAGCAACACAGCTAGCCAGCAAGTAGAGACAGACATCCAGGACCACAGCCTGGTCGGGGCTACCATCCCCCTCTGCTTCTCTGGCTGGGGTTGGGGCTTGTCAAGGCTCACATCTGAGTCTCCATGCCTTTCTCTTTACACGTGGGATGTTTCCTCTTATGCTTGTGTCCATAGAGAGGGCTTTCCTCTGGGAGTGTTCCCTGGGGGCCTGGGGCTGTGAGTTACTATGCAGATGTGAGGTGCCAGGTGTGCTGAAGGCAGCTCAGTTTGTGAGAGGAGACAACTTTGTTTCCCCCCCAGCCCCATGTGAGATGAGGTTCCCTGGGGCCCAGGGGCAATATTACTAATAATTACTCATTGTTGGCATTTTGGAGCTAGGTAAAGCATTCTCCCATTGCTACTGTTTCAGGGTTAGACATCAGTGATGGGTAGCCTGGGATTTGGCACTGGCTCCCAGGTATGATGTATTTCTTTGATCCTAGTCTTTTTCAGCTGCTCGGCTCAGTTTCAAAACTGGGTAGGAAATGTCACAGGCTCATTTTCTAGTTTTTCTTCTGTCCCCTGATGGGCATGGCCACATGTAGAGAGGTAGAAAGGAGGGACAGGAAATGGGACCAATCAACCTGAGTTTGCAAACCTCCGTTAGTGTTGCTTTATTTCCTTCACCAATCTGATAAGGTTTTCCGTTACCGCTATTAATACGTAGTACTTTATGTGATGCAAATAATAAACACGAATACTGGAAACTTAAAAAAGTCAGAAAAGCACAGAGACAGAAGCAAAAATTACTATTTTCCTACCACATACTATTGTTGACATTTTGGTGTAGATCCTTCCAGGTGTGTATGTGTGTGTGTGTGGGAGGGGGTTTGTGTGTGTGTGTATTAGATTGTATACACTTCTTTGTTTACAGAAAAACACTGTGTTGTCTGATATTTTTCCTGATTTAAGTGTTACAATGTGAGCTTGTTACTGCACCAGGAGGTATTCTTTAACCTTTTATTGAAAGGGTTGTAAAGGTATAAAGTATTCCATTACAGAGATGTAACAATTTACTTTATTCCTTATTGTTGGATATTTACATTCTACATTTTCTATAATTAAAAATAATATCATTTCTCCCTCTCAAGTTTATGCCATATTACCATCCCACCTGCAGAGTATAAGAATTAACATTTTCCAGCCCCTTTATAATATATTTTTGCTAAGCCTGACCTATTAGATAGGCCTAAAAAATGACATTTTTTTTGAGATGGAGTCTCGCTCTGTCACCCGGGCTGGAGTGCAGTGGCCGGACCTCAGCTCACTGCAAGCTCCGCCTCCCAGGTTCACGCCATTCTCCTGCCTCAGCCTCCCGAGTAG
>NW_012116265.1:15370287-15538307 GCF_000951035.1 Colobus angolensis palliatus | reverse complement strand
TTGTGTCATGGTTTTCATCTCTATCAGTTCTTTTAAGGTCTTCTCTGCATTGATTATTCTAGTTATCCATTCATCCATTCTTTTTTCAAGGTTTTCCATTTCTTTGTGCTGGTTACGTAGTTCCTCCTTTAGCTCTGAGAAGTTTCATTGAAGCCTTCTTCTCTCACCTCGTCAAAGTCAATCTCTCTCCAACTTTGTTCCGTTGCTGGTGATGAGCTGCGTTCCTTTGGAAGGGGAGATGCGCTCTGATTTTTTGAATTTTCAGCTTTTCTGCACTGCTTTTTCCCCATCTTTGTGGTTTTATCTGCCTTTGGTCTTTGATGATGGTGATGTACTGATGGGGTTTTGGTGTGGGTGTCCTTTCTGTTTGTTAGTTTTCCTTCTAACAATTAGGACCCTCAGCTGTAGGTCTGTTGGAGTTTGCTTGAGGTCCACTCCAGACCCTCTTTGCCTGGGTATCAGCAGCAGAGGCTGCAGAAGATAGAATATTGCTGAACAGTGAGTGTTGCTGTCTGATTCTTGCTCTGGATGCTTCGTCTCAGGGGTGTACCCTGCCGTGTGAGGTGTCGGTCTGCCCCTAGTGGGGGATGTCTCCCAGTTAGGCTACTCAGGGGTCAGGGACCCACTTGAGCAGGCAGTCTGTCCGTTCTCAGATCTCAACCTCTGTGCTGGGAGATCCCCTGCTCTCTTCAAAGCTGTCAGTCAGGGGCATTTACCTCTGCCGAGGTTTCTGCTGCTTTTTGTTTAGCTATGCCCTGTCCTCAGAGGAGGAGTCTACAGAGGCAGGCTGGCCTCCTTGAGCTGTGGTGGACTCTACCCAATTCGAGCTTCCCTGCAGCTTTGTTTAACTACTTAAGCCTCAGCAATGGCTGGCGCCCCTCCCCCAATCTTGCTGCCGCCTTGCAGTTAGATCTCAGACTGCTGTGCTAGCAATGAGGGAGGCTCCTTGGGCATGGGACCTTTCGGGCCAGGTGTGGGATATAATCTCCTGGTATGCCGTTTGCTAAGACCCTTGGTAAAGCACAGTTTTAGGGTGGGAGTTACCCAATTTTCCAAGTGTTGTGTGTCTCAATTTCCTTTGGCTAGGAAAAGGAATTCCCTTCCCCCTTGCGCTTCCCAGCTGAGGTGATACTTCGCCCTACTTCACCTCTCGCTGGTTGGGCTGCACCTGCGGACCAGTGCCAACTGTCCGATATGCCCTAGTGACATGAACCTGGTACCTCAGTTGAAAATGCAGAAATCACCTATCTTCTGTGTCACTCACACTGGGAGCTGGAGGCTGGAGCTCTTCCTATTCAGCCATCTTGGGCGTGCCCCCGGTTTGTTTTTCTTTATTTGCCTCTTGGTTTTTCCTTTGTCGATGTAATGCAAAAACGCTAGATCTCCACCCTAAGAAAAAAGGTATATCAAAATATATTTAGGGATATTTCTCACAGTTTTATTCATAATGTTACTGTGAGAAAAGTTTTAGAAAGTTGAAATAGCCTAAGTTCTTAGGATGGGGAATTACTTAAATTAATGGTGGTAATGAAATATTATGCAATCATCAAAATAACTTAATAGTATAGGGAAAATCAAGCTATAAAATATGTATATTATGATCTAAATTAATAATGTGCATAGAAAAAAGACTACAAGGGTTAATGTTAATCATTTCTAAGTGGCATAATTGTGCTTTTTCTCTTTCATTTTCAAAAGTTCCTAGCAGGTACATGTATTATTATTATAATCATACACAAAACAAATGTTAGCATAAATTCTAAAATATTATACATGGCAATAATGAGCTGTAAGTAACTGGGTTTTGGGTCACTTAGATTCTACTGAGGACTTTGTAGGTTATGGAGCCTTTTTGCATTCTTTGGAGTTCTTTGGAAGTTTACAGGACCATTTCATAGGAGGGGCTTCTAAGGAGGCCAGAATCAAAGTGCAGAGACCAAGAGAGTAGCTTTCCATCTGACCTTCTGCCCTTTGTGTTGATGGGGGCACAGGTAGTACAGGAGAAACCTATTTCAGTGTCTGCTGCCCCAGCCCACAGGGCATGCTGGACATGCCACCCAAGGTACCAGTGGATCTCAGGATCACTGCAGTTAGTGTTTGGAGACTGAAGGGTTGGGAATGCCAGAGGGTTAATGTCTAAATATCACTGTGGGCACTGATTGGATGTATTTAAGTATTGCTGATAATGACAAGTATTATGGGGACAGAATTCTATGCCAATCCCCTTACCTACTGATGAGGAAATGGAGGCCTGGGGGGATTAAGTCCCTTGCTCATGCAAGCATCTTTATTTTTCTTCCCCGTTCCAGTGTCCCACTGGCATGGTGCAATATGTCATGTGTTGGGTCTTTTCAGATTGGCTGAGATAATGCACTGCATACTTGGATGTTGTTGAAGTACTTACACATTGCTTGGGTAGAGTTCGAATGAAAGAGGATTATTTAACTCTTTGAGTGGTAGGATTGGGCTTCCTGGAGGAATTGAGGTGAAAGATCAAAAAGTTGACTGTGGCTTGGCTTAGGCCAAGAGGGTAAAGAGGAGTATTCCAGGTAGAGGGAACAGTCTGTGCAGAGGTAGAGGGACAGCAGGGTGCACTAGAGACAAAGATTGCTGAGGGAAGAGCCAGCTGCATGATGAGAGGGATGCATCTAAAGAGGTGGCAGACAGCTGGGAAAGTGCCTTGCCTGCCAGGCCAGAGTTTGGACTCCATGTTGAGAGTCACCAAGAGTCACTGAAGAGCTCTAAGGAAAGGAGTTGTGTGTTCGAACTGAAATTATGCCAAGACCACTTTGGCTCCAGTGTGGGAATGGGTGAGAGAGGACCAGGACTGAATGCAGAGAGATAAGTGTGTCTAGGTCAACTATTCAGGTAAGAGATGGTGATGGAATTAAGTGGCGGTGAGGATAGAGAGGGGTAGGCAGGCAGAAGGGAAGAGTTTGTATTGAGCAATTGGGAGGTTGTGGGTGCCGATTGATGAGGCCAAGAAACCAGATCACAAAGCAGATGTGGGGGCTGCTGGGAGGTTGATGTATCCAGGTTGCGGCATATTGTGTTTGAGGCACCTGTGGGGCACAAAAGTGGAGATGCCCTGTCTTTTTGTTTTGCAAAGTACCCAGTAGAGGCTCACTTTTGTCCTCTGACACCATGGAGGAGTTTCTCTATGTACAACGAAGCTTTTCTTCCAAAATCTTTTCATGACTCCTTCTCCCAGGTGTTCACACCATTCCTGTGAAGTGGATGAGGGGAGCTTCTCTCAATGCAGAGGGTTCAGACATGGTATCCCATGAAATGGCGTTCGTGTTTTCTTGGAATACAGCCATGCAGGGGTTTCCCACACTCTGCTTGGATCACTCATACCCCAGGAATGCCAGGTTTCTCCTCCTCCAGTCTGCCCAGAGAGGGTGACCGGAGTGGGGAAGAAACTCTTGTGCCCTGAGAAGAATGCTTCTCTCTCTGTAAGTAAAGAGGAAGAAAGGCCCAGAGGGCCTAAGAGAGAGAGAGAAAAAAGTGAAAGGCTGAGATGAGATTGCTCCTATTGCTTAACTAGTGGCCTTCTTGGTTGGTAGGGCAGCTGGCAGGACTACTGACTGGACTCCTTCCCCAAAGTCACTGTCCTGAATGTTCTCAGGGTGGTTACACAGACCCATCTTGAGGTCACTTCGTGGTCCTGTTTCATAACTGGCAGGGATGTTGGAGATTATTTTTTATTTTTTATTTTTTTGAGACGAAGTCTCACTCTGTCACCCAGGCTGGAGTGCAGTGGTGCGATCTCCGCTCACTGCAAGGTCCACCTCCCAGGTTCATGCCATTCTCCTACCTCATCCTCCCGAGTAGCTGGGACTACAGGTGCCTGCCACCACGCCTGGCTAAGTTTTTGTATTTTTAGTAGAGACGGGGTTTCACCAGGATGGTCTTGATCTCCTGATCTCTTGATCCTCCCTCCTCGGCCTCCCAAAGTGCTGGGATTACAGGCATGAGCCACTGCGCCCGGCCGGATGTTGGAGATTATTAAGTCCAAACTGTGGCTCAAAGTGGGTGGCGAGCAACTTGTCCAAGGCTACACAGTGAATTGGCCTCCAGGCTTCTTTTCCTATTTTGCCACATTGGACTTTCTTTTTTTTTTTTCTTTTTTCTTTTTTCTTTTTTTGAGATGGAATCTTGCTCTGTTGCCCAGGCTGGAGTGCAGTGGTGCGATATTGGCTCACTGCAACTTCTACTTCCTGGGTTCAAGCGATTCTCCTGCCTCAGCCTCCTGAGTACCTGCGATTACAGGCATGTGCCACCATGCCTGGCTAATTTTTGTATTTTTAGTGGAGAAGGGGTTTCACCATGTTGGACAGACTGGTCTCGAACTCCTGACCTCAAGCCATCAGCCCACCTTGGCTTCCCAAAGTGCTGGGATTACAGGTGTGAACCACTGCGCCTGGCCTTCCCACATTGGACTTTCTAAGGAATATTACCTAGCCACGGATCTATAGGGTGTGTTTGTTTCTTCCCCTTCTTTTTGGTTTGTTTCTTTTATACAACCCTTAAATGTCTTTCTCCAGAGCCCTGCCACCCACCTTCTTCCTGTGCACTCTACCTTTTCTCTCTCTGATATCTTTTCTAATCCTATGCTTTTCACTACTGTTCAAGGGTGGATTACTCCCCAGTTGATATCCCCAGCCTTGAACTCTCTCATACACCTTACATTGCCTGGCTTCTGGTCCTCTCCACCCATAGGCACATCAGGATTGGCAGCTGCAAAACCAACAGTGTTGGCTTCAGAGCTACACAGGCAACTCCTACTTGTTCTCACAATTGAGAATCCATAGTAAGTTGAGAATTAGACTTAACACACTCAGGTCTGCGTCTCATCATTTCTTGCATATCTGAGTGGGTAGCATCTCCATCTATCCAGGAATCTGAGCTGGAAAGGTGGAAGCCAACTTCAGTATCCCTCTTTCTCTTCCACGTTAGTCATCACGCCCTTTTGGTTCTTCTTTTAAAATATCTTTGAACTCTACTTGTTCCTCTGTGTCTTTCTTGCCAATGGATCATTATCAGCTGTCAACAGAACACTTTAGTGCCTTCTTGGGGGGTCTTCCTACCACCCATTCTTTTTTTCTTCAGTTTTGTTTTTCTGACATATGGTGGTAGAAATCTTAAGGAAAGAAAACTAAGCACAACATTCCTTGTGTGAAATATTACCTCCCCTGTAAAATCTTGTTAATGTAGCCTAGGTAGTGGCTAAAAGCCTGGACTCTGGAGTCAGACTGCCTGGGTTTGAATTTCATCTACTTGCTGAGTTAGCATAGGTAGGTTATATAATCTTTCTGTTCTTCAGTTTTCTCACCTATAAAATGGACGATAATATTAATACCTAATTTGTAGGGTGTTAGAAGGATTCAATGAGTTAATATTTGTGGTATGCTTTAAAAAGTGCTTAGCACATAGTAAACACTATTTATATAGTGTTTACTATGTGCTTTGTTAGTGTGTGCCTTGTTAAATAAAATAAATATATATCCTTAGTTTGATCTGGAGGCCTTTCAAAACTGGACACTGTTGACCTCTCCAAGCTCAAGTTCTCTATCCTCCTGCTCTTGACACTGTGCCTCCAATAAAAGTCCAGTTTGCCATTGTTCAATACCACATTGTTTGTGCTTTTCCTCATGTTTCTTCCCTCTTCCTTCCCACCTCTTCCCTCCTTATAATCCTTCAAATCAGTTATTCATATTTTAAAATCCAGATCAAATGTCTCCTATCTGAGGCCATCCCTATACCAGTGGACACAGGTAACACTTCTTTCCCTGAGCTACTTCTATGCCCATGTGTATTTTATTACAGTGGTGAGGCTGGAGCCTCTGGAATGGGACAGATGTAATTCTAATTCTGATTTGGCCAACTTCAAGCTCTGTGACTCTGGGCAAGTTACTTAACCTCTCTGAGCCTCATCTGTAAGATAGGAGTAGGTTATCTACTTGATGAGGCTATGTGAGGATTATATGGCAGTGTGTGTACTAAGTGCTGGGTCCAACTCTCAGCACATGGTAAGCTCACAGCAAGTACTGTATTGTTATGATGATTTCCACTAATACAGCCATTATGTGCTATTTAATTTGTAGTTTGCATGTGTGTCCCCATGATGGTTGGGGCCCTGTTTTACTAAACTTTATAATTCCAGTATCTCCTGTAGTAGATGATCACTAATATTGACGGTTACCTGAACTTCTGGGCCTCGACACTCATCATCCCACTTGAGATAAAATTAGTGTCTTGGCCACACAGACCTCCTAAGCCTTGTCCCCAGCAGGTCGGTTTTGTTTTCTTGAAGCTTGTCTGAAGGAGGTGAGTCTGCACCTGGGAGGTGATGAGATGTTCTAAACCAAGCAGGTGGTGTGCAGCGAGGTGTAAAGGCTTGCCTGGGAGATGTGACTGGAGGTGTGAGGGAGGCCTGAGACCTTGGTGGGCAGGACTGTGCCAGCTGTGGGAAGAAGAGGCAGGTGAAACAGGAAGAGCATGGAGAACCTGAGGTAAAGGAGAAGACAGCCAGAGGTGGAGGACTGTGGAGCAGGGCTGAAGGAGAACACAGAGGCTGGACAGGTCTGCTCTTAGGGCAGGTGCGATTACCTCACCTGTCTTCCTCTCTGCTCATGTGCTATTATTAGTCTGTTCTCACACTGCTATAAAGACATGTCTGAGAACAGGTAATTTATAAAGAAAAGAAGTTTAATTGACTTACAGTTCAGCATGACTGGGGAGGCCTCAGAAAACTTACAATCATGGTGGAAGGGGAAGAGGCACATTTTACGTGGCATCTTCCACCATGTAGGTGAGAGAAAGCTAGCAAGAGCAGGGAAAACTGCCTTATAAACCCGTCAGATCTCGTGATACCTCACTACTACGAGAACAGCATGGGGAACCACCCTCACGATACAATCACCTCCCACCTTGTCCCTCCCTCAACACGTGGAGATTATGGGGATTATAATTTGAGATGTGATTAGGGTGAGGACACACAGCCAAACCATATCATGTACCTTGCTGAGAAGGGGGCTTTCCCTGAACCCTGTGTTTTAAATTGCAGTCCTCTCCCTCAGCACTCTTAATTCCTTCTTCTCTACTTTACTATTTTTTCCAGAGTACTTGTCACCATTGGGCATACTATTTGTTATATTTATGTATTTGCTTATTATCTGTCTCTCTCCACTAGAATTTAAGAGCCACAAGGGCAAGTATTTTAATCTGTTTACACTGATGTGTCCCCAGCACCTAGAACATTGCCTGACACATAGTAAGTGCTTAATAAATATTTGTTGAATGAATGAATCCCACCACACAAGGATCACTGCTTGTCTTAGTCCATTCAGGCTGCTATAGCAAAGTACCTTCGACTGGGTCATTTAGAAATGACAGACATCTTTTACTCATGGTTCTGGAGAGTGGGAAATCCAGGATCACATTGCCAGCAGATTCAGCGTCTGGTGAGAAGCAGTTCTTCTAGGTGGCATCTTCAATGTGTGCTCATATGGCAGAAGGGCCAGAAGGGAGAAATAAGCTTCCTCTGGCCTCTGCTGTAAGGACATGAATCCCATTCATGAAGGCTTCACCCTTATGACCCAATCACCTCCCAAAGACTCCACTTCTTATTATCACACTGGGGATGGTTTCAACATATAAACTTAGGTGGGGGACTGTGAGCATTCAGACCGTAACACTGCCATTTATATTTTTGTGTTCATTTAGTAAGTAGGTTTCCAAAAATTTGTTTGAGGTATAAGCTATGTACAATAAAGTACCTCAATTTTCTAAGTGTACAGTTTGAGTACTGGCAAATATATACACCTGTGTAACAAGCACCATAGTCAAGATAGAGAACATCCCCATCACCCCTCAGAAGTTGGTGGTCCCTGTCCCCACCCCTGGCCCCAGGCAACCACGGATGTAATTTTTGTCATTATTTATGGACTTTTCTGTTTCTAGAATTTTATGTAAATGGACTTATGTCTTGTTTTGCTCAGCATAACATTTTAAAGATTTATCTATGTTGCAAGCAGCCGTGGTAAATCTGATTTTATTGTTGAGCAAATCATTTTTTTAAAAATTTGCTTTGTGGTGGTTTGTGACCACGAGGGAGCATGTACTCTAGATCCAGACTGCCTGGTTAGGGTTTTGACTCCACCACTTACCAACTGTGTGACTTTGGGCAGGTTTATTCTCCCAGTGCCTCCAGCCTCTCATCTATTAAATGGGGTGATGATCATACCTACCTTATAATATTCCAGAGAGAAGAATTAAATGAATTAGACACATAAAGTGCTTAGAATGGTGCCTGGCACATAGTAAGTATTCAAAAATTGTTAGCTGTTATTACTTCCATTTTGCAAATGAAGAGAAAAACTCCTGAGGCACAGAAAAGTTGTTTGTCCAGTGTTATTTGGATTGTAAGAAGAATTAGAATTGAGATCTGTCTGATTTCACTCTTTGTCCTGCCATCTCCTAGAGTCTAGTCTTTCTCTTTTGGGCGAGGCTCTTGTGGGTAGCACACACAGAAGGGGGATGAAGGGAAAAAGCAGGTGCTCAGCTTGGGGGATGTCTGAATCCCCACCTCAGTGTTCACTTAGTTTTTCTCTACTGTTTCACCCTCTCCACCACTGTGGGTAGAGTTTCACCCCCTCCTCCGATCTGCCAAGGGAGTGGAGCTGGGCCTTCTTGCCCTTTGCTCCCCTCCTGGGCCCTCTCAGGCAGCTGAGCCTTGCATCAGGAATACCTCTTGCAATCACACAGCATCAGCCCTGTGAGAAGCTAATTTGATAAACCCCACTCCAAAGCTCATTGAACCTGTCTATAACGATGCTTAATTAAAGTGCAGAAACTTTGAAGAGATAGCAAGTTACTGCTTAATGCAATACCAGAGTGCCAGTATTCTACCATCTGCCTCTTTCTCTGCAGTAATTGCTTCCTGACATTTGTTTATTTTAATTAGGAGAGCAGTCTTGATCAAGAGGGAGGGCAGGCAGGGTCAGAACTGTTAGGGAGGAGGAAGAAAGTGGAAAAGGGGGGCTGTGCTGTTGTAGTGGTGGCCTAAAGGGGAATCACTGTTGTCTTCATGGTGTAAATGGTTTTATCTTTGATGAACTGTAGAACTTCCTCCCTACAGTGAAAACATAAGGCTGACTCTGGGATCATATGCTTAGGGTCTGGGGGTGTCCTTTAGAAAGTATGGGAACTTCTTGGCTAGAAAATGGAGCCTCCTGCTTTGTTAGAAGGGAGAGTGTAGATGGAGCTGGCAGATCTCAGAGTGGTATTCTGAGCACAACTAACTAGATTACTGTGACTTAGTGGAGACACTTCTAGTACCAATAGGGTCTCAGAGCTGAGAGAGAGAGATGCTCACTCATATCTGTTAGTTTTAATGGTTCTCACTAGTGGTTTCACAGTGTGTCTGGTTATCTTTGATTGCATGCTGGTCATTGTACATGAAAATGATTTATAAGTATAAATTAAGCCTGAGATGAAGAAAGTGCCTTCCTCTACAGAACAATTTTATTTTAGTTTTCTGGCAGACACTTGCGGACACTATAAATCTTGCCCCCTGCCCCCACTTAAATGAAATTAATGGCTTGAGGATTCTTCAAAAACAAGTAATTCAAACCCAGTCTATAGATTATCTTGAGGACTAGTCAATTGCTGATTTATCCTCACCCTTAGGGACCCAGGTTATTGTGAGGAGGGTCTACTTTTGGTTTCCCTATTTTATGTGGGTTCTGGTTGTGGATTTTTTCTCTTTTACCCTGCCAGGCTGTCAAAATAAAGATCAAATTTGCCAGACTCAGAAGGTGTCTTCAGGGTAAAAGTGATTTTCGTACTTGTCTGGATTCCTGTTTCCTTTCACTTTTAGACTAGTCTTTTCTTACTATCTGATCAGCATTTTGGTGATTTTAAGAAGATACATTGTGCCTTTTATCCAGATCTTTAGTTGTTTTTAATGGTAATAGCCTGCCATTCCCAGAAAAAAAAGTCCCCTCGTAGCAGTTTTTCAATTAGATATATTTTTACTTTTGGCAGTGGAACTTTTTTTTTTTTTTTTTTGGTCAAATGAAATCTTACATAGAATCTCAATACCAAAACCAAAACAAAATGAAATAAAAAAGATAAAAGTGGAGCTGTTCTGGTTAAAGTGTTGTTTGGGGGTCCTCAGAGCCTGCCAACTAGGCCTCCCTTTTGTTAGACCCACTTAGAGCATCTCTAAGGCCCTGGGTTTTATGGACATGGCTTAAAAAACTGTTCTGAGGAACTCCCTGGTTTAACTGATTTTGAGGAACCACAGCTTTGGCAAAACTCATCTAGTGCTTTCCTTGGAAACAAATAGTTCTTGATAGTTTAGGATGGCTGGAAGCCTAGGTCTTGGGCAGCATGCTATAAGAAATGACAGGATGTGCTGCCCGAGTCCCAGAGAGCCCCCGTAAGAGTCAGGCCAGGTTAGTGGGAATCATCTTAGTCCTCTTAGGAAGACTGATCTGAGATGGGGGAAGAGAATGGAAGGGGAATTAGGATGAGTTCTCCAAGAGGCAGACATCAAAACAGGATTGATTAGACATGCAAGAATCTTATTGAGGGAGATGCCTATGTAAGATTAAAGGGGAGGGAGAGTGTTCAAACCTTGATGCAGACCTGAGTTCGATGAAAGGAGAACGCAAGGAAAGATTGAATAGGAAGAGCCTCCTCTGCAGCACAGCTCTGAGAAAGTCTCAGCCAGGCTGATGGGAAGTCCCCAAGCAAGAGCTGATTGTTGGAGGAATCCTGAATTGGATGGGAATGGATTGGCATGAGTACTCCAATGTACTTGGTTGTTGGCTGGAAGCAGCTTTGGGGGAGTGGCTGCAATGTGAATGCAGTGATTGATCCAAAATGTGGTAGCTGTGCTGTTGTCAACTCTGCTGTCTGTGGCATGTCCTCTTGAAGGAGATCTCAGTGGTGCACTTCCATGGCTACCCTCATAGGGGAGGGCCAGGCCACCCAGAGAGCAATGAGGCATTTGCTGAAACACAGCGAGAGGGAAGGGAGAGCAAAACATATTTTTCCAGACCAGGGGACAGCTATAGTGAACTGTTGTCTGTTTATTCGCCAGAAACTCGGCGTCCAAGCAAGTGGGATTTGCTCAGCTCATGTGAGCATGTTATCTGAGTTTGTTGGAGGCAGGCCTACAGTAGCAGATCCCTCTTCATTACCTAAGGATACCCTGATGTGTCTGGTCCTGTGGTCCCTTCTACCTTACCTCCAGCTTCCTAAACCCTTCCAATGGTTTCACCTGCTCTTAGCATAAAGTCTATACCCTTTATCTTGGCCTTTTGGGCCTGGTCTGGGCCTTTCCTAGCCCTCCATTATTATTGCCTACTATGCCTTCCTCCCTGTCCCTGTTCCAGCCCCACTGGCCTTTCAGTCTCTTGCACTTGCCTTGCCCATTCCTACCACAGGGCCTCTGTCCATGATGTTTCCTCTGCCTGGGGTGTTCCTCTTCCCCTCTTCTCTTTCCTTCATATCTCTGCACAGGAGTAACTTCTTCAGGGAGGGCTGGAGTCCCCTCCTAGTGCTTTTTAAGTACTGTATTCGGGCGTGGTGGATTCTGCCTTAGTGACATTTGTCACAGTCAAAGTTTCACTTCTTTCCTGGCTGGAATCAGAAATTTCAAAGAATTTCTGATTCTTCCAATAAGCTAAAAGCTCCACAAGAGCAGGGGCTACCTGATCATTGTCCCTCCATGCCGGACACACTGGGGATGCTTAGTCACGATGTTTTGGTCTGGTGGATAATCTACAAAGAGGGTGGTAAAGAGAATAAGTGGATATTCGATAAGTAAAAATAAAATAAGTGTAGAAACAAAATAAAAGGCAGAGGGAGGCACGCTCCTCCAGAGGTGGGAGTGACTTTCAAAGTCCTTGTTTGCCCAACCTCCTTGTCTCACATTAGAAGAGACCAAGCATCGGGAGGCCGGTGACTTCCCTGTGTTTACATGGCAAGGGGTGCCAGAGCTGGGGCTCACACCTTTCTTTCTCAACTCGGACTCGAGTGCGCTCTTTGCTGTGGGGGGCCTTGCGTGGTCATGGAGCATGAGATTTGAAGGCAAATGCCTGGGTTCCGTATGGGCTGTCTTCTCAGAGTTGATCTGATCTCGAGTAAGCCATTAACCTGTTGGACTCTTTCTTCATCTGTAAAGCGGGGGTGATCATGTGCATTTTAAATGGAAACTTTGAAGATTAAATGAGATAATATGTGAAAGAGTGCTTTTCTGGTAAACTCTGAAGTATTTTACAAATGTCAATACTGTGCCACGTCTTAGTGTTTTCAAAGAAGCCTAAACCCACTGGAGATGGGGGTGGATGGGGATACCGTCCAGACCCTGTTGCTGATCCTGTTCCCGAGCCCACTCTGACCCTCCCCCACTGACCTTGTAGATGAGATCTTTTTATGTATTTCTAAAAAGGAGCTAAAAAGTTTTTGGAGCATCAGCTCTATGGAGGAGAGAGGAGAGTCCATGTGGGATGGACCAGTGTTTTAGCTTCTGGGTCCCGGCTCCCTCGTCAGTGGAAGGAAGGGGTTGCCTCATGTCTAAAGGCTCCTTTCAACAGGAAGCTCCATCAATCCTCATGAACAGGATGAGCTCAAATTAGGAAGGGGAGGCTATTACCAGACAGGTTCCCAAACAGGGCACAAAGCAAGAGGAGGCGGCATGGCTTCCAGCTTGAGAGATTTGTTAGATCCCAGAAAGAACTTTCTGGCATTCAGAGTGGTTAAATGCTGGAAACAGAGAAGGCAACAAAGATCGTGGAAACTGCGTTCTGGAGGTCTTTATAAAGAGAAGAAAAATTCAACTGGAGTTCTGTCGGAACTGGGGAAATAGACTAGGAAGCACCCTTGTCCACAGCTGTTTCCTGCTGCTGCTTGTTGGTGCTGGGGGGTTTTGTTTGTGCTGGGGGATTTCGTTTGTGCTGTGGGAGGGGGGTGGGGGTTCATTTGTGCTGGGGGTTTTGTGCACCTAGGTGGCCATTCTTGGGATCTCCCACATCTGTTCTGGGTTCTAAACTTTGACCCCGTTTCTACTTCTTCCTTCTTAAGGGCATCCCTCCCAGGGCTTGGTCTGGGTGCCATAGCTCCACATACTAAAAGCTCGGCATGGTGATTGATAGACTGCTTTGTATGTAATGATAAACATGGGGAATTTCCTGCCAAGATGACCAATCAAAGAGAAAACAGAGGAGCAAGTTTTATTAAAAATTTTTAGGGAGCATGGTAGAAAAACTTTCATTGGTTTTATTTTTGCTGTCATTTTTCAGTGTGTATCTGTCTCCCTTCCTCATTTTTAACCCTCTTGAGACTGGATAGAGATTTCCCAATCTAGTATAAAAGTAATTATATTCAAAGACAGATTTTTTTTTCTTCCTAAAGGTATCAAGTTAATTGTCTTTTCTGGGGCTGATTGTCTTTTTTTAGTCCAGGTGTGAAATGATAGCTTGGTGCTGATGATAGTTTGCATTTGTAAGTCCTTTTCATACACATGATCTCATTTTGTCCTCCAGATGTCTCTGTGACTTGTTCTTTTTGTTCCATTGCTCAGATGAGTAAACTGAGGTCCCACTTGGCAAAGCTCACAGAACCAGTGTCAGCTTTGCTGTGAAGACTGCTCTTTTCCCGTCTTGTTCTACCACTATACAACATGGCCCCAACAGTGGGGAAGCTACAGGGTTCCTTGTTCTCTAGCTGGCCAGAGCCCCTGAGCTTCCCTGTGGCTGGCAAAGGCAGTTGGCTTGAGACAGTGTTTTCACTGGTTGGTAGGAGAATGAAGACCTCCCCAGCAATGCAATGAGTTTGAAAAGGAGCATAGTTTTATGCGTTAGTTTCCTGGGACAGCTCTAACAAAGTACCAGCAAGCGGGTGGCTTAACACACAAAAAAGTATTAGCTCATAGTTCTGGAGGCCAGAAGTCGAAACCAAGGGGTTGGCAGGGCCACACTCCCTCTAAAGGCTCTAGGGAAGATTCCTTCCTCGCCTCTTCCCAGCTTCTGGTGTTACTGGCAATCCTTGGCGTTCCTGGACTTGTAGTGGCCTCACTCCAGTCACCACTTCCATCATCACATGGTCATCTTCCCTGTGTTCGTGTCCATATCTCTCTCTCCCTCTAAGGACACCAGATATTAGATTTGCAGCCCAGCCTACTCCAGTATGACCTCATCTTGACTTGATAACATCTGGAAAGACCCTGTATTCAAATAAAGTCACATTCACAGGTACCAGGTGTTAAGACTTCAACATGTCTTTTTCAACCCACAACACCTCATCTTAGTCTAGCCTTCCTGCTTGTTTGATTTAAAAATTACCCTTTTAATACATGAAATTACAGTTCTCATAGATGGTAGTTTTTATTTTATAAATGTATGAGACGCAGAAAAATAACAAACCCTCATATTTCTATCACTCAAATGAACAATTGACATATATTTTCTTACAATATTTTTTAAGAACAAAAATATTACAAATATAGATTTAAAAATTATTGTTAACCATCTTCTCACTTACATTATCTTCTCTTTTTGCTGAGAGCAGTGGTTCTCAACCAGTACAGTTTTGGGGGTGCTACTGTCATCTAGTGGGTAGAGGCCAGGGATGTTGCCAATCATCCAACAATGCAAGGAGTGCCTGCAAGAAGGAATTATCTAGTCCCAAATGTTAATAGCACTCAGGTTGAGATACTTTATTTTAAAGAGAAGAACAATCATGATACTGACCTACATCCTTCTAGAAATATTCATGCTTTTTCATACATTTACAAGTCTGAATGTTATTGTATTGTGAATGAGTATTCTCTTAATGCATACAAATAGTGTTTTTTTTTTTTTTTTTTTTGTTTTTTTTTGAGATGGAGCCTCGCTCTGTCGCTCGGGCTGGAGTGCAATGGTGCGATCTTGGCTCACTGCAAACTCCGCCTCCTAGGTTTAAGTGATTCTCCTGCCTGAGCCTCCCAAGTAGCTGGGATTATAGGCGTGTACCACCATGCTGGGCTAAGTTTTGTATTTTTAGTAGAGACAGGGGTTCACCATGTTGACCAGGCTAGTCTCAAATTCCTGACCTCAAGTAATCTGCTTGCCTTGGCCTACCAAACTGCTGGGATTACAGGTGTAAGCCACCACATCTGGCTTAAATAGCGTTCTCTTAATGTGTATAAACAGTGTCATCACATATTTTGCATCTTGCTATTTACCTTTCTTCAACATTTTTAAAGATTTATCCATGTTCATATATGTATGTGTATATAATATACTTTTGTGATTTCTTTTAACTGGTTTGTAGTTTGTTGTTTTATAAAAAGGCCTTTATTTGCGGCCCAGTGTTCAAAACCAGCCTGGGCAACATAGCAAGACTCTGTCTCTACAGAAAAGAAAAGTTACCTAGGCATAGTAGTGCACACCTGTAGTCTTAGCTACTTGGGAGGCTGAGGTGGAAGGATTACTGGAGCCTAGGAGTTTGAGGCTATAGTAAGCCATGCTCACGCCACTGTACTCCAGCCTGGGCAACAAAGAAAGACCCTATCTCTCTTTTTTTTTCTAAAGTCTTTACTTGATGAAATAAAAAATTAATCTTATGTCCTTATTAGGCACATTCTCTTTTTGGAGGGATCAAATTTTACTTCCCCGTGACATCTATAAGTCTGGAAACCTGGCCAGATGCCACAGGGTAGACCCCCAGTCCTGGTTAGAAAGCATCTCCATTTTCTGGGATATTAATTCTCTCTGAGAACTTAATCCTTCTAGAATAAAGCAATATCAAAGGCCCCAGGAGTCCTCAATCAGTTGCTAAACAGAATGAAACTGCATCACAATTCTAATGTGTGGCATCTGTAAGGCATGGCTTTCCTTGGCTTTTCAAATTCTCATACCTTCCCTCATTTCTTTTTCTTACTTTTGGGATTGGAAGAGTCAGAAGTGCCGGAGTACCTAAGCTGTGAGAATTTCCTTTAATGCTTGAGGATTTCTGAAAGAGAGCCCCCCTGTATTGGTTTGAGGGCTGCCATAGTAAACTACTACAGACTGGGTGACTTAAACAGCTGAAGTCTATCTTCTCACAGTTCTAGAGGTTGAAGTCCAAGGTGTTGGCAGGACTGATTTCTTCTGAGGCCTCTCTCCTTGGTGGGCAGATGACTGTATTCTCTCCGTGTCATTACATTGCTTTCCCTCTGCGTGTATCTGTGTCCAAGTTACCACTTGTTATAAGGACACCAGTTGATTGGATTATGGTCCACCCTAAGGGCCTCATTTTAACTTAATTAGCTCTTTAAATAATCTAACTCCAAATATAGTCACATTAGGTACTGGGGATTAGGAATTTGGATGGGGGAGGGGATGCAGTTCAGCCCCCAACAATTCCTGTCCAATATACAGGGTGACTATTTCCAGGGGATAGGGAGAATCACTGGAAATTTTATGTGACATCTGATGCTGAGATTTTTAACCCAATGTTAAATTTAAGGTTAGTGGGATTAGAAAATTAGACCTCTTAAAGTGAGATCCACTGAGATTTTGGTTTCCAGGAGACACTGAATAGCATGAGAATTTGAAAAAGGCCACTGTTGAGAAACCTCATCAGATAAACACAGACAACCATGTAGCCCAAGTCCAAATTATTAATCTCAAAGGCTGACCAATAAAGGACTCAGTGGAAAGCACCCTGATCCAAGTTAGAAGGCTTGGGTTTCATCTTGGCCCTGCCTCTTAGCCGTGTGACCTCAAACAAGTTACTTAGACTCGATGTCTTAATTTTCCCCATCTCTAAAGTGGAGGTAATAATACATCAGTGGATTTATGCAAGGATAAGATGAGCACAGTGCTGGGTATCTGGTGAGTTTTCAAAAATGTTATTTGTTCCTAGAATCTGAATCTAAGGAGCTTGGACTCTTTCCTATTGGCAGCAAGGAGCTTCTTTAGAAGCCTGGGAGTGATCTGCTTAAATGTGAGTTTTAGAAAGTTAATTCTGGCTTGGAAGCAGTACATTAGGAGAGATGGAAGGAGGGAGAGGTTGGAAGTATAAAGATCAGCTATTAGGCTTTTGAAATAATCCAACTGACGAAGACCTGTTTGAACTGAGTTACTGAGGTGGACGTGGATGGAGGGTAGAAGGGGAGAGGGGTATAGAAAGAGAAAAGGAGAGAGAAGGAAAGGAGGGATATTGAGGAGATAGCGTCAGAACATGAGAAAATTGATTGGATGTGAGAGTATGAGAGAGAGGAGATGAAGAGAGTGGGATAATGCTCAGGTTGCTAGCTGGGCCTACTGAGTGAATGAATGAGAATACTAAGGAAGATAAATTCAGAAGGAACAGTTAAGAGAGGATGTGAAGGAGGAAAACAATGAGTTTAGTTGTAGTCAGAGTATGTCTGAGTTGTCTGGGGGGCATCCAGGACTAAGAGGGTCAGGGAGAGTGAGTAGTTTGTGAAGAGATCTGGAGATGGAGCTCCAGGGACCCTGACATCTGAAGGCTATCTGAAGAGTGGCAGGGAGAAAAGGAGCACCTGAGAGTGACTTTCAAAGGTGTGCAGAGAGGGAGGAGGGGGAAGCACCCGAACATGCCAGGAAGGGGGCCCGACAGCAGCAGATGCAGCAGGAAGGCCTGGGAGGTGGGAACTGAGAAGAAGCTCTGGTATGGTATTTTGGAAGCCACTGGTAACTTTGGGGAGAGCTGTGTGAGTCAGGGACATGTGGGGGCAGAAGCCGGAATGCAGAGGATGAGGATAGAAAGGGAGAAATGGAGATGATGAGTTTTGATGGAGAAAAGGATTACAGAGAATATCTTTAAGGCAAGGGAAGAGGGAAGAGTCCCGTTTTCTTATAAGGTAACTGGCATGCTGCTGGGGGCAGGGGGCGAGCGGGGAACCTGTAGAGGTTCGAGAAAGTGTTGATAGAACAGGGTCCCAGGGAGGTCGCAAGGCTTGGAGAAGGAGCACTGGGGAGAAGTCAGTTTTAAAGGGACCATTTTTCATTGAGAAGGGAAATAGGGAAGGTAGGTAGGAGAGAAAGTGAGTAGCCAGAGGGGAGAGAAGCACAGGCCTTCGTGCCTAAAAGCCTCAATTTTTTTTTTCAGTAAAAAAGGATCCCCTGTGGCATCTGCTGAATGAGGAAGGGGAAAAGGGTTTGGAAGAGCTGGAGAAAGGAGCATATTGGGGAAAAGTTGAAGGATTGCTAAGTAGCTGAGGTTGAGAGTGACAGAACCATACTGTAGTTGCATTTGTTGGCATAGATGGGGTTTTGATTTCTAGTACCTGTTTGTTACTCAGGAGCAGGGAAAGTGGTCGCTTAGATTCCTCAAGATAGAGAACCAGGAGGTGGTGGAAGTTCAGTGGATGAGGAAATGATTGACTGTGAAGCCTCTTCTAGGTAAGAAGTGAAGAGAATGGAGTATGCGAGGGGTGATAGACTGTGAGTGAAGAGATTAGGGTGCCATATAGCTTTGGTCAGGTTAGCAAAGAGGGTTAGGAAGAGACAGGACATAGGAATAAGATTTTTCTGAGATAGGTATTTGTTGGAGAGATAATTCTGGGTGGGGTTGAAGTCCAGATCAGTGATAAGGGAGTGGGAAAAAAGGTGCAGGTTACTGGAGAGGAGGCACAAAGACCATGAACCAGGGCATTGAGCACATGGGCATTGATCACCATAGTGGGAGTCAGGGTGCAGAGGGAAACATAGCCAGTTACAGACCTCAGTGGATGTGGGAGAGTAATCTTGGGGTGATACATGCAGATATTACTGCATAACAGACAATCACAAAAAACTGGGTGGTATGCAATACTAAGCCTTGGTTTAGCTTCCACATCTAGAGGCAGTTGATCTAGGCCATACACGTCTGGGTAATTCCACTGGTCTTGCACCTGCAGTTTGGATGGGGTTTGGCTGATCTAGGTTGGTCATAGTTGGGGTGGGTGGCTGGAATAGCTCTGGTCATTGACCTCTTGGGACTGGTGGGCTAGACCAAGCATGCTCATCTCATCATGAGGACAGAGGTACCACAGAGCAAACACTTTTCAAACTTTTGGTCATGTCACACCCACTAATATTTCCTTGGCTAAAGCAAATCATGTGGCCAAGCCAGAAATCAAGGTATGGGGAAATAGACTCCATCCGTGCAGGCAGAGGGGGACCATAAGTGAATATTTCTGACATAATTGACTACAAGTGATAGGTGAGAGCTGTGAAAAGGGAGAGAGTTGGGGTTGCAGATGGCATGAGGCCCTTGAATGATGACATAAGCGCAGAGGGGAAGAAAGGATGCTGTCTACTCTGCTCCCATCCTGGGATACACATGACCCCAACACAGAGTGTTTGGCAAAGAAATCATTTGATTAGAGAAGACATAGCTTTCTGTATTGCAAGGAGTTAAATACAAACAGTGGGAACTCTGGAGGGCACAGAGGGAATTCAAAAGAGGCATCGGGAGGCAGTTGGCTACCCAGGGCCAGAGAGCAGCTGCTGGAGCAGGAAGGTCCTAGCCTTAGGAATAAAGGACACACACACACACACACACACACACATACACAGCTGCTAGAAGAGCGTGGGCTCACCCAAGGTAAACTCTCTCAAAGCCTTATTATTTTGGGAAGGTGTTGTAAAGACCAGCCACCACGTTGCCTTGAATGAGACTTTGGGTGCTTCTCTCTTCCGGACTGACTGAGGAGGGCAGATGCTTCCCAGTGAGGAGATAGTTTTAGGGGGAGGTGGTCACAGATCCGTACTATACTTGGGATTTCACAATTGCTTTTACTCTGGCAGGGTGTTGGGAACTTTTTTTTTTTTCTTTTTGGCACTACAAATAAGGAAGCCAGAGGGTGAGTGTGGGAAGAAAACTATTTAAATGAAGATACAGTAATAGAAATAACATCCATCCTTGGAAAGAGAGGCTCTACAAGAAAGGTGGATGGGGTGGGGCACATCAGACCTACACTTTTTCTCTTTGCAGAGCCTCTCACTACTTTTTGAAGTTCTTGATCTTTACTTTCCCACTAAGCTCTAAGCTCCTTGTAGTCAAGGCTGGACTTGTCTTATTCATAGCTTTATGCCCAGTGCTAGCAGCACACTCAGAACATAATAGGTCCTCAATAAATATATCTGAGTGGATGAGTAAATGCATGATGAAAAATTTACAAGTTAGTATATCCATCTCCACATAAAAGAATTCCAAACTTATTTTTGGTAATGTCACTCAACAAATATTTAGGGTCCTCTTGAATATTAATCAGGATGACTAGGTATTCATGAAGTGTGAGACACAGTGCTTGCCAGATGGTTGCTTGACTTCACTTGCAGCCTTGGGAACACTAACTAACAATGCACAGCCACGTGAAAATGTTTCAGACCTCAGTTTGTCCACCTGCAAAAGGGGGAAGCTGAAGCATTCATTCAGATTTCTTTCCTCCAAGGCCTCTTGGAATCTTTAGTATTCTGTTGTTCATTGTGATCTCTAAAATGGGGAAAATAGTTTGATGCTTCTAAAATGTATATTTTTCTTTCTTTTCTCTTTTTGCCTTCAGAGCATTTTGTAGGACTGGTTTTCTATGGAGCACATGTTTGGAAATGTGGGCTTGACTAATTTTGCTGGACCAATTCTTGTCAAATTTCTTTTGAAGGTCGTTTGCCTCCCACCCTCCTAAATGTGCTTGTATCAAATGTAGTAGTACTTTTTTCCTGTTATGCTTAAAATGGGATGGCTGCTTTTTAGAGCACCCAGTGGATTCAAACATCTGGCTATCCTTTGTTCTGATGATGTTGGAGGTGGATGTTCAGGTTTCAGCGCTGGGTTATGCCTGCTAAGCTTCTACTTTGGTCCACTATCCCCAGAGCACCCTGAACTCCATGGAGGATTTGAAGCATCCAAGATAACTCTTTCCCTGAGGGATAGGGGGACAAAGGGACTGGCTTATGTAGAGATGTGGCCAGAGGTTGGGAGGGCTGGACATGCTGACTGGGGACAGGATCAGGAATTCTGAAATTCAGGCAGTTCCAAGGTAAGGTACAGAGTCTAGAAAGGAGGCTATTTGCTATGTTCTCCGTTCTCACTCTTTCAGATTATGTGTCTGGATAGGATGTGGCCTCAGATATTGGGACACCCTGGCTGCCCAGGTGTATGGAGAATGGCCATGGATGGTTGAGAACTAGGCATGGGGATCAAGCTCGGGCCCCCGTCCTATTTTCCCCTGGATATGAGCCATGGCCTCCTTATTAGTCTCTCTGTGTCCTGCTGTATTCCTTTCAAAACCAGGTCCCACACCATCGAAAACACAGACTTTATTCCATCACTCTGTCTGTTTAAAATCTTCCAACAGCTCCCCAAGACTTTCTTAGCTTGGCATCCAGGACCTTTGGAACTCTGCCCCCAACATGACTTTTTAGCCTTACATTTTTTTTTCCACTATTCCTTCCCACCCATCCTACATTCCAGCTAGATAGAACTTCTTATGGCTTCCTGAACACCCCATGATCTTTCCTATCTCACTGTCTTTATTTGCGATTTTCCTTCTGTTGGGACACCTACCCTGTGACCAGGTCTAGCAAAACCACTCATTCTTTAAGTATCTATCACATCCACTTATGGTTATTGCTCACACGTCTATCTCCCTTCACCCACTAAACTCTGACTGGGATCTTTGGGACTCCAGGAACTTACAGGGTGCCTGGCAAGTAGCAGGTTTGTTTTGTTTTGTTTTGTTTTCTTGAGATGGAGTCTTGCTCTCTCCCCCAGGCTGGAATGCAGTGGCCTGATCTCGGCTCACTGCAACCTCTGCCTCCTGGGTTCAAGCAATTCTCCTGCCTCAGCCTCCCGATTAGCTGGGATTACAGGCTCGTGCCACCACGCCCGACTAATTTTTTTGTAACTTTAGTAGAGATGTGGTTTTACCGCGTTAGCCAGGATGATCTCAATCCCCTGACCTCATGATCCACTCACCTCCATGTCCCAAAGTGCTGGGATTACAGGCATGAGCCACCGTGCCCGGCCCAAGTAGCAGATATTTATTAGAGTTTTGTTGATTGAATGAATAAGTGTGTGTTGTGTTGAATGAAATGGAGGTTGTGACTGCTTAACTCCCTCTTGTCACCTTCACCTTTCTGCATGTATTAAAAGATTTATCTAACCTGGAATAACAAATGCCCATCCTGGCATAGCAGAAAGATGGGTATTTTAAAAAGACAGGCAGTTTTGTTACCTTTCAAGCATAACAGGTTTTTGAAAACTAAAATATAAATAGGTACTAATAAGGAAAGTGGGACAACTAATGCAAAATTGCAGGTTGTATTAGTCCTGATTGTATAATAATGGATCATAAACAAAGGACCATAAACATTCCAGAATTATCCAGTGAGCCCAGAAGTTGAAGCCATGCTGATAGAATACTTTTTTTTAGCCTTGGGTTTGAAAAATATACTGACTTTTTAATTTAAAATACTTTGAAATACTTTTTGTTGTTAAGTAAAACCTGAAACTTAGTAGAGAAATATATAATTGGTACTTCTATCTTTTGAGGATCATGGAAACTGTATTCAAATTATTAAAATCCTGGATTAGCAGCCCTAGATGAGAAGGTTTGATATTATATAATAACTAACTGTTATAGGGCATAGGTGGGCCCATTGTGTGCCATCCAAATGCATTTAATTACTGCAGGATGAGCCCACAGATTTTATTTCATATGCCCATTGCAACTGATGGGAAGGTAGCACTGCTCAGACTGTTGGGTTGAGAAGGATTCTGAAGCTCCCTCTGGGCTCAACATTATGGTACCATGACTAATTAATGATTGATTAGTGAAATGTGCTGTGAACATGTGAAGGAAAGATTCATGTATTTTGCCACCTTATCTAACATATCCCAGAAACAATGGTATAATAGTAATCAGTGTGATATATGATAGAAATATGGGGCTTATCATTCAAAAGCTTGAATTTAAGATTCAGTTGCATCACTTACTCTTTTGTGACCCTGAACGAACCATGTTGTCTCTGAGCTTCAGTTTCTTCATAGGTAGAAGGGAGTTGAAAAGAAAATAACACCTTATTTGTCATATGGAGGTTAGATGAGAGAGAGTTACTTTATATACATTAGTGCCTAGCTTTCCTAATCAGGCTTATGAGATCATTGCTGTATGCAGTTAATACTTACTTGTTTGCTCCGTGCATGTTACATATGATGGTTTCTGTGCATATTACCTGTTTTCCATTCTCAGCTCACAGCACAGGAAGCTGTGCTGGCTCACTGACTTTGCACACCCACTAGCCTAGGGCTCTCACCAGAGCACCTCCCACCTCTTTGGTTCTCTGTGGTGACGTCCTTCAGCATAGGCAGTTAACACTGAAGCAGATGAGGCTGAAGTACATCGTGGCACTTATAGGCTTGGAAGTTCCATTCTACTTAACTTACTTTGTTAAGTGCTTGTAGTAAATTTGGAGCTAAGACTTGGACTTAAGTTTCCTTAGCTGCCTCAGGACTGCGTCTCTAGAACGTCATAGAGTTTAAGCCTTGGCCAGGAAAACTGGGATGACAGTTCTATTCTATGTGTCTCATCCTCTAGGAGGCGAGCGTGGGCATGTTCTCATGGCAAAGGAGCAAGAGTGAGCAAGCAGAAAATATGAAAATACTTTTCAAGCCTCTGCTGGTGTCATTTTTGCTAACATACCATTCAGCCAAAGCAAGTCTCATGTCTGAGCTTAGTGTCCGGGGCTGGACCCAGTGATATTAAATTGCCATGGGTGTGGAGATGGGGAGAGTGAAGAATTTGGGACATTAGTACAAACTACTACACAACGTATGGGAGAGATCGCTGAATTTTTTTTTTTTTTTTTTTTTTTGAGACAGAGTCTCACTCTGTCGCCAAGGCTGGAGTGTAATGGCATGATCTCGGCTCACTGTAACCTCTGCCTCCTAGGTTCAAGCAATTCTCCTGCCTCAGCTTCCTATGTAGCTGGGATTACAGGCGCCTGCCACCACACCCAGATAATTTTGGTATTTTTAGTAGAGACAGAATTTCATCGTGTTAGCCAGGGGGATCTCGAACTCCTGACCTCAAGTGATCTGCCTGCCTTGGCCTCCCAAAGTGCTGGGATTACAGGCATGAGCAACTGTGCCCGGCTAGATCTCTAAAATCATAGTGTGAGTAAGGTGAACAGAAAAATAGTAATGATGATAATGGGCATGGCTAACATTTATTGAATGCTTGTTATCTACCAGTCTGTGCTGGGAGCCTATTGCATTTTATTCTATACTGAATCCTCACAACACCCTTTTGATGTAAGTGCTAATATTACCTCTCCCATTTTACAAATGAGAACACTGAGGTTCAGGGAGATTGGGTAATTGTCAGAGGTTACGAAGCGCCTCAGTGGTAGAGCTCTGGAATGAGGATCCAGAGCTGACTTTAGTCTAGCTCTTAACTGAATCCCAGAATACTAGAACCTTGGGGCAGGGACACCCCTTGAAATGTACTACAGAGGAATCTAGGCCAACAATGAGTAACTCCATTTCATGCGGAGGGTGATAACCTCAAGGAATGTGTCCCCCACATGAGTATTTACTGATAGTTCCCTCATACTCAGATCTGTGAGGCTGGTAAAAGTTATAAGACTCAGTCTTGAGCTAGTATGAGTAAAAAGGAAAAATCTGTTCAAGAATGTTTTTGCACATTTGTGCAAATGACAGCTCCTCTGTGGCTTTTTGAGGGGAAAGTAGGAGATTCTAGGGATGGTCCCTTAAATGTTGAGGTTGGTATAGGTGCAGTGGTTTTGAAACTGTTCTTTGGGACTCTGTAGGGTTTCACACTATAAAATCTTGAAGACCACTGTGGTCGTCATGGTGGAGCCTGGGAAGCAAGATCCACCTCCTACTTCTGCAGAGAAGCTCTACTTTTAACTGTCTTATATTTTGCGGTTTACTTCTTCTTCTTTTTTTTTTTTTTTCAGAGTCTCAGTGGCTTCAGAAAGGAAAGCCCTGTTATAATGGAAGGAACCCTGGTCAAAGGGTCCTGACAATTGAGCTCTAGTGCCAGTTCCACCACCATCCAGTCGTGTAATCTTGCACGCTTGCTCGATGATCCCTAGGGTTCTTCTTTCTTCATCTATTGAATGAGGGGTTTGGGCTGGCGATCTTCTCTGTCTTCTCCAGCTCTGATATTCCTCATCTTCCAAGAGGGGCATCTGTGCCCTATTCCACTGCCAAGGGTGAAGTTCTAGAACTGGTCTGCTGGTGATCTGAACCAGAATCCCTCCCTTGAATCCTTCAAACTTGCATCTGTTTCCTCCCTTAGTCCAGTCAGTAAGCGCATGTCTATGGTCGACTCTGTGCCAGGCACTAAACCTGCCATCTTTCTAAGCTCTGCAGGTCCTAATACTTCTCCTGGCCTGGGAGGGTCCGAAGTGTGCCCTCTTGCTGTGTCTTTTCTTTGCCACTATCTTCCTTCCTTTTCTTTCTGCCTCACATGTTTATGTCTTCCTACAGGACACAGTGTGAGGGTCAGTAGCAATGTATACTTTCTAGGGGTTAGCAGTGGAGGGGATAGTAAGTGGGTACCTAAGGATGTTGCAACAGATGGGCTCACTGGGTCACTATTCCCTCTCCAGTTCTCCTCAGCCATTGACAAGGATGCTAAGTTCATCTGATCACAGTGCTTTTCCAATGTAGATCCCTTTATTTTTATGTATTTTGTATTTTTATTGAGACAGGGTCTCCCTCTGTCACCCAGGCTGGAGTGCAGTGACACGATCTCAGCTCACAACAACCGCTGCCTCCTGAGCTCAAGTGATCCTCCCGCCTCAGCTTCCCAAGTAGCCAGGACTACAGGCATAAGCCACCACACCTGACTAATTTTTTTATTTTTAGTAGAGACAAAGTTTTGCCATGTTGCGCAGGCTGGTCTCAAACTCTTGAGTTCAAGCAATCCGCCAGCCTTGGCCTCCTAGATCACTTTCGTCTGGCCACCTCTCTCTCTCTCACTCTGGCAGTGACTTCCTCAGCAAAGGGCAGAATTGAGGTCTAGTTGTTTGGTGGGAGGACCTGCATCTTTTATTCTTATTTCCTAGGTGATGGAGAGGCTGGGGTGACATGGAGGGGCACAGTTTCCCTACAAAGCTATGGAAGGAGAGAAGGCTGGGGAGTGCTAGCTGGTATCCCCAAACAATTTTAAATGGAGGAGACACTGGTGTGGGGACCCAGAGAAGAGGGAGTCAGCCATGAGAAGGTTTGAAGAAGGGCATTTCGGGCATTGGGGAAAGCAATTGCAAAGACTGTGAGGTTGGGCTGCACTTAGTGAGTCCTGAAAACCCCAAGGAGGTAGCATGGCTGGAGCACAGTGAACAAGGGGAAGAGGAGTAGTAGATGAGATTGGAGAGGTGGCTGGTGCCAGACCATGGCCACGTGGGGTCTCATAGACCACAGGGAGGACTTTGGATTTCATTCTGAGTATGTTGAAAACCACTGGAGGGTCTTGGATAAGGGAGTGATGACTTCCATTTTAAAAGGTCATTCTGACTGCTGTATGGAAAATATTCCATAAGGAGCAAAGGTGGAAGCAGGGATACCTATTGGGAGAACAGTATGTAGTCCAAGAGAAAAAGAAACACTGGTATAGTATAATTGATCAGAGTGCAGCTTATACCCTCCCCTTAGGAGGTCTTGGGACTCAGGGCCAAACCTGGAATATCCTGTCAATGGGTAAGAAAACCCTGGGGAGCCTGAAGGTAGAGAAGGAGAGATGGTAGATTGGGTGAGGGGCATGGGATAAACTCTGGAGCCACACCCATTTCTGCTGTTATTCATTTATTCATTCATTCAACATATAGTATCTATATTCTTTTTTTCCCCAGAGAATAGATTTTCTTCAGCCCTTAAGGACTCAGCTTCTTACATGGACTTTGGCAGAGGTCAGGGATATAGTGCCTTGGCTCTAAACTGGGTGAGGGTGTTTGGTCCTTCTAGGCATCACAGTGATTCCTGACTACCTTGCTGTGAATGGCACTACTTATGTAGTAATGTTGTTTCACATACAGCTTGGGAGGCACAAAAGCCTTGAAGATACATAGTTCACACATGTCCCGATGGCTGCAGCCTCTGCTGTGTTTTGGATGATGAGCTTCTTAATGGCCTTGTCCTTGGCTACACATAGGGTCAAATTCATGCAATAAATAGGCTGACTATGGCTGTGGTCCTTTTTTGCCATGACTGTTGTTCCTTCTCTTCATTGTCATTCTGGAAGCGAGGAGCTGAGATCTGCACCCTTATTAGCATGTGACTTTGGAAAAATGACTTAATTTTCCAGAGGCCTCAGTTTACTTATCTCCAAAATAGGGATAATAGTAGTTCCTACTTCATAGAGGATTAAATAACTTCACGTGTACCATACTTGGCATAGCACATTGCCCAGGGCAAGTGTAATATGAGTGTTTGCTGTTGCTGCTGGTGTTGTAAGATTTGTGTGCCGGGGGAACTGTGTAGGAGCCTTTCCAGTGGCTTTCCAAAATCACAGAAGGTCCAAATTGCCACGGGTTTGGGTCCTGAGCACACTGATCTACACTGTCCCCTTTCTAGGGACTGTGTGTCATCTGCTCCTGGCTCCCAGGCTCAGCCTTCACCTGCATTGTAACTCTTCCTGGAGATACCTTTTGTGGGCACAGTCCTGCCCCTGCTTCCTGCCCCCGGCATCTCATTGCCCTGCAGGAGGTGTGGTCTGTGCTTTATACCTGTGAGGTGTGCCCTGTAGATGCAGCTGTGCCAGGCCCCATGTCTGGTCTGAGTTCACACAGTTCAAGTCTGTCCAGAGCCTTTGCCAGTTTGTTCTGTTCTCCTCGCCAGCTCTGGCACCTCTTGCTCCATTAATGGAGAATTTGTCAAGTAATGGGAATAATTAGCACAGTGGGGGCTTTACTGTGTCCTGGAAAGAGAACAGAGAGAGCCCTCCCAGCAGCCCCAGGCATGATTGCTGGGCAGGCTTATTTTCTCTTGTCTGCGCCTCTCTCCCCTTCTCTTACATGTGTTTGATTTTTTTCCCCCTCTTTGTGTGGAGAGAGTTGGCTAGGAGAAAAGACTCGTAAATTGCACTCTTGCTGGGCTGGTGCTGCGAAAGCTGGATAAGATTGTCTTCTAGGGCTGAATAATTTTCCTCTCCCCTTACCCCCTTTGTGGGGAAAGATCAGCTAGGCACCTAGTTCATTTTCCCCTCCTTTTGCCTCTCCATTTTTTCTCTCTCTCCCAGCCCTCCCCACTTCTCTTCCCTATCCCCTTATGTAAAGAACGCACTGGCTTTCAATTGAATCTTTTTTAATGGTCCCAAGAGGGGAGGATCTAGAAGGGTGATTATCTTCATTATACATTATTAACTCTCCCAGCAGCCAGATGGCTTTCCAAACCATGGCTGGGAACTCCAGGCTGGGGAGGCCCACTGGCCAGAGAGGAGGGGATGAGAGAAGGCAGGAGGCTGAAGAGTAAATGGTCACAGCTTCTTGGGTCCCTGGCTGTACTGAGGTTGCTGGGGAGCCTGTTGGCACCTTACAAGACCTGGATTCTTTGGTCTGTTGGGGGGAGTTTGTTGTTGTTGTTGTTGTTGGATTTTACCCACTAGATAACTCAGGGTGCAACAACTAGGCTACCTTGGGGATGCAGTAGAGGTGGTAGGTGGAAAAGAGACTGTTGCCATGAGTTGCTTTTGGTATGAACATTAGAAGATTGTCAAGGTGTGGTAAGAAGGCATGATTATTTCTGTCCTTTGTGTAGTCTTTGATGTGCACATCCTGGAAGGTGTATTCATTGTTCTTCCCAATTTACAGGAGAAGAACAAAAAATTGAATAGGTACAGAGGTATCCATATGGTCGCTTGGCCAATAGTTAGTGGAAAGACAGTCTGGTTCTGACTTCCAATCTAGTGGTCTTTCCCTGACACCAGACTTCTCTTCCCCAGTTGCTTATGCCCTACTTGTCCTTCAAGTTTCCTTGCAGGTTCCTCTCCGCTGAGAAACCTCTTACCACGCCAGCCCTGCGTCATCTTGTTCCTCTGGACTGTATTGTGCTCCTTGCATAGAACTACTTAGTACTGGACATACAACCCCTAAGGATGTCCAGTCTCTTCTGGGTCAGCCCCAGTAACAGGGAGCCCACTTCATTTGGAGGTAATCTGCTTCTAAGATAAAGACATAAATATTCTTTGTAGAGCTTCCATTCACTAGAGAAAATTCTATCCTGGAGGGCAATAAAGAAACTGTGGGATCTTTCTTCCAATTTAAGAATGCTTCCTTCTCCTGCAGATACTGCTTCTGCCACTGCTACCCTGCCTGTGTTAGCCCAAACACCCTGACACCTCCAAAGATTTCTCCTATAGAGACTCATGTATGACTCTCCACATTGTCTGTGACATTGGAATGAAATGTAAAAGAAGTCCATCTACCCCACTTACTCTCCCTAAGCAGTCCCCGTGACATGGTTTGGCTGTGTCCCCACCCAAATCTCATCTTGAATTGTAACTCCCATAATTCCAACACGTCATGGGAGGGACCTAGTGGAAAGTAATTGAATCATGGGGGCAGATATTTCCCATGCTGTTCTCCTGATAGTGAGTAAGTCTCATGAGATCTGTTGGTTTTATAATGAGGAGTTCCCCTGCACAAGCTTTCTCTTGCCTGCCCCCATGTAAGGTGTCCCTTTGCTCTTCCTTCATCTTCTGCCATGATTGTGAGGCCTCCCCAGCCATGTGGAACTGCGAGTCCATTAAATCTCTTTCCTTTATAAATTACCCAGTCTCAGGTATGTCTTTATTAGCAGCTTGAGAACGGACTCATATACCCCATGAGACACCAACATTAGCCATGCTGCTAGCACGAAATAATAAGCATCAAGGAAAACAGTGGACAGCAACAGTAGATAACATTTATTTGGTGTTTATTTGTGCAGAGCATTGTCCTAAGGGCTTTCACTTGTACTAAGTGCCTACATGTGATAATTCATTGTTATCATCTCTGTTTCACAGAGAAGACAACAGAGGCACAGAGTGGATAATAAGTGACTGGCTCAAGGTCACATAGGCATCAAGTAGCAGGTCTGAGGTTTGAACCCAGGAAGTCTGGCTCCAGAGTCCCGTGCCTTTAACCATGACTTTATCTTGCCAGCATGAGAGGGGCACTTATCCTAGCACCAGTGTTCCACTTTGGACCCTAGAGGCTAACCATCACCATATCAAGCCCACACTTGGCAGAGTCTGCTTCTCACATTTGGCCTGCCTCCTTTTATTATTTAGGCTCATGTCTTTCCTTTCTACTAATATATAAGTGCCTTTCAGGGCTTGAGCTTTTTTTTTTTTATCTTTATGTCTGGAACATGAGTGCTCCATGGTTAAACAAAATGAATGAAAAACTTTCTTTTCATTCACTATCTTCTGGCTTACCTACACCTTTCTCAAAGAGTATGACTCAGAATAAAAATTCGGTGACCGGTGTCAGATTGACACAGATGATGATCTCTTTCTTCCTGTAAGTTATATTTCAATTAATATAGTCTAAAATTACATTTGATTATCTAGCAGCCACAAATGCTTATATATATACATATATATATATATATATATATGTGTGTGTGTGTGTCTTTGTGTCAATTTAATTTCTCAATTCTTGTTTACTGTATAGTTACAAATTGTACCTTCCATCCTTATGGGTTGTTTATATTGGAGGATCAAGTTGTATTACTTCCATTTATCTCCATCAAATTTTGTCTTATTAGATATAGGGTGTAGTTTTAGCCTACCATGATCTCTTGGGGTCCCTTCAGCCTCACCCAGCACACTCATAACTGTTAGTGTCAGTTCATCTACACACATGACTATTTGACTCTCTCCCTCTTCACTGGTGCTCTTGATAAACATGAAAGATGAGATCAGGCCTGACCTCCCACAAAAGCCTGTGTCCTAATGGGCTCACACCTTCTTTGAATGCTGTTCTTTAGCCAGTAACAAGTCTTCTTGGTCTGTCTGCCTCACAGTCCTCGTATCATGAGAAGGTCTGCTGAAGTCCATATATAACTCCTATGTATCTTTACCGTAACGGATCAGTATTCTTGACAGAAAAGGAATTTAGGTTAGCCTGACATGACTTCTTAGTTCTTGTGAAAAACTTAGTTTTTAGTACAAAAAAAAGTGTTACAGGTTAAAAGTTTAAAAAAAAAAAAGTCTCTTCCTGTCTTTCCCCATCTCCATCTGCCTTTTAGCACAATATAAACTTCAAATGCCCTTTTCTATGTGTCCATTTGTTAAGAGCGGAATTAAGGTCCTTGGAGGCTATTTCTCCTTCTTTTTCCAAAAGGGTAAGGGTGATGAACTCAGGATGGTATAAACTTGGTGACCAAGACTAGGTTCAGCTCCGCAGATTTCAGGAAAAGAAGAGAAGATGCAAGAAGGGTGGTATTCCTAGACATGAGCAAATTATGAGAGAGAGGACTAGGGTATAGAGTGGGCTGAAAAGAGAGGACAGTGAACTTCCTATTGCAAAGCATGGTGGATATTTGCCCCTAGTTTTCTAGAAGAGAGGTTGGTTTTGACTTGGGGAACTGTTAAGAAGGAGGTTCCAGCCTAAAATACAGGAACTAGTAATAATTTTCTTTAAAACCTTTCCTCAAGTGACATAACAAAAATAATAGATTAACATGTATATGTATCAGGAAGCATATTAAGTTGCTTTTTTTGAAATATAGCATGCATATAGAAGAACACATACATTGTAAGTATACAGCTCCCTTGTTGCAGTGTCACAAACTGAACACATTATGCAGCATCACCCAGATCAAGAAACAGGATTCCTTTACCCCTTTGCCTTCTTCTAGTCATTAGCCACTATTCTGACATTTAACAGCATAAAGCAAATAATTTTGCTTCTTTTTATGGTTTACATAAATGAAGCACATACAGTTTGTGTTCTTCTGTGTCTTACTTTGCTCAATGTTGTGTATGTGAGATCGATCCACGCTTCTGTCTGGAGATGAAGAGCAATCATTCTCAAAGCTGTATAGTATTTTGCACGAATAGACTACAACTCATCCACTCTACTGCAGATAGACATTGGGTGATTTTCTAGGTTTTGGCTATTATGAGTAGTGTTACCATGAACATTCTCATGCATATTTTCAGCTGGACATTTGTAAGCATTTCTGTTGGTATATACCTAAAAGGATAATTGTGGAGTCCTGGGGTAAAAATGTTCAGCTTTAGTAGATACTGCCAGCATAATTTTCCAAAAGTAGTTATATTTTTATAGATTTTTAAATTTAATAAAGTTCAAAACTGCCCTATGAGATAGGTATTATTCCCCTCCCCCCTTTTTTTTTGATGAACAAAGACTCAAGAGAGTTGTCCAAGGTTCAGTAGCTATAGAAACGAGACTCTGGGTTTAAATTCAGCTTTGCCTGCCTCCAAAGCCCATGTTCTTTCTCACTACTCTGAACTACTTTTGTATCTTTGAGAGAATTTATGACTTAACCTCCCTCACTACCTGCAGTAGAGTCTTTGCTGTTGTATTAAGGTAGATAGTGCTGACTATGTGAGGTTGCCCTAATGGTGTGGTGTCTGGAGAGGTATAGTTTAGTTGAGGGAGCACATTTCTGAGGTTCTTGTATAAGAACAAGCCTCTGTCCACCTCCAAAACACACAAGGAGAGAAGAAACATGCCCGTATCCTATGCCTTTGTTCAAGTGCATGGGCGAATGGGTGTGGAGAGCATTGATGGCGAAGGTGGGTAAGACACGAGGCTCAGGTTACAGGGAGTCCTTCTGGGTGTAGGTGGCCATATGAGATGGAAGCTTCTGCTAGTTTGTCAGTGACAAGAGTCATTTTTTATGGTTCAGTATTAGGAGTGTATGAGTCAGGACTCTTGGTCACAACCCAACTCAAACTTGCTAAAGGGAAAAAAGTTTTGGTTCATGTAATGGAAGTCACAGGATTCATTGGGCTTCAGGTCTGGCTGATCTAGGTATTAAAACAACATCACTAGAAATCTGTTTGTATCTATTTCTTGGCTCTGATTTCTTCTTTGTTGTTTTCATTATTAGACAAAATCCTCTCCAATGGTGGAGATGGATCATACTCCACCAGTAATGATGGTGTCTGTCAAGTTTGAGCTTCACTCTAATAATATGATGATATGGTAAGAAGAGAGAGAGGATCCTTTTCACAATAATTCCAATGAAAGTCCTGGCATTAACTCAAATTCAACTTCAAGTTTGGGTGAGAGACCCATCTTGAAACTAATCATGTGGCCAGGAGATTGGAATGTCCCAGTTGACTAAACTGAGATCATGATTTGGGATTGGGATGAACCTTACCTTGAATGACACAGAGCAAGTTTTGTGGTGAAAATCATTTACCTGCAAAGTGGGGTGAGGGGTGCAGGGAACATGGGGCAAAACCACCAGAGAGCCATTGGAGAGATTTTCCAGTTCTGGTGAGGGCAGGTCATAAGAAGCTTCTGGAAGAAAACCTGGTAAGCCCCGCCTGGGGACTGTGGGATGCCCACAAAGGCTGGGCAGAAGGTCAGTCATCATCATGACTTCCTAAATAAAATCCACTTCTAGACACAGTCCGACTTCCTTGAGTCTGTCTCAAGCTCAGCTAAAGCTCCAAGCAGTTGGAAAAGGGAGCAATGGAATTGGGAGGAGGGATGGGGAGGGCAAATGGCAGCCAGATCTTCTGAGCCACCCTTGTGGCAAATAGCCCACATGTCAGAGTTGTGTGAGCCCCCCCACCGCACCACCCTGCTGCCTCCTAAGCAGCCGGCTTATGAGACATTTGCAAAGATGTTAACCCCACAGAAAAAGTGTGCCGTTCGATAATTATGTAAATTAGCTGGCAATTAGATAATGTCACTCACTTTCCCTCTCTTGCTTGATTCCCACACAACAGACAAGTGTTCTGAGCTTCTGCACCAGCCCGGGCCCTGCATGCAGACTCTGGGGCAAACCACCTGTGTGTGTGGCTGCCTGCATTCTCCTATGGCTCAACAGAGGGTGGAAGTTGTCTGGTCAGGTGAAGAGGGCTTCCTGGCTCCTGTTTTGCCATTTCTTGAGTCTGGCATGCCCTACCAGAGGGCCAAAGAAGGCTGAAGCATAAACATTAGCAGCAGTTGGAGGCCTGCAATATTTAGTGTAAGGGCATCTCTAGCTTTTGGCCATTTTGGCAATTTCCCAGAGGCAGCATGAATGTCTAAAACCAAGAATAAAATGCAAGGGCTGTAGGAAAGAATGTGGATAGACCATTGAGGGTTAAGTCTACATAGGCCCACTTCTGATGTTATCACTTCTGAAACTGGATTCTGCCTGTGGGAAAGAAAGCTTGGGTTTCCTCAGCCAGCCTTTTTGATCCCCCACGATGCAGGGCAGGGAACGGTGGTATCTCCAGTGCTGGTCTGGGCTGGAGGGGAAGGACAAGGGACTGAATAAATGGAGAGGCTCAGCCTGGAAGGGATGTGTGGCCCCAACAAAGCAGGCTAGGTAAGTGCCCATGATCTTCCCCTACAAGGGAATGTTTCTGGGCAGCACAGGTTTTCGTTCATGGGTTTCCCCAGGTCACTAAGCCTGTGCTGCCTTGCTCATTGGGGTCATGTGAGGTTGGCATCCAGAGAGGCATGGGGGCTCAGGATTGCCGTCTTTGTGTGAAGTCGGGTTGTATGGAGGCCACTGCATGGAACAGAAGTCAAATAATCCACAGGGATGCTTTTCCACTTCTGCTTTTACTGTTCATTCTGTCTACAAGTGCTTTCCAAACTCTAGCTCCATGATGAAGCCCTGTGGCAGGCACTGTGTTGAAGCAGTCATTGCCTCCAGGGAGTCCCCCATAAGAAATCTGGTTCCAGAGCCTGGGCTCTTAATTGCCATGCTTTACTGTCTCTGAAGTAAACTTGTCCCTCACTAGTTTGTGACGCCCTGGAGGGTGAGATTGGTGTCTTTATTCTGCTTTGATCCGGTAGTGCCTGGAATGAATTGGAGCTCAATAAATAGTTGAATTGAAGGGTTTTCTCTTTTCATTGAGATGTTGCTCTTTGACTTGGTTGGCATACCTCACCTCATACAAGGGTCATATTCTTAGAAATTGAGTCGTGTTTCATGTCCTAACCTCCTGTTATCCACGTCTGACTTCGTGTCGTCCACTCACTCCACTCCAACAGCACCCACTTCCTGCTGTTCTTCAAATATACCAGCTTACTCCAGTCTCAGTTCTTTTGCATTGACTATTGCTTCTGGAACATTCTTTCCAGATACTTACATGGCTGATTCCCTCACACTCTTTCAAGTCTTTTCTTTTTTCTTTCTTTTCTTTTCTTTTGAGGCACAGTCTTGTTCTGTTGGAACAAGTGGATGGAGTACAGTGGCACGATCTTGGTTTACTGCAAACTCTGCGCCCTGGGTTCCAGCAATTCTCCCTGCCTCAGCCTCCCGAGTAGTTGGGATCACAGGGGCCTGCCACCAGGACTAATTTTTGTATTTTTAGTAGAGACGGAGTTTCGCCACGTTGACCAGGCTGGTCTTGAACTCCTGACCTCAGGTGATCCACCCACCTCGGCCTCCCAAAGTGCTGGGATTACAGGTGTAAGCCACCGTGCATAGCCTCAGGTCTTTACTTAAATTTCACCTTCTCAAAGACTCTTTGTGGTATTTGCTTTTTTTTCTGGGATGTAAATACTCCTTGCCTGTTTATTTCATGCTATAAAAGTCATACCAACCAGGTCAAAGTTTTTGAAATTTTAGCAGTTTGCTCTCACAAGCCTTTGTGAGTTGGCACCAGCACACTCCTGTGTCCATGTCTCAGCTGAGCATCCCTTGAACCACTGGGGGTGCCTGTGTGTATGGTAAAAGGACTTGATAACAATAACTTGAGCATACCCTGAGAATGACCCTGCATGGCAGATGCACTTAAATATATGTCCCAAACTAGGGAACCTGGGAGTGGCCAACCAGGAGATTCATTCCTTCTCTATGAGCAACATATGAGCCCCTGGCCAGTCCCATGGAACACTGGCTATACAGAGGATCAAGGCCCTTTGTTTTAGGGTAAATGAAGGTTGCCAGATAGGGACTGTTATGGGGAGGGTGCTAAGTAAATATGCTGTGTAACTGCATGCTTTTGCAAGCAGTTGCAGCTCTCCTACCCAGCTCTCCACCACTGGACTCTCCTCTGGATGTAAGCTCCCAATAAAACTCCATGTCTCGTTTGCTGGCTCTGGGATTCTTCTTCTGCCTCTTGAACCTGGTACCTTCCCTGTCAGAGTCTATGGAAGTTTGGCACAGCACCTGTGCCACACTTTAGGGAACAGTGCTTGGACAAAGGCTTTTATAGAACAAAGGCTTTCCTTATGATGGATTTAATCAACCTCTTGTTGGTTGGGTTTGTTTGTTCCTTGGGAATAGGTGTTTGTTCCTGGTTAAGGAACAACAGCTTCCTCTTCAAAGAAGGGGTAATAACTAGCTTTGCTGATGTGGTTATCATAAAAATAGTGGATAGCAATGTTCTGATGGAGACCATGGTGAATTATCAAATGTGCCAGGTAATAAGCAGCAACCTGCACAGCTCCTAGAAATCACACTCACTGTTTGATCTGAACAGAGAACTTAGTTAGGTGGGCCAGAGTCTGCCCTCAGAAACCAAACTGCATGCTGGTACATTTCTAACTGTTTCTAAATAATCATAAAATACATGTAATATACTCTAGGGCATTTGGAACCATCCAGTATCACTCTAGAAATTTCTTAACTATTCAGTTGTCATCCATTCTGCAGTTTTCATAATCTGTTTTAGTATTTTTGTTTTTACACATTGCTCACTCTATAGCCATACATACATCCACACATACACAGACATACACAAATAACCCCTCCTCCTGTCCCTTCCAACTTCAGAAATAAAGGAAGAAACCTAGGATTTGTTGGTCACCTACTATGTATAAAGCCTTATGTGGCTGGTGGCAGTGGCTCATGCCTATAATCCCAGCACTTTGGGAGGCCTAAGTGGGCAGATCAGAAGTTCAAGACCAGCCTGGGCAACATGATGAAACTCCGTCTCTACTAAAAATACAAAAATTAGCTGTGCGTTGTGGCGCATGCCTGTAATTCCAGCTACTTGGGAGGCTGAGGCAGAAGAATTGCTTGAAGAGGTGGAGGTTGCAGTAAGCCAAGCTCATGCCACTGCATTCTAGCCTGGGCAAAAGAGCGAGACTCTGTCTCAATAAAACAAAACAAAACAAAACAAAAACAAAAAAAGCCTTATGCTAGGATTGATTCCTCTCTTCAATCTTGGGAAGAGGCTATTATTTTCTCTACTTTACAAATGAGGAAATAGAAGCTCAAATAGGTTGAGAAATTTTCTCAGAGTGCCACATACAGGAGCTAGGATTCAAACTCAGCCTTTTTTTTTTTTTTTCCAGAGTAAAATAACCCTCCTCTCAATATTCAGTAAGAGAGGAGGATTATTTTACTCATTACTCACCTTCCAGTTTATTTTTACTGATTTTTATAAACATTTTTTTCACAAATTTAGGGGTAGCACTGTGCCTTAGGCTTCCTACAGTGAGCTGTCAAATCGAAAAGGAAAAATCTAGAAAGAAATTTAATGTCATTTGCATGCTTTTAATCGGTAAATAAGTAAAAATTAGGTGTGAGCATTTGAATACATAAAATGTTAACACTTATCTTAAAAATACATTTTGGCAATGTGACCTTGTGATGTGAATATTGTAACAATGTGCTGATATGGCTTTGGGGATTTTCATTATTTTTACATATGGAAAACCTGAGTGCATTGTTAGGACCTGGGCTCGGGTCTTACAGTAGCTCTGGAAGAACCCGGGGCCTCCCTCCTGTTTGAAGCACTAAGCGCTGTAGCAATCACTAGAATAGCTTGGCTCGAAGTCAGCATTCCATCAATACTTGGATGCAATGTTTTCCTGATATATGGCCCTAATCTTCCTCTCCTTCTCCCTCCCCTTCTTCCCACAGGTCTTTTCTCTGGAGTCCTGAGAGGCAAGTTATGGGCAGCACTGCCTCTGGCCGCACCATGAAGCCTGAGTCTGCTTGTGCTCTGCCCTGGGCCCTGCTCTGTCTGAGCATTGGGCTTCTAGCTGCCCTCCTCCCCACAGCCTGCCGCTGCTAGGAGGTAGAACTTTAGGACTGGTCCTTGGCCTGTTTCTACCTGTCACCTGGCTCACCTCACCACTCACTCCTCCTCCATCACAGCACCCTGGCCCTGTCCCTGGCCTCCCTGGCTAGGGCGTTTGGAGGCCCGTTGGGAGGAGTGCATTGCTAAAGACTTCTTCCTACTCTCCTGCACCTTCTCCTCCTTGAGTCAAGGCCTCCGGATCCACATGGATAGCTGAGATCTTTTCTTGGAGAAAGACGCTTTCCTCTTTACTCCAGTCCCTCACTTCCCCACCTGATTTTCCTCCTCTTCTGCTGGTCCTATCTTTTTCTACTGCCTTTATTCAATTTCTTGCTTGTGTGCCCCTCTGGGACTCTCTTGTACATTTTCCTCCCTCTCCACCATCTCAGGATCTGTGTGTGTGCTGCCTTCCTCCTGTGTGCTTTCTGTCCCCCATCTCCGTCTTGTCTTCCTCTCCCACTTCTATTGCCAAAGGGAGAGATCCTCTCTGGGCTGTTCCCTGGCCTGTCTGCTCCTCTGGGCTCTGTCCCAGCAGCCACAATGAGTTCCACACTCCACTCGGTTTTCTTCACCCTGAAGGTCAGCATCCTGCTGGGGTCTCTGCTGGGGCTCTGCCTGGGCCTTGAGTTCATGGGCCTCCCCAACCAGTGGGCCCGCTACCTCCGCTGGGATGCCAGCACGCGCAGCGACCTGAGTTTTCAGTTCAAGACCAACGTCTCCACGGGTCTGCTCCTCTACCTGGATGATGGCGGTGTGTGCGACTTCCTATGCCTCTCCCTGGTGGATGGCCGTGTTCAGCTGCGCTTCAGCATGGACTGTGCTGAGACTGCTGTGCTGTCCAACAAGCAGGTGAATGATAGCAGCTGGCACTTCCTCATGGTGAGCCGCGACCGCCTGCGCACAGTGCTGATGCTTGACGGCGAGGGCCAGTCTGGGGAGCTGCAGCCCCAGCGGCCCTACATGGATGTGGTCAGTGACTTGTTCCTTGGTGGAGTCCCTGCTGACATACGACCTTCTGCCCTGACCCTCGATGGAGTACAGGCCATGCCCAGCTTCAAGGGATTAATTCTGGATCTCAAGTATGGAAACTCGGAGCCTCGGCTTCTAGGGAGCCAGGGTGTCCAGTTGGATGCTGAGGGACCCTGTGGTGAGCGTCCCTGTGAAAATGGTGGGATCTGCTTTCTCTTGGATGGCCACCCTACCTGTGACTGTTCTACCACTGGCTATGGTGGCAAGCTCTGCTCAGAAGGTAAGACCCTCTTCCTCTCTTGCTAGAGACCCACCCATGGGATAGCTGAGGCTGGGGCTCCTGATAGAAACCAGTTCTATATGGATGCACATCTTTAGCTACATGTTAGATCACTGGGCCCCTTGCCCTGAGGAGACAGTGGAAATCCTTTGCCTACTCTCAGTGGAGAATCAAATCTGTCAGATCTCAGCAGGAGGAGAATCCTGGCCCCTGAACCCTGGGCTCTGTACCCTACTCAGAGGGTTAGATGAAGTAGGGTCTGTCCCAGCTTGGCCCCTCTCACTGCAGCACCGTTTATCACAGTCAACCCAGGGCAAGAAATCAGATAGAAACTGGCAAATTTCGGCTAGGCAAGGTGGCTCACACCTGTAATCCTAGCACTTTGGGAGGCCGAAGTGGGCAGATCACTTGAGGTCAGGAGCTGGAGACCAGCCTGGCCAACATGGTGAAACCCTGTCTCTACTAAAAATACAAAAATTAGCTGGGCATGGTGGCACACGCCTGTAGTCACAGCTACTCGCAAGGCTGAGGCAGGATAATGGCTCTAACCTGGGAGGTGGGGGTTGCAGTGAGCTGCGATGTCACCACTGCACTCCAGCCTGGGTGACAGAGTGAGACTGTCTCAAAAAAGCAAAAACAAAAACAAAAACAGAAATTGCCAAATTTCTACCTGTGTCTGTCCTGACCCCTTGAGGTTTGGACCCTTAGGGATAGTTGGGAAACTCCCCATCACTTCCTCTTAATCATCCCTCACATAAAGAATGCCTGTGTAAAGAAAAATGAACCCAGTTCCTTTGTGGCCTGCCCCACCTCCCAACCCTCCAGGAGGTGTCTGAAAGGTGGATGAGGCATCTGGGCCAGGCCCTTCTTGCCTCTTTGTTTTGTCAATGAGGATTTCTCACATGAGGTACCTCTTTAGATGTGGTTCCCTTTCCCATCCTCTCCATGTACTGAGAACATTGCAAAAAGGAACAGAGATTGACTACAGCCTTGTTCAGCCAAGCCTCCAAGGGAGCTGAGAGTATACAGCATGTCTGGAGAACCTCCCAGGTTCAACTGTGGCTTCCCAAGGAGAAGCAGGGAGGCACAAAGGCTTAGGCTGCCCTCCCTTGCTCACCAAATCCTGACTGTTTGGGGTTAGAGCTAAGAGAAGCGGCTCAAACTTTCATTCGACAAATACTTAAAATCCAGATTCCTGGATTCCTAGACTCACTCATGGCTTAGATTTGGGTAGCAGGAACTGCTGGAGAAGCTGAGAACGGACCATACAGGTATGTATGTTGAGAGGTTAGGGTGACAGGAGGCAAGGAAGTCACATTTCCTCCTATCCTTTTTGAGTTAAGCCCTGGATTCTCTTAGGCGGGTTTTATGTTGCCATCCCCTACTGGTCTCTTTGTGGAGGTGATGTGAGGTATAGGGCAGAACAGTGATTCTCAACTTAGCTGCATGTTAGGATTGTCTTGGGGGAATTTTAACTCCAGACCACACCCCAGGCTAATTAAATCAGAATCTCTTGGCATGGGATCCAAGCATCTGTACATTTTTAAAGCTCTCCACATAATTCCAATGTACAATCAAGGTTAAGAACTAACAAGTACAAGATTAAGGGAGGCCAGATGGCTGGTGCCAGGTGGGTGGTGCCAGGTGGGTGTGGCCAGGTGAGTGCCTTGCCACTGACTCCCAAGATCTCTTCATTCAGGTAAGGCCCTGCTACCTTGGGATTTGTAATTAAAAACTGCAGGTGTTCCTTAAGTGTTTCCAGAACATCCCAACCCCTAAAGCAGGTTGTGCTTGATGTGAACTTCAGCTATCAGTGGCTATTTAAGAATATTTAAAAAAATTAAAAGAAAATTTATTTCCCAAGCGGTACCTGCTGGAGACTAGAACACATCAGAGGTCTTGTCATGCATGGGCTATTGCAGGAGCTGCCTGGGTCTCCACTCCGTTCTTCTAATGAATTAGGCATCACATCTTTCTCCCTTCCTGTGGGTGGGCTGTCAGAGCTGGAGATGCCAGGCATCTATACTGTCCTTATTTGGCTTCTGTTTTTCCTCCACTGAACCCACTGGGAGAAGGGGGGTGGGGAAGAGGAAACCCCAGTCTACAAACCATTTTGGGAATGTGGTTATTGAAGTGCTTCTCACAAGCAGGTGCCTTCTGGAGCTGACTGCTGTTCCAGAGCTTCTTGGCTTTGGAGAAAGTTCTGCCTGAAGACGCTGACATGATCACTTGTTTTCTTATTCGCCCAAAGGATTTGTTCTGTTCTCAAAACTTGTATTGAAAGCTGGCATTCTTCCTTTCTAGGGACCAGGGTGTTTGCAAGTGTGCTGTTAACTTGCTGATTATCCCTGATTGCATTTTTGTGTTTAAAAAGAACTCATTTCCTTGGGGCAGGTTTGGATCAGCACTTTTCTGCAGGAAAAAAAAAAAATCTCTATACTGTATATGTATACAATTTGCTTTTCTGTTCTTTTTCTTTTTATATTTTGTGTGTGTTCCAGTTCCCAGTGGAATTTCTTCAGAGCAGATTGTGTGCCGTTGGTTTTTAATAGCTAAATGCAATATGTATATTTTAATAATTGTTTTTTTTTTTCCTACAAGGTTCAGATCATCTCCTTGCTACGGATTGATACCCCTAACTGTAGAAGGCAGACACACAGCCTAACTCATTTATTCTCCCGGTACATAAATAGAGTAAATAAACTGCCATAACAGTAACACTTGGCTGGCTTGGAACACAGCAGTGCAAAGGTTGAGGTGAGAGAGGATGTTGCAGGAGGTAACAGAATCTCCTGTTGATTACTTGGAGCCTGTTGATCCTGGTAATTGTTATCATGTCTAATCAATCACAAAAATGGATCGCAGACTATTAGAAAACAACTGTTGCCTCCACACGTAGTTAATTTTTAGAAAGTACGCAGGAAAAACTCACCTGTAAAATGTGAAGGGAAAGGAAATCACAGCAGCTGCTAAGTGTCAAACAGATCTACACAAAACAAGATAATGTCTGCCCATTTTTCCAAAGATAATGTGGTGAAGTGGTTAGAGAGAAATGCATCCATTCTCCCCACCCAACCTCTGCTGAATTGTCCATGTCACAGTACTGAATCCAGGGGACATATTCCCAGCAGGCAGAATGTGCACCAAGCACCTCTTGTCTCAATTTGCAGGCTAGGCCCTGCTATTTGATGGTGTTAGGGTTTGCACCTGGCATGAAAGGTCCATTTTTGTACTTCATGCTTTAGCAGTTCAAAGAGCAGGGAGAGCTGCAAGGGCCTCTGCAGGTTCAGATGGATGTGGTCAGCTCATTGGAGTCACCTTCTGTGGTCCATTAGCTCCTAGCCCACCTGTGGTGTTGCTGTTTGCTTGGCTTGTCTGGCTCTCCATGCCTTGTTGGCTCCAAAATGTCATCATGCTGCACCCCAGGAAGAATGTGCAGGCCCATCTCTTTTATGTGCTTTGGGCTATTTTGGTTCCCCATTGGGTATATTCCCTAGGTAAGACCCAGAAGACACAGGAGGTAGTTGCTTTGGGAGAGTTTGGACCTATGGGTATGAGGTAATAGACACAGTATCTTCTCTTTCACTTGGTGAAAGACTATTAGCTCTGGCTGCAGACTGAATTCCACACAGCTTGCTTGGGAAAACTTTATTCCAAATAATAGTCACATTGAACATTGTGGAGAATGATGGACAGAGAAGAGGCCCTAGATTTTTACATCTGGGTGTTATGTCTATAAATAAAATGCTTTGGTGGTCAACTAGACTTGTTCATGTTGACATTTAGTCTTGCCTTTTCAGTGGTGATTTTAAAATTATGTATATCTGGTTTGGAATATAGTGGAGCTATGGTGTGGCATTTTCATCTGGCTTTTTGTTTAGTTCAGCCTGTCCTGTTATGGGCAGCCTTGAAGCTCAGTGGCTAATGAAGAGGTATCCTCAGCTCCCTCTAGAGAGCGGTCCCCTCACGGGTCATTGAGAGTTTGTCAGCACCTTGAAATAAGTTTAAACTTGTTTATTTTTCAAACATTCTTGGTTATGAATGTGCATGTATTGAATTACTCAACAACCTTATGGTTGTGAAGAATTGATTCAGTGCTAAGTTGTATAAATTTCAGGACCAGTGAAATGGTCCTGAAATGATGAAGAGTTCCTTTAGTATGAAGTCTGCCTGTGGCAGGTTGGGTGGAGCCAGGGGACAATGGAGAAGCTTTCATAGGTGGATCTCTACTCCCAAATCTACCTATGTCATATATCACTCATGCCAAAACATTTTATATTGATCCAGTAGAGGAATAAGGTTGATTCAGTAGAGGGATAAGGTTTTAGTATACCAAGAAAGAAAAAGTTGATTACTTGTCTTCTGTCTTGTCCTGTAGACTTGAGTGGGTGCCCAGACCAGAAGTGGTTTGTCTCGAGACTTAACTGTTACATTTTCAAGTATTGGAATCCTCTAGAGAAGTGTGGTGGTGGGTGTTGGCGATAGGGACCACAGCCTTGTTATATGCACGCTGTTGTGTGGCCCTCAGTAGTGGCTGTCCCCGCTGCCTCCCGCCATCTGAAGCTCAGATCCTACTCAGGTCAGTTTGATTGATGGCTCAACACCACTGTGTGGCCTTCGCATGCCTTCCTGAAAGTGAATTTCAATTACCTTTTTTTTTTTTTTTTATTGAGAATTTATGACTCTTGCCCCACCTCTCAAAGCCAGGACTAGGATGGAATGGCATATACCAAGAGGAGGCTGCTTATTCCTGAGCATTTGCTGAGATCCAGAGACATCAGATAACTGTAGTGAAGGGACCAGTGGTTGCCTCAGTTGGATCCTCCTGGTTTGGGCACTTGTGTAAGAACTGGGTCATTTCCTCTTCCTCTCCACAGTGCACATGCTGCTTGAATTATAACATGGCATTGCTCCTAATCTGTGTCAACTCTGAATGGCTTTGAGAAGGGGCGGTGGACTGTAGGGAAGTGGTGCGTAATCGGAGAGTAAAGGATTACTCCTTTCTAAGTCTTCCCTGGTTTGGGGAGGAGAGAACAGAAACAAGGCCTTAAAATGTACACAAAGGAGGGACTGCTGCTTCTGAGACTTGATTCCCCACCCAGCATTCAGGCTTTCCATGGGACCAGCCTGCCTCTCCACCAGCCCAGCCAGCAGGGGCTGTCACTAAATGGAGCCTGAATAGGGGTCTGATTGCTCCTTTTTCCTCCTTTCCTCCTGATTACCAAGTGAGATTTCCTGGGTATACTGTATGCTAAACGGCAGAGCAGCCGCCTGCCACTTGCTTCAATTATCCCTCTTTTAACTGCTGAGGGAAAAGCAGTTTTTTAAAATCTCCCCCCCACCCCAACATCTCTGCCTCCTTTAACGAAATAAGACCCTTCTTCCATGTTCCCCCTTCAATGAGGTGAAAGCAGCCTTCTCCTTTTGCAGAAACTGCACACCAGCTGCAGGCTGCAAAGAGGGTGGGCAGTGGATAATGCTTTGGTCCAAATTCAGCAAGGCTGAGGGTCAGGCAGGCAGGAGCCTCAGAGTAGCACGTGAACTTGCATTTGCATTTGGTAATGAGATACTACAGGCCCAATGCTGGGGGCTAATTATTTTCAAGACCCCTATCTCCCTTTGCAGCCTGCTCCAGAAAGATGGTTTCCAGTTTCTGGGGCAGCTGTCCTTCAGCTGGGTCCTCTTTCTCCTTCACAGGGCAGATGAGGTGGGGTGGGGTTGCAGGTTGCACTTGGGTGAAGGGACTAACGTCACCCCCTTTACTTGTAGTCACTGGTGCCACAGTGTGGGTCCCTCACAGCAAGGCCCTGGAGGCAGAGCTCTGGAGTAAGGGAGGCTTTAGAGCAGGGCTCCAAAGGTCGAGTGCCCTTCCTTACACAAAATAATAATGATATTATTACCATTGCTCTTATTAAATACCACCCTGCACCTGACATTCTAGGTGCTTTTTATATTCATTGGCTCATCTGTTCCTCACAAAACTCCTATGAAGTTAATATCACTAGCTCCATTTTACAGATGAGGAAACTGAGGAACCGAGAAATTTGGAACTTGAACCATGTTTAGCATAGTGGATAAGGGTATGGCTGCTGGAGGGAAAATGATCCTGACTTAAATTTGAGCTTGTCTCCTTACATGTTGTATAGCTCTGGAGAAGGTTTTTGAAGCCTCAGTGTCTTCTTTAGTAATAATAATAGCTAATAATCACAGAGCACTGGCTGCAGGCCCACACTGTCGTAGGTGCTTTTCATTCACTAGCTCTTGAAACCCTCACAACCACTCTTGACATGCTATTATGATTCTCATTTTTTTGGATAAGGAAACTGGGGGGCAAGAGGTTAAATAACTTGCCCAAGATCATGCAGGTATTAAGAGGGAGAGGTGCGATTTGTGTCTAGGCAGTCTGGCTTCAGAGCCTACACTGTCAACCACCATGCTATCTTGACTCTCGGTGAAATAGGAATCATAAAGAAATCATACATCATGGAGTTGTTGAGAGGATTAAATGAGATAAAACTTGAAGTTATCTGCCTACACTCCAGGAAAGAGCAAGTTCTGACTCTGGGCTGTTGGTCTCCTGGCCTGTGTAAGAACAAACTGCACATCAATTTGGTTTCACAGGAGATTTGATGCTTTCTTTTTAAGCGACCCCTGCCTCCACCAGTTTCCCTTATCCCAGTCTGAAAGGTGGTAGAGATAAAAGGAGGGGAAATTTGGAAGTGTACAGAATCCAATTTCATTGCCATTTGCTCCTGCCCAAGACCATGGGGCTGCTGACAATGGTTGTGACTGCAGGATTGGATTCAGGGCTCTGCCTGCAAACGTATGGTATTCTGGCCTCAGCAGCCACCCAGTGAGGCAGGTAGGGCAGGCCTTAGCATCCCACTGAATAGATGAGGAGACCCAGACTCTGAACTTGTTGTGGGTACAAGGGTATGAGGGCAAGTGTGGATGCTGCCTGTTGGGCAGCCATCTCTAGGACCTGAGAGCCCAGACCCCCAGTGTGGCATTTTACCTCTGCCCATGGGCTCCCTTCATGAACACAAATGGCCTGTGTCTCTGTTGTGAGATGGAGCATTGCCTCCGTGGATGCGGATGATAAGCAAAATGTCAAGTTGCTGGTGCAGGAGGCTATCAGCTTGGTCTGTCCCAGGGGCCTTGTTCCTTCTAGCCAGAGAGAGAGAAAGAAGGAAAATAGGAAAGAAAATGAAAATGAATGAATATGAGTACAGTATTCAATTCCCAGCCTCAAGACTCTGGTTTTAGTGAAGTGACTGGGATTGGACCCAAGGGTCTGGAGGTAGTTGGAGCACAGATACACCACACCAGAGCTTCACTGGACAGGATGACCTCTTCAGACTTACCTTTGGTTTCCCAGGTACCAGGCAATGCCCATAACCTCACTTAGGGTTGGTGGTGAGAGTTGGAGTTCCTGGATTCCTCTGTCAAACCCCTCCTAGCTTTCCTGCCTTCAGCTTCTCTCCTCACATAATAAAACCAATCTTTCTCTGTGTTTCTTCTTGTCTTTTCCTTTGTGTGTGTGAGAAGGGGAGATGATTACAGAAGCAGATTTGCCATGAAACTAAGTCTTTCATGCATTCTCAGTTGCACGGGTCCCTTGTAAGTCCCCACACCTAATTTCGTATTTGCAATTTCTTTTTCTTAAGGAGTCCCAAATATCATAAGCACCAGGTCCCACCTCTGTGGATCCCCCTCTGTTAATGTGACTTGTTGCTGTCCGGTGACAGCAATGTTGCTCTGGGTGTATGTGTGATTTCCTTTTTTTCTTCTAACCGGTGACCATTCATTACAGACACATTTTCCACTTCATAACCACCATAGGTTAACGAATCAGAACTAGGGAGTACAGGAGGGTGCAGGGAATATAGGAATGTCATTTGGGAAGGTATGGTGGGAAGAGGAGATGCCTAGGATATCCACTGGGTAAAGGGAGGAAATGTTTGGAAATATTTGCTGTAGATTTAGAGGAACAAGGTGGTATTTGGACAGAGGGATCACTCTAGTCATCCTCCTGAGGGTTTTTTCCCTGCTGAAGTTAGGAGGTTTAATTTGCTGTGGCTCACAAGGTAAGAGGGAGTGGGGGGTACGCTGGGAACTGTGTGGCAGGTGTCAGGCTGTGGCTGGCAGAGGAGAAGGACAAAGTGTGGCTCTGCAGGCCTGTCCTCCTGGTCTCTTTGGGAACTGCACTGCCAGTGGGTTGTCATTGCTGTTGTTCTCCAGAAATTGATGTCTTTGAGTGACCTATTTAAAAGCAATACGGGGCCCCCTTTAAATGTGTCATGTCTGTATCTGCTCTCAAATCTTGACTGTGGCCACAGTGTTCCTAAATAATGTATCTTCCAAAGTTTTTTTCTTTTTTCTTTTTGAATCCTGGAACAGGTACCAGTAGCTTTTAAAAGCAAGCTGACTTCATAGTCATCCAGAGAAACTACCCAGTTTCACTCTATGGCAAAACTTACTTTGTATCTAGTCCTAGAAATTGTGAACCCTTTGGCTTTTGGGGGGAGAAACAGTGCACCATGCAAAGGTATGCAAGGGCATAAAGAAGGTAAAGATGAAAGAGAGGGAGGGACAAGAACTGTAGGCAATGTAAAGCTCCTGGCTCAAGTTTTCTAGCTGTGAAATGCATGTAGGATCCTTTTGGTTTTACTGAGAGTCTAATTTAAGTACAGTGTCTTTGTAGCTAAGAAAATGACCCTGGGGAGTTTTCCTTTAAGTTTCTTGATGAGACGCTATTCATCCGATCCTCTCCTGACGCTTTTGCCTCTGATCTGCCAGTTTGATTCTCCTGAAGTTGTTCTGTTTGCCCGTGTGATGTCCTTAGAAGACAGAGTCCCAACAGCCCTGTGGTTGGTTGTTGATAATATGGGACTGGTGTCTCCACTCTAGCAAGCAGTACATTTCAGGCAATTCTGCAGTCTCTCCTCCAGGTGTAATTGGAAATGTGTTGCTTGCAGCTCTTGGAGAATAGAAGAAGTGCAGTGAGAGTGTGTACAGCTCGTTTACTTAATAAGTTGCTTTCAAATAGAAAGGAGAACCCCACTTGGGAGGAGGGATAAGCTGGAAAGCAAAGCTGAGATCACTTCTTTGTAATCCACATCATGGAGAAAGGGTTGGACAGGCTGGGAGGTTACCAGACACTCAGTTTCTTCCTTCCTCCTCATTCTCTCAGGCTTCTTTTCTTTCCAGACGGGGCCCTGTATCTTGCATGGTTAACCTTGAGAGTTAAGAGAATGGGAAAGAGTGGGCTTGGAGGGTGCTGAGCTCTGACCTGTGGAATCCTTGAAAGACAAATCCTCCCACAGTCTGTTTGCTCTGTCTGGGCCAGAAAAGACAAGGCTGGAGTTTAGGCAGAGGTGTTGTACAATCGCATGGTGTAATTTGACTCACTGCTTATTTTAAGCACACTGAAATTTGGGGGAGATTCTGGTGTTGCAGGAGAAATCTGTGAGGGATGAAGTGTGGATCGTGTGACCCTCTTAGAGGATGCTAAGACATTTAGTATAATATATTGCTTTCTAGCTGTGACTTTGCCCTAGGTAATGCACTGGAAACCAAGGTACATTATAAGGTATCATGGGAGTCCGGACACTGTGGCTCATGCCTACAATCCCAGTACTTTGGGAGGCTGATGATGGAGGATTGCTTGAGCCCAGGGGTTTGAGGCCTGCCTGGGCAATGTAGTGAGACATCATCTGTACAAATAATTGAAAAATTAGCCAGGCAAGGTGGTGCATGCCTGTGGTGCCAGCTACTTGGGAAGCTGAGGTGGGAGGATTGCTTGAACCTAGGAGATTGAGGCTGCAGTAAGCTGAGATCACACCACTGTACTTTAGCCTGGGCAACAGTGTGAGACTCATGTCAGAAAAAAACCAATCATGGGATAATAAGTTTAAAGGGGACTTCAGAAGTCATTGGATCTAACTACTCATTTCTCATCCTCCTCTGCACTGTGTAAAATGAGCCTCCCCTTGCCCCCCCACCCCCCCCACAAAAAAAAACCTCCTAGCCAACTGCAATAATGGGAGCTTGGTGCTTTTCATGGCAGCCTGATGTACCTCTCAATGCTGAGTATCAGGGAGCTCTTCTTTCTTTCAGCCCCAGCCGCTTTCTCAGTGGTCCTCATTCTATTTAAAGTAATCTGACCTTTGCAATGGGCCATGTGGGTGAAGAGGATGGGTGGGTTGATCCTAACAGTTCTGAATGATGCTTTGCAGGAATTAACCCTAGTGCCAAAGTAAAATTCATAAGGGATTCTCTAATATGGTGCCAGCAGTACACATACCACTGAGTTATTTAGAATTAACTGCTTGTGATTAATCTGAAACAATGTGGGAGGGCTTGATGTAGGAAGAGATTTGATGTAAGCAGGTGACTCATACTCCAGTCATTTTGGTTCTGGGGAGTTTGTACTGTGAAAGATTCGTGGTTAGCCCCATCTCTGACTCTTTTGTCAGTGCCTCATTTTATCCCTCTGTGATGTCCCATCTTCCCCCATACCCAAATAGGTTTTTAGCATCTCTGAATTTCCAAGGAGCTTCCTGGAAATCCTGAATTTCTCTGCAATGAAAAGATGGGGGCTGGGTGCAGTGGCTCATGCCTGTAATCCCAGCACTTTGGGAGGCCGAGGCAGGCGGATCACAAGGTTGGGAGATCGAGACCATCCTGGCCAACACGGTGAAACCCAGTCTCTACTAAAAATACAAAAATTAGCTGAGTGTAGTGGCCGGTGCCTGTAATCCTGGCTACTTGGGAGGCTGAGGCAGGATAATCGCTTGAACCCAGGAGGTGGAGGTTGCAGTGAGCCGAGATTGTGCCGTTGCACTCCAGCCCAGGCGACAGTGTGAGACTCCATCTCAAAAAACAAAACAAAATAAAACAAAAAGATGTGAGGTTCTGGAATACAATGGAGAAGATGAAAAGGGGATTGGATTAGACTTGCCTAACAAGCCCATCCTGGTAGCCAGAGTCAGACACGCCAACAGAAATGAAGATTTCGCTAAAAGGCCTAGCAGTATTTTTTTTCTTCTTTTTTTTTTTTTAGAAGATAAGAACATGACATGAAACAGTATTGAGTACCTGCTCTTGGAGACAGGCCTTGGAAGAATATGCCCTTTGTGAAAATGCTTCCTACTTTGCCAGGTTGCTCTGGGTATCTCATGTTTTTGGCACTGTTGGGCAGAAGTCTCCCAGGGAAAGGGCTTAGGTAGGGCTGGAAGATCTTGCTCTCACATTGGCATAGACTGGAAACCTGCCAAGCAAATTCACTCCTGCACCCTAAAGGGGATGAGGCTAGTCTTGGCCGTCAGCCATCTCCCCATTGACAGTCATTTTCCTGAAACAGTAGCAGGAAAAAAAAAAAAAAAAAAAAAAGAACTCATCTCATCATTTTGTGGTTTAAAATAGTTTACTTTTAAGAGCAAAGCCCACAGACATCATTTTGAGTCCAAGAACTGAAATGTAGCAAGAGTCACCAACTCGTCTGTGGTCTCATTGTGCAGCCAGGCCTCGGACCACACACGTGTGCTGGGAAGTGGGCGTGACCACCTCACACCATCATGTGGTCCTTGCCACATGGGCAGAGAATGGCTGAGTTTTAGTTGCTGTGGAAACTTTGCTATTTGCTCATCCTGATGTTGAGTTTTCAGCCTTGTGTTAACGCAGATTGGGGCTATTTTTTCCTTGTGTAGAATATATAACCAGTGGCTACATTTTAATGTGTCTCTTGGCTCCCTTTGGCTTTTCTATCCTTAATGCAAGTTGCGATTGCTCAACTGGGTTTCCTGATTGCTGTGGCAGGAGTATGTGAGGAGGTATTCTCTTTGGGAACTGTGATACATGAAGCCAAGGGTGGGGGACTCTGTTTCCCTTAGTTAATGCACTTACAGGCTTGTGTGCTAAATGTCATGTCTGACAAAAAGCAGGTACTCAATAAATGTTGCCTTAATCACATTGTGTGTAGATGCATGTTTTGTACGTGTACATATGTGTCTGTGTTCATATATGTGTGTGTATGTGCTCCCTAATGTGTGGTGGATGGAGGCAGTTCCCAGGAATATGAACTCAAGAATATCTGTTGAATAAATTGATCAATGAAGTCAGGTCCAATCGGACCACACTGGCCACTGTTGGAAACACCTTCTTTCTTTTAATGGGAAAAGCGTCAGTTTTGTTGTGGGACAGATTTTGTTGAATCTGTGTCAAGCACATACACATTCCACTTGGTTTGATCTAGTTGAGGATGAACTAGAAAGACTTTTTTTGGTTTGTTTACAAACCAATGATTTCCTATAACAATTACAGGCAGTAGCCAGCCTGGGACCATGTCAGTGCAGTGGAATGGCTGTTTGAGGCAGACACATTGTTGTCACTGGAGATGGAGAGGCCCCACTCGCTCATGTGCATTCCCTGGGGAAGATGGAGCTCACTAGAGAGAGGATAATTATCCTCAGATATCAGAAGTGCTGCCATGCAAAGGAGGAGGATGATACACTGGCGGGAAAGCTGAAGGAATCTGAGCCACAGAGGAAGAATTCTCTGATGGTTAGAGGTGTTGGACCACAGAACACACAGCTTTGGCAAGCTCTTTTCCCAAAAGGGGCACAGCAGGTGCTTTTGTGAAGCTGTCAGGAGCATGTGCCAGCATGTGCAGGCCTTCAATCCAAGGACTCTGTGGTTTTGGGGTCTTGATAGCCAGGCCCACCCTCATGTTTGATCATGTGCATCATGCATCCCCTTTCAGGGGGTGAGGAAGATTATTCTCTAGGTCAATGGCCTCCAAATGGGGCACAGGCCAAGACCATTTTTTGGGGATGCAGGATCTGACTTCATTGATTAATTTGTTCAACAGATGATATTGAGCTCATATTCCTGGGAACCTGCATCCATCCAACATGCATAAGTTAACAATGCATTGATAACTCACATGCAAGTTTTTTTAGTAAGTAAATATGCATCTGTTGTGAGAGCGTAGTACATTTTTCTTTCTCGTGGGGAATTTGTTCAGAGAGAGTGGGAGGCCACTGATCAACACTCAAATCTACCTTTATCTCTCTTTAATTGGTTATAGTTACTCATGACTGCCTGTAGCAATTCCTTACCCCCAGGGCTTGCAGCTTTCGGGGGGGCAGATGATACCTAAGGCATTCCTGCTGCCAGTGGTGTATGTGTTGGGCTCCTCACCTCTGCCTTCAGCTCTGCCTGTGGTGGTCTTGATTGACCTGCCAGGTGGCTCCGAGGGCTCCATGGGGAGACACTCCAGTCACAGTTCCTTCTTCAGAGGCCTCACTCTGTTCAGGATTACTAATACTATCGTCTTTGGTATGAAACCTATGGTATGAGCATTTGCTGGTGCAACTGCGTCTTGTGTAAGAGAGCAAAGTCTCTGAACTATCTCCAAGCTTTTGCAAAGCAATCTTTGATGTGTAATCATCTGCTTGTTGGGACAGGCCATCTCTTTATTGGAATAAGTTTATTCATCTGACATCCACTGCATGGATGTCTGTAATGTACCAGTGTGATTCCTGCCCTTAAGGGACTTATGGTCTAGTGGGGAAGCTTGTCAGGCAAAGAAGTATATAGCACATATCAGAGTTGCTGTAATAGCAGGCAGAATGTTTGTAAAGCAGCTTAAAAGGGAACGTGTTATCCTACCTGGGTGTGGGTATGCGCATGTGCACTTGGGGTGAGAGTTAGGGATTAGAGGCAACTTTGCAGAGCAAATTCTTGGGCAGGGCTTGGAAGCTTTAATTGGGAGACTGGGCGGAAAGGACATTCAGGGCAGCTCTATGAGAGAGCAGCACGCTGTTTCCAGTTGTTTGTGGTAGTTAATGTGGTTGGACCAAAAAATTGAGGCCAATGGAATGGTAAGGAGAGGATAAGTTAGGGAGGGAACATCTTAACTACTTTGTAGGAATTTTGGACATTATTTTTTCCACAACTGGAAACCATTGGAAGTTTTCAGTTGAATTGTGACACAGTCAGATTTGAATTTTAGAAAGATGACTCTAGGACCAGTTTGTACAATGGATGAATGATAGAAAGGCTTGAGCAGGGAAGCTAGATAGAAGCTATTGTGTGGTTTTGGTGAGAGAGGAGTCTGTATTAAGGGGTGGGTAGTGATGGAAGAAGGGCCGATTACAGAGATATCAAGGAGAGGAACTTAATGATTAGACAGGCATTAATTTTAGTTTTGGAATCAGATTGCCTGTCACACACTAAACTGCAAATTTGGGCAAAGAATTTCACTTCTCTGTGTTTCCATTTTGCCATCTGTGAAATGGGGATGATAATAGTGTGTACCATTTAGGACTATTATGAGGTTTCAATGAGATAGTGCACGTAGAGTGCTCAGGACAATGCTTGGCACATAATAAACCCTTAGTGAATGTTAGCCATTATTGTAATTGAAAAGAGAAAGATAGAACTTCAATAATATGCCCTTCTGGTTGTAGGAATATAGCACTGGAAGGCCATTGTGAGGAGCAGGTTTGGGGTGAAGATGAGAGAGGAATAAAAATAGATTTTGATTTGGCCATATCCTGCCTTCTCTTCAGAGCCTATAGGACCCTTGTGGGGAGATGTACAGGGGCAGGTGGGGGCAATTTTGGCATTGGCTAGGGGAGGACGGGGGCTGCCACAAGTGTCAGGGTGGTTGTTGTGGTGGGAAAGGCCTGAACATGGATAAGGCTGTCCAGGGAAGGAATGTAGTTTAGAGGAAAAGGAGCCTAAATGCAGAAACTTTGGTAACTGTAATATTTAGGATCGTGGGGGAAAGGAATCCATAAGATAGACTACAGCAGATACCCAGACATGTAGAAGGAAACTAGGAGTGAAAAAAATGCTTTAAAATTCTTCACTGGTGAATACGTGAAAGAGTATACCTTCTTAACCTGGTTGAAATTGGGGCATGCATTTGAAAACAGTAAAATTATAAAGCATTGCATCATTTAATTTCAAAAACTATTCATGTTGGTTTTTCTTCTACCTTCAATGTAGTGAGGTCTGTTCATTTAAGAACATTCCTGGCTGGGCACGGTGGCTCACACCTGTAATCTCAGCACTTTGGGAGACTGAGGAGGAAGAATCACAAGGTCAGGAGTTCGAGACCAGCCTGGCCACCATGGTGAAACGCCGTCTCTACTAAAAATACAAAAAATTAGCTGGGCCTGGTGGCGGGCACCTGTAATCCCAGCTACTTGGGAGGCTGAGGCAGGGGAATCGCTTGAACCCGGAAGGTGGAGATTGCAATGAGCCGAGATTGTGCTACTGCACTCCAGCCTGGGCAACAGTGTGAGACTCCATCTCAAAACAAAGAAAAAAAAAATCCTACGAATAGAAACTTGTGTCTTATATGCAGGTGATGGTGAACCTGAGGGTTTTGAATGTTGTTGCACATGACGGAGTTTCTGGCTCTTAGAACATCAGGATCCCATAAGAGCAAGAACTCAAAGATCTGAAAGAAACAAATGCAGAGAAGTGAAGTGACTTACCCAAGATCAGCAAATCGGTATTCTAATTTGAACCTTGCACTTTTTTGAGACCATGTGAGTTAAAGATGATTAAACATGAAATGCTTTGGCTAAGTTTTTCTTAGGGACTGGTGTAGAACCCTTGGGGGTGCCAGTGCTAAAGCTCAGCTCAAAGCCATACACCTCTAGGGATTGAGGGAAGAAATTCCCCTACCTCTGGTCTCTGTGGGCTGAAAGAGCGAGATGCCCACACAGGAGATGCTGGAAGCCCTGGCTCAGCTAGCAATGTAAGTGCTGGTAATTAATTCACTTGTGGTTTCTTTATCTCTGCCCAGGGGTGGGATGCTTGGAAAGACAGTAAAATAATTTAAGGAAATTGAGGCTCAACTCTGGTTGCTTGCTTGCTGCCCTTCCTTCTGCCTTCAGCTCTCTAGGACTGGGGGTGGGGGCTGTGTCTGTGCTCTGAATGCTTGCTGTGCATCAGTTTTCCAGGAATTTCAGGACACAGGAATTATCACCCAGCTGTGTTGTGTGTTGCTGTTCAGCAATCTGAAGTTGCTTATCTAGCGTAAGTCCGAATAGGGAGCCTAGGGAGGAGGGGGAACGCCTTCATTTTTCGAAGCAGAAGAAATTGAGGTGTTAGGGGCCCAGCTGGTATGCTATGAGAACCAAAAAATGGAGCCTACATGGACATGCATGCTTTACACAAATTCTCTTACTGAAACTTGGCGATGTTATCAGAAAGGTACCTCTTTCCACCTCATCCAACAATAATGCACACTATTTGAGGTTCACTCTGTGTCAGGAGAAGCATTGGCAGTAAGACTGGTGAGCAACACAGGCACATCCTGCAGCTTAATTAACCAAGCAATTAGAGAGTGGTGTATGCTTTAAAGGAGCCTATGTATAACAGCGGTCTCTATGGGTTTATTGGTGCCTCTTCACATAAGGCAGAGAAAAGACCCTGTGAAGTTCAGGAGTGTGATTAAGATACTCCAAGGAATCAAACACAGGAGGTCCAGGGCTTTTGCTGTAGTCACTGTTCTCAGACTGGCTCTCCTAGCCTGGGTCTGTTGGCTGAGGACCACAGATGAGGCCAGTAGACTTGGGACTTAGACTTCTAAGTTTAGTGCCCAACTCTAATCATGCTCCCAAGTAGGCCTTGATGATGCATTTTAATTTCATGCAAGTTGATATGGTTTGACTCTGTGTCCCCACCCAAATCTCATCTTGTAGCTCCCATAATTCCCACATGTTGTGGAAGGGAGCCAGTGGGAGACAATTGAATCATGGGGGCAGGTCTTTCCCATGCTATTGTCATGATAGTGAATAAGTCCCCCCAAGATCTGATGGTTTTAAAAACAGGAGTTTCGGCCGGGCGCGGTGGCTCAAGCCTGTAATCCCAGCACTTTGGGAGGCCGAGACGGGCGGATCACGAGGTCAGGAGCTCGAGACCATCCTGGCTAACATGGTGAAACCCCGTCTCTACTAAAATATACAAAAAACTAGCCGGGCGAGGTGGCGGGCGCCTGTAGTCCCAGCTACTCAGGAGGCTGAGGCAGGAGAATGACGTGAACTCGGGAGGCAGAGCTTGCAGTGAGCTGAGATCCGGCCACTGCACTCCAGCCTGGGCAACAGAGCGAGACTGTCTCAAAAAAAACAAAAACAAACAAACAAAAAAAAACAGGAGTTTCCCTGCTCACAATCTCTTCTCTTGTCTGCCGCCATGTGAGTTGTGCCTGTCACCTTCCACCAGGATCGTGAGGCCTCCCCAGCCATGTGGAACTGTAGGTCCAATAAACCTCTTTCTTTTGTAAATTGCCCAGTCTCGGGTATGTCTTTATCAGCAGCTTAAGAATAGACTAATACACAAGTCTTATGATTTGTTACCTTCTTATTTTGATCAGGTAAATTTAATAATGACAGTTAACTAATTCTCGTGAAGCACTTACTAAGTGCTGAGGACTGGTCTAAGTATGTTCACATGTGACTTCCTTTCATTCTCCCAGTTGCTCCTACCCAGGAAGCAGATGGTGGTTGTCCTGGTTTTACAGATGTGGAAACTGTAGCTGAAGAGAGAAAGCAGTCTATCTAAGGAAAGAGCCCAGGCAGTGGATGTGCAGTTTGAGCTCTTTACTCGTCTCTCTCTGCCACCCCCTGTTCAATCTGGCATTGAATGGGGGCTCCTGTGGATATCACTGTCCTCGGCTGGCCCAGCTGGGGTGTCTCTAGCATGCAAAGACACTGCCAGTATTCATTGACCTGTCTTTTGACCTTCTCCCTCTCTTGCACATAATTGATGTTGCTCTGCTCTGATCCTGATTCAGACACATGTTCTTCAAAGAGAAACATACAAGCTGTCCTGGACTGCTTTTTATTCTATTGTCTTATTCCATCTCACTGGCCATCATTGAGACGGATCTAGAACCATGCTTGGGCTAGAATCCCATATTCTCTCCATCTTTTAAAACTTATGACCTCCAGGTAATTTTTGTTATTGTTTTTGTTAGTCAGTTGTCCACCACTATCCAAAAGGCTTTTTATCAAGCTGTAGTGGAAATCTCTTTTACTTGTATTAAATTGTAAAGTGAATATTATTTCGATTACATTGTACAGTGAATATTATTTCAATTTATGTATTTCCCCAACTCATGCATTTTATTGCTTTACCCCTTCCCCCTCTTAAGCATCATAATCCAACCTTCTTTTATGAAATTGACTTAGGGAGGCAAGGTGACTTACAATGGGTCACTCAGGTAGCAAGTGCTGGGGACTGGGACTAGAACCCAAATATCCTAACTCCCAGCCTAACACTCATTCTCCTATATCACTCTGAAAAAAGATTTTGGCTAAGGAGAATTGATTGATTCAAAAGAACATCAATTGCCAAGCACAATCAGGGGTGATCAAAACAGTTATGGTGCCTGTCTGCAATGAGCTTACAGATGAGTGAAATCTTTTTATGGAAAACATAAACCAGTAAGTGCGTAATTACTTATGATGAGTGCTGTAGATGGAAGAACAGAGTGAGGGGAAATCTAATGAAAACCAGGGTCATCAGGGAGGTCTTTCTGAGGAGGTGACATCCAAAGATGAGAAGGAGCAGGGAGAAAGCCAGGGAGCAGGGCTGTATGTGTTCATTGTCATCTGCTTGGCTGAAGAACAAGATTGGTTAGTTTAATACCCTTGGCCAGAACTATGTCTTTCACTTTCATGTGTTTGCTTGGAGTATGGTTGATGGGTAGTGATGGATGGATGGATAGAGGGATGGGTGGCGGACTGACTGGGGATGGGGAAAGAGAGAAGCCATCAGTGTGATAGGATGAAGGCAGCTGACCTTGGCTGGTAAGTGGACACACACATGGCCCTCTCCTTCCAGAGTGCAGAATCCTGGAGGTGAGGATTTGGGGGTAGAATGTCTATGTAAAGGAAGTTCTCTTGTGGGAGAAGGGCAAAAATGAAGGGTTGCTGGGACAAGAAAGCGATAGTGTAATTTGCCACCAGCCTTGAGAAACTTATTGCTCGAATAGCTGCACCATGTGGCTCCAATCCATAGTGCCATAGATCAACCTGAAAATTCCCAAATAGCTTCTCCTTCTTCTTAATGTCTCAGTCCTGCCCTCCCAGGTCCTCCCACTTGCCACAGTGTGTTTTCTGGGTACATGAAGAGAAATGGGATGTTGTCTTGATAGATCTATGCTCTTCAGCTGTTGTTTACAGGGACATTTATATTCCAGAACATCTAAAGGGTTCTCAACTTAGAGGAGTAGTGGAAAATGAGGCTGAGGAGTCAGCCTGATTCTCGATGGGCCATTCTTCCTTGGTTTTAGGCCAACATCTACTGACTTATTACTACACTTCGGGCACTGTGAATAGCTTCACCTTTTATTCCCATTTTACAGATGAGGAGACTGAAACCCAGAGACTTCCCAATCTACCCTCCACCCAGTAGTACAAAGATACACAAGGAGCTAAAGTGAAGTTTGTCCATCCTGCATGAAAACAATAAAAGTAAACAAACAATGTAGTACATTTTTGGTGAAGTCACTTTTTTTTTTTTTGTTTCTGGGATATGCCCTTTTATTTTTGGGGCATGAAAAGACCTTTTCTTTTTAAGATAATTTGATGATGTAAAGTGTCAGTTTTTAGTTTTTGTTCTTTCTTGGTAGTAGACAAATACAGTTGGCCAATGTTAGTTTCCAAAATTGCTTTAGATATATTAGAGGTAAATAAACTCTATTAATCTGAAGACCACTGTTGCAGATGTTAGCTTAGTTTCCTTTAGGAGTAAAGTATTTGTATGATTTTATTCACTTTTTTTCTGATCTTTTATCAGAAAAACTTGCAAATAAACAGTAGCTCTGAGACCATATAATTTATTTTTATTCAGCATTTATCAAGATATTTTGATTGTACAGTTTTGACCCTGAGACCCTTTACCTCTATGTTGGCATACTCAGATTTAGACAAAGACTGCAGCATTTTTATCAAGGGAGTATTTTTCAGAAGCAAACAGTGCAGGGGTCATATAATTCCTCAATTCATTTTTTATTCAGCACAGTTAAACCGTTCCTTATTTTTTCAATTCAGTTTTATGTTACTGAATTATCTTTAACAAGATCAATTCTGCTCCATGTGTATTCTATAATGAAGATTTGATTCATCAATCAGTTATTTTTTGTGTGCCTATCAAATTTTACCTACACAGCTTCTACTATTGTGAATGTTCTTTTGTGGCCATTATTTCTACCACATCCAATTTTCTCACATCAGATTTGCAGGTCTAGATTTTGTCAAGAATGTTTGATTCTTTGTTCAATTTTTTAGTCAATAGCAAATTTCACCATGTGCATTTTTAGCTGCTGTCATTTCTATTTTGTGTGTGTGTGTGTTTGTGTGTGTGTGTGTGTATTTTCCTGACAGGTCTAATTTTTTTCCCTGTCAGTTTTTGCGGTTTGAAAAACCAAATCTTTTTCCTACAACTAAAGTCAGTCCCTTTCCAAATAGTTTCTCAGGAGTGTGTCCAAAACATATTCAAGGAGTCAAAACATCAGGGTCAAAATAGCCTGTGTTGTTTACAGAGACCAGCCGCCCAGAAGGATTAAGAAACTTACCCAAGGTCGTACATAAAGTGGGCAGCAGATATCTGTTGGATCACTTTAGAATATACAGCCCCTCTTGTTCAGTGAAGGGCAGAGTAAGGATGTAAAATTGGAATGAGCTTGACCTTGTGCCTTCCTCCTTCTAGCTTCTACTTCCCAACCCCTCTGCTGAGCTAACAGAATTTCCACTGACCCAGCCTCCCCAAGAAATGGCAGCTGGGGCCACAGTTCCAAGCCTCTTGACTTCTCCGTGCTTCCTAGCTAGGGCCACCTTAAGCTGTGTGTGCACTGGGGTGGCATGATTTACAAATAAGCAGGACCAAAAAGGAAAAATCCTCTCTTGTGGAAAATTAGGTCAGTGGCAGAGTTGGGGAGGGGAGGGAATCCGAGCCCTGTTCTTCCATCCTTCAGTTCATTCCCTTTTCCTGAAACCAGCAGGGTAGAAGCCGATGGTGCTGTTGGGAGCAGACATCTAGGGGTGAGGGGGTAGGGAGCAGTGCCCATGCACATGTTCTTGTGTGGATATGTGCGAACATGAAAGTGGTATGTTTTGCAGCCACTTGGGACTCCCCTGTCTCTGAATGTATTTGTCTGGATTACTCTAAGGGGGATATTAGTGTTGTCTAATAACGGCCTTAGATTTATCAGGGGATTTGTTTGATTAATTCCAAAGTAAAGTACAGCAGATAGATTAGAGCTCAGCCAGTGCAGTGGGTCTATACCACCCATCTCTGCCCTTTCTAATTCCTGTTGCGGAGGCTCCACTCTCTCGTCTTTGTTGTCCTGATGGTTGAAGGCTCTAGTGTTTAAGACCCCACTGTGTGATAGTTAAAACCATTTCCCACTGCTAAAATGCATGAGTGAGTGTCTGGGCTTAGAAATAAGTCTCCAAGTTCACACTGTTGTTTCTCTACAAAAGCTGGAGAAATTTGGCTACTTGCTTTTCTTTCCCAGTTACCACTGCCATACTCTTTTTTTGAATACTAAAAATATTTTATTGCATTTATAAACACAAGCTTTTGGTGATAGATTGGCACTGAGTCCTTTCTTTATTGGGAAGTTGTAGGGCAGGAGCAGGAGTAGAGAATCCTGTAAGTTTGCTTTAATTTAATTTTTTTTCAGGGTGCACCTGTTTAAAGGTGTGTAGAGGATAGTGAACTAGGGGAGGTAGAAATAGGTTAGACTTAATAGATTTTCAACAAGTTACCCAAAACCAGTGGTGGTAGGTGGCATCCTGATGCCTGCTAGAGTTGTGGAGAGGGGAGAGAGGACACTGATGAGGCAGATGATATATTAAGAGTTAGCAATAAAACACATTTGTATGGTCTTTTGTATTTTTAAAGCATTTTCATATACATTATCTCATTTGAGTATCAACCCCCTAACATATATTCCTCTATTTAATATAGTAGAAAATACTGGCACAAAGAGTTCAAGGTCATTCAATGAACTAGTGACTTTTGGAACTGACACCACCTCTAAATCCAGTGCTTGCTCCCACCATACTCTTAATACTGGATTCTTCTCCCAGACCCCCAGTCCAGGGTACCGGTACCCCAGCAGAGGCACAGTGAGAAAAGCAATGACCTGGGGTGCAGATGACCTCAATTCTGATTTCAGCTCTGACATTGTCCAGCTGAGTGGACATGTTAATTCCTCTCTCTTGGATCTGTGTTTCCTCTTCTGTGCCTAAAAGTGTCCTGGAAACTCTACAGCACTGATCACAATTATAATTAATTAATTGCTTTTGTGATTATTTGTGGCCCATCTTCCTGGCTAGACTCTAAGCTCCAAGAGTGCAAGACCTGTGTCTATCTTGTTCATCTGCCATCACCCCAGTACCTAGCACCGTCCCCGGGACATAGATAATGTGCAATGACTATATGTCAATGAAATGAACCTGTACAATGAAAGGAATGGACCTTACTTGAAATCCTAAGACTCTTCCACTTTGCAGATTCTCTGCTTTTTCTCTATTACCTCTGAAAGAATCTCAGAAACACCCCCTTTTTTGTTTTCACTGTTTTTAAACTGTCTTTAGAGTACAACAGAAGTTATAAGATAAAAATAGTGATTAATAAAAATTCTTTTTTTTTTTTGTTTTTGTTTTTTTTTGAGACAGAGTCTCGCTCTGCCCCCAGGCTGGAGTGCAGTGGCCGGATCTCAGCTCACTGCAAGCTCCACCCCCCAGGGTTTACGCCATTCTCCTGCCTCAGCCTCCCGAGTAGCTTGGACTACAGGCGCCCGCCACCTCACCCGGCTAATTTTTTTGTATTTTTAGTAGAGACGGGGTTTCACCGTGTTAGCCAGGATGGTTTCGATCTCCTGACCTCATGATCCGCCTGTCTCGGCCTCCCAAAGTGCTGGGATTACAGGCCTGAGCTGCTGCGCCTGGCCGATTAATAAAAATTCTAATTATAACTCACAAAGCATATTATTAATATGTGAATGTGAAATTGAAATTCTTTTTAGGGACTCCCTCTTAATCTGTGTTTCTTTCTTTCTTTCTTTCTTTTTGAGATGGAGTCTCACTCTGTCACCAGGCTGGAGTGCAGTGGCATGATCTTGGCTCACTGCAACCTCCGACTCCCTGGTTCAAGCGATTCTCCTGCCTCAGCCTCCTGAGTAGCCGAGATTACAGGCATGCACCACCACGCCCAGCTAATTTTTGTATTTTTAGTAGAGACAGGGTTTCACCATGTTGGCCAGGATGGTCTTGATCTCCTAACCTCATAATCCACCCACCTTGGCCTCCCAAAGTACTGGGATTACAAGCATGAGCCACCACACCCAGCCTAATCTCCGTGTTTCTTGGAAGCAGAATGTCTCCTTGTCTAGGTTTCTGAGCTCCCTCTGAAAGGGCCTGCAGACTCCTGTTGAGCCTTCAGAATGGGACTGGTACTCATTAGTAGGCAATATGCATGGACCTCAGACTCAAAAAAGATTATGTTAGGTCCAGAGCTTTACAACACCTCCTTACTTTACAAAGGAGAAGAAATCAGCCTTGCTCATTTTTTTTTTTTTTAAATGGGGGAAATGGAGGGGTACAAGGGAAAGCTGAAAAGCTGCCAAGGGGCTTAGAATAAAAGAGTCTTCTAGTAGGGCTACTTGCTTTCTTCTGGGGTTCCCTAGGTCACTAGAAACTCATACTGTCAGGGCAAGGACCCACTGGGAGGCATTCAATTGAATGCTCTCTTGAGCCAGTATGTTACCCCTTCCTTCTCATTGCAAACCGTGCTAATCAACCGTAAACTTCTTTTTATCCCAGGCCCATGTGTAGCTTCAAACTCTTTCTTAACACAGTATTCCAGGATGTCAACAATCAAAGAACAGGGAATTAATGTGTGCTGAGCATGGTGTCAGGCAGGTCATTAGGCATTTTATAAACAATTGCCTCTTTTGGTAAGCTTGACAACTCTGGAACTGATATGACGACTCCCAATTTACAGATGAAGTTTAAGGGACTTATCCAAGGTCACATAATGAATAGCAGTATTGGCATTTGAGCTCAAAACTTTCTACATACCTCTCAGTGAGCCCAGCCCTCAGGGGTGTCCATCTGACCATCGGCCCATATGGTGAAATGTCTTTACAAAAAATTCCTCAGCTAGGTGCAGTGGCTCACCTCTGTAATGTTAGCACTTTGGGAAGTTGAGGTGGGAGGATTGCTTGAGGCCAGGAATTTAAGAACAGTCTGGTCAACAAAGCGAGACCCCTTACTGTACCAAAAGATAAAAAAAATGTTAGCCAGGGTGGCATGTGCCTGTAGTCCCAGGTACTTAGGCTGAGCTGGGAGGACCAGTTGATCATGCAGCTATACTCTAGCTTGGGTGTCAGCAAGACACTGTCTCTTAAAAAAATAAAAGATTTCTCTCCACTCAGTTGTTGCTGTCCATCCTAGGGGGACACTTTAAGGTTTCTCCAGTCAAAGACTTTGAAGCATTCTCTGTCAACTCTAAACTCCCAATTAGTGCTAAGTATGGTAATAGAAGACCATGTAGAGCCACACTATCATGTTGATATCGTCTCTTGGTTCATGAGATTGGTGACTAACAGCATGGAGAGCCATCTTTTTGAGTCTCCAGTGCCTAAGTCAGTGTCTGGCATGCAGCTATTTTGAGTAGAACCAGACACAAAGGCTCAGGATGAGAATGAAAAAAGGGTGAGGATAAAGGCTTGTGGTAAACTGTAAACCTTCCCAGCTTTTCTGAGGATCCCAAAGCCAGCCTTTCTCAAACTGTGTTCTGTGAGATGTTACTAGATATTTAATGGGGAGATTGAGGGGGAATTTTCAGTGACCTGAAAACATACATCCCCTATGGAGTATATCTCCTCTTGGACTCCACAGTGTATGTTAGTATAGATAAAGTTTTCTGAAGACTTGGGATATTAAAAAACAAACTTGATGTTTTCTAAATTTAGTGTACCACAGATTTTTTTTTTTTTCAAAGAACACCTGTTTACATCTTGCTGGATGTTGTATTTTTATGGAATTTAGTTCTGGATATGCTACCCGAGCTTGTAATCCTTTCTCTGAAATGTGGCTCCTGAGATCCCACGCAGCATCGGATGTTGCAGATACAACAATGCACATTATACTCTAAAATACTTAATGACCATCAATTCCTTCCATACTTTCCAATGGTCTCAGCAAGCACACGCTAATTTCCTGAAATTTGTCCTTGTGTCCCAAAGGATGATAGATTTGGGTGGTGAGACCAGTAAGAGAAGAAATATCTGTGGTTGGAAGTATGGTACTGTGGGAAGGAAAAGGAGTTTGGAGTCAGAGCAATCGGAGTTCACATCCTGGCTATTATTTATGAGATGCGTGAATTTGGGGATATTAACTTCCCTGAGCCTTAGTTTCCTTGTCTGTTAAGTGGAATAACAACAGTATCTACATCAGTAGGATTAAATGAGGTTGTTTACATACACTATAGTTGCAGGGGCCTGGTGTACAGGAAGCCCTCAGTAAATGGCAGGGATTATAATAGATAATAATCCCTGCCCCGCTGTCTTCTGGGTCATGTTTTTCAAATTTCTTTTATGATGTTATTGTGAATAGGGATCTCACTTAAACCTTTTTTTGACACTAAGATCTAGCATATTGGCTAATAAGGAATTGCCCCCATTAGTATTTCTGGAGTGAATAAACGAATGATGTAGCACTCTGTTGTTTACAAAGCACTTACATGTTTATGGCCTCATTCAAACATTGCAGCAACCTGGACGTGTACTTAGTGTCATTCTTCCCAGTAGTTGGGGATATGGAAAATGAGACTCACAGAGGCTCAGTTGGTGACAGTCACACAGCTAGTAGGAAGCTGGAAAGTCAGGTCTCAAAGCCAGGGCTTCTGTAACTAAAATGTGGACTGTACACACAATGGAATATTATTCAGGAAGAAAGAAAATTCTGACACATGCTACAACATGAATGAACCATGAGGACATTATGCTAAATGGAATAAGCCAGTCATGAAAAGACAAATACTGTGTGATTCCACTTACGTGGAGTACCTAGAATGGTCAAGTTCATAGACATTGAAAGTAGATTGGTAGTCTTCAGGGGCCAGGGGAAAGCGGTGAAGGGAATTAGTGTTAATAGGTATAGAGTTTCAATTTTGCAAGATGGAAAGGAGTTGTGGAAGTGGATAATGGTGGTTGTTGTACAACATTACGAATGTACTTAATACCACTGAACTGTACACTTAAAGATGGTTATGATGGTACATTTCATGTTATGTATATTTTATCATAATTCAAAAAAACTGGGAAAGCAAAACTAGTACCAGGGCTTCTGACTCCAAACTGAGGGCTCTGTCCTACGCCATGTATCAGCACCTCCTACAGAGGAGCTATGGTATGCCTCCTATTCCAAGGCACTTTATTTTGTACTGAATTGAAAAGTTTGCAGAACTCACCTCCACTGAAACCCTAGGAGACCCACCTGCTTCTCCTAGAACATTCATCCTATTGGCCTAAACTCTGGGAAGTCGGAGTCTTTCCAGAGAGTAGGGACTTCTTTGAAAGAGGGCAGATCCTCTGTCTCAAGGAAATCACTGCGGTCAAGTAATGCAATAATTATGATTGCCAACCTCAATGACTACTTCCTGTGTGCCAGACACCTTGCTGAGTGCTTTTGCATACGTTAGTTCTTCATAATGCTTACATCAGTCCTGCCAGGCAAGTAGACTGTCCCCATTTTACAGATGGGGAAGTTAGGGCTCGAAGAGGTTGGTTGACATGCCTGAGCTCATGTGTGCAAGAGCCAGGAATGTCATCCGACTGTACCTGACTCTAGAACCTGCCTCTTAACCTCTATGTGATCTAAAAAGGGGGCAGATAAATTAGAGATGTCTATGTCTAGAGTGTTTTCCCACATAGGAATTGACAGATTTCTCTGTCCTCCTATGGTACACTTTTCCCTCTCCTACCAGATGATGGGACATCCTCTGATTTAGGCCAGTTTCTGTTTTGATTTCCTGGTGTCCTCTGAGATGCAGATGTGTATTCCTTTCCCTGGCGAGTCATGCTGCAGTGTGAGAAGGACAGCATCCATTTCTTTCCCTAGGAAGTTGATATGTGCATCCTGTTCCCTGGCAGTGTCCATCTGCTATGAGGACTTTCCCAAGGCCCTCACCCTGTTGTGTGGGAGACTACTGCAGGTGCCAACCTCACGGCCTAAGGCTGGGAAATATTATTCGGCTGAAAATGCCTTTTGTTTGCAAAGCTTAAACAGGTCAATAGAAGCTCAACTTGTCATTTTCAGTTTACAAGAGATGTGTCAACAAGCCAGCGGAAACAGTAATAATTTCAGTAAGTTTCTTGAATGTTTACTATGTGCCTGGCATTGTGCTGAACAACTTTATATGGATTATTTCACTTAATCCTCACAATAGTCATATAAATTAGGGACAATCAGTTCTGTTATAACACTTGTTTTGAAAATGCAAATTTGTTCGAATGCAATTGATATTAGGGAACATTTTGAGCATAATAATTCCGCTTTTGATTATGCATGATTTTGTCCATAAGAAACACTAGGTGAAGGCAGAAAACTAGCCAGCAGAAGCAAGCTGTATAGGAACACTCAAAGTGTACACATCTCAAACCTGTACCAGCAACTTCAGCTACCATGTGTTTTGTGAGTCCCACCCCACAACTGATGTTTCCACTTTGTGTCCAATTCCAGGAGATCCTCTTCCTACACTTGACAACAATTCACAAGCTTCCCACTGTCACAGACAAACTTTAGGTCTGTTAAAAGTGCCATATTTATTGTAGTACTTATGTACTTCTTAGTGATTTAACATGTATAAAATTGCTTCCTCTATTTTATTATATGTCACTGATAAAGTTTACAGGTGTTGCACCCCAACTTCATCTTTCCAGTTAAGCTCTGTGATTTTTACTGTATGATTTTGCACAGCAAAATGACTTTTAGGATTGTATATATGCTTCTGGCAGAACTGACTTTACTACCATTACTCCTGTGTGGCAGAAGAAGAGGACCACGAAGCTAAGAAATTTGCTAAAAATATTTTAAGTGACAAGTGGCAAAGCCAGGATTCAAACCCAGGCTACCTTACTCCCATGCCTGTACTCAAAATTTCTAAAGCATTAAAAAATAAATTAAAAAAACAAAGGCTGTCTGCACTGATCTCTGATTATATCTGTAACAACTAGATTGCCTCTTCTCCCAACTGTCAGTCAAATCCTGGTTCCTCAAGCCAGAGCCACTACAAGTATGTGAGAGCCCCTGAAGGTGTTTGAGTACAGCAGTGACCCAGCCCACAGAAATGCTTGCCTTGGTCCTTCCTCTTCCCCTCCTGGCCACTGCCTGCCCAGGCTGACTGGTGCCTGATATAGCTGCTACTGATGCTCTGTCTTGCAATCTGGAGTTATTAGCATCAAAGAACAAAAGCAAACAGCACCAGGGCTCTGGGGCTCAGTCCTCTACGAAGGTAGATGAATGGACCCTTATGTCGGTGATAAAGCTAACACGACCCGGCCTTTTATGGAGACAACTCTTCCTGTGTTTGAAGAGCTCAGACACTGAGAGCCAGAAAGAGCCCTAGAACGAAGGAAACAGCCTCCTCGCTGCTGGAAGTTTGCTTTAGTTCTTAACTAAAAAAATTGTTTCTGTGTTTGTTCTTGGAGAAGAAGGGAAAACCTTATGCTCCTCTTGCCCGGGGGCAGGAGTCAATAGGCCATTGGGGAGGTGCAGTCTTTGCCTTTCTTTTTTTTTTTTTTCCTTCTAACATTATGGCTCAGTGTAATCCTCAGTGGAAGACCTGCCCTGCTATCTGAGAGTCTGAGGCAAGACTATACATGGAGGCCAGTGGCCAGCCTCCCTTGTCTCACTGCTGGCACCAGGAAGGCCCTCATGCATGTTTATGTGATGCCCCAGCCTGTAGAAGCCCACAGCTCCTGCAAGCAGCTTCTTCTTGGCCACTTCTTGACACTAGAGTGCACATACCAGTAGGCTGGTCTGCTTTGAGAGAATGGACCCTGGGAAGAGGCCCATGTGGATTTGGAGCAAGTGGGCAAGGAATTCTGGGTACCAGAGCATATTCTATAAGGGTGGGGGCAAGCGTTGCTGGCTCTAGGTGGAAACATCTATTTGACCTGTGGACTATTCAGTTCCTGGGCTGGGATGTGGGTGCAGAATGAACAGAGTGGGCCCCTCTAAAATATATAGCCCAGGGCAGGGTCTCTAGTTGCTCAGGCCTATGGCATTACTGCATTTTACCCCTTTCCTCTGACCCTTGCAATACCTTTTTCTTACTTCCGTGAGATGTCCGATATTCTCATACCTAATTTGTAGTTCCATGGGTCAAATGGTTTCTGTCCTGGTTTGCTCTTACATTGAAAAATATAGTTTAACCCTTACCTGATGCGCTACTGAGTCTGAGAGGTATAATCATAGTGCATCCTCTCTAGATCTTAGTTTCCTTATCTGTAAAACAGGATGAATAATGTTTCTACCTGTTAGGGTTATAATGAAGATTAAATAAGATGGTGCACATGACTAGGGTAGGATGCCAACTCCCTTAAATCAATCTTATTTGGCTGTAAACTATCCTTTCTTCTGCAATTTACCCCCACTTTTTGTCTCTTAAAAAATCAATATACACATATGTATACACACATATTTATATAGATATTTCCTCAGGCCATCTTGGGGCCCAGTGCTGCTTCCCCATACACAGACTCCAGCCTGTATAACAGCACACAGAGAACGCTTAATAAACATGAGCTTTATTAGGATTAATATTGCTTTTATCCCATTTTGTCCTCATGTTCACCCTCTGATGGGGTGATACTGCCAGGATGGTAATCGACAGAAAGGGGAATCCACAGCTGGATTTCCAGGATTCCGGCTCTGGCTCCACAGGCTGTGTGACTTTTGGCCAGTTACCTACGCTTTCTGTGCCTCAGTTTCCTTATCTGTAAAATGAATGTGGCAATAGTTCCTACCTCACTGGGTTGTTGTGAGGCGCTTAGAACAGTGCCTAGCACATAGACAGCCCTCAGTCAATGTTAGCTGGTGATTTTATTACCTTCATATATGAGAGGACAGGAGTATTATAAAAATCAACCCCAAGCCCTTCCTCTTGTCACGCAGAAGCAAGGCAGACAGAAGGGATGCAGCTGCAGGTGTTTCTGACCCCTTGCCTTGCTGCGTCCCCATTTCCGAGGGTCTCATCTGTACAGCTCCCTCTGCCTGTGGATGCTACTGTTAGACCAGTTGGGGTCTGGGTATGGAGGAGCAGCATAGGGCCCCAGGACTGGCCAGAGGAAATACAAAGGTAAATATGTGTGTATACATATGTGTTTATCAATTTGTAATAGACGAAAGTGGGGGCAGATTGCAGAAGAAAAGGCAGTTGACAAACCAGGTAAGATTGATCTAGGGGTGGTAGCATTTTCCCCTGTGCCAGCACACTTCCTCAGCTACCTCCTGCTGTTTTATTTTCTCATACTGCTGGGCCTGTAGTTTTCCAGAGCGCCACTGCATTTAAATCTATATTCTATTTTCTCTCCTAGAAAATAGGTCAGACTCAAGGCAGAGTTCACCAGGTGGGGTCCCGGAAGGTTTGACTGGGACTCGCCTACAGGAGGCTGGCTCTGCAGCCTGTCCCATGCTCCCCAGAGCTCCTCCAGAGGTATGGGGGAGTTGAAGTAGCAAGTCGGGGAAACTTAGACTCATACCTGTCCAGATGATCTAGTACAAATGAAGGGTGAAGTGGGAGGACTACCCCGGCTAAGCTAGGTTCTGCAAGTGCAATAGTGGTGAATGACGGGTCCTTTCTTTCCCCCACAATGGTAATGTATTAGTCTGTTCTCATACTTCTGTGAGAGAATGCCCGGGACTGGGTAATTTGTAAAGAAAAGAGGTCTAATTGATTCTCAGTTCTGCAGGGCTGGGGAGGCCTCAGGAAACTTACAATCATGGCAGAAGGGGAAGCAAACATGTCCTTTTTCACATGGTGGCAGGAAGGGAAGTGCTGAACAGAAGGGGGAAAAGCCCCTTATAAAACCATCAGATATCGTGAGAATTTATTCACTCCCACAAGAGTAGCATGACTGTAACTGCCCTCATGATTAAATTATCTCCCTCCAGTGTCCCTCCAGTGTGTCCCTCCAGTGACTTGTGGGGATTATGGGAACCGCAATTCAAAATGAGATTTGGATGGGGACACAGCTAAACCATATCAGGTTAGAAGAACCAGATTCCCCAAACTGCAGAAAATTGTTTCCCTTGGACTTGAGGATAACCATGCTGAACGTATGCACTTGTGGCTGAAGTTATTGTTGAATATGCAATAAGTGTCCATTGGGCTCTGAGTGGAGGCAGGAATGCCCTAATGTACTTCCCTGGTTGTGATGCTGAACAGAGTGGGTGAAAGATGGAGGTGGGTTTCCAATTCTTTCTTTCCTGTTTTGTTCCTACTGTTTAGAGCATGGAGATCCTAAGGGAGGTAGCTGCAACTGGGCCAGAGCTAGTTTTCATCAGGATTACTTTTTCTCCCTGAATATTTCTTGAGCACCTGTTACCTACTGAGGACGTGTGTGAATGGTAGAGCTAGGAAGGTGGTGGAGGGAAGGTAATGTGAGCCAGTCCTCGGTTTTTCTATCATAACATAGAAATAACTAACTGAGCAGATACAGCCTAGATATTTTGCATTTGCTGTTCCCCTGCCTGAATAGTCTTTGTCAGGTATACATAAGAGTGTTTCTCACCTTCTTCAGGTATCAGCTCAAATACTACTTCCTCAGAAAGACCTTCTTTAACTACCTTCTCTAAAATGGGGATACTCTGCTGGCACTTACTCTACTTTTCCTTTCTTCATGGCTCCAATCACTATTTGACTTTATATTTCTGTTTTTGTTCCCATTAAAACCCAAGACTATTGTCTGTTTCATACGGCTTGTATCTCCAATGTTTAAAGCAGAGTTTGGCCTGTGATAGATGCTCAGTCAATATGTATTGAATGGTGAATAGATGATCTTCACTGATAAAACTCGCAGAAATACATACTTTTAGTATCTCCATTTATACATGAGAAGTTTGAGTCTCAGAGAGACTAAGATACTTGCCTCTAGATGAGCGGGTAGAGCTGGGATTTGGTTCTAGGTCATCTTAATCCCCTTATTAAGAAAAGCTGTTTTCTTCTATGCTCCCCACATTTTTAGGTAAGCTGTCTTCACGTGGTAACAAAGATGGAATATGGCAGCTCTAGAGAAATGAAAGCACCCTATTTCCTGATAATCCCAGTAAAATTCCCTGGGGAGACTCTCTTTGGTTAGGCTTGGGTCACATGTCTGTTCCGGAGCCAATTATTGGAGATAGAATATTCTCAAGACCTGGACTGAGTCACATGACTACTACCCTTGGAGCTCAAGTGGGAGTGGGTCACCTCTAGCAAACCACATGGGCTAAGGCTGGGAAGGGAGGCTTCCCTGGAAAACAGCTGAGGATTGTTACAAGCAGAAGAGGAAAGGGATGCTGGATAGGCAGTTTGGCAGATGGACAGTGCTAAGGTTTTGATCTTTACTTGCTAGCCATTCCCCTCCTTCATCTACCTCTTGCCTTCGCCATTTCATGCCGTTAGTCAGAATTGAGTCCCGAGATTCAGGTCACTCACTGCTTCTTGGGCCAGGGGCCAGGTGCTAATGTGTCTCTATTCCTAAAGTTGGAATAACGCTCAGACCTGCCTCCAGGTCAGTGCCACAGCTAGGAACTGAGCTTGGACCTTGATCCCCAGCCAGAAGGTTTTGTTCGTTTGTTTGTTTTTGGTGGGATTGTTGTCCCTCTTTGACAGGAATAAGTGTAGTATTTTTACATACAGGACTAGAACTATGCCAAATTGAGACTTCAGGAGGGAAAACAAAAGAAATAAGGATGGAATTTGTTTTGATCCTTGCTTCTGTTCATTCCTTCACTTCGCACTGAGGAATGGGGTGGGAAAGAACCAGAAGGAGGGGAGATCGGGAGCAGACATCCTTATTCGTAAGTAGAAAAGTGGAAGCAAAATCACTGGCTTCATTCCTGTGATTTCTTGGTGTTTCCAGTGAGCCATCTGGTCAATTTTTTTTTATATTTCTGTCTGTGATAATTCAAACTGATAACAATCAGAGTCACTAACATTTATGTAGCATTTGCCTTGTACTTAGTTCAGTGCTTTACAAGCATTTAATCTCATTTAATTCTCATAACACCCCCATGAGGGAGGCTCTGATATCATTCTCATTTTATAGCCAAGGAAGATGACTCTTAGAAGTTTAATGATGAGTCCAAGGCCACAGAGAGGCTGGGATTTGAACCCAGACCTGTCTGTCTCTGAAGTTTAAGATCGTAACCACATCCCCAAATGGGCTAGTAACCGGTATTGAAAAACCTTTGGAGTTCCAGGGAATTCTGTCTCCCTGGGACTTGGTGTCCCTAAGGAACCTGTTTGTATGAGCAATGGTGTTGACATTCTTCTGCCACAGAACTCGGCCACACGTAAATAGTTTGATATCCTGTTTAATTAAGGGGTATTTTAATATCTATTCTAGGCAATCCATCAGTAACAGTTAATGGCCCTGCCTAGTTATTTATACAACACTTTTTCCCTTTCCACCTCTTCTCTTCTTCCTGCCACTCATCCCTAAATCTAACACACTAGAAAATCTGAAGGGGGGGTGTGGCTGAGGCATGATTCAGAGCTTTCTAGAAGTTTCTTTGGGCAGATACAGCTTCTAGGGGAGGCAGGGTGGGGGCTAGAGAAGTGCTCAGCTGTTGCTATGGGTATGTTTCTCTTTTATTCTGGGCCACAGCTTAGTTGGTCAGCACCTGGATTTTCCTGGGACAAGAGCCCTAAGGATACACTGGAGCTTTACAAATCTGATTGCAGGCATTTCATTATTGGTTGGCATGAAGAACGTTACCCATCCTGTTCAGGCAGCAAATCAGAGGCACAGAGAATAAACCATGACCATAGGGTAGTTGGGAGACACTCACCCAGCTTCCCCAGGGCTTCAGCATGATCGCTTTAATCTGCAAACCAAATTCAGTTCCTGTATGCTCTTGAGGGATCTAGGCTTCAGTTGAATGAATGATGGACTGGGTGGGATCCAGGAGATGTAGGATATTTTCTAGTCTTTGCCCCTGAAGTAGCTGTGTGACCTAGTACAAGTCTCTACTTCTTTCATCCTCCATCTTTACAAAAAAGAACTAAACTAGGTACTTAGTGTCTGTGGCTACTCCAGATCCACTGTTCAGTGATTCTAAGTGAGCTGTCCAAGACTGCCGGGTTGGTCAGTGGTTTCCTGAAGCAGCCCCTTGTTCCTTCTCCTCTGCTGTGGTATATCCTCTCAGATTGGGCCTAGGGGTTTTAACAGTGCCTTGGGCTGCTCTGGGTTATGCTTCCCCAGCCCGATTCTATTTCACATCTGAGGGAAGGATGAGGAGATTATGTTGTTCATGGAGCTGATAGGAGTGAAGTGTTCTTCATTTTCTGAAAGTTCATTGGCTTAATTCAAATGTCAACCTTTCTAGGGTTGGGTGTTTATTCGTAGTTGTCAAAAGTGATTTCAAATGGCAATTTCTGTCATTAGTGATGGGGTGAAAAGCAAGGAAAAAAATTAAAGGAGGCAAGATTTCAATTTGCATGATGAATGATCTTCTCACACACAATCTCATGCACACACACTGCTGTCTGTGATGAAGCATGGTCACTGGGTATACCGGGGAGGGGGGGATTTATAAATCTTTTGTGATCTTATGTCCTTTAGTCCTATGTGGCGAATAAATCTGTAACTTGCTCTTAATTGTTATGCCTATTTTGCTTTGTTTCTCAAGGGAGTGGTCCATTTTTACTTTTTCTCTCTGCTGGGAAACCTTGCTTGACTTCATGTCCAGTGTTTAGTATCCGAAGAGGAGGAGGAGGAGGATTTGCTTTGGTGTCAGTGTGCAGAAATCAACCAGAATATTTTAACCAATATTCTTGCAGGATTCCAGTCTGCTTGGCTCTTTGAAGCCCTATCTGATTCCAGGATGATGTCTTTCCGGACAGATGTGAAGCTTACCTCTCTTGCTACATGCAAAGTGAAAAGGGAGCCTGGCCCCTCGGCTTGCATGGGTGGTTTTTGGGTGAAGGTAGAACGAAGTGCTCAGAAGCTGAGTACCTTTGGGGCTTGCATGAACTCGATAGTCATGCAAGTGCACACTGCATTGTGTGTGTGTGTGCTGCTAACACTCTTCTTCCTTTTTCTCCCCCTTTCTCTCCTCTCTCCCTTTCCCTCCCTTTGAAAATGCTGCCACAGATGTCAGTCAAGGTCCAGGTGAGTCTTTGTGTTTGCACAGCTGCTGTGGGAATTTCACCTCTGCTAGATTGTGCATGGTTTGAGTCTGAGTGAGACTTTTAGAGAGACAAAATTCTGAGTATATTGCATTTTCACTGATCTAGGTTTAGAAGAAGAAATGCTTCAAATTAATGGATTTGTATTGGTTTTGAAGAACCATTTTAAAACCAAAGGAATGTGGTTCTTATACTTAATATAATAATTTCCTTCTCCTTAGTATTTCTGGGTGATTCAGAAAATGAGCATTTTTGGGAAAGTATTTGTAAAGATGTTCTTAGATAAGTATTCTCCAATTTAATGAACAGGTTTTGCTTTGTCTTCCACACATCTGCTTATCTTCTCTAGCTTCATGTGGTTGAAAGCAGAAGATATGACATACGTAGCATGGAAAATATGATGTGGGTGAAAGGAGCTTTCTTTCTTTTTATTCTAAGAAATGTATTTTTCACAAGGAAATCAGCAATATTTATTGTTTTTCCTGGTTATGTAAATAATACATGCTCACTGTGGAAAAAAAAGTGGGATGGTTTGAATAAATGGTTTTTGTCAATGGAAAAAATGAAAGAACCACCTTTATAATAATTAAGCATTTCTCTTTTTAAAGTGTGTCTTCATCCAGAGTCCTGGTTTTAGGCATTGTGTGTGTATAGACAAATATATATGCACACACACATACATAGAATCATGTGAACTGATGCGAACATTTATGGATAAGTGTCAGATGACTTAGAATGATTTGGAGACTATTCTGAACTGGCTAGAACTTTGAGTTAAAAAGAATAATTAACTTGACCAAATAGGAAGGGAGCATCATCTCAGGTGTTTTCACATGTTTTCTTGTTTAGTCCTTTTAACATTTAATTTTTTTATAGCATTAATACAAGATAAGTATCATTATATTCATTTTAATGTATAGGAAATTTCGGGCCTGTTAGGTTAAGCAGTTATGCCCACGGTCAGAGCTTGTCAGTGGTAGCCCTGGGATTTGAACTTCTGACTCTCCATTGGAACATGCTAGGACCCACGAGTGAAAATTCTCAGTGATTAAAGATTTTGTAAGTATTTCCTAATGAGACTATTGCGTATTTGTTTGTTTTTGCTTAGAGATAATGTGACATTTTCTTTATTAGCAGCCTTCTTTCCAAATGAATGTATCTTTTTATTGTTCTTAAATATCTAAAATAATCAACCAGACTTAAGTAACATTCTTCTGATCATTGTTCTATGTGGGATCTTACACAACATAAAAGTAGAATACAGTTATTCTACTTAATGCAGAGAGTTTCTCTCCATTTTTTCCTGCCTGCTCCCTACCTTTGAAAATAATTGGTGTTTGAACCAAAGCCCAGGACAGCATTTCCTAGGAAGATACCATTAAGTTTATTATTTCTATTTAATAATATTTTAGTTCAATCACTCACTCAATGAATATTTATGTTCCAGGAACTGTTCTAGGCCATGGGGACAAAACAGTGAACAAAACAGAAGACAATCAGTGCCCTCATGGACCTTTTATTTTGGACAGAGGCAGACAATGATCTAAAATGTACACACAGACACACACATATCTATGTATATATACACATACTTTATATGCATACATATATACATGCATATATGCTTGTTATGTATATATTACATATATATAGTGTCAGGCGGTAGGTGAGAAGTGCTGTGGAGAAAATTAAAGCAGGATAGAACAGAAGTCCCTAATTTACAATAGGTAGTCAGGGAAGTATCCTCTGATAAGATGATATTTGCTGGGAAACCTCAAGGAAGCGAGGGAGTAAGCCCAACACCTTGTTTTGTTTGTAAAGTGCCACGTGGCTTCTTCTCTTTCTGGTTCCCAGTAGAGATGTGACCAGGGGTCACCACATAGAGCTGGGCCCTGCTTAGGGTCTCCCAGCCAAGGGGATGCATGGGGGTATAAATCCAGCCTGTGTTCCTCTTGCCAAGCTTGTGCCCATGAGGCTGCCTCTGACCAAAAGGGCATCTTTTTCTAGCGCTCATACAGGCGCCATATTGGTCCTGGGTGAGATAACATGGTGGAGTGAAACACAGTGGACCCATAGGCCTTCTGCCATCCTTTCAAAGGGGTAGAGGTCTGTGAGTCACCCTTCCTCAGATAACAGCAACTATGACCAGCCTGACCCACACCATTTCAATTTAATGGCTATTGTCTCATTTTGTTCTCTTATCCCTCTGAGGTGTGTAGCCTGAGCGCCCTTTCAGTGCTGAGGAAGTTGGGGCCCAGGGAAATTAAATGATGTGTGACGGTCACCCAGCTGTTGAGTGGCAGGGCCAAGAGGGGATTGCAGCCTAATTTCAGATCTTGTGCTCTTCATTCTGTCCTTGAAGTGTCAAGGGCTGATTACCAATCTTGTTGCCCCACCAACCCCTTGCTTTTTCGTGGTTTCTGAGCCTGGAGCAAATCACTGGTTTGGACCCTTCCCTTGTGACCCTGGACGTGGCAGGAGGTGGCCTGAGCAAGCCCAGCCCTGGCTGAGGTCAGTGGGGGCCTCCTGCCTCTCTGAGCCCCTGGCCAGGCATTCTGGAGCCAGCAGCACTGTGGTTCTGAAACAAGAAGCCTTTAGTGGTTCTCTGACTTTTTTTTCCTTCCCCTCAGGAAGACAAATTGGGGATTTTATGAGCTAATGTAACTATTTACCAGAGGCTGCTGGAAGACTATAAAGAGATGATTGATTAATTGATTAATTTTACATGTGGAGGAGATGAATTAGAAGTAACCCTAATGTAAAAGTCTGAGATGGGGCCTGGTGGGCAATACCTTTCCCAGGGTCCCAGAGACAGGCTGGGGACTTGGAGCAAGGGCGCAGGGCACCCAGGAAAAAGGGGCAGGCACATTTTCTTCCACTTCATGGAGTGAAATCCATATTCCCTCCTTGTAGGGAGGAGGTTCAGAATAATAACAGTAACAGTAAGCACTTGGCAGGTGCTGAAGAGGGCCTGGGAGCCCAGCTCTGACATTCTCTTAACCCTCCATGTCAGCACCTCCAGGTCGGTGTTACCATCCTCAGCACAGAGGGAGAAAAGTTGCTGCAAGGAGTTCAGTAACTTGCCCAGGTCACCTCCTGCTAGTGACTAGGCCAGGATCCCGGATCTGTCTGCCTCCAAAGCTTGGGCTCTTGTTCTTCCAGACCCTGCTTTTCACATGACAGAGCTGTGGGCCAGGCTGTGTCCTGTTTGTGTCTGCGTTCCCAGCTCTTTGCATGGCACATGGCACGGAGTTTAACCTCAAAAAATCTCTATTGAACAAGAAGTATGGCCACAAGCACATGGGGAATTTTGAGTTTGTAGGGTTCCAAGACATGTTGGGGTTTAAGGGTTTTCTTTTCCAGGGGTTGCAACTTCGGGCCCAGGAGGGGAGGGGCCTTTTTTAAGGCTATGTAACCCATTTGTGGCCTGGCGGGGACCCCTGTCAGGTGCTCTATCCCATGCTTTTGTACATTGGGATTTGTCACTGGTCTTCCTGGGCTGCTTGTAGAGCAGAGGTGGGCATCTCTGCCCTGTCTTAAACCCTCCCCTGCCTTTTGCCTGTTCCAGAACTCTCTGGAAGCCATTTGGAGGTGACGAAGAGAGAAGAGTAGTCGAGTAGTTGGTTAGAGCACAGGGAACAATTCTGGGACCTCTGGGTGTGAGACCCTTCTTCTCCCCTCCCCCAGTGCTTGTCCCTCCTGCCTGGAGGGGCTGTTTATGGTGCTCCAATGACAGCCTCTCTCCTCAGAAGGGATAATTTCTCAAGCTCTGCCTGCTGATTAGACCTGGAATTTAAATGAATAACTGTGACCTTGTGGAAGTGCCCTAGTTATTCAGAGGCCCGATGAGGAAATAGGCCTCCTGCTTCCGTCCATCAGAGCCCTGGCAGGCACGGCGGGAGGGGCTCCTGTCTGCTGGGTCCCCAGGAGGCCTCTGTCTGCTGTTGCCAAAGGAACAGACGCCTTTGCTGGAGCCTTCCCCCACCCGCTCTTGATCTCCGCCCCGTATTGTCTTCCTCCTCTACTGTAAGTCATCTCAGGCTGTCCTTGGGGAGGGGACCTGATTATATGTCCTGGACCTTGCCCTGTCTCCAGGGCAAGAGCCTGGAGGCAGCGCGAGTCTGACTTGTGTTTGTGGACACAGAGGAGATGCGCTTGAAGCTTGTTGCTCACAGGGTGACCTGCAGGACCGACCAGCAGATGCTCAGGCCTGCTAAATCAGAATCTGCATTTTATCAGGACCTCTAGGTGTATACTCATTAAAGTTTGAGCCACATTGAGCTCAAATTCCCACTCTCTTCTCCCCTTTGGGACCAACAGGGCTGTCTTTACTGAGAAGTTGCAGTCCACCTCGCTAAAGTCCTCGCCTTCCTCTCTCGTGCTGGGCACAAAATGAGACATCTGATCTGGTTGTGGGGAGGAAGAAGGAGAACGAGATTAGGGAAGGGGATGAGAATGAGCATTTACTGACCACTTAGTCTGCGCTGGTCACTGTTCAGGCACACTCTGTCTGACACCTTACATCTTTCACGTAGATGTAAGGTGAGATAGCATAGGATGGAGCAGGAGTTGGCAAACTATAGCTTGAGGGTTAAATCCAGCTTGCAGCCTCGTTTTGTATGGCTTGAAAGCTAAGAATGGGTTTTACATTTTTAAGTGACCGGAAACAGTCAAAAGATGAACAATTTGTAAGACCAAAATTTTATGAAATTTGAATTTCCACGCTCATAAAGTTCTTCGGGAACGTAGCCATACCTATTCCTTTATTCCTTTATGCGTTGTCTCTGGCTAACATTTTTTAATTTTTATTTTTTTGAGATGGAGTTTCACTCTTGTCACCCAGGCTGGCATGTAATGGTGCAATCTTGGCTCACTGCAACCTCTGCCTCCCGGGTTCAAGCAATTCTCCTGCCTCAGCCTCTCAAGTAGCATGGATTATGGGTGTGTGCCACCACACCCAGCAAATTTTTGTTTTTTTAGTAGAGACAGGGTTTCACCTTGTTGGCCAGGCTGGTCTAGAACTCCTGACCTCCTGTGGTCCACCTGCCTCGGCCTCCCCAAGTGCTGGGATTACAGGTGTGAGCACCTCGCCTGGCCTGTCGTCAGCTACTTTTGAACTGCACAGGCAGAGTTGCATAGTTGTGATAGAGCCTCACAGCCCCTGAAGTGTTTATGATCTGGCTCCTTATTAAACAAAAGTTTGCCACCTCTGTCTCTATCATGGCACTATGACCTATTCAAGTTACTTTACCTTTGTGGGGATTCTACTTCTTTCATCTGCAAATTGGGGAGAATAAGAGAACCTGCCCCACGAAGTTTGTGAGCTTGTGCATGTAAAGTCTTTAGAACAGTGCCTGGCACATACTTAACCATATATGAAATAGCTATTATTATAAATGTGAAAGGAAAATAAATCTTGGGGTCCTCAAATCACTAAGGGAAAAGTCAAGCTGGGAACTGCTTAGGGGAAACCTGCCTCCCATTCTATTCAAGGTCACCCCTCTGCTCACTGAGATAGATGCCTATCTGATTGCCTCTGTTGGAAAGGCTAATCAGAAACTCAAAATAATGCAACCATTCATCTCTCACCTATCTGTGACCTGGAAGCCCCCTCCCCACTTCCTGCCTTGGCTTCAAGTTTTCCCACCTTTCCAGACCGAACCAATGTACTTCTTACATATATTGATTGATATCTCATGTCTCCCTAAAATATATAAAACTAAGTTGTGCCCAGACCTCCTTGGGCACATGTCAGCAGGACTTCCCGAGGCTGTGTCCCAGTGGGTCCTTGGCAAAATAAACTTTCTGAATTAACTGAGACCTCAGATTTTCGGGGTTCACATAAGTTATCCAGTTGATCCTTTAAGCACACTTTCCATTTTATAGATGAAGATACTTTGGCTCAGAAAGTTTTTTTAAAAAACAGAAAATCAGCTCACCATTGTAGCTGTGTCTTGGTCTCCCTAATTGTCTTGAGGCATGCTCCTGCGCAGTGCTGTAGAACCTCCCCAAACACACCTGCTGTTCTCTCCTGCCGCATATTCTCTCCTATCTGTCCTGCCCTTTGTGCTTCCAGTGGAGAGGTCCCTCAGACTTAGATCCCAGCCATTGTTCTCAAGTGGAGCTTAGGAACCAGTAAAAGGGTGCAAAGGAGACCAATATTTTGTAGAGAACCCACAGTGTGCCAGGCACCTACCACTTCACCGATGAAGAACCTTGAACTCCAAGACATTGCATCCTTTGCCCAAGGTCGGAAGCAGGTATTGTCAGTTTCAGAATGTAAATGCAGGTCTGGAATTTCTGCTTGGTAGTTCTGCCACTCTTCCCAGGAGCTGTACGCCCTTGGGCAAGTCATGTAACCTCTCTAGGCAAATAGGCTTCTTTTCTTTAACCTGAAAGATTAGAATCAGATGACCTTTCTGGCTTCTTTGACTCTGAAGCTATATGCTTAGACCATCTGACTGAGATACCTTAGGGAATAGCAACCAGGAGAATGCCTTCTCCATTACCAAAGACTTAAACCTTCTAACTCTAGTAGTGCCTATGAGATATTTGTTTTTTCTTTGCTATTCTTTGGGCCAATACTCCTACTTGCTTTTCTTCCTTATTACCTTATGAGAAAAAACACTTGAAATTTTTGAGCTTGTATTTTAAGCCAGGCATGGAAATATTAAGTTTTACATGCCTCATTTAATGCTTTTGACATCCCTAGGAGGTAAATTGCTATTTGGCCCATTTCACCCATGAACAAATTGAGGCTCAGGTACAATAAGTACCTCACTGATACAACCCAGTAAAAAGTGGTGGAACAGAATGCAAACCCTGGTAGGTGTGGCCCAGGAGACATCTCCTAGGGAATTCCACTAGAGTGTACACTTCACAAAGGTACACTGCTGTTTACAACTGTGTCCTCTTAGCCTAGCACAGTGCCAATACATCACAGGCACAGAAAAATGCTTCCTGAATGAATCAGCAGTGCTTAGGACTCAGCTATTTGTTTTATCCCACATCCCGCTGAAAGTCCGCTTTTTATTGGGGTTCACCCTGAGACAGAAGGTAATTGAATGAATCTTTATTCAGTGCCCATCTTGGGCTTGGCTCAGTGGGAGATGGAGGCTGCAGGGAAATCTACCTCCTTTGCGTGTAATTAGATTGGAAGGGGGCCCTCAACTAGGCTAACAGTGCTCAACTCCCAGCCAATTGCCCAGCTGGGGCCCAGGAAGACCCCCCTGGCTCCTGTAGCTGTTCTCGATGAGTAGGTGTGAGTAAGGAGCTGCTTCTCAACCTGCCTTCAGCTTAGGCTCACTCAGGGATGCAGATCACTGGACCTTGGTGCTTTTTTCTAGAGCAGTTAGAAATCCCTCCTTTATTATCTTAGACAGGCAGACCCACTGGGGTATTGGTTATGGTCACATTTCATTTCCCAGTTCTGGAGGGCAAGGCCAGAGTTTTAGTGGAAAAATCATTCGTGATATCCTGCCCCTGACCTTGCCAAATGGGCGGAGGTGTTTATTTTTTGCCCCAGTGTGGAGGGGCAGCAGTGGCATTTAGAAGGAAGGGGCAATGAATGCTAAATGCGCTGTGATATGCAGGAGAGCCTCATTCAAAGATTTGTGCTGCTCAAAATGTCATTGATGAGGCCATTGACAGACTGTTCCAGAGCAGTTCCCTCCCTGTCCAGGAGGGGGAAATGAGGCAACAGACCTCCCCTGTGACTCAGCTAAGCCACGCAGCTAGTTTGGGACAGCCTTGGAGACCCTCCCAGTCTGCAGACCTGCCTAGGAAGGTCTGGTAAGGACGAGGCTAAGCTTGTCAGTTTGCTAGGCTAGGCCTCAGGAGGAGTGAGGAGGTAGAAAGCAGCTGAGAGTCGAGGGCAGTGGGTCCCTTTATGGGGTAGCTTAGCTGACTGTAACCATGTAGGGAGGCATCCGAGGCTGCACTGGGCAGGTGGTCTGCTAGTGCTGCCAGCTTATTAGAGAAATGGTGTTGGCAAGAGATGGAGGGCAGGGCAGAGAGAGGACCTAGATAGACCAGTACCCTAAATAATGACAGCAATAACTACATGCTTTTGAGCCCTTCATGTGTGCTGGGAACTGTGCTAAGTGTATTCCGTATGTGGTTACGTGTGACTGTCACAGTGATTCTGAAAGGATATTTTGCAGATGAGAGGCAGGAAATTTTACAGATATTTTTCAGATGAGAGGCAGAAGGAAGTGCAAAGTTAACTTGCTCAGAAGTCCCACAGTTAGTGAGAGGTGGAGCTAGAATTTGAATCCAGGCTTTGGATTATTGAGAACAGTGGTTTGCAAACTCTGGTATGCATCAAAATCACTTGGAGAGCTAATGAATGAGATCCAGGCTTATTAAACTAAGATAGTTCTCCCAGGTGGTTCTAATACAACCGAAGTTTGAGAATCACTGTTTTAAAATAAAGTCATCTTGAAGGTGAAGGGACCTGAAAGCTTCGCTCTTCACCACAATTTTATACACCCACATATATTATGAGTAGTGTGGGAGATTGTGAAGAGAAGGTAGAAAGGAGGATGGGATGGTAATGTTCCCTTGAGTTTCCCATGGCTTTTAGGACATAGGACTAGTAAAGCCATCATGATGATATACCATATTCAGCTATGTATTTTCTGGCCCCCTTATCTGCTACCGTGGCACTTGAAGGGCAGCAGTGTCTTACTCTTTGAGAACAGAGGTTTATCCATGCCTGTATCCCCACTATCTGCCATATTGTAGGTGCTCATAAAGCTGTGGTTAGAATCAGCATTTCAGGGGAGGAAGAGGCCCAATAGATTGTCAAGGCTCTCTGTGCACCTAATTTTTGAATCTCTTCTGTAAGAGTTAATTCAGACTTGGCTTGGACCCCTTCAGAGATGAGCAACTCATTGCTCCTTTAGCTTTTCCATTCCATTCCAACAGCACTGAATGTCTGAAAGCTCTTTCGTATCCCTCGTTGCTATAGCCTCCACTACCTGTATGGCTTCCAGCCCTTAGAGACACACAGAATAGCTCTAATTATACTCCTAGTGTTTGAAGACAGGGCTTTTGTCTTTAAGGATCTTCTTTTTCTAAAGGCTAAAACATCTCCAGTTTTTTTTTGTTTTGTTTTGTTTTTTTTTTTTTTTTAGCATTCTCCTACAAGCAGTTTTAATTCTTTCTTCCAGGTCATTGTTCTCTGAAAAATGACACATTTTATTTTCTGCATCCTTTCCGAAGAAGGATGCCCTCACCACATACAGTATTATGAATATGATTGGGATCAGTTCAGTTCATTGTAGGGTGGTCTCAGGACTCCCTTTTTTGTTTGTTTGGTTTTCTTCTTTTTTGAGATGGAGTCTCGCTCTGTTGCCCAGGCTGGAGTGCAGTGGCACAATCTCAGCTCGCTGCAACCTCTGCCTCCCGAGTTCAAGCGATTCTCCTGCCTCAGCCTCTTGAGTAGCTGGGATTACAGGCACAGACCAACACACCTGGCTAACTTTTTATTTTTAGTAGAGATGGGGTTTTGCCATGTTGGCCAAGCTGGTCTCAAACTCCTGACCTCAGGTGATCCACCTGCCTCGGCTCCTCAAACTGCTAGGATTACAGGCGTGAGCCACTGTGCCTGGCCTGGACTCCCTTTTTCTAGACTAGGTATCTATTAATGACAGCACCAAACATCTTAGCCTTAATAAAAAAGATTATAGTATTAATTGAACTTAATGTCAATGAAAGTCTTTACTATGTTTGTGCCCATTTCTCTCCCCTTCCTGGACTTGTGCAATTGGTTTATTTGACTAAAGCTTGGGATCATTCTTTGACTTTGTTAAATCCAGCACACCATGATCTATTTGGGTGCAGTGCTTTTATCTAGCACATCAGCTGTCCCTTCTAGCTTCATGTCATTCATGAATGAAGAACTGTTTTAGGGAAGTTCGTGACAGCTGGAGAGCAAAGACTTTCTTTCCTTTGGAATGATTCTTTTCTAAAAGTCATTACTGCTGCTCCTTTAGCCCTTAGAGTGGTGGGCATAACTACCTTTGTCTCTCTGTCTTCCATGGCATTAATGCGTAAGGAAACTCCTTCCCCACTAAGAGATGGAACAACTTGGGAATAGGCTGGAGACATTCTTTCCCCTACCCTGTAATAATTAGGCCATATAGAAGCTGTTGGTTACTCATGGGCATGATAGGAAGAAACCCTTTCTGTTCAGTCCAGCCACCATGCCATAAGAACAATGTTGGTCTAGTGGCAGTGAGATGGCTGGTATAATTACATACCACAAAAGGCTTGGTGGTGCGGACAGAACATGGTAGTATCAAGGAAGGACAAAACTCAGAGGCTGGAATCTGGGCAACCCCTATCTTGGAGAATTAGCAGCAGGATCTCTCTCTTCTGAGTCTCTGGAAATCATCATCATCATCAGTCCAACTATTCAATCTATTCTCAGTGCTGTGTAAAGCTTGCAGAAAAGCCAAAATCCTATATGTAAATCCTATATGATTATCCTGAGTGTTAGCTCATAATTGCTGTTAGGTGATTATTTGAAGCTTTGTGTAGCTTGGCTGTAGTGGTGGCAGGCTATTGTTGCAGCCTGCCCTTCTGATTATGGGTAGTGTTCTCAGGGGATTTCAACTGTATTAAACCACCATTTTTATGGGCCAAAGCCAGTCACCTATCAGCAGTTTGATACAGTTCAGCCCAATATGTTGCTTGGTCTCTTTGGAGATCATCTGAATTCATAGAGGCAAAGAATCTTAGAGTTGGGAGGACTTTTTGGTAGTTTTCTCGTACAACCTCATTCTGACTCTTTTTTATGGCCTTTCTGGCGAATAAAATTTCCCTTATTATTTTACCCTCTGTTCATGGCAAATGTACTTGCTTTTTATGTTTTTCATCATGCATATACACCTTTAAAAATGCTCGATGGGGGCTGGGCGTGGTGGCTCACGCCTGTAATCCCAGCACTTTGGGAGGCCAAGGTGGGCGGATCATGAGGTCAAGAGACCGAGACCATATTGGCCCACATGTTGAAACCCCATCTCTACTAAAAATACAACAATTAGCTGGGTGTGGTGGTGTGCACCTGTAGTCCCAGGCACTTGGGAGGCTGAGGCAGGAGAATCGCTTGAACCCGGGAGGCAGAGGTTGCAGTGAGCCGAGATCGTGCCACTGCACTACAGCCTCAGCGACATAAGGAGACTCATGCTTGACGGCAGCTCTCGTGTTCTTCCATGAGTTTTTTACGAAGTAACTCTCTCTTGTTTGGGCTACACATAGTGGTTCCTTGAGCTGTTCTGCATGTCGACATGTTTTGGGTCCCTCATGAGCCTAGGTATTCTCCCGTGGAATTAATACCCCACTTGACTAAAGCCTCTTCTAATGTATGGTAACATACACTGAACCAAAACCCTATGTCTGGTACAGACAATGCTGAGAAAAGGCGAGGCTATTGAACATTTTTATTTTGGTAGATTGAGGGTAGAGGATGGCACTTAAATGCCAAAATTTACATTTAGCCCTTAACATTAAATTTCACTTTTGCCTGTTCTCTGAGCTAATTCTTATAGCTAACAAATCGGTTATTTTCAGGTTGAGGTCATCACAACATCCAGACAGCATGCCGTGAATGTCTTCAGACACATCATTGATCCAAATGTGGAGCAGGCCTAGGCTCTGCTGTGAGGAACTAGCGAACCCTGGGCAGGAAAAGTAGATTCAAGTTCATAGTGAAGGTCAGGGAATTACTCAGGGAAGGGCTGGTCTGAGACAAAATTATGGATTTTGCCTGTAATCTCAGCTACTCAGGAGGCTGAGGTGGGAGGATCGCTTGAGCCCAGAAGTTTGAGGCTGCAGTGAGCCATGACTGCACCACTGCACTCAACAGAGACCTTTTTTGAGACCTTGTCTCAAAAAAAAAAAAGGAGGACTTAGGTAGAAGGTTTCTTCAGACCCTTCTCCTTTCCTGTAAGCATTCTTCTCAATCCCACCCTGTCCCCTGTGCCCTCCTCCCACCCATGGTGGCAGACTTCTTCAGCCTGTGTGTCTCTGACTTTCTCTATTCAAAAGCTCCTGTGCATGCCCATCTTAGATGAGAGACCTTTAGCCTGGCTGCCCTGATGATCTCACAGATGACAGTATCCATGACTGGGGAGTCTGAGTGTGTCTCAGGTTTAAATTTGCATTTTAAAGAGAGAAGTGGCTTTATGCCACTAGATAACTTGAGGAAGGAAGAATTTCATGTTTTAGTAGATTCTGTGGATGAGGATTGAGGAAAGGGAGAAGACAGCCATTTAAAAGGGCTTCCCCTTAACTCGTCATTTACATTAGGTATATCTCCTAATGCTATCCCTCCCTGCTCCCCCCACCCCACGACAGGCCCCAGTGTGTGATGTTCCTCCAACATGACACATGTATACATATGTAACAAACCGCACGTTGTGCACATGTACCCTAGAACTTAAAGTAAATAAATAAATAAATAAATGGGTTTCCCAGGGCTCTTTAAGCCCTGCTGGGCCAGGGTCATAAATGAAGCTGGTGTCTAGGCACTATTTTCTGCTTCTGGATTCTCTGAGCTATGTTTCCTTTCTTCTCCATTAGCACTGAACTAGAGGGGGTAACTGGTGTCATGGTTACCATCACAGGCTGTAAAGTCCATCTGCTGGTGCAGAGTCCTCACTTCAGCCCTCACTAAGGTAGTGTGACTTGAGCTCTCAGCCTCAGTTTTCTCACGTGTAGAATTAATGGTATCGCAATGTCTTTTACATAGAGCTTTATTTAATGAGATAACATAGCCATGTCTTGTCTGTGATAAACAACCAACAGATATTAGCTGTTGGAATTCTCTTTACCAAGTTAACTGAGTTTCTTCTCTTTAGTGCTCAGAATGCTAAAATGTGTATTTTAACTGGAAGATTAAATTCTTCCTTTCCCAGGTCGTTTTTGGGAGGGTTATCAAGCCACTTCCTCTTTAAAATGCAAATCTGAACAACATGAGATTTTCTCCCCCTTCTGTCTTTTCCAAATTCCTGGTCACCCTACGGACACTTTTGGCTTCTGTAAATTCAGGGACCTACCCTCTTCCCCCTTCAACATCTCCCTAGTTCTTCCAGAAACGTCAGGTGAATGTTTCTATGACCTTCTGATTTTATGTAATTACTCTTTTAAAAAGTCCTTGTGGCTTCATAAGAATTCACCGTTGGCACTTGGCACTTGTAGCAATTAGTGACATTTAATTTCTCTACTTCACTATGAAAAAAAGAGATGATATATGTGGATTTTTCACTGAGATAAAAGTTACTCTGAAAGCGAGTGAAATAAAAGTCTTGGCAGAGATAACTTTTTTTTTCTTCTTTTCTGAATCTTTTTCTTTTTTTTCTACCCCTGTGAGTGACTTCCTTCCTTCCCTGAAATACTTTTGCCAATTACAAGGCCGGGGTGAAGGAAAGAAGGATGGATTTGAAAACCATCTGAGGTGGGTGGGATATTATAGATTTAAGGGGGAGACAATATTAGCTTAAATGATGGAGGCCTTCAACTTCTGGCCTGGTTCCTGAACATTACATCTTCCTCTTGCCTGTTTCAGTAAATGGTTTCTATTCTCTGTATTAGTCATTCTCATGACAGGCTTCATGATGGCCACAGCCGCTTACAAATGACTTTGCTTTCATAGCCATTTCCATTTTCCCGAGCTGAAAAAGCAGCTATAGCTATCTCCATGGGGATTTTCCCAAAGGGTGTAACATAGTTTAGAGGGCCTTACGTGTACTTTGCATATAATTTACATATGATTTGCAGTCTATTCTAAGGCAGTTTCAACTTTGTATGTCTTATCTCCTGGTGATCTTTTTCTCCTCTTATTCCTCTATGTACCCTGAGAACCTGTGTGCCACAGATAGGCAGGCACAAGAAGGGTGGACTATATTAATAGGACTAGAAAGAGGGAGGCGGAAGGGTCAAAAGTATCAGACATCCTATTAGGATCCAGCTGGAGTAGCACTTTTTCAAGGTGTGACATCAAACGGGAGACATTTCCGTTGCTTTCTTGTATTTCTGTAATTATTTTTTTTAAAGGAGTTATAGTTCCACAAGAATTTGACATTGGCAATTCTTAATTTCCTGCCTATCAAAGGGTTATCACAGCCCATCTCCTGTTCATCCTTAGGTGAACTTTAATGGTGCTGGATTTTGAGTCATAGTTGAAGATCTGTTCAAGGCCAGAGCCGATGGTGAGACTCTTTTGGAAAGGTGTGGTCCTCTCGGCTTCCATGAGACCCCGTTTTAGCCTGTGCCTTTTCTTTTGGCAGCCCTGGAATATCAAGCCCAGAATAAATGCCAAACTCCAAACTCAGCCAGGGTGCTGGTCCTAGGGCTGGCAGTGTGGCCTGGGAGATTGCTGCCGATGGGCATGCATTTTGACCCCCTGTTTCTGAGATCAACTAGAAGGTCCATCTTCATTTTTTTTTTTTTTTTTTTTTTGAGACGGAGTCTCGCTCTGTCGCCCGGCCTGGAGTGCCGTGGCTGGATCTCAGCTCACTGCAGGCTCCGCCTCCCGGGTTTACGCCATTCTCCTGCCTCAGCCTCCCAAGTAGCTGGGACTACAGGCGCCCGCCACCTCGCCCGGCTAGTTTTTTGTATTTTTTTAGTAGAGACGGGGTTTCACCGTGTTAGCCAGGACGGTCTCGATTTCCTGACCTCGTGATCCGCCCGTCTCGGCCTCCCAAAGTGCTGGGATTACAGGCTTGAGCCACCGCGCCCGGCCCCATCTTCATTTTTACCTCTTCCTCATGAACAACATACAGAATGCATACCTAGCATAGACTCTGTTTCCTTTCTTGCTAATTATACCCACCTCGGTTAAGATTTTTTGAGCATTATTTTCTATAATTTATGTTGGAAAACCATATAGTTCCTTTTTCTTTTTTTTTGAATGTAAAATTATTTCAACATTTATATCTTAATGTTGAATATACTTGGAAAGAAAGAACCTCCAGGATATCTTAATATCTCCCCACTCCTCCCAGGTTAAGACTCAGGGCTCCAACCCCCTTTCCTTTGGGGTGTCATTCACTGACACAGGTGCTGACCCTCTCGTCCATGAAGGAGTTGTGAGAAGCCCTTATATTAATATTTGTCCTGACTCTCTCAGACTGTAGTCTTACATTGTTAAGGGCACACTGGATCTTTTGCTTGACTGATTCCTCCTTTCAGCTCTTTATGCGTCAAGCAGAACTCATTATCCACACCACCTTGAATCCATCCCCCTACTCCATCCCACCTTCCTATTTCTGTTACTGTTTTCCCCAGTCTCCCATCCACCCCTCCTAAAGCATCTCATCCATCACCAAAGCCTGTTCAGTCCTCTTTTTCTTTTTCTTTCCCACTGTCATGATACTAATTTAGGCCCTTCCCCTGTAACTGATCTCTGTGCCTCCGTCTCCTTCCCTCTAATCCATCTCGTCCACAGTATTGCAAAAATAATCTTCTTCGATATCATCTTCCTTGGGTTTTTCTTTTGTTCACAAACCCTCGATGTCTCCCATCAGGGACAAGATCAAGTCTACTTTGCTTAGCCTTGAAACCTAAGACCTCCATATTCGGATTCTTAGGGTCGTCTTTCACTTTTTCCTTATATGAACTATGCACATGTATTCATTCCTTTATTTGTATAGCATCCTATTATGTCCCAACTATGTGCCTGGCAGTGTCCTGGTTGCTTCTGAAAAACTGAACAGAAAAGTCCTTACCAATGCACGTTGTGATCCTGGGAGTTCATGCTGCCCTGGAATGTCCTCCATCTAAACCCTAAACCATTTTCTAAGACCGTTAAAAATTCCTCTGTCCTCCAGAAACCTTTTCTGAGCACCCGGGACTCTCTTTACAGTCCCTACTGGTCTTGTTGTCTGAATTAATCATTTGACACTTAGCAGTTATCCATTCACTCCTCATTCAATCATCAAACACACACTGAACACCTATTGTCTGTCAGGTACTATAATAAGTGTTGCCTTACATGTCAGTGAATTTTCATAGCATAATAAAAATAACATCAACAACTGTTATAAAGCTCTTGTCAGGCTGGGCATGGTGGCTCATGCCTGTAATCCCAGCACTTTGGGAGGCTGTGCCAGGCAGATCACCTGAGGTCAGGAGTTCGAGACCAGCCTGGCCAACATGTTGAAACCCCATCTCTACTAAAAATACAAAATTTAGCCAGGCATGGTGGCACACACCTGTAATCCTAGCTACTCAGAAGGTTGAGGCAGGAGAATCACTTGAATCTGGGAGGCAGAGGTTGCAGTGAGCCGAGATTGCACCATTGCACTTTAGCCTGGGCAACAGAGTGAGACTCCGTCTCAAAAAAAAGAAAAGAAAAGAAAAAGCTCCTATGTGTAGGTACAAATTTATATATATTAATCCTCAAAATAACTTTTGAGGTAGGCATTATCATTAGTCAAATTTTATGATAGGAAAATCAAGGCAAAGAAATGTTTAACAACTTTCCTAGCATCACAAGTTAGAAAGTAGCACAGATGGAAATCAAATCTGGCTCTGAAGTCCTTGATCCCCCATGCATCACTGTCAGGTATCAGTATATATGTCAAATGTGTGTGTGTGTAAATATAGGCACATGCATACCTTCCCAGCTAGACTGAACTGTAGAGGTCAGGAATGATATCCCACACTTACTTGTATCCCCACTAGTCTATGCATGTGGTAGATACATGAATTGTTTGGATAATTGGTTGTTGGTACTTCCATTCACTGTTGAGGGGCTTGAGATTTTTAGCAGCAAGTAGGAGTGTTTGAGGTAGAAGGCGGAGAAGCAGAATTTCAAAATAGACCTGGGCATGATGGAATTCTTGGTTTCTAGTTTTTAACTCTGCAAGCTCTGAGGACAGATTTGTGCAAGAAAATGTACTGATTTTGTAAAAGCCCTTGAAAGTGGAAGAAAATTCTTTTCTCAAAAAGCAAAATAAAGCAAATCATATTACAGTTACATGGTTTTTCCCCCCAATCCTGTTTCCTGTCACACTGATTCATATCCATTTTGCTTTATTGGCTATAAAAACAAAGTTTTGGCATCAGGATCGCATATCTCATTTTCTGGCCTAGTATTTCTATTTAAGGGTTTTATAAGTCGAATATGAACATTTTATTTGAGTGGTAATACTGTAACTACATATGTAGTTTAATAAAACCTGATAAGTACATATTTGAATTTTTAAAACGCAGGTGGTGAGTTATTTGCATTTTAAAAGGATTCTTCCCTTTATGAAAGGGTCCACTGCGGGTTTCTATTAAATATCCAATTCCCCTTAGTGCATTTATTATACAATTTAATTGACCAAAATGTGATTTATAGGCCAGTCTAAAGGGGTGGCTCTCAAGTTCCAGTAAGCATGGGAATCACTTGGGCAATTCGTTTAAAATTCAGATCTGGCCTCCATTCCTTCCCAAAATTCTGATTCATCAGGTCTTGGGTGAAGCCCAGGATCTTTGTTTTTAAATAATCATCTCCAGGTGGCCAATATAGATCATCAGTGAAATACACTTTTTGGGAAGCACAAGATAAGGTGCAACTGTAGGGGTTTTTACGAGGCTTGAATCCCCTCTTACTACCAAATGTCCTGTTCACTCTTTATTTGGTAAATTTAAAAAATATTAACATGGGTCAAATAAAGACTCTTCCATCTCTTTCCTACTCACTTCTTCCTGCAGCTGCCAAACGTCTTTAATCTCAGGAGTAAAATGTTTGCCCTTTTTAACTCTGTATTTGACTCTTAGGTAGCTCTTCAGATCTTCCTTATCCTTGTTTTTTTTTTTTTTTTTTTTTTTTTTTTTTTTTTGAGACAAGGTCTTGCTCTGTCACCCAGGCTGGAGTGCAGTGGTGCGATCACAGCTCAATGTAGCCTCAAACTTCTTGGCTCAAGCGATCCTCCCACCTCAGTGCCCACCCAAGTAGCTGGGACTACAGGTATACACCACCACCCCAGCTAAGTTTTTAATTTTTATTTTGTAGAGACGGGGTTTCACTATGTTGCCCAGGCTGGTTTCGAACTCCTGGACTCAAGCCATTCTCCTGCCTTGGTCTCCCAAAGTGCTAGGATTACAGGTTTGAGCCACTCTTGTGAGGGTCACCTTCTGAATTCATTCACCTGTTCTGTCCCTGTTTCCCTTGCCACATACTCCAGCAGACATTTTAAGAACAGGTATTTCTATGGAAGTTTCTCTTAATCAAGTCTAGGGCCTTTTCTCCTGTCTTCTTACTATACCCTTCCCCCACAAAGGCACAAAATGAATTTTTTGAACAAAACAAATCATGAGAATGACTTGTTTTGTCATGATTTCATTCTTCCATGAATATTTATTCTGGTCCTAGAGCAACAAATACTAAAATTGTATAATAATATTTAAAATATTATTATAGTTTAATGAAATTTGTTTAAAAAACAGACCCCATGACATTTGTGGCATGCGTATCTGTGTATTTAATATATCATTGATCTTTTAAAAGTCGGTTGCTTGACCTATATTTTGTCTCTGATTACTTTTCTAAATCTCTAGTAATCTCCAAAAACATTTAGAGATTTCCATACTTTAGAGTTTTTTTTTTCTTTATTAATCCCCTATATCCCTGAATTTTGCTCAGAGTAAAGGTTCTCTGGAGTGATTTGGATATTGTCAAATATCTCCAGTAATAACAGAACCAATACAAGAGCAGATAATTGGTACAGTTGGTTCCTGGTTGAAAATCTTTTCTTTTTAATAGATTTATCAAGGCTTGTGCTTTCCTGAACCAAGGAACTCTTAATATCCCTGTTTGCCTTCCATAATAATATAACCAGAGGTTCTCTTATCTATTTACTTGGAATTTACATAGCTTTTATAACCATTCAGTGTTGGGCTAGTCCTCCCTGATCAAGTGTGGAGGCCTTTCCAGGAAAGATGGTAGGGGAGAAGTGGAAGAAGTGGTGTCATTGTCCCTGGGCTAACATGACAGTGATAGAAACAGTTCCAGGTTGAGTAACTCTTGCAAGCAGGAACTTATTTGGTACGTTCCATATGATTCAATTTTTGTAGAAAAGACTATCTAGAGGAAAAAAAATTGGATGGTAGTCTCTGGAAGGTGGGATTGCAACTGATATTTTTATTTTTATTCTGATGATTTTTCCCAAGTTTCTACAGTGACCGTGTATTACTATTATAAGTAATTTAAAAGAAAGAAACCAACTTTACCTGCCGTCTTAAGTCTACTTCCCGAGGGACTTAATCTTTAACAGATCTATCACAAATCCTACTTATTGCACAGAACAATGGTAAAAGGAAAGTTCTCGAGATTAGGCCCAGAGCAGTTCCGCAAACACAAGACTGTAAGCTAGAAAGCCAGGCTTTCTGCCCAGCAGCAGGAAGGCTGGGGTGTCCATGCTTGTTGCATGTCCCAGGATATGTGCATGTGGGGTCTGTGACGTATGAGCAAGCACGTGGCCCTTGCCACTCCTTTTTCCATTCAAGAATTAAGATTGTATTGCTTTTGAGATTTTAACTTTGTCTTCTTTCTTTTTTTCCTTACCCTTCCCTGCTCCTCTTCCCTTTCTCCCTTTTTCTCTTCCTCAGGCCTCTCCCACCTCATGATGAGTGAACAAGGTAGGTGCTTTGTGCTTGTGGTCCTGCAGCTGCCTGAACCGCTTGCCTCCCTGCCTCTGGCTGGTCACAGAGCCTCATCGTTACTGGCAGGCCATTCGCTGCCTGTCCTTCCCGCATTGGGCCAGGCTGGCTGCAGGACCTCCGCAGTGGGGGTGGGGGCACCTTCCTTGATGCATCGTGGTTTCCCATCTCCATTGTCCCCTTGGCTTCTCCATTCTCCACCACCATTTGTCATTTTGGGCGCTGGCCCTGCTGGGCTGCATCCAAGAGGGAAGCATGAAACCAGGCATGACGGTGTCGATAATGAGGGTGAATGAAGCTAATTTCAGAGCAACCAAGCGGTTAACTTCCTCCTGCTCCTCCCTAGGCCCCATGCCGGGGCTCCAGGATGGGGGAGAGGAGCTGGGCTCCTCCCTGAATTTCCCTGTGAGGAACGGTTTGCTTTTTGTCTTCCCCTCCATTCCACTGCCCATAATGATCTGCTCTCCATGGTCAAAGGAAGCCCTTGGGGGTTTGACTGTTTTCAGTTTTATATAAAAGCAAAAACCACCTAAAGAACATGTTAATGTCCTCATGGCAGAATTCTAACTCATTATACACCCTGAAGAAAACTGCATATAAAGATCTGTAAATTCAGCATCTGCAACCTAAAATATTCAAATATGCAAGGAATGAACTGTGCAGGAAATTCAGCTCAGCTAAGCACAGGGTGGGCTGTGAATGAAGCCTTTTTCTCCTAAATAAAAATTTCCCACATTATCAGCCTAAATCAGGAGTTGAGAGCTGAGCCTACTTAAAATTGTCTTTTCCTTCACAGTTCAATTGCTGCTATTGTGTTTCTTCTGAGCCTTGGGATGATTGCAAGATTGGTCTACCTGCCTTGCCCTATAACCAAAAACTCTAATTTTTCTTGGCTATGTCTTGTTGAAATATACATGGGACTCAGTACCTCTTTCGGAGGACCAAAGAAAAGGGGAAAGAGGGATAATTCCATATATTCCTGTTTTTCTTGATCTCATGAGGAGGGTGGGACTTCCCCTTTCCTGCTCCCTGACATTGAGTCCATCAGACATTTTTGACATAAAGGGCAGTATCATCAAATCAAGGAACTGCCCAAGGCTGGAAGAAGTTTGTTTATGGCATCCAGTTAGCTGTGGAGGTGGGCAGTCAAGGGCATCCTGAACTGACAAAGCAAGGTAAGGAGGAAGCCTACTTTTCCAATGTAAATGCTTCCTCCAGACCTAAGCCAAGATCAGTGGTGGGGACTTCAGCAATTTCAATAAAGAGATGATTTGGTAGAGAGCATATGTCAAAAAATAGAACTGGGAGAGGAGATCAGGTGAGTTCTCTAGTATTAGAAGGCGCTCCAGAAGAGGCTGAGATCAAGTTTCTGTTCTTGCAGTTTAGCCAGGGAGGGAACGGCCAACAGCAAGTGATTATGAGGTGGACATGAGTAGGGGATGTGCCTAATGTCGAGCAGTGTCCAGGTAGCTTGAGAGAGTTAAGCACATCTCTTTGAGGAACCGAGCTCTATGAAGTGCTGGAATTTGATGACTCAACTTTGGTGACAAGTTACACCAGCAAAAGTAGACTCGTAGAGTCCCAATAACCTCCTCCTACATTATTTTTTCCCCTCCTACATTCTTTAGCCTTATGCTCCCAGGTGCCCCTCAGGAGTCCTCCAAGCTTTATAGTAGCCTGGAGAACTGAGTGCATCGCATCGTAGGACAGAGTGTGGCAGGTGGGATAAGCTGATGGGGACTTCCTTGATCTTGATTTAGCTTATTGCAGACGCACTGATGCAGCATGGATATCTTGAAAGGTAAATCCCAACACTGGTATAAAAAACATTTGGACAGCCTATGTTATATTCCTTATGCACAACACAGAGCTTCAAATACAACCATGCTCTGGGGGAATAAGTCTGGTACCTTCTAGAAAGAGAGAAAGAAATAATGACAGACATGGATGTTGTGAATTCCTCTTTCAAGAGGTTTTCAAGAAAGGATGCAGAATTCTTCTGGGTGACTGGTGCTACTAATATTTTAAGTTGCAACTTGAAGTTTAATCTGTTTTTAAGGCGGTCCTTTGACTGCATTCGTCTTCCTTTCATTCTTTTTCATTTCCTGTCACCTTATCTGTTCTCACCCATTTGATGATTACCTAAAAAACTGATACTCTTCTTCTCACCACTACCCCTTTCCTTTTCCTTATTCCTTCAACATGAAAAAAGGAGGTTTCTGTCTGGTTTCCACTGAATCTTATTAATTTGTTTTTGATGCCCATAAATATGTGTGGAAATATTTACATATGTTGTGTGTACACCACCTATACGTGTATATTATACTCTTGGTCCTCATAACTCATATTAATGTTAGGAAAATACAGGAGAACCTATCTTCTCTGAGATGTTCCCTAATCATTTTTACATTAAGTGCATGTCATTTCACGTATATGTGGCTGTGCAGTGCTTTTTGCATGTTTCTGAGGGTGGGACTGAGAAGAAATGAATGGGATGGAGCTTGAACATGAAGCTGAGGGAGCAGCCTTGCTGGTCACAGCGTTTACTGCTTGTTTAAACTTCCACATTGTATGTTTTGCGCTGCCTCCTCAGGATGTTGCAATGCTACTGCCTTTACTGTTGGGAGTTTTTGTTTTGTGTGTTTTATGTCTCTTTGTGTGTCTGCAGTGTGCTGATGTTTGACTCTCCTTGCTCTCTCTCTGTCTCTCTCTCTCTCTCTCTCTCGCCCTCTCTCGCCGCCTCCGTGGTGGACACCATGCTTCCTCTACTTACTTGGACCTTCATTTCTGTAGGTAGAAGTAAAGGTAGAGCTCACTTTACTTTTATCATTATAACTATCAATCTGCGTTTTGAAATATTCATGCATCCAAGAGGATTGTCGATTCTGAATGCAGTCCAGATTATAAATTAGGATTGTCGATTCTGAATACAGTCCAGATTATAAATTAATGCTTTTAACAACAACAGAAAAATAAGAATAAAAATAAAAAGCCAATGCTATCATTTCCCTTCAGTGCACTTCATGTTCAGTGTTTGGGGATGATTCTGTATTGGCCTGCCTCCCTCTAAACTGAGGGTGGGTCTTCTGCATGATCTTGTACTCTTTCTAGCAGGAATGGGGGACTCTGAAAGTAGTTACGCAGTGTGGGGAAGATACATGTTACTTCCATGCAGGGTGTTCTAAGATCCCCTCCTAGTAAATATATTGATGGAACAGGGGAAGTATGAAATTATGCATCATTATTGCTATTACTTGAAATAACTGAATTTGGGGATGACATTGGTGGGGGGAGGATGGTAGACGAGAAAGGGAGAGTATTGGTGAATTGCCTGAAATTTTATTTAATGTGGAATTGCGAGGGGGGATATTTATTTATTTATCTTTTTTTCCTGTGTTATATTTCCTGTATATGTGGGATTTGGAATTTTCTGTTGGGGTAATGAGCTCAGAAGGGTGGGACTGGGAGGGTGTAAAAGAACACAGGAATGAAACTGTGTTATACAGTCAGGAGGAAGAGGAGAAAGAGGTAATGTAGGATTTTTACTTACAAAGCCAGCCTTTTTCCAGGTGGGCAGAGAAAAGGAGAGAGGCTGAGTGCGCGAGCTTGTGCCAGCACTCTGACATGCCTTTCATCGCATCACACCTTTGGGTAACGCATCCATTTCTAATCAAAGCTCTCAGAGACCCAAGCCTAGAGAACCTGGCTCACCAGCTCAAATTGGATTAGTTGTTCAGGAGTGAAGGGAGAGGTTAACTGATAAATTATAAATATGTGTCTGCATCTAGTCTTCCCTGCTTCCTCCTTCACTCTGCAGCCCCTATCTCAATGAGTATGTGTGCTGTCTCTTCCTTCAAAGACTGGCAAGTAACAGAAGTAGGAAATGTGTTTTATACCATGAGGGTGTTGAAGAAAGAAGGGGCTGACAAGTTATTGAAAGCATGGATTCAATGACGCGTCTGTGAGTTGGCTATCTCTTATTTGAGTTTTATGCTTTTCTGGGTCTTTGAAAAGTTATGTATGGTTGCCTTGGAAGCAGTTCAGTCCTTTCCACTTTGGGGTTGGTTGATTGCCTGTTCCTTTTATGCAAATTCCAGGTGGCTTCATTCTCAGAAATCTGTCATGGGGAACCCTTACCCCATTGCTAAGTTGGTATCTTTTGAAAGGAGGTAGGTGGAAAAGTGGGGAGAGGAAGAGGAATAAATGATTAAAGGGCTACATCTGGCTGTATCTCCACCTCTCCACTGACGCTACTCAGTGGAAGGCACCGGTGACCTCAGAGGCACAGCCACCCGTCTGCCTAGGACTCAACTTTTCTGATGCATGTGGCACTGTTGCCTCTTCTCTCAATGGCAACACATTAGAGTCAGTCTCCTTGTCTTTCCCTAATCCCCTACAACATCCCATAAAATAGATGTTTTGAGTGTTTTTTAGATTTTGCATATGAGTATCTTCTTTCTCTGAGTCATTGCTACTACCACTACTAGAAGCTGTTAACACTTACGGAGTACTCGTCGTGTACCAGTCATTGTGCTATATGGTTAATGGGCTTGTCACGCTTAACGCTCATAACTCGTCTGTGAGGTAGGTGGTGGCATTATTCTTGTTTTATGGATAAGAACAATAAGGCTCAGAGTCAGATAACATAAGTTGATGACTACTAAGTGAGAATCGAACCCAGAATCTGTGCCCCTAACCCCTACTCTACACTGCCTCTCCCGGATACAAGGGTGACCTCCATGTTTAAGCCTTCTAGCTACCTCTCTGCACTGACCTGTCGTAAGTTCCAGCCTACCGCCTTGCATTCTCTGTAACATACATCTGTGTAAATGCCCCACTAAGGGAGGCACTTCAGTAGGCTCAAAGTCAACCTTCATATCATCTGCCCACAAACCAGCTTCCGTTTATGATGTCTCCCCATTTGTTAATGCAGTTCCCACTCGCCTTATCACCGGGTATGAAACCTAGGAATTACTTTCTATCATTCTCCTTCCTGAACCTCCCTACTCCCAGGCAATTGATAGAGAGAGAGCTTGTTGAGACTCTCCTCCGGAAAGGCTCTTGCATCTCTACTGTCAGCTCCCTGGATCAGTTTCCAGTTAGCACTTACTCAATTATTGCCCTCTCCTAATTAGTCTTTCTGCCTCTATTCTCTTCCAGTCTATTCAGTGGTTGAGAATTGCTTAAACTCTGCCACCCACCAAATGGAGTACAGGATTAGTTATCCCACTTTCAAAGCCTTCCCTTATATGGTCCTGTTTACCTTTATCCTGCTCCTCTGTTAAGTTTAGCTATAAAATTGCTGCTCCAGCCAAGTGGAATACCAAATAACCTCTCTAAAATTTCCTCATCTCTTACCTTTGCTTATTCTGTTTCTCTACCTTCTAACAGTCCCTCATCCCCTTTTTTCTGCCTGTTGAAAAATACATATATTTCATTTATATGTGACATTTTCCTTGAATGCTCCATTCAGAGTTGGGCTTTTCCTCCATGTACCTCTCTAACAATTTATATGGAAGTTAATTGGGAATTGGACCACTCCTCTCTACTAGATTGCACATATGTTGAAGACAAACGTATTCATTTGTTAACATCCAGATGTGTCTAGTATAGTGTGTTCCATGCAAAAAGGACTCAGAATCTCTAATCCTCTTATTCTGCTGTTGTTTATCTTCCTGAAAGTGAAAATAAAGCAAAATTAAAATTAAATCGGGTCATGTAGCTCATCTGTTCCAAAGTTTTAGGTAGATTCTTGTTGTATAATTGTCAAGATGCCTTCCCTGCTTTATTTTCAGTGGGCATACCCCCTCTACCCACCATCACCCCTGCCAGCTCCCCCATCTCCCAAAGTCCCCCAGTCACTCTGCTTGCATCCACACTGTGTTCTCCCGCCTTCGGACTTTTGCTCAAGCTCTACTACTCTCTTTCTTGAATGTCCTTGAACATGCTTCTCCCTCTTATCCTTGAAGATCCAAGGCTCCTAGGTCTGCCAGACTTTGTGCTGTGTTATAAGGTAACTATGCCAAACTGCCTTGAGTCACATTTACTCATGTGTTTCAATCCACTCCCCACAACCTGTCTCACAAAAGACCAAGACCTGTGTCTTTGCTCTCTCTGTCACTCATTCTACACAAACTCCGTACTAGTGCCAAAGTTGTACTTAATGAATGCTTACAAAATTAAGTAATGGTTTAACTGAACTAAACAACTGATTTTAGATATGGGGGGAGGGGAGATGGACAGGATTAGATTTTCAATGCTGACATTAGTAATGAAATCACTCTACTTACTAACATGTGTTCCTTATCACAACCCTCATGACCCCAAATCACTGAGCAAAGGAGCCCCAGTGGGTCATGAAGTGAGACCACGTGTTCTGGCTCCAGTTCCCTCCTCACTAAGGCCTTCTCTGGCCCTCTGTGTGCAAGTGTCAGAGGGAAAATTTTATAGATTACACCAGAATAAACATGGGAGAGGTCTTGAATTTATTCTTAGACATTTATCAGAGAAAAGAAGGAATATACCTCAGATGTTGTCATTCTTTTAAAGCTGATTGATGAAGTAGTAAATCCATAATGGAAAGAATTGTCAAGTTAAATCTACAGAACTGAGCAGGGTGGGTAGGCTATAACAAAAACCACTCTGTTCAGGAGGCTGTTGGGCAGGACATGGCCAAAAACAAGCGCGAACTTACCTAGAAGTGGCTCACACAGAGGACTTCAGCAACTAGCCTTGGTCAGCTGTTTTGAAAGCCCCCATTTAAGTGTTGAGAGTATATTTTGGCCTTCTTCCTCTTCTTCTAGTCCATTTAGGGATTGCCCATTCTGGATGAGGTTACCAAATACCTTCCCTTGAAACTGAACTTGGGGCAGGGGTCACAGACCCAAAAGCCAGCAGGGTCCTGACCAGTATTATGAAGTAGACCTGGGAATAAATAGCATCCTAGGGTAAGAGAAGCAATAGGTCATGGTGGGAATCATGGCAAACTGGAAAGCGCAAGTGCCATCAAAGGCAGCAGCCTCCACTCTGCTCCAGCTGATTGCTGCCACGCAAGGATGCAGGCACAGTCACCAGATGCTCAAGAAAAGCCAGAAGTGGACATGATAAAAATGTCATCTCAAGGTATCTTCTCCTCTATACGTACGTATGAACACACATACAGGTGTGTACCTGCGTGCCAGATGATTTGGTGCATGAGCCGTAAGTTTTTTACCTTTGGTTTGAGAATAAGGGAGGAGAAAAAGATGCCTTCAAAATTTCTTACTGGATGTCAGTAGTGGGAGGTAGTTTGATTAATTTTCTGTTTGACCATTGCTGTGATCAGTTACCAGGAATCCTTCCTACCCTTGGCACTACCTTCAGAGAGGCTGGTCTGTGTTGGGTAAACTTGCTTTTGTAGAGTAGTGTGGGAAAGTGTGGGGAGGGTATGGAGAATGCAGAGAATGACCTGGGAGAGAGGTATCTGACATCAACAATGATCAAGAACTGATTTTTAAACCTTTAGGGCAGCCGGGGCAGCAGGGGGATTTCGTTTCTTTTTCCTTTTGCTCTACAGAGTTTTGTATTCACTGGATTAGATAGTGTTGACCCTAAGATCTATCCTACTCCTTTAGAGTTTAGAAGGCCCTTTTGATTTGTTTATGTGTATTTTTCCCATGTAGACTTGATCACTGGCCTTCTAATGCTGAGCTAATCAACACTGGCCATACTGGAAAGGGATAATCAAGCTACATGAATTTGAACATGATTTCATGTAGATTGCATTTTACTGGTAATAACATTAAGAAAGCTGATTTGAAAAGTTGAACCCCGTCTTGTCCCTGCTGGGACTCGAGAGCCCTGAAAATAAGTTACTGCCTTGATAGCCAACTGTGTATGCAAATTCATTTACTAATGCCAGCTACTAATTATGAAAATAAACTCATCTGTGCTCTATAAATATCTAATTATAATAAAATAGGGGCAGTATTACATTTCCATCTCTTGTCTCATCTGTTTCTCATCCACCACTGATTTGTCCTCTTGACAATGAATATAAAATCGCTTTGTTTTTTGAAGAAGCCTGTTTTCCATGTATGTTTTCTTCTTCTAATGTTTTGAAAGTCTGTGGGGGAAAATAGATTTATTTTAAACATAAAAAGTAAATTGCTTGATTTTAGCAGCTCTGTATTTTTGGCAGGAATGTCTTTGAGATGGTGCTTGAAAAATATGAAAAGTGTGTTTTTTTCTTGTTTAGAAATTTTCACTGGACATCAGACATTTTTTGCATGGATGTTTCTTGGAGCATTCAAAAAAGTGTTGATGTGAACAGAAGATTTATTAATAAAATGTACAATGTATCAGTAGAATGTTTTAATTAAATTCCAATTGACAATACATAAAAGAAATTATTTCTCAGATTTTGAAACAACATGTCTGTTTCCTCCTCCTCAATGATCAATTTGGATTTATTGATTACTTATAGATTTTATGTCTGTGTATATATGTCATAAAACACTTTCTCCTCTAAGGTATGAATAATGATCTATCCTTTGCTTATCCAGTTGAGTTGGTTAACCTTGGAGGATATACAATTTTCAACTGTAGATCAATATGTATACACACATAAATCTGACTTTGATAGCACCTACAGGCAAAGAATGTTTGAAATTGTGTTGTCTTTAAGATACATCTCATTTGCAAAGACTTTGAAAGAATAGTCTGATGGAAAGACATTTAATGAGAGAACAAGCACAGTGCATTTCCCCATGTGCTTAGGCTTGTACATGCCGTCGTCTGTTTCTTAGTTGTGTAGGGCAGTGTATATCTGAGTATAGGTACAATTTGTGCAAATACATATTAATAGGCTTATACTGGTATATTGTGTTTTTATATGTAGTTGCCATTTGTAGGTGTACTGAAAATAATAGATTCCAGGGTGACATGTATCAGAATTTAGCAGATCCTCTGCTATAATATTAGAAAAGTAATGCTTATTTGGCATTCAACAAATATTGGTGGAGAGCCAGCGATATGCTAGGTACTGAGTAGAAACTGAGCAAACATAGACCCAGCCCTCTGACACCTTGCTCACAGTCAATGGGAGTTTGAAAATAGCTTTCAGATGTAACAAACACCTCTCTTCAAGTAAAAAGTCTTAAATGCACTGTTTTTAATGTATTTTTATATATGCAGTTTTTAAATTAATTTTTTATTTTAAAGGGAAATTGTTAGGTAATCATTTAGTCAGATCACCCACGCTTTACATTATCAGAATCAGAAAAGAAAATGTGCTTTGTGTGTGAACACATAGGGAATTTTTTATTTGCTTGTCATTTATTTGCTTACTGGGGATAGCATACACAGTGCCAAGTGTATAAAAGGCATGCTTTTAAGCATACAGCTTGAAGGTTTTTTTTTTTAACCTGTGTATACCTATGTAGATATCATCCAAATCAAGAAATAGAATATGCCCATCACTATAAGGTTCCTTTGGGACCATTTCTGCCATTTTTCTTTATTGACTGATTTATTTTTTTAAAAATTGCCGTTTATCTTTAATAAATACATGTATTTTCCCCACTCAATCCAAAATTGTGTTTATCTGTGTAATAATCAGTAGGCAGGCTCTAGGTTGCTTAACTTTCTTTAAGAAGGATTAACCTTGTGAGACACTCAGGCAGTGTGGTTTTTCACTGTGTGTAAATAGAAGCAAAAATATTGTCCTCTTGTGAGGTAGCTTTGGCCTGTTTTTGATTTAAGCACAGGTTTCCCTCTATACAAAGAGAATATCTAATTGATATTATTGAGTTTTTCTCTTTTTTTTTCCTAAGGCATTTAGTGGTAAGCAGAATAACAGAGGTGGAAAAGACCATATGCTTTGTAAAAAGCCAGACTAATAACACTTTTTGATAGACATCTGATTGTAAAAGTGCTGCATCTTTCATTAAAATTTACATGTAAAGCAAGGGCAGGCGCGGTGACATGAAACCTAATGCAACTTGCACATCTTGACATAATAACAATCACAAGAAACTGGAGATCCCAGATGGCAGCTTGGCCTTTGCCATCCTTTTAATAAGCTACTAACTGCTAATTATTTCAGTCTTTTGGGCAAGTTAATTTACTGTTGACTCTTAAAGAGATACTGCTCTTTTTTTCCCCCAACCCACACAAAACAGAGACCTTCCACCTGGAGCTTTGAAAAGTGCTTCCGTGCAGGTTGGAAGCTTTCCAGCCGGTTGTAACAACGATGGCAAGTATTGGGATGAAAATGTTGCTTAATAACATTTTCTTTTTTTTTTTTAAATGAATATAGAGAATTTAAAAAATTTGTTTGAAGAGCCGTTGTGTGCGTGTGCATGCATGTGTGTGCGTGTGTAAGAGCAATAGATGGAGTGGCCAATGCAGGGAGAAAACTGAAATTTGGAGCCTATTTAAGAGTGAAAGAACAGCTGCCTTTTAAATGGTTGCTAATTCTGACAATTAATGCTGTTCTGTGAGTGTGTGATTTTCTGCGATAGCGGTTAGGAGGGATGATGGTGTGTAATAGCTCATTTCCTAAGCTTTATGGTAATGTAGCATAGTAAAGACCATAGAACTGAAAGAGAACTGGTTCCCCCATGCTCTGCAGCCCTTTTAAATGAAACCCCTGCAAAGCCTGCTTTTCTCTGTACTTTGACTTCCTTAGGATGATTTTATATTTTAGCACAGACACAGGTTATTAAATGAATGATGTGCAAGTGGGCTTGGATGCATCAGATCTGAGTTTCGAAAAGAACCTTATTTGCAATGAGCTGCCTGACAATCAAAATATTTACTTAAAGATAAGCTAAGGACTATGCATCGCAAATGCCTGCAGATCTGTTACTGAAACGAGAGTCAGTACATTGGCTTGATACTATACAAAAATAAATCTCAAACCTCAAATACTACTGTGTGTGTGTGTTTGTGTGTGTCTATTATACTTCTCTCCAAATAAAAGTCTTTCAAACAATAAAGAAATATAGAAAAGTCTCTCAATCCATTTTCTTGAAATATTTGAAATAATTTTGTTACTATAATCCGTTGTTCCTTGTTGCTGGTAATAATTGCTAAATGGCAAATATGCATTGAACAACACACTCTTCTATTATTAGTGATATCTCTGAACCTGAACTTGATAATATGAGTTTTGTGGCCCAATATTTTACCTATAATGACTTGTGTGCTATGAAGTTGATGAAAGGACTGTGAAACTCAATCAAATATTAGCCTCTTGCTTATTAAACCTAGACTTATTAAACCTATTTGTGTATTAACTAGGGAAGTTTTAAATGTTCTGTTTCTTTAAAAACAATGCATTATATGGTTTCAAAATAGGCCCAAGGAAAAATAGAAATCTGGGTGAATTTGAGGAAGTTTTGTCATCTTGTAGAACCTGGTATTACATAGCACGTTCAGCCAGATTGTCATCTTCCAAAAAAATTTTGAGAAATGCTAATAATGTTTATTTTTTTAACTTTTTCTTTAGGTTTGGGGGTATATGTGCAGATTGGTTATATAGTAAATTGTGTACCATAGGGGTTTGGTATCTAGATTATTTTATCACCCAGGTAATAAGTATTGTACCCGATAGGTAGTTTTTCCATCCTCTTCCTCCTCCTACCCTCCATCCTCCACCCTCAAGTAGTTCCTGGTGTCTTGTTACCTTCTTGGTGTCCATGTGTACTCAATGTTTAGAAATGCTAATAATGTTTCAAGGAAAAAAACTGGAAAAAGTAAGTTCTGAAAACATAGTTTTAAATTAAGCAGGTTTATTGACTGCGGGACTTCTCAGAGCCTTTGTTTTGACAAGGCAAATTACAAACCTCTGAGAAGGAAAATGTACATTTCAAAGTTACCAAAATTTATTTGACATGAAACCCTTTTCTATGATTTTCATTTTGGATGAAAATAGCTAGAATTAGAACTAGTTAGTGTTCAGTTAAAAAAACTTTGGACAGTAATTTTAAAGTAGCTACCAAAACTAATATTATAAGGCTTAATGACTGTAAAATTTGAAGAAGCTTTTGGCTTGGCTTAACTCAAGAATCCTTTTAACTACATTTTCTGTTTTGGTTGGGAATAGTTTTTCTGGAAGGGTTCATTTAAATAGGGAAATTACTGCTTCCTGGTAAAAGACACACCACAGATGTTAAAACAACTGCAGTTTTAAAGGTACTAGTCTGGTTAGAACACTTCTAGTTTGTATTACCTGAGTACTTAAACAGATATCCATATAGTGTGTGTAAACAATACTTCTGAGAATGGCTGCTTAACGCTAGGAAGAGCTGATCTCAGCACAACATGAGAAAACTACTAGGAACTTTAGTCTTATTTGCTTTCAAATTTGGAGCAGGTCAACAGTGATCATGGTTGTTTCTCTACTGTCTGTCTAATGTCATTCATCCTGAGAGTCTGGTTATGAATGACTTTTTTTTTTTCCAGACAGTGAACATGTAGGTGAAGGAATTGCTTTCTGGTAGGAATTACTTGTTTAGAAGTCATTGGCTCAGCTAAGGATTTTGTGGGCTGTCTCAGTGCACAGCTGAGGATTTTGTCCTATTTATGTGCTGTCTGTTCAGTATGAAGTGGCAGCCATTGATCCATCTGTAGTACACCATTTGCCTGGAGCTATTTATCTGGTCTTGGAGATGTAGTTTGCTGAGCCAGGCATACACTCCCTTGTTTCCCCAAGTGACCAATAATGAGTCTTTACAAATGCCTTGGCCCAAATTGTTATGAGTGAGGTTCCGCAGTTCTAAACTAATTGAGCCGTGTGACAACTGAACCTGGAATACTAGATCTCCAGGTGTGAATAATTCTAACCTAGGGTCAGCATTATGGAAGAAATATAACAGTGAGATATATGTGAAGACCTAATTCAGAATGCTGGGGAATAAAATATGGTGGGTTAGAGTACTGATGGTAGTGTTTGACCCTCACAAGCTATACAACCTTGTTAAGCTTCATTATCCTAATAAGCAAAACGGGGCAAGAATACTACATACTTCATAAGGCTGCTGAGAGGACCTATTGAGACAATAATATTAAAGGCTTATGGTAGAGCTTAGCTAACATACAAAAGCATTAGTTTAGTTATCTTAAACATTAACAACAAACCTTAATTATCATAAATATATCTTGTCAATATCAGCATCACTCATTAAGTCTGGGAACTTTGAACGTATTATTCAATCTTTTTGACCATCTGTGTTTTTACCTGTAAAATGCCTACTTGGTAGGTTTGTTCTGGCTAATAATTGATACAATGCAGGTGAAAGTGCTGTGCAAATTAAAATAGTACTACACAATGTTAAATAATAAGCAGTTCATGAGAATACAAGCACCATAAAATCAGAGGCAGTATCTGATTTTGTGTGTCTTGGTATATCCAGTGCCTGTAACAGTGCCTGCCCCATTGTAGAAACAACTTAGTAAATACTTGATGAGTTAAGTAACTTCTTAGCAGAGTTCTGCAACAGGGCCAGCCCCAAGCCTTCCTGAGATCCCATTATGTTTTCAGAAGAGAGGGTCTTTGTGTACCTCCATTGCAAGAGGGAATCATTAGTCTCTTCCTTTAGAACAAGTTCGTCCAACCCCTGGTCTGCAGGCTGCACACGGCCCAGGATGGCTTTGAATGCAATTCAACACAAATTCTTACACTTTCTTAAAACATTATGAGATTGTTTGCATTTTTTAAGCTCATCAGCTATCATTAGTGTTAGTGTATTTCATGTGTGACCCAAGTCAATTCTTCCTCTTCCAATGTAGCCAAGGAAAGTCAAAAGATTGGACACTTCTGCTTATGAGCCTCCCACACTAAAAATAGTAATCCTCATAAAACCTGTTCGTTCTTAGGTTTTTGATAGATATGTCTGCTTTTTTTGTGCACACAAAGAGCTATAGGATTCCTTATATTACTTGATGGAACTATATGAGCCGAGAAGAAAACAAAGACATTTGGTTGAGTTACTTTTAAAAAATGCTGATTTGCTTCCTCAAATCTTAGAAGCATATAATTTCGGAGCTCGAAGGGGACTTCGAATTCCTTTAGTTCATTCCACAGTGATTTTGTGGATGACAGAACATGCTGAGAGGGCATGAGTGATGTGTTTGTCACTGCACGGAAAATTTGTAGCACAATCGGGGCTTAGACCAGACTTTCTGACTTTAGATGTTGTTTTCTTTCTCCTCCCACCAAGTTGCCTCTAAGTCCTGCCCATCTTCACTGTTGATGGTATTTGTTATAGATCATTCATAGGCTGCTGAGATCATTGTTGATAATGCCATATAAGGAAGATTCTGGAAGTTTCAGTGTGCAAACTTTCTAAAAAAGGTTATCTCTTAAATTACTTGTCTTCCTGGGAACCGATGCGACTCCAGCTTTCAAAGTTGTCAGTAAGCTGCTTTGAATTTAAGTATTTTATGATGCTTTGTACCACTTACGTACTTGCTTTGTTGATGGCTTTGTCTTGGCTGAAGTAAGATGGTGACACCAGTTGACTTTTTAAAAGCTTTTATACCCATAACTTTTTCTTTCTTGCTGTCCCATGTTGACTATAACAGTGTGGATGCATGTTGAGTGCAATAAAGATGAGCTGTGATGATATTCACTAGGGACTGATTTCCAAACTGTTGCTTAATAGTTGTTTGCACTTCCTTTATTCCTTTAAAAGTGGTTGTCATTTTATTTGTAATTTTTTCAACTAAAAAGAAACTTTTTTTTTTTTCCAAATGAGAGTGTATTTATCTTTAAGCCAGTATCATTTCTGGGTTTTCTTTCTAAAAAACAATTTTATCAGGGTTCTACCATGCATCTGATGGGTTAAGTTTAGTGCCCGTCCGTGAGGCAGTCTTGGGGGATGTTGATGGGTGCAGGAAATCAGTTCTTAAATTGTTGCAAAATTGCCTCCCTTCAGACTGTTTTGATCACAAGGGCTCTCAAGTGTCAAAGTCATTTGGAGAACTAGATAGACAAAATGCATGAGCACTAAGCTTTTTTTCCAGGATAGAATAAATAAGTGTGTTTTCTACTGTGTGCTCAGCCTTTGATAGTGATTTGTTAAAAGGAAAAAAGAAAGGCAATGATATTAAATATTTACAAGAGTGATTTAGTTCTATTATCCTGTGCGCTGCATCTCTGTTTAATAGTGAAATCAGCTACTGTAGAAATAAATGCCATTAAACCAGTGGTGGTGTGAAGGTCACTGCCTAGGCAAGGTCAGAGTAATTTGTGGAGAATATTGACTTTTGTCAACATTCCAGATATCTTCCTGTTTTTAGCCGGCTTCCCTCCAAAAATTATAGGAAAAAAATACATTTAAGGATTCACAGGCTTACTTTCTCTCTTGCATCCCTTATGCCCTTTCTGGCCATCCTAACAGTTGGAAGACTTTGGTGCACTTTTTTGCTTGTTTCATCTGTTTAGTGGGCAGAGACATGTCTGTTCTCCCTGGAGATGAGTGGCTGCATTCCCGTTTACTGGCTCTTCTGTTGTTTCTTGCTTGACAGTTTGTTTTGGAGAACCAGCACTACTTCTTTCTTAGAAATGGTTTAGCTTATCTGAAATAATCCTCAAGTTTCCCTACTTTTACCTCTGCCTTTCTTTAAAGAAAAGTTTTTTTAAAAAAAACTTTATTTCTCCTATCAGTTTAAATAAATTTCTGAATAATTACATGGCGTTATCCGCATTTTCACAGGCAAAAAAAATAGAGGCCCAAGGTTACAAAGCTGGTTACAGAGCTAGCGGCAGAACCAAGATAAACTGAGTTTTGTCTGACCCCAAAAGCCTGAGCTGACACTACATGCGATACCATCATTTCAATTAAATTCACTGAACCTGTTTTCTCTTCTGTAAAATGGGGTTGCTAATACATTATTCTAATATATTTTTAATTCACATAAATAATATTACATATGATGTATTACAAATAATACATTATTTTACTTTTGGTAAAATTGAGGCGTATATAAGCTAACACATATTAAGTGCCTAAAAAGATGTCTAGCTCTCATTATGGTTTTAATAAATATATTCCCTTCCCTCTGGACAGTAACAATAAAGTGTAATTGAATTTAACAAGTATTGAGCACAAGAGATACACAAAATGGGTGAAAATCAGTCTTTGTTCTTGAGCAGCTCACAATAGAGTAGGAGGAAAACTCCTGTGTAATGAATTCCAAAGGCAATTCATTTCTTTTTTTTTCTGTTGTCTTGGGCTTTGTCTTTACCAAATGCCACTTAAAATATGAAAGACCTTTTCTGGGTGCAAGTAGTTTGTTTCCTATAGTGTTGAGATAGCGTGTTGGCATTGCAGTGGTAGCGACTTTTGGCTTGTTTCTCTGTTAGTCTGTGTTTACTTCATCCTAAAATCCAGAAGAGTGGGTTGAAAATGGCGAGGAAAAACAGGGAAGTAGCAATGTATATTAGTGAGGACAGCCTAACTGCTATGACAGTTCCCAAATCGCAGTGGCTTAATACTAACCAAGTTTTCTCACATTCCAGGTTGCAGTACGGATTGGTGGGTGGTGAAGTGGCGGATCTCTACTCCACACAGTCATTCAGGCACCAAGACACCTTCCGTCCTGTAGCTTTGTCATTTTCTGGAGCCTTGTCCTTCTTTGCAGTCTACTGGCAGAGGAGGAGAGAGTGAGCTTGGAGGATTTTTCCAAAAGGGCCATTCCTGGACATAGTGTGCATTACCTATGATTGGCCAGGACTCAGTCACATAATCCCATCCAATTGCAAAGGAGGTTGGGAAATGCGATTTATCTCTGTGCTCAGGAGAACAGGGTAAGGGGCCTGGTGACTACAGTGACAGCCTCTGCCCCAGTGGATGAGTTGTGTTCTGTTCTTCTGTGTTCTGATCTTGTGTCATGCCTATTAGCTTTCTTCAGCTCACCTTCATTTGAACAAAGGCAAATATGGTTTCTATGAGATAGAGAATCACTTCCCATTCCTTTTTCTGTAACACACATGTATGTGTATTTTGTGCATTTTTCTTTTCTTTCTTTCTTTTTTTTTTTTTTTTAAGACAGAGTCTTGCTCTGTCGCCCAGGCTGGAGTGCAGTGGCGTGATCTTAGCTCACTGCAACCTTGGCCTCTCGGGTTCAAGAAATTCTTCTGCCTCAGCCTCCTGAGTAGCTGTGATTACAGGTGCTTACCACCACGCCCAGCTAATTTTTGTATTTTTAGTAGAGAACCCGTTGGCCAGGCTGGTCTTGAACTCTTGACCTAAGTTGATCCGCCCACCTCAGTCTCCCAAAGTGCTGGGATTACAGGCATGAGCCACTGTGCTCAGCCTGTATGTGTGTTTTGTATTAAACAAAACTCTTCAGAGTTACATTATTGTTTCTCAAATTCATGAGAATCACCCAGGGAACTTGTGAAACTACAGACTCTAGTTCCTGCCTCAGAACTGTAGGACCTACAGCTCTAAATTATTCTATGATCAGGTAAATTTGAGACACACTCTGTTATAGCAAATTTCAAGGAATAAAATGAATGGAAAGGAAGTGTATAAGACTTTAGTAAAAGTATTTTGTTGTATTTTAAATATTTAAAACCATTTGCATTTATGTATACCAAACCTATTTGTTATACATAGATTTTTGTTGTAGTTCTTGTTTTAAGGGATGTAACCTCTATCTTGCATCCATAACCCAAAAGTGATTGGGATCTTAGCTTGCGTTGATGGAGTGGGGCCAAATGCCTGATTCAATAGGATTTTGTTTATTGTGATCACTGGATAAAAATATCTCAGTATTTTTTTTCCTCTTTATCATCTAAAAAGGGACACTTTTGATTAAGATAATTTTCTTGTTGCATTAAGACAATAATAGGAGTACATGTTTGATAGGCCTGCTTATTTTTTGTGACTGACTTGTGAACAGTTAATTGATGGCAACTCCTTTCAGTTTGTAGATGTATCTTAATCTCTTGTATGCATAGGAACCATTACCTCCATGATATTCTGAAATGAAGCCCCTTCCTGTAAAGCTGTGCTTTTTTTCTCTTGTAGCAAGAGGTTGGCCCATTGTACTCTTGGAATGGATGTCAGAGTGTGGATAATTCTGGGCTTGTGATTTTTTTCTTTCTGCTATTTTATCTGCCTCTTTTTGTGTCTTTGTGAGCAAGTCTGTGATTACTATTGAGTTTTTTTCCCCTAAATGCCAGCAATTATCTCACAGGTGGAGGGATTAGGAAAGAGCTGAGAGAATTGCACTGGGTTTAGAATAAAGGCTCCCTGCCCCCACTTTAAATATGGTGACAGGAGGAAGTGTAGAGTTGGGGGTGGGGGTGGCAGACAGCTGTGGGGGTAGGGTGGACAATTTGCTTCTGATATTTAAATCCCTAGAAGGAGTAAAGGAAGAAATTCCAAACAAAAGAGAGAGGAATTAAAGATCTGTAATAAGATGCTTTGGGGTTACTGTTTCAGGGAGCTGGAGATGAAGGAAGGGAGGGGCAGCTACTTTTCTTAACTTGCTTCACCTGTCTCTTTATCTGAACGGTGTTTGTTTGTTTGTTTGTTTCCTTTGGTCTGACAATTTATTTTTGGAGGAGAAGGGAGCTGGGAGGGTCTAATATATATGCCCAGGCCAAGAGAATTTTGGTGAGACATTCTCTTTCTTCCCAGCAGAGAATGATTTATTTACTTGATATATCAGTTAGAATGCTTTCAGCTGCAAAGAACAGAACTTTCAACGCAACTGCCTTAAACAACAAAGGGAATTTATGGGCTCGGTTTCTAAAAAAGCCCAGTAACTCAAATGATATGACCAAGACCTAGTGTCTGTCTTCCCCATTTTTTTGGCTTGACTTTCTTGGTGTTGGCTTCATTTTTGGCACCTCCCACCCGTGTGATTTTAAGATGGCTGATGGCCACTCCCAGGATGATTTGCTTTGTGGTTCTTGTAAGTGAGGGAGAGTAACTCTCTTCCTTGGCTGTATTAGTCAGGGTTTTCCAGGGAAACAAAACCAAGAGGAGATATATATGGACATGTTGATTGTTATGAGGAACTGGCTCATGTGATTAGGGAAGCTGAGAAGTCTTATGATCTGCCGTCTGCAAGCTGGAGGGGAAGCCAGTGGTACAGTTTCAGTGTGAGCCCTAAAGCCTAAGAACCGATGGTGTCAATCCCAGTCTGAGGGCAGGAGAAGACTGATGTCCCAGTGTAAGCAATAAGGCAGAGAAAGCATATTCCCCTTTCCATAGCTTTTTTTGTTATAGTCAGGTCCTCAGTGGATTAAATCAGGAGTCTCCAACCCCCAGGCTGTGGACCCATGGTGGGTGGTGGTTTATGACCTGTTAGGAACCAGGCCACACAGCAGGAGGTGAGTGGCAGGCGAGTGAGCATTATCGCCTGAGTTCCGCCTCCTGTCAGATCAGTGGCGGCATTAGATTCTCATAGGAGTGCAAACCCTATTGGGAACAGTGCATGTGAGGATCTAGGTGTGTGTTCCTTATAAGAATCTGACTAACGCTTGATGATCTGAGGTGGAACAGTCTCATCCTAAAACTATCATCTCCTCCCTCTTCTCCCTTCCCCTTGCCACTCCGTCTGTGGAAAAAGTATCTTCCATGAAATTGGTCCCTAGTGCCAAAGAGGTTGAGGACTTCTGGATTAGATGATGCTCACCCACATTGGGGAGGGCAATTTGCTTCACTCAGTTCACTGATTCTAATGCAAATCCCATTTAGAAATACCTTCCCAGACACACTCAGAATAATGTTTAGTCAGAGTACCAGGACTCAGTTCAGTTGACACGTAAAATTACACGGCACAAGTCCACCCCTTGTCAACTTGACACTCATCTGTATCTCCTTAAATGATACTTAATCTATAAATAAAGATAACAAGATCATAATTTCACCTAACATGATACATCTATCCTGAGTATAACTGAAAATGCACTGAAGAGTTGATTTTTCTCCTGCAGTATATTGGATTTAGGGGGAGGCTGGATATTTGACTCCAAATTTTGGAAATAGGGAAATGGATATTGAGTTGCAAATGCCAGCTCCTCCTTGATAGAAGAACTTTAAAAATATGAAACCAAACTCAACTAGGTTCTTAATAAGGAATTGGGAAATTTGGGGGTATAAATTTTTCATCCTTACTATCTGGCGGTCAAATAGTCCTATTTCCATGAGGAGGGGATGCCAAAGAGGGAGCTTGTGCACCAGCATAGGTAACATTTGGAAGCAGAGAGGTGAAAGGGGAAGGCCATTGGTATCCTAGCATCTGTAGAATCAGGGACTCAACATCTTAGGATCTTAGTTCATTGATATGAAAAGAGGCAGGGAAACGTCTATGGGAATGGAGTGGATGCCAGGCCCAACTTTCTTAAGTGGAAACTGCTCTGATGGCATTGTTTCCTTCTGCCTTGATCTCAGGCCTCCACTTAGGTCGCCTGACGTGGATTGCTATTGATGGATAGCTGAGTGAGGCAGCCCTCTAGTCTCAAGTGTGTTTTTAACAGAGTGGCTCTCAGTAAATACCTGTTTCTCAAATGCCTCACCTCATTCATGGAGTCTTTCTTTTTAGCTGCTGCCTAATCAGCTGCTGTTTCTTAGCATACTGACCTAATTTCCAACCACACGTTTCATCTAGGATTTTGAGGCAGCAACATCTCCCCCAATTCCCCCGGTGTCACTGCTAGTGTTAGCTCTACCTTGACCTGTGGCCACAGTTCTTATTACCTGCTTTAGCCCTCAGTTTAACAAGGGACAGCCAGTATGGCAGGTAGAACAGAATGAGTTCCCTAGGGTGCAATAACTGGAAGGATGTGGTTATCAGGTTCTTCAAACCAAATACCATGAGAGCAAAGACCCTTCTTCAAAGGGCTGCTGCCTCTTAGCACCAAGGTTGCATTTGACCTTCTCAAACCGCTTTCTAGGCCAGTGTGTCTCACAATCTAATGTGCACATGAATCATCTGGACATCTTGTCATACGCAGGTTCTGCATGGGGAGGGTTGAGGTGGAGCCTGAGATTCTGCATTTTTAACAAGCTCCCAGAGGACGTCCATGATGCTGCTGGTATGTGGACCATACTTTGGAGGCACAAGTCTTTGAGGCCATCACTTTGAATGATCCTGCAAGTGAGGGCATCTGCTCCTTTCTCTCTAATAAGTCAGAATGCAAAGATCCAAAGGAGGAGAACAGCACTCCTTGGAAGTAGATGGGAGAGCTGGGACTCAGATTCTTAGAAATTAGTTGTTATCTTCAGGCAGCCACGCAAGTGCCTGCTGAAACTCAAGCCTTCTCATCCTCCTTGGATAATAGAAGTGGGGTGTCAGTCTTTGCCTCTGTCTCCATGTCTTTATGGGGCATGATGACATTGACTTATTTCTCAGGAGCCTGGGAAACATGGAGGTCATGGCATATGTGATAAGTGCACATGTGCTATTCCATTCCCACAAGGAGAGAAACATGGGGAGTAGCCTATAATTCTGTCTCTACGAGACTCCTCTTCATGCTCCTAAAAAGGCCTGTTTCTGTAACAAATCATTACCATGAGGACACATTTCTGGGGCCCTACATGATTCACAGACTGCTCATTGTAAGTTGCTTGTAATTATCCATAGGTAGGAAACTCGTGACCCGTAAGCCCCAATCCCACCCCCTTGCCCAAATTTATCAGAGCTTGCCTTAAACACTGGTGGTTGCTGTGGGCTTGGGTGACCCTCAACAGCGATGACAATATACATTCTCAGTAACCTGGATCTGGCACTTAAGGCTGCAGCCCTGGACATGGGGTGTCCTCTGGGTATAATCTCACTTAACTTTACTCCACAAATGCAGTGTTGGTCTCGCCATCCCTGTGTTGTGTCCAGCCTTATTTGATCTCACTTTCCCTGTTTCCCGTCTGTATAATCCCCTGGGAAGAATGAGATCTAAACAAAAACAAAGGAGAAAATTCTTAAGAAATATAATCTGACTGTCTAACAAAGCAGATCGTTAACTCTCTGGTGGACTCCTTTGTTTTATTTGGATTAGAGGGAGGAAGAAAAAAGCTTGGAACTGCTGCTAGAGGAACAGAAGTGAATTAGGAGGCTCATATTTCACAACTGGTTGCTAGTGTCTGTATTGGCTGATGGCTCTGGTTTCCAGCTGGCAGTGGCCTGGGTTGAAATGTTTACCTGGTGTCTTCAGGGATGCTGCATCAACAGCTGTAAGTAGAGCTAGTTATTCAATCTGCTCTGAGAAAGGTTAAAGTGTGTGTCTTTGGCTTCCCCAGGGACTAATCCAGTAACAGGAGAGTCAGAGAGAACATGTACCACTTGGGAGGGGGGGCCTTCACCAGGATTTTCGTTGTTATTTTAGTTACAAATGGAAGCGTTTAAAACCTAAATCTGTATTTAGGCAGTGAGAGGAGAAACAGGGATGGAAATGAATTATTTATTTCATCACTGGGGTCCTGAAAGCGTGGAGTGGGCGTTAATCTCCTTTGAACAGGAGCCTCTGGGTCGGGCTTGAGGTCGTCTGTGTGAGATCTGACCTTATCTGCTCCTGGCCAGACATCTCGGCTTTGATGAAATTGACTTGAGAATATTCCAAATAAGACCCTTTACCTTGTTGTTCAGAAGGATGTGAATATTTACCTAGCATATAGTCAGAGGAATCGAAAGTGCTTATGTCTGTGATTTCTTTTAATCCCATTATTTCCCAGTAGAGCTGACGGGAGACCTAGAAGCATGGGAGGAGCGCCTCACGATGGTGGTCAGCTGGGAGTTGGAGGCACTGTGTGGCTTTCCTGTGTGTTGTGCTCAAGGAATGTGTTATCAGCTCGTTTAATCTGCACATTTATCCAGCGAGAGAGCTGCTTTTGTTCCCATTTCACTGATGAAATCGAAGTTTAAAGAGATTCAGCATCTCACCTAAGATCACCCAGCCCTGGCTGGGTGCGGTGGCTCACACCTGTAATCCCAGCACTTTGGGAGGCCGAGGTGGGCGAATCACGAGGTGGGCGAATCACGAGGTCAGGCGATGGAGACATCCTGCCCAATATGGTGAAACCCCATATCTACTAAAAATGCAAAAATTAGCTGGGTGTGATGGCGTGTGCCTGTAATCCCAGCTATTTGGGAGCCTGAGGTACGAGAATCACTTGAACCCAACAGGCAGAGGTTGCAGTGAGCTGAGATCGTGCCACTGCACTCCAACCTGGCAACAGAGCAAGGCTCTGTTTCAAAACAAAAAAAAAAGGATCCCCCCAGCCCTAAATTATCCCTGCTAGGATTCAACTCCAGGGTGCTCTTCAAAACCCCATCTTGAGCTTCTTCCACTGTCCCATGCATGCTGCTACTTTCCATCTGCCCCAGGCAGCATATCCAATAAAAACATTTAAAAACTTTCCCAAGGCCAGGAAGGGAGAAGTAAATGGGTCAGGGGTTACAATCACTGGTAAAGACAGAACAAAATTTATCTTCATAAAGAACAGTGATTTGCCCTTTTACACTCTCCTGTCCTGTTTCTGTTTTTTTCTGGATTCACAAATATTTGTATGTGTATACTCTTGTGTGTGTATACCCTGTCTTTCCTTTCCTCTTCTCTGCTCTTTAGAGGGCACAATGAGTTGTTGTTGTTGTTTCTTAAATGTTCTTGCAAGACTTTCTGTTGCATTAAGTTTATTCTTGCTAAAACATTTCTGAGACAGCTGTTGAAAGCAACTGGTGCTTTGTACATTTCTGTCATCAGTAATCAAGGTGGGGTTCTTGGTTCCATGGCAGAGAGAAGGAAGGGTTGGGTATAATTCTTCCATTCACAGTTGAGAAGTTTCAAGATCCCTAAACCGAGTCAAAAGAGGTATGTGTTTGAAAATGCTTTATGCCTCCAAGGTCTCATAGGCTTCAAGCCGTTGCTGCTTCGCCTTCCGGATCCATTGCTTGAGTGTCTATTTTGTGCTGGACATTGGACATTCAGAGACCATGTTCCTTGAAAACCAGGAGTTACCTTCCAAATGGTACCTGAGTGCAGATGAGAAGGGCTCTGAAAGCATACAGGGCGGGGACTTCTGATACACACTCCCTACTTTGGACTGTTCATCACCTTCAATAAAACTAGGATCACATTCTCATTTCTTCCACAATTCTTACTCCTTTCTACCACACTACCCTCAATCTGCATACCAGTCCTTTTTTTTAATCAGCTCTTAAATTTTACTCTAATCCAAGCCAAAAAATTTTATTGAGCCTTCACGGGTTGTTAGGGGCAGAGGGATAGCATGAATAAAATAAGCCACGCCCTCACCTTCTGAATCTTTACAATCCTTTGGGGGAAGATGGCTGTCAAATGTGTAATTGGGAAAGCTACAGATGTTAGGAAAAGGTGCAAAGTGTACTAGGAAAGTTGAGTAAAGAGGTTGCACTTCCTGGCTGTTCGGAAAGGGGTGATCATTCCTCCCAGACTCTAGTTCTGTTTGAACATCCTTTGCCTTGCTCTTGCTACTCCATGGAAATGTGCTCTGGAGCCCAAGCCCTCCAGTAGTAGTATTGTGTAGTGTTGTAGCCTTATTAGATGTCTCTTTGTTCTCTGATTGTCTCTGTCATGTTGCTTGCCTTGATATACCACCTTCTGTGGGACTGCAGACAAATAAATTCTCCCTAAACTCTGTGCTCCATGTGTCACTCTCCCAATGAAAAGACTTTTGATGACTGCCTCCATTCTCTAGAAGATAAAGTCCAAGCTCCTTAGCCTGGCGTTCAGTACTTCACAGTTTGGCTAACCTCAGCTCCCATCCCACTTGCTGAAACCTTTGCTAGAACCCCACCCTGCTAATCCATGATGCTTCACTATCTCAGGTGCCGTCTTATCTCTGCTCGTGCTTCCCTATTTATCATGGACATTTCTCCCATTTCTAGCCATATCTTGAAGTTTAATTTGAGCCTCATACCCTCTGTGACACTTTGCCTGGCCATCTCAGCTCTTCAGAATGCTGTACTGCTTTCCAGCTGCACCATGCATTAGCTATCTGCCCCCCCTTTCTACAATGTATGTCACCTTTGTGTCTCCCCAACCAGTCTGAAATGAGGCTGGACACCTTATTTCCTACTCCTCATGGCCACCATAATGCCCCTACAAATAAAGGCTTGATGTTATAGGCTAGCAGATTGACTGTATCTGATTAATTAGTGTTGCACAGGGTTTAACACAGTGCTCTGGTAGGGGATAAATAGGAAAAGAACTTGAAGATTTAAAGTGAATTTAAAATTGTATATATCTTCTCAAATATCAACCTATAAACATGACAAAGGTATTACTTTCATTTTTGTGAGGGATGAGGTACCGCGGTATGGGGCTACAGAAATTGAGATTGGGGCAGAGGAGGAATAGTAACACAGGAGGAGGTGAGCTGGGAAAGAATGAAGAGAGACCTAAAATCAAAGTGCCCTGCGTGTGGATTGAGAAGCCTTGGATTTAAGTCGTAACTCTGTATTTCTGACTGCATAGCTTGGGTAAGATGCAGCACACCTGGAGCCTCATCTGTTGAAGGGGGATTTAAACCCTGCCATACCTGCCCCAGGTTTGTTGGGAGATTAAATGTGTGCAGTTTGTAAACTGTAAAGTGCACTGTGAATGGAAGGGAGTGGTGTTACTATAAACGGCATCATCATTTATCAGCTAAATCCTCCCTGAGTCACACCGTGGCAGGGGAATAGATCAATAGATAGGTCTGTTGTGACAGGCAGGAAAAGACCAGACTGGAGGGAGCCTGTGGTCAGATCCTGTAGGCCCCATCTGTACAAATATTCTCATGCCAAGGAAGTGCTTCCCTAGGCCTCGTGAATAAAGATAAGCTGCATAGGTCCTAACCTTACCTGTGACAGGTACAAGTGGGAGCCCAGTCCCAGGATCCTGATGGTCAGATATCAGGTTGTGGGGTATGAATATGAACACTAGAACTAGCAGGAGAAGTGGGTTGTGGTCCTAGATCTGTACTTACCAGCCATGAACAGTTTCTCCAAATGTAGTGTTAATACACCAAGTTTCAGGGATGGAGTGCTTCATGGCCATTATCTCACTTCATCCTTGCAACAACACTATGAGCTGGGTGTATAGCAATATGTTATTATTCTCCTACTACAGACAGGAGAACAGGGTCAGGGATTGAGACTAGCCCAAGGTAACTAGCTAATGAGAAACAGGAGCTGGGATTGGAACCCAGGCCTGAGCTCTTAATCACTATGCACTGCAGCCTTCAACCTCTTGGAGCCTGTCTTTTCATCTGTATTATGGGGATAAACCCGCTTACCACATGGAGTATGAGGATCTGATGAGACACTGGACATGGTAGGACTGTGCATACTTCAAAGTGTCTATGGTACATTTACTGAGCACCTACTGCATGCCTGGCGTTGCTATGGGTACTGGGACACAGTGGAGCATAGGACAGCTGAGGCACCTACTCACAATGAGGTGTGTTCTACCCATGATCTGTTCACAGAGGAAGCTGTCAGAAAGTGGGAAGAGAAAAATGCAGTGATCTGAGAATGTTTTTGTTTTCAAAAAGGAAGAAGTCGTGTTAATGGCCAGTCATTGCCCTTTAAGTCTGCCTTCATTCATTCTCAAGTATGAATAACCAAACGAAATTAAGAGATTAAGCAATGTGGGAAATTTACAGAAATATTTAAACAGAGAAAAGCAAAGAGAGTGCATTAATAAAAGGACAAATCATGTCAGGACATTCTGATCACTATAGAAAAGCAAATCACAGTTCTAGAAGGTGAGAAGTATACTGTGGATGTAATATATCTGGAGTTTAGTAGAATCACTTGAAGGAGAAATGGCCTGAAATCTTGCCTGAGAAATTAATTCAAGTTGGCCAGGGGGGTAGTCATGTCACTCAGAATGACAACTGGCTGGGAGATGGGAGTGAAGGTTGTGATGACAAATGGCCTTAGCTTTCGGGGTGTGATGGGGTCAGGTGAGAAGACCCAATTTAGCCATCATCACTTAATGATCTGGAAGAACAACTAAACTCCTGGTACTGACATTCATATGTGATGCTAAATTGGGAGGTGTCATGGTGATGGCTTGTGGAAGAAAGCGTAGTATAATAGGTCAGCAGTCAAGGACAGGAGGCTGAGGCAGGCAGGAACAATGGGGGAGAGTACAGGCAAGGACAAATGGAGGGAATTACCTTGAGGACAATCTGCAAACATTAAAAAAATTTATAAATATATAGAAATTAGCATCAGGACAAGAATGAGACAAAAGTCCAAGGCTGTCCAAGGATCTATCCTTCCATAATTTGAACTGAACGTGAGGGGTGGACAGGGGTTATGTTTCGGGGAGTGGGAAGGCACCTGAGCCATGGTGGTCCTCACAACCAGTGTTGTGTAGGACTCTCCCTTCCTCTGTCTTCTGTGTGATAGGCTCAGAGGCAGAAGTACTCTGCCTTTCACGGTGTCACAGATAGCTTGAATGAATGTACACTGTGCACATTTGCATTCTGCCTCTACTACTGAATCTGTAAAATGGGAAAATAATAGTCCTTACTTTGGGAATTTTATGAGGAATAGACAAATGTGATACACTAACACCATGCCTCACCCATGGTAAGTGCTTGATAGATGTTACCTATTATTATCGTTATTTTTATCATTATCCCCATCATTGCTCTGTGTGCCCAGTCTATACCTGATGGAATGGCCTTTCTTATTAAAGTGGGGTAAGAAACATCCAGAGAACAGTTTGAAAAAAAAGCATAGGGTGTAAAAAAAGCATAGGGTCGGGGGTCTGGATTCTTTCCTAAGCTCCGCTACAGGTGACCTTGAATGAGTTGTTTCATCTCTCTGCCCCTGTTTCCATGTGTACAAACGTCTGGGGCTTGACCTGGTGATCTCTGAGGTCCCTTCTAGCTGGAAAAGTTTTCAAATCTATACAAATATACAAAGTGAGTTGAGCTTTGTATTATTCAAGTTGTCATTTTTGAGGGATATCTTCTAGCACGTCTCGTTCTATAGACTTATTCTTTACCCAGCAGTTGCCATCCTGGAGAGGATGACAAACTTGTGTACTTTTAGCACTGAAAGCCCTGCCTCTCAGAAACCCCCTTAGTCCTGGGCAAACCAGGATGGTTGGTTAGCCTGCCCATAGGATAACTGCTAGCCTGTTGGAGTGTTGCATGGAAGTCCAAATGCACATCTGCAAGAAGGCAGTTTTACTGAGCTCAGGGGAGTCATCCCTAGAAAGCCACCCAACATTTTTTATGTGGTGTAGACTGATCAAAGTTGGGAAAGTGTTTACATTGGAGGTCTCAGAGACATGAGTACCTATAGAATGATCTCTGTGGCCATACCTCATCTCTACACTGACCCCGTCCACTTAATATTTTCACTCAGGGTTCTTTTGGCTGCTTGCAGACTTAACATGTGCTGAGAGGAGAGTCATGAGTCTGAGAGGGGCACCATTTCACAGAATAAGTAAATGTGAAGCTACTCTGTGGAAAGAATGAGCTGAAATGAGGAGTTGGCCGTGTTTTCCACAGCTCTGTCTGGAATAACATGTTCCCTTTTGGATTCTTCAGGGACCAGAAAGGTGACGGGTTGAAGGGACTGTGAGGGAGTCATGCATGTGATTGACAATGTAGAGGAAGTAATTGAAGGGGGAAAAAAGAAAAGAACAAAAGGTGTGCATCATGGTGAGGTGCACATGTTTGTGCAGGGAAAGAGAAGTTAACTAGGACACCCAGGAGCAGAGAGTAAGGTGAAGCGTGGTGTTCACAGATCAATGGAGATTGAGGCAAAAGTCGCTCTAAAGTTACACATTTAATTCTGCAAATATTTATTTAGCATCTACTTACTCTGTGCTATGATCTGTTCTAGGTGTGGGGAACACATAAGGATGACTACCGTCCTGTCTTTGTTCTAGTGGAGGAGACATGCAGTGTGTGTAATTGTGAACAGAGTGGATCTGAATTTGAATCCAGTTAGTCTGCTTACTAGCTGTGTTGCCTTGAGTGAGTTACAAAAAAAAAAAACCAAAAAAACAAAAAACTTCTCTGTGCCTCAGTTTGCTTATCTGTAGAATGGGCATAATCATAGTACTGCCTATTATGGTTGTGAGGATTAAACTAGTTTATATATTTTAAGTACTTAGAAGAATACTTGGCACATGGTCTGTGTTACTAATATTAAGTGAACTTATGCATTCAAAGTGCTCAGTGTAAGACTCAATAAATGTTAGCTATTATTATTAATTGTATATCGAAATGAGGCATAATAGACCTATGTTTAAAGTGCAAAGGCAACAAAGCCAAGGGAAAATCAGGTGGGGTTGGGGGAAGAATTAATATCACAGAAACCTACTGTCAACGTAAAGGTGATATTTGAATGGGGATAGGAAGGATCAGTAGAGCTTTGCCTGCTGGGAAGAAAGGAATCCTAGGTGAAGCAAACAACATGAACACTGGCTCATCTCCTGAGGTTGTAGCTGGCAATTTGATCTTTTATTCTTTAGCTCCTTAGGAGCTTTTTTGTAGCAATTCCTGCTGCATTTGCTGATTAATACAGCACCAAAAACAGTAAGTTATTTACCCTTCTTATTATTTATAGCTCAAACTCCAGGCTTGAACCCAACACATTACTTTATTGTTCTTCAACTACAAGGGATTTTTGTTGTTGTTTGGCAGACTCATTGACTGATTCGTTTATTCACTCATTCAGCAAATATTTATGGAGCGCCTATTATCTGCCTACCACTCTTGTAGATACTAGGCATATAGCAGTGAGCCAAGAAACTGCTGCTCTCATGGAGCTTCCATTTTAGAGGAGGAGGCAGGCATCAAAAGAAAAAGTATATATTACATTACGCAGCGATAAATGCTACAAAGAAAGATAAAAGGAGTGGGAGCCTCCCTCACAGAACTGAAAACATACACTCAGCCTAGGCCCAGGCTCAGGATCTGGAGGTGCTAAAGGAGGATCCAGGGGAATGTGGAGCAGTTGCAGGCCCAGACGCTGCTTCATGTCAGTGAGATGAATCAGCAGATCAGCAACAGTGTGTATGGGCTGCAAAATGACTGGTGCTTTTCTTCTATCCTCCAAATTGCCCAAGAATCTCCCTTAAGGCCCTCTCTAAGCAGAAGCATTCAAGAAAGAGAATTCTGGGAAATGTAGTTCAGCCTAGCCAAGTTGACACATTACAAAGCCACCATACAGGGGATGGGATGGGTGGAGGCTCCTAAGACTTATTTTGCTCTAAATCATAGCTCTCTACAGGGAAGGCTTCTGTGAGTTAAAATCCCAATTGTTCCTAGGCAGTCTAGGAAAAAAAAATTCTCATGACACATTTTTGACTGTTCGCTCAATGGATGATGACTCTCCAGTTAAAGCTGTTTCTCAGGGTAAGCTTCTTTTGATTTTCCAGCAACTACTCAAATACCCAGATGGTAACTAATCGGAGATTTGATTCATGTTCCCTGGGGTGGAAGATGTGAGTTGCATCAATCATCATTAACCGCAGCATCATATTCAACTATTTGACGCAATAGAATCCAATTGACATAATTATTCTATGTAATAGAACTAAAAAATGAAATAAGAGCTTGTCTCTAGGAAATAAAAAAAGCTAATGCAAATGTAAAGACAACTATCCAACTGAATTTGATCATTTAATTAGTCACTCATTTCACAAGTATTTGTGTTCAACATAGGCACATTAATGGGCTAAGCATGGAGGTGATGCATAAATATCCACACCAATCCTTCTTGATATCAAGAATTTTCCAGATATGTAATTTTAATCCAGCTTAAGAGCTATGGATGGAGATGCTACAAGAGGAAGTGTGTAAGTCTCTCTGGGCAAAGAAGAAAGGCTTTGAGATAATTTCTTACTTGCATATAAGATGATATCCCCGATTTCAAAGAATTTAAAATGTAGTTGAGGATTGACATGTATACATGGCAAGGTACTATCTTACAACTGCAAACCTTAGCTGCTGAGGCAGTTGGGGTAGGGGTGGGGACAGGATTCTACCACATGGTCTCCATCACAGCTTTAAAAAAACAGATCTTTTTGTGTTCATTCCAGAAGCTGCACAGTTTCTAGAGACTTGTCTTTTCACAGGAAATATCCTACTCAGAAATAGTGTATTTGGCAGGGGACTATTCTCCTGCAATCTTTGCCTTTGTCTACAGCATTTTAAAATGAGAGAGCTTCTGATTCATAGGAGTTATAAAAATAATATAGTAATTACAAAGTTCACTTTCGTGACTCACTTTGCTCGAAATTATGGCACTCTACAGGGAAACCTTCTCTGAGTTAAAATCCCACTTGCTGTTTCTGGTTTGAAAGTGTCAATGGGTCCACAATTTTGAGGTTGAATCATTCTGAAACATAAGAGCTTGGGGGTGAAGCTTGGGGGCCTAAAGAATGACAGTTTTCAAGCTGTCTCTTTAAAAAAGTAGGAAAGAAATTGTCTGATTTGTCATGATTACATCATGTGTAATACTTGATCACAGAGTACCTTGTTTTGGATTGGTATTTATTTTTCTCCCTCCTGCTCCTATCTAATTGCCCTCTCTAGAATGAAGGCTTCCACTGCCTTTTGGCTTCATTAACAGCTTTCATTTTCATTAAGAGCTTTGCACTAATGGACTGTTATAAAATGCATAGTTGTTTCTTGCAGTCACTGCCAAATGCCTCCCATCCTGACCATTTTGTGCATTAGGCCAAAAAGAAGGGAGAAAAATCCAGCGGGAATTAGTATCCAAGGGGAAGATATACCTACCTCTGTCCTTGAGGTGTTTTGGGGGAAGTTAGGATCAGCACCTGGAAGCCCGTGTTTTCTCTCTGCTCTTTAAATGTCTCTTGATTTGGCAAATGAAAGAAGACAATGGGAAGCTCATTTTTTCTCATAATGTTTTGGAATTGGAGACTTGTTGAGAATTAGACTTACAGAGGCTTCACAGGAAGGAATACTGATAGTGACTAGATTTCATCAACCTGGCTCCAATTACACATACATTGGTTATTACTGCAGTTATGAGCATCAAAACAGCAGATGCTCCCAGGGTAATACTTGGTGTACTGTCCACCATATGCAATGGAAGGCTCAGCATTGATGTATGGTTGCAGAGTTTGATTTCTTCATACAGTAGGGTGGTTTCTGTACTCCCAGTGACACAGTTAAACAGAGAATATTTTAAAATCTGAGGAATTTAAGGAAACTTAGAGATAATTAATCCAATCTCCTCACCCTTTCATTTTCTTGAAACAGAGCTTAAGGAATGGGTAAGTGGGACCTAGATAACAGCGGCAGTCACCTTGACCCTAAGAGATTTGGCTAAGCTTGACAGGAGCCACCACAATGTGCCTTATGAGTTAAGCTCTACCTTGCCACCCCCATTCTCTTTCCTGTTCTCTCCTCCTGGTCTTTTTTTCCCTCCAGAACACTAAGAAAATTCTTCCTCTCATTTCGTATGGAAGGAGCCCACCTAATTTAGGTGGGCTTGGTAAACTCTTCTTCCACTCTCACCCCTTTCCCAAACAAATTTAAATCTTTCTCAGACAATTAGCAGGGAAAAATTTGCTCCATCATATTACATTAATCTCAGAGCTAATCTAAAACTCAGGTTTTGAATTTTGGAATCCATGCTATTTCTACAATATAATGTATTTCCTCGACAAGGAAGTACAAGATATGCTGTAGTGCTGAAAACCATTGCCATGTATGATATACTTGGGTTTTTTGAAGTTGTCAAATCTTTTCCACTTTGTTGGAGGGGTCTAAGATTTAGCCAACTCCTTAATGGGCAGATATCTAGAATCAAGGCTTAAAGTTTTTGCATTAACTAATTAAAATCTTTGTAATTATACACGTTTATGTAATTGATGTGGATGTTAATATAACCTAATTAATATCTTTGCAAACAAACTGATACTATATACAAATTTACTAGCGGTTTTTCATTACTGTGTAAGTACATACCTGTTGCCCCTTATTAAATAAAAGATATCAGTAAATTTCCTAGCGTTTCCCAGTTTTAGGTTCTTGTATATTTGAAACATTGGAGTCAGAATCTGTTTGCCTTTGTGTTTGAGCATGCAAATTTTAAAGGGTCAGGGCTCTAGTTCTTAGATTTTATGCAGGATATTTTGCTCATCATGAGTCTATAATGTCAAATAATAACCACAAGGATTTACAAAGCCCAGTTTGAGAAAGGTCACCAAAATATATGAGTTGACTTTTAGAGCTGATACTCTAGGCTTGAAATGAGGATGATTAAATCTTAAACCTTCACTAAAGTTTGGAAAAGCCTGGCTGGATTTGAGTTTTAAAGACCGAGGAATGATTAGCGTTCTTTTTCTATCATACCCTTCTCCCAGTTTAGCTACTCAGCACTGTCTTTAAAAGTACTGTTGTTTTGATAAAAAAAGGAACGAAAGTATTACCTCATCAGCATTTAAAACATGAAAAAATGGGATGGAGAAAAGATACGAGATGAAAAGACTAGTTTGAAAATGTTCCAAGATCCCAAGATGCAAAGATGCAAAGCATCATGGGGGCAGAGAACGTGGCTGCATGAGGTAGCTCCACTCAGCCACATAAAAAGGCAGAGTGTTTACCAAGTCTTTGAAACAGCTTTATTCCCAGAAAGGACCAATTATAGTTGAATATAATCCAGAAAATTGTGATTGAAGGCTACTTCCTGGAACAGGTAGCCTCAGAGTTCCAGGATGTGTGAACTGAGGAGGAAATGCTGTTCACTTCCAGAGAAATGACTGGTGAGTCAAAGGCGTCTGAAGGACAATGACTGACATCCTAAAGACTGGAGAGCGTGCAGAGGGCAAGCTGTTATCATTTGATGTATTGGAATGAGAGTGCTTACTCCATATAAAAATAGTTTTGTCCTGAAATCTGGAATTTCACTCTGCTGCACATCAATATACAGTTGTACAGGCAACCTTAAAACGAGGACCACTTAATTATGGCCAGCCAGGCCAATTAGAGAGAAAACCATGAAACAGCTGAATGTTAACTATTTCTGGAGGTTGATGTTGAGAAAAAACCATGAACTTCAGAGCTCAGTAGACTTGAGGTTAGAGCTCTCACTCTATCCATATCAACTGTGTGACTTTGGGCAAGTCATTTAACCTCTCTGAACCTCAGTTTCCTCTTCTAAAAAGGGAGTAATAATGAGGACCTCATCACGGTGTTTTCAAAGTAAATGAATTGGCATACATAAAGCAGATAGTAGAATACCTGGCATAATGCAAACCGTTGATAAATATCTTTTCCCTTATTTCCCTTCAATTATTTTCCTCCTCCCCATCATTGTTGCCCTCTTTGCCTTTGGCCCCTATCTTGTACCATATTTTCTTTTCTTTTCTTCTTCTTCTTCTTTTTTTTTTTTTGATGGAGTCTTGCTCTGTCGCCCAGGCTGGAGTGCAGTGGCATGCTCTCAGCTCACTGCAACCTCCACCTCCTGGTTTCAAGCAATTCTCCTGCCTCAGCCTCCTGAGTAGCTGGGATTACAGGTGTGCACGTCCACACTTGTCTAATTTTTGTATTTTTAGTAGAGATGGAGTTTCACCATGTTGGCCAGGATGGTTTCGAATTCCTGACCTCATGATCTGCCTGCCTTGGCCTCCCAAAGTGTTGGGATTACAGGTGTGAGCCACTGCACCTGGCCTGTACCATATTTTCTTAGAGCTGTCACACTGCCCCTTCCGTGGAACTGGCTGACAAAGGCCTTAAATGTCATCTAACCCAAGTGTACTACCTATACTATAATCTTTTAGAGGCAACTTTGAAAAATTTAAAAATTATTGTGACTTAAAGGAATCAATCTCTAATGGTAGAATTCTAGTTCCTGGCTTACTGGTATGGGAGACAGTTTTGTCTGGGGCCAGTCCCATCTTGGTATTACACTGCGCATTTGACCTTTTCTTCTTGTGGTCTTTGTCAACCTACTTGTAAAGCCAGCCTGCCTATAAAATGGAGGACTCTCTAGGACCACTTTAATCAGAGGTCAGAATAATTTACAGTTACTGTGCTAGTGGTCTGTGTGCCATGAGATCGTGCATAGCTTCATTAGCGAGTTTACTGTGCCGGGCCTTTCTGAAGATTGTGTTTCTTGATTTGGTCACTGGATAAATTTGCAAGTGCTAATCTAGTTGTTGCTGGAGAGCATCCAAACCTAAGGCAGAACTCTTGCTCCTTGGATTGTTAGGCATTAGATTGGCAGGGTCTTGGACTCTGGTAAATTCTACAGGCCTAAGGGAGACTGGTCATCCAGCCAGGTGTAGGGTAAAGGAATTATTGGGAAGTATGCAGTAAGGGAGGCCTGTGAGGTCAGTACCATGAGGGATTTGTGCTGTGACTTCCAAGTCCAAATTCAACAGAGATGTAGTGTGTGCCTACTCTGTGCCAGACACCATTCTAGGAATTGAAGATGTATTAGAGAATAAGATGAACAAAAATATTCCTGCCTTTGTGGATCTTATATTCTACTGGGGGAGTAGGGCAGAGAAGTACACACATAAAGAAAAATCACAATAAATACACTTGCTAGATACATAGATAGATGTTGGTAGGTGATATATGCTATAGTAGAAACAAAATAGATCCGAGAAAGGGGGATTGGGAATGTGGGTGAGAGATGGAAAACAATTTCCTATAAGGCAGTTAGAGAGACCTCACTGAGGATATGCTATTTGGATATTTGAATGAAGATGACATAGGGAGGGACATATAGATTAGGAATTAGAGTGGGAAGTGGTTGAGGTGTGTTGGGGGGGCATATTTTATAAGCCTTTGGCCTCTGTGAGGACTGTGGTTTCTACTCTGAGAGAATGGGGAGTCAGTAGACGGTTCTGGGTACAGAATCTCTCTCGTATTTTAATAGGATCCCTCTGGCTGCAGCAGGGCCATTTGGGAGGCTCCTGCTGTAATCCAGGTGAGAGATTGAGGGGGTGGGTGTTGGGCTAGGGTGGCTGCAGTGGACGGCGTGAGAGTGGTTCTATTCCGGTTTTGTTTGGAAGGTAGAGCCAGCAATATTTGCTGCTGGATTGAATATGGGTGTGAGAAGAGAGGGATCAGTGAGAACTCCAAAGTGTTTATCCTAAGCAACAAGAAGGAAGGTATTGCCTTTCACCAAGATGGGGAAGACTGGAGGAGGAGACAATTTACAGGGAAAGGGCAAGAGTCTAGCTTAGTCCTATTAAGTCTGAGATGCCAGATTTGGATTTGCTAACCAAGAGGAGATATTGAGGAAGTAGTTGGGTTTGAGCTTACAGTTCAAACTGAAAGAGGGTCAGACTGGAGATATACATTTGGGGGTCACCAGCATACAGATGGTGGTTAAAGCCAGGGCACTTTCCAGAATCCCTTCTTTCCCATGGTGGTTTCCTATCTTTGTGTCAGAACTCATATTCCCTAAGGGTGGATTCAGGTCAAGCTTCTAGCCATAGGTCCCTTCCACTGGCGTCTCCATCCATCTTGGTTCATACCTGGATGGATTCCGTTGTCTTCAGAGGGGAGGGCTCCTCCCCAAGGATGATACGAGGTGATTCCCTGGGATGTAGGATGAACACGTCAGAATCTCTATCTTTGATCTCGTCCAAAGGTGTGTGTGTGTGTGTTTGTTTTTTACTGTGCTTAGTATGTGGTTGTATTTTATACATTATTCATTCATTGAGAATGTATATTTAAAAAGTTCTTACTAGCGAAGTGGGAGATTTGAAAAGTTTGCGTACCACGGTCTGAATGAAGAGGAGAGGCAAACTTTGTTAATTCTGGACCTCTCAGTGGGGGTGGGTAGTAATTAGGGAGTCGTATTTCTTTGTCCCTGTTGGAGTAAGAGGGACACCGAGCTTGCCTATTGTAGAAGAGATGCCTTTTTAATGATTCTGTAAACACTTATTGAAGCACCTACTAGGGCTGGACGGAGCAGTGGGAATTTTTGCCAACATTATATCCTCAGAGCAACCCCAGGAGTTTGGACCAGAGAATCACTCTCCATGAAGGAAACAGGAATGGGGAGGTGGTTTGAAGGTGGGTACAGGGAATACCCTTCACTTCATAAATGAGGGGAGGCATCATCCCAGGCTCTCACCCCAAGGCCACTCTTCTCTAGTTTCCAGCCCACCCTTACCCCATGAATTCCTGATTTGAAATGTTCAACTTCTTTCCCTCTAAATCTCTTTTGAGTTTCAGAAAACATTCTCCTGAAGTCTGCACTTGAGATAATAAAGATAATTGGGCAATGTTAAGTGGTGGGCAGTGGCTCCCTTGGGAGGAAAAAGGCTGTTGCATTTTTTCCCCCTTTTTTTCTCTCCCTTTTAAGACTTTTATAGGACAACCTCAAGTTTTACCCATTGTCTGTGGCCCTCTGGCACTCTGTCAGCTCTTTTAAATCATCAGTTATCTTCACATATGTTGATCTCTTATATCTCAAGGTAGATTGTAAAAGCCTTGAGGGCCAGGACTCTGCCCAAGCTGAGCCAGGCTCCCTTTCTATCACTCTCCCCTCTCTTAGTGCCTTACACCTGGTGGGTGTTTAGTAATGACTGATTGATTGATATTAATGTATAATTAATATATTAATTACTAGTATTAGTTCAAAAGCTTTGATTATGAGTAAAATAAAATAGACACATTAATTCAGCAGTTCCTAATAGCCAGGAGCTGAAAGCAAGGCAGCCATGGCCTGATTCCTTCCTCCCCGCTGCATTTAGTTTGCTGAGTATAAAGGGGAAGTGTTGTCTGCAGCTCTTGGAGGTCTGCTGAGGTCTCTGAGTCATGACAAAAATGACTTCAGAGACCAAAGCACTCTCTCCATGGAAAGCCCTGTCTCCAGCTCCATGGAATGTAAATCTGGAAACTGTTGGGGAAGGTACAGGCAGTCAGATGAGGCTAATGAGAAGAGCCTGAGCCTAGAGAGAGCATCGCTAAGGTAACCAGAACCCCAACTCTGAAGGTTTTGCTTGGGTTCACAAAAGCCTTCCAGCTTTCCATTTTAAAAAGGAACTCCACAAAGTAGACTCAGGAAAATGCTTTGGAGCTATGGTCTTCAAAATCCAGAGCTCCCCAGAATCACTGGAGAAGCAAGTTAAACTCAGATTCCTGGGTCCCCTCTCTCCACCTCATAGAGTATGATTCAGTAGGTTTGGAGTTGGGGCCCAGGTATCTGCACTTAAAATGGAAGTCCATTTATTTATTTTTGGGTGTGAGTGATCCTAGAGACCACACTTTAAAGAGTTCCCGTATTTGACTTGGAGTTGCGGTGAGGCTGGGACCTGGGTTCTTGGAATTTGTCTGATTATCTCTAATGTGTTAATAATCTCTTTGCCAGTAGCTGCCTTTTCTTATGCTTCCTTGGTCGTGAGTTGACTTGAAGCTGTGCCTCCCTTCCCAGGCCTGAGTTTGAACTGGTATTTTAGAAGGAAGAAAGGAGACAAACTCATTATTTAGCAAGTGTGTACTGAGCAGCTACTTTGCTCCTGGCAGTGTTCTAGGTACTTGGGATGAACAGGGGATTAAGGTCAAGACCCTGCTCTCATGGAGCTGCTTCTATTCTAGGAAGCTCCTGGGTTTATATTTATGGTCAAGAAGGAGTCCCTTCTCTGCAATTGAGCAAGTGTATGCTCCACAGGTCTTAAGTGGACATCCTCTACTCATTGTTTGATAGATGAGGAGGGTAAGTGCCTCTAGAGGTTGAGTGACTCATCTGAGATGATTCTTAGTAACAGAGGTGCAATGGGTGGGGTGTCTTTTCAGCTCCCAGCATGTTCAAAGGGTCAGTATCCACATATGACCACCCCCAGGGTTACCTCTTATCTGCTCTCCTATGAGAAGAGTTTTGGGGAAGATGGCTAGGGGACAGCATCCTGTTGTGATATGATTCATTGGACTGGGACAATGACTTTCTGCTAGGCTCTAAGCCAGGTCATTGAATCCTATGGGTCTCTGTTGCTCCTTGTGCAAATTTTGGTAGTCTTCGGATAGTATATATGTTTATAGCACAGGTCCTTTCTGATTTTCTAGAATTTCTAATTTTTTAGAATTTTCTAGAATTCAGTCTAAGCCCCTTTCTAATTTTTTTGAATTTTCTAGAATTCAGTGCCCAGACTTTTGTCTGAGCGTGCCTGGTGTCTGCCTCAATCGTGTCTTAAGGTGTGAAATAATAGCTAGCAGTAATTTCACTTATTGGGGGAGGCATCAGGCATGTCTTCACAGTAATGGACACATATGGAGGTGGAGAGCAAAGAGCCAAATGGAGGAGGGAGATGCAGTTTCCCTGACTGTACAGAGGGAATGACATGACCTCCATGCCTTTAACCTCGAGCTTGGGTATACCACTTATTTTCACACCGTCCAAATTCTAACATTCTGGAGCAAAAAGCTGCTCACTTATCCTAGTTATGGGTCTTGTTGGATTGTAGGTACCAGGGATAATTAGTGAAGGTGGCAATGGGGGTTATGAGAGAAAAGGAAGGTAATGGGAACAGCAGGCACAGAAAGGAAGAGAAAACAGCTAACCAGCTTTGGGGATGATAAAGTAAATGCTCACCTGGGCTTAGGGACAGCCTCCTGCCTCCATCACAGTGAGGGAACAAGGGAGTCTTTAAGAGATTGGTGGCTATGTGCCTGTGTATAGGGCTTGCTCTGGGTTTCAAAGGCTGTCTAACCCTGTGTATTAGGCAGAGCACTGGATATTTTCTCTAAGCACTTAAGGTCTACATGAAATTTAGCTTTCTCAAACATCCTAATTATTTCTACATTCCTAAAGCTCTGAGAAGGCCGTGTATATAGTACTGATATTGTTCTCCCAGGTGGTTGGCGTCATGATTTTTAAACTTCCTTTGTTTAGAGGACCCAGAGATGACTAGATGAACCTGGAATGTTTGGGGCAACAATGAAGTATAGAGTTGGGTGGACTCACAGACAAAAACTCTAAGATCCTGAGGGTCACGACGGACTCAGCTTAGGCTGTCATGGCACTGAGTGACTTCAGAGTACCCAGTGGGAAGGTGTGCTGGAGGTACATGGAGCGGGGGATAGAGAATGGGGTGTGGGTATTATGTATTTCTCTCTTCCCTTTGGTGCTTAGGTTGTTATTGCTAGGAGTGAGCCAGGTCTTTCTGTCCTCAAAGACTAAATTACTCCCAGCAGAGTAAATGCCATCCACAGACATATTGGTGACTTCCACTGAGGCTGCCCTTGATGCTGCATCTCTATAACATTTCCCTCAAAGCAACACCATCTGACACAGTAGCCACTAGCCACATGTGACTATATTTCAAATGATTAAAATGAAAAAAATAAAATTCACTTCCCCAGTCTCACTAGTTTAATGTGCTTATGACCACATGTGGCCAGTGACTAATGTGATGGGCAGTGCAGAATGGTAGAACATCTCCATCGCTGAAGAAGTTCCTCCTGAATGGAGCAGTCTTAAAGTCCTTTCTAGTCCAAGGGCCCCTTGAGCCTCTTCATTGTCGTTTCATTCACCTTATTTAGAAATGAGGAAATCCAGTTTCTGAGAGATTGTGTGACTTGCCCAAGGTGGTGGAGGTGGTAAGGCTGAGCCTAGGATCTAGGCTCCTGACTTTGAATTGTTGGCTTTTTGTATTGGACCAAACTACCTCTCAACAAAAAGGAAATATTATGGCCTCATTGGGTCTGTAGTTCCCTGTGGTCAAACAAGTTGCTTTTCTTACCTGAGAAGGACAGATAAGGGCAAATAGACTATTTGCCTAGGGGCTGGCTGGTCCCACTAAATCTTGTGACACCTTAGTTGGAGAAGCTGAAGGAAAGAGGTAAATATTATTTGTTGAATCTTTACCACACATGAGGCACTTTGCCAGGCCTTTTAAATATATTTTCACATGGGAGCAGGCATTATTTTTTCATTTTAACTGATGAAGAAACTGAAGCACAGAAATGTTTAGAATCTTGCTCAAAGTCTCAAAGCCAGTGAGCAGATGGGTTATAAATCTAGGTCCATGCTACTCTAGAACCTGGTGTCTGCATCATTCCACAGCTCTGTGACAAACAGACACAGGCCCTTAGAGAGGAGGTACATATATAGCATTGACTGTCTCTGGTGGTATGTTGGGGAAGGGTGTCAGCAGAGCCTGGGTCACCCTTCCTTAGACATAGGATTCTTCTGGCCATAAGTGTGAGGAGAAAAATTAACTTTGAGATAAGGTGGACAATAGGACTGCCAATTTCTTTGGAATCCAACTGCATGAGTCAAGAAGGGATTGCCTTCTTGAAATCACTGGCAGACAGGAGGTCCCAGCTGATACCTCCTCTGTACACATGTGGACCCTTAAGATGAGTTCCTTGGATGCTAGGATTCCAGATAGAAGTAAATATCTTTATGCAGCCATGTTGGCCCTAGAAATTAGTGCCAGGGGCTTTCTTAAAGAGAATTCTAAGATTTTCTGGAATTCCTGAAGAAAAGTAGATGGGGAGCACAGAGAAGACAACGTACATCCTCTTCTCAGGACACCCAGTTAGATTTGAATTTCAGTGCTCCTTCTCCTTCTCAGTGACACAAAGGGAGACAGGAAGAGAGATATTAGACTCTCCCTTTTAATCCAGAATCTTCGGCAACTGGAAGACAAGTTGTTTTCTACCAACAGCCGAAATTCATGGAGGCAAGAATGAGTGAGAAAATAGCAAAAAAGAAAGCTGTTCATGGCTTAGAAAGCAGGTCTCATCCAATGGACTGTACTGGTTTCTGGGAGAGAAGCATGCCTTGGAAATGTCAGTTCATCAAAAGCATAGTTTGCATCTGCAAGCCTGAAGGGAAACTGAGAAAACCAGCCACCAACTTGGCAGGCAACAGAATTGTCTCCTCCAAGATGGTGAGTAGAGGAGAGAAGGCTGCCTTTTCCCAAGAGGACCAGTCCAGCCCTCGTTAGGCCATCTCCGAAGATGTATGTTTCCTTTACCGGGTGTAGCCTTACAAGGAAGGGACTCTTTGGAGTGAAGCCAAGTGTCTACTTTGGGACAGGGGAAGTGTATCAGTTATTTATTGTTGCATAACAGATGGTTTATAACAATTATTTTTCATGATTCAGTGGGTTGACTCAGAAGTTTGCCCCAAGTCTATTGCTGGGGTTACTTATGCAGCTGCATTCATTTGGCAGATAGGCTGGGTTTCATCAAGGTCTCTCTCACACATCCAGGGCCTTAGTGTTGACTGGAGGCGGAGTCCCTTGGTTCTCCTCCCTGTGGCTTCTCATCTTCCAGTGTCTCTTCTTGTGGCTCTTCAAACCAGAAAGATGGCCTGGGTTTCCAGATAACATGTTGACTGGGTTCTAAAAGAATGAAAATAGAAATTGTTAGGCTTCTTCAGGGTGAGGCCTGTATCTGACACAGCATTACTTAAGCCCACTTCTATTGGTCAAAGCAAGTCTAAAGGCCCAGCCAGATTCATGGAGAGGAGAAATAGATTATATCTCTTGATTTGATGGGTGGTGTGATTGGCAGCCACATTTGAAGGCAAACTGCTATAGGAAGTACTTTTATACCTGCTTAGCCCAAATAAACGATAGCAAGCTTTCCCTTTGGTAGGGTTGCAATATTTAGCAAATAAAAATATAGGACACTCAGTTAAATGTGAATTTCAGATAAGTAATGAGTCAGTTTTTTATTGTTAAGTATATTCCATGAAATGTTTGGAACATACTTGTAGTAAAAAAGTATTTGTTGTTTACTAGAGATTCACATTTAACTGGATAGTTTGTATTTTATTTTGCAACTTTGGTAACAGTGGCTCTCCAAGGGCAAGATTCTCATGAGGGCATAAGTGGGGGTTTTGGAGGGAATTGGTTCCCAGTATTTGTAGTCCAAGGCATGGGTAATTTGAAAAAGCCTCCTAGGGCAATGCTTTTCAGACTCTCATGGGTACAGGAATCACCCAGAGATTCTGGTTTAGAAGTTTGGGGTAGCGCCCAATATTTTCCCTTTCTGACAAGCTCCCAGGTGATCCCCATGCTGGTCCATGGAATACAATTTGAGCAACAAGAAGTTAGGTCTGTAAAGGCCCAGATAGGAAATATATTTGGCTTTGCGGGTTGTAGAGCCTCCTTTGCATCTACTCAGCTGGTGTTTTATCAGGAAAACAGCCATAAACAGTATGTAAACAAATGAGTGTGACTGTGTTCCAATAAAATTGTATTTCCAAAAATTGACAGTGGACAGGATATGGTCTGTGACTGGCTGTCATTTGCTGACCCTGAGTTAGATGATTCCTATGTGCTCCCTTCTCTGAAGATAATCTCTGGTGCAAGGAAGGGAAGGCTTGTACTAGAAGTCTATGATTTCAGGAGTTCAGAAAGGATTGCACTAAATCCCTTACTGCCAAACACAGATTTCTCTCTGCTCATAATTATTCAGATCTTCAGCTAATATTTGGTTCTCTATTGAGATGCAAATTCCCCGAACTAGGAATACTGTTAAACTGATAAACAGTCTTTACATCCCAGAGTAGATGTATTTAGGATCCCTTCTTGAGGGGACAGAGGACCCCAGAATAGGGAACTTGGGCTCTCACTCATATGTTTGCCTAGAGCAGGCCAGCTGGTTTATACCTTGCTCTCCACACTTAAGGTGTGCTTGCCAATGTCAATAACTAAAATACTCATGTTACTAAAAGGTATTTAGGTGTGTGAACAAGATGTTGCTTTATCAGCTGTCCAGGTTTGTCTGGGCCTGCAGGATTTCCTGAAATGTAGGACTTTCATTGCTGAAACCAGGACAGTTCCAGGCAAACCAGGATAGAGAGAGGGAGGGAGAAGTCATTGAGCTCTCAGACGATTCCCACAATAATGATTTGGTGACCAGCGTATTTCCACTGAACTCAAAGGTGGTTAGAAAAGTCTCAAAGGAATATCCACTTTATTTTAGTTGAACTTGAGAAACACATGCCATTCTGTTCTGTACTTTTAGGGAGGCGTTGTTATAGGGAATACAAACACAGAGTTGGGAAGTGCTTGCTAGGGCCACATTTAGTGGCCCTCTGTAATTAGGTGCCAAGCTTGCCAAGGGCGACATTCGTGGAGATGGTTGTAGTAATGATAATAGTTATTATAAATAATCACTAACATTTCTTGGGTGCTTACGTATATGTCAGGTAAATTGTATGTTTCACATTCATTATCTGATTAAATGTTCTCTCAGCAAACCTGTGAGCTAGGTACTATTAATTTTCTCAATTTTACAGACAGTTACCTTATGGTTTAGAAAGTTGTATTGACTTGCCTGGTCACACAGCTAATACGTTGGTGTTCAAATGCTTAAGACTTTGACTTCTTAGTTACTCATGCATCCACAGCACCAAAGCTTTTCCTAGATTTTCTCTTGCCTCTAGAACCCCTTTCCTGGTCCCCACCCATCTCTGATGTGATGGGAAGCACACACTTGCTATGTGTTTTTGATAGGATATTTTACTTCACTGAGCCTGTTTGCTCATATGCCTAAAAACAGGGGGTAGTTAATAACACTTTAGATGTTCATTTCTTTATTCCCCCTGGCTCCCACTTTCTGCCACAGTCATAATTGTGTCATTCTGCAGGGTGGTTCTCTACCATCAGAGAAAGTTTGATATAGTTCAGTGGTTCTCAAAGTTTGGCTACCAGACTAGCCACAGCTGGGAACTGTTAGAAAAGCAATTTTTTTGAGCCCCATCCTAGAACTTCTTAATCAGAAAATCTAGAGGTGGGGTCCAACAATCTGTTGCATGGTAAAACTTGAGAACCATGAGTATAATGAAAAGAGCTTGGGTTCTTAAATCAACGGAAGAAAGTTGAATTTTGCTTCTACCATTTGGGTGATGCTCACTCACATCAACACCACACTATAAGCTTTTTGAGCCTTTGTTTCTTCTTCTCTAGTATGGAACATCATAATCTCACAGTTCTATCTATGACGAGGGTCAAATAAGAAAATGGCACAGAACTGAATTTAAACATTAAAGCATCAATGTTGACATTATCCATCTGTGGACACCTCTCCCAAATCACTCATGTTCTACCTTCCTACTGATATATAAATCCTGTAGAAACTGATTTTTGGCTAAGAAAGGGTAAAACAGCCAGATAAGTAAGATTTATATAGCAGGCCACTATCTTTAGAGTGCTTTGAAATGATTTTATTTAATTCTTACACCAGTTCTGTGAAATAGAGTTTTAAGGGAGCTCTAAGGTTCAGAGTGTTAATGACTTGCCTGAGTTGCCACTGCAAGTGTGTGTGACAAAGCTAAGGCTTAAATTCAGTCTCAATTAAAAATCCGGTGCTTCCTCTAGATCACTCTGGTTAAAACCAGAGAGAAAGGTCAGGCAGCTGCCAGCACAAAACCTTCTCCAGCCCACCGTTCTCCACCTTGGCTGCACATTGCAATCACCTAGGGAGACTTTAAAAGTCTCGCAACCAATTAATCAGAATCTCTGGGCATGGGACCCCATCATCAATATATTGTAAAGCTCCCCAGGAGATTCAGTTGCAATGAAGGTTGAACACATGGCTTTAAGCTCCCTGGCAGTTCTATTAGCCAGTGATTCTTGATGCTTGCTGCACATTAGAATCATCTGAGGAACCCTAAAAAAGTACCTGTGCCTGGCCTCATCCCACTGGGTTGCAATGTCTACGGTGGGTGGCTATTGTGGCTATTGTTATTTTTAAGTTTCTTGATGATTCCACTAGATATCCAGGGTTGAGAAGCACAGCATGTCTTTGGCTCCAAGCAGGCTTGCTAGCCCTCGGAATGAAGCCCACCTTTCTACTTCTGGCTTTATCACTTGGCAAAAAAGCACTTGTTAAAAGTGCACACACGTGGGTTTGTCCTATTCATGGTTCAGCACCAGAATTTAAGCAGCTGGTGGACAAGACTTATCCTTGGAACAACATCCAACATTCTTACCACAGGGCATATTGGAGTCTCTCAACCAATGAGGGCCCACAAATAAAGCAGTCAGCATATACCTCCAGCAACTGCATTTAGGATTCTCTCACATCACAAAGTTTCCTAAACAGGTAGCCAAAGCCAGAGAAAGAGATGCTGACTTTATTAAAATTCCTCTAGGCATGTCCAGTGACTCACAACACATGCTCATTAATACAGCTGAGCAGGCATCCTCCCTTCCTCCTGCACGTGAGGCACATACACAGAGAACTGGGCTGCCACCGGCATTGAGGATTGGAGAGCTGCTGCTCTGATGTGGCTGCTTTTGCTTGAGACCTTTTGGGGGCACTTTGATAACCAAATCTGAAATGAGCACTGATTCTGCCTGGCCTTGTTCTGAAGTCCACTTTACTCTGAATGGTGGTGCATGGACACGATATTGCTTATCATCCTGTTCACTGTGCACCTGCTAATATAGCGTTCGTTGCAGTATGGTTTTTTGGACCTCCTGGGAGTGCTTGTTACAAATGCCGGTACCCAGACCCCATCTCAACTCTCAGATTCTTTGAAAGGGGGTTGGGGTTGGAAATTTGAATCCTTGGCAAGCTCCCCAGTTGTTTCCTAGGCCTTTGAAATTGTGAGAGTCACTGCATTAACAACTTTGGCATGGTTTAGAAAGCCTGGTTCCACCAGTTCTTAGGAATTAAACCAAGTGAGACCCTTGTACTGTAGAGAATTGTGTTGGGAGGGTATGAATCAGGTAAGTCAGGAGAAAAGGGAATTGTGAGATGTCTAGGGAATGGGATAAGGGAGGGCATGCATGTGCACATGTGCATGTGTACATGTATGTGCCTGTGTTTGGGTACATGCCTGTGGCCCATACTTGGGGGGCAGCTGTTATATTTGCTGCTTAGGTATTCATAGCCAATTGCTTTCACTGTTCCTTGCTTTATTAGCTTTTGCCAAGTAGTTCAGCTTTTACTAAGGGCACCAGGGTTTATGGCAGCAATATTTCTTGCAGTGTCAGAGATAAAATATCAAGCTAATAACAGAATCCCTGCTAATGTAAATCGCAGAAGGAAGGCAATCTTGTTCAGAAGGAAGTCCTACCAGGGAATTCTAAGTCTTAAGATTTTTGAAACAGCAGTCGGTGGGATAGGATACACTTTGCACTTGCTAAGAAGATAAAGTAAATGATTTGTGTTAAGTGGTAGCAGCTGCAGAAAAGAGCATTTTCCTACACCTGCCTCTTCCCAAGGGACTTGGGGGCTCCCAGAGGCTCAGGCAAAGGGGCAGGGGATTAACTGTGGGATCTAGGAAGAGATTTCCTTTCTCTCCTCCTGCTGTCTTTTATTACCACTTCTCAGTTTCAATGGATATAGCAAACCAGTTGGTTTCCCTTATGGGTTATAAAGAGGAACCCATTTTGGGATGATGAGGGATCTGGGAAGTAAGTCTCCTGGCAATTTCTGAGATTTCCTCTCTTCTTCCTGGTTACATTCAGGCACCTGATGGGCAAACCTACTGCTGCCACTTGTTGCAAAAAATGTTGATAAGACCGAAGGAAGCTGAGACTTGAAGGAAACAGAGGGAGCAAAGATGCTGCTTTTCTGTGGTGTCAGGTCCCTGGGGACAGGCCCTGAGTGTTGTGCCTACTCTAGCTCTGAAGGGCCTGGGGCAGATGTGTCAGGGACTTCTGAGAAGATGGGGTTGTTTTCAAATGGGAAGGCCATTAAAGGCTGTGACCTCAGGCTTTGGGACACCTGGGAAGCTGAGAGGAGATGCTCAGGAGAGGGAAAGGCCATGGGTGCTGGCTCAGCAACAAAGATCTGAAACTGCTGATGCTCTGTTGAGACCTGAAGCATGGGTGATAGGGAAAAGCAGGCATCTTCTGACGCACAATTTCCCCAGCAACCAGAAGGCCCCACAACCTCTGGCTGATCTCTGACTACAGTCTTGACTGCAACTCTTGTCCATCCTGGGTTAACTGGAATCAGATGTCCATCTTCCCAACTCCAGAAGGTTGGCCTAACTCTCATGTCCTTTGTATTTGCTCCTAAAAGAGGCCCCACCCTTATGACCTTCTCCCCACCTGGTCTCCTGGTCTGCCTCAGTAACTCACATAATCATTTGCTATTCCCACTGGGGAAAAATTGGAGGAAAATGTCAGGCTCTGTGTGAATCAAGTCAGCCTCAGAAATAATCTCATTGACTCCTTGAAACAGTTGCAGTGGCCCTGTGGAATAGGGGGCAGGTATTAGGGCCCCTGTTTTCTGGGTGAGGAAACAGGATCAGGGAAGTTAAATGGCTTACTCACATTCACACAGACAATACAACTGGGGTGAGATGAGCTCTTCTGACTTCTCAATCTGTGATCCTTCTAACACCCCACCTTACCCAGGGGAGCCTTGCACTGTTACTGGACTGTCTGCACCTGCTCAGATAACTGCCCAGACCACCTAACCCACCATGCCACAGGACATGTGGTTGAGACTTGGACAGCTCTGAGACTAAATGCCTGCCCCCAAGTGAGCAGAGACAAAGAAAATCTCTACCTGGGAACCCAGTGGGAGGGAGCCGGAGCAGGTGGCATGTGGGCAGAGGCTTGTCCACTAAATGTGGAAAGAGAAGTAGTCATGTTTTTGCATGCAGGGAAGGAATGAGGACTTTGCTGACAGCCCAGGGTGATGGATGGTGTGGGAGACTGCATGGGGCATGAGTAGTAATGTGATAGAGGGTGCACATTACAGGCAATTACAATTTGAATAAGTTATCAATGGAAAGAAGTAGAGGAGTGGAAAACTGTTTTATTAACCCCCTGAAGTTACGTTCACAGCATTTTGAAAAAGTTTATGAATTGCTGTGAATTATAGTTCTGGCGACAAATGTGGATGCTGGGAGAATCCCTGATTGCAGCTTCTGTAGCAGGGAATGTTTTATGGGGACGATTTAAAACAACAGTCTTATGTATTTTAAAACATCAAAGGAGGAAGAAAAAGAAAGCGCTCAGGGAGCATAGTGAATTTACTTGCTCGTGAGCAAACTTTGCTATAAATCTTACCTATGATTTTTCGTTGTTATCTGTTTTTCTTCTTTTGATAGTGTACATTTCTCCAGGCATACTGCCTGGGGCTAAGATGTGTCCTGTATGTTATCCCAAGGAGTGTTTTACCAAGTCACTCCCTCAATGAGAATAGAGTTCCAAATAGAGACTTGACACTGTATACTTTCTAAGCTGTTGCCATGCTGAAATTTCCCCCTCATTCCCCTACCCATTATTCCCATTTCCGGAGAGCAAAAGGTAAGGTGGAATACAACACATGCATCCCTGCTTGAGGACTCCCACAGAGCTCTATTGTCCTTCAACAGACCTGACCCTGTTGTGCCACAACTCTCTGATTATTTATTATCTTCACCACCAAACTAGAGCCTCTTGCTGCCTTAGTCTCTGTGATGCTGGGAACAGCATTCAGCTTGGAATCAGGAGTCCTTGGTTGTATTTTGAGAGCTGCTGCAGGCTGGCTGTGTACTTAGTATATCAGAAGCTCGTGATTTCCTTGCCATTGAAAGGAAGATAAAATTGCCCAAGCTCCCTGGCTCAAAAGGTAGAATAATAGGAAGTGAGAGAAGGGACATACAAAGAAGTATGGAGTTGTTGCAGAAGGGTTTGTGGAGGGAGCGAGAGGGTACTAGGGTGCTATGTAATTTCCATATATTATCTTTTTTAGCTCTTAAGTATATGGAGTAGGTATTCCCATTTTGTAGATGAGGAAACTGATGTTCTGAGAGGCTAACTGAATCACTCTAAAACATGTCGGAAGTCAGTTGAGCCCAGGTGTGCCTGGCATCCGACCTCATGTTTTTCAACACACGGGTTTCTCTGTGTTTTCTCAGATGCAGAACTATTCATTACCGTCACCTGGAAACAGCTTGGAAATGCTAATTCTTGGCTCAGCCTACACCTATGAGTTCAGAGGCTATGGTTAACAAGATTCCCGGGGGATTCCTATACACATTCTAAGTTGTAGAAGCATAAAACTTGGGGACAAAAGCCTCCCCTATTTGAATCTGACCCCTCCATTTGTTGGCCAGTTGACACTGAACAAGTCTGTACTTTAGTTGACTCTTTCAAGGGCTTGCGATAAGGATTTCTAAGATGTGGAAATGCCTAACACAGCATTCAGCTCAACACATGAAACATGAAGTTCACTGCCCATCTCTCTAGGTGTGACCTGTAAAGTTTGCTCAAGAAGCATGGGAGAAAGGAACATCTTTTTCTTAATCTTCACTCTTCCCCCATATGGTTCTTGGGGATGAGGAAAGTGTTAACTTGGAGTGTAAGACTGGGTATCATTCTTTGGGGCAGTGCTTCTTAAAATGTGGTCCCTAGACCAAAAGCATCTGTATCACTTGGGAACCTACTGGAAATGCAGAATCTCAGCCCAGTACCCTAGACCTGCTGAATTAGAAACTCTGGGGGTGGAATCCACCTCTCTGTGTTTTCATGAGCTCTGTGAGTGACTGGCGCACCACGACTTTAGGGGCTTGGAGGTCAGACCCCTGAGAAGTAGCTGGTGAGGGTAGGATATTTACAGGTGCTTGACTCCAGAGGCTGTCCCTTGTGGCAGACCTCAAGTGCTCCAGTGGGCACTGAGGTCATGTTACAATTAAATGATCATGTAAAGGTGGTCACTGTGCAGAGGGCACACAGGCAGCGAATTCATTAACCAAGAGCAACTTTCTGTAAATTAGCAATTGTTACTGATCAGTTTTGAAGCATTGAGAGCCTATCAGGGACCACATGCCTGGAATGAGCATTTACCATATGGTGCCTTTAGAAGCTAATATTGATTCTCATTATTTTAAATGATTACAAACATTGCAGGTGTTTTGTAATAATCTCCATTGTCTGATTAGAACATGCGTGAAATGAGCTCATTGTGCCTGCTAACAAATATTGATTCGAACAGCAGAGCCCTGGTGCAGGGGCAAGACTGGGACTGTCTGGCCAAGTTGCCAACTAGTATCACCCTTTTTTCTCCATAACTTATGAATCCTGAGGATACAGGGCATTCTGACAGGCAGTCATTCATGGGGGAGGCCTAACCTGATTTGGACCTGCTCCAGCCTTCAATGCCTGTTCTCATCAGGATATTAGCTGGGAAATTTGGAATGAGTGTCAGCAATTTTGCAGCCCTTTCTTCCTTTCCGAGTCCCCATTTATCTTCTTCCCCAATTTCTCCCACATGTTCATTTTAAAGTAGCTCTCCATCTGAATGCTTTAGGAGACATCTGGATTGTATGTCACTCATTTTAGCTTTCAGTTACATGTGCTCCAGTTATAGGCTTTCAGTTGTTTCATGTCTCAGTATTATTTCTCCAACAAGACTGTAAGCTCCTTGAAGACAAGAGATATGTCCCATCCTTGCTTTGCATTCCCCTTCAAGGACTAGCAAGTGCTTCATAGACACTCAATATAGGATAGCCTTTGTTATCAGTATTATTCCTGATCATTGTCAAATGAATGAATAACACAACTCAGGATGCTACTGTGTGCTCAGTGGGTGTTTCATATATGCATGCATGTTTTAATTTATTAATTGAACAAAATTTACTGAGCACTAATTATGGCATGGGGAAAGAGCTTTAGGACACCTAGCTCCTGCCAACTTGAAGCTCCAAATCTCCCTGGGGAGAAGGCAGTTAGAGTGTGGTATGGTAACTATTGAAATTGTTAGAAGAGGGGCAGGGCATGGTAGCTTGTGCCTGTAATCCCAGCAGTTTGGGAAGCTGAGGCGGTGGATCACCTGATGTCAGGAGTTTGAAACCAGCCTGGCTAACATGGTGAAACCCTGTCTCTACTAAAAATTCAAAAAGTTAGCTGAGTATGGTGGTATGCGCCTGTAATCCCAGCTACTCTGGGGGATGAGGCAGGAGAATTGCTTGAACCAGGAAGGCGGAGGTTGCAGTGAGCTGAGGTCACGCCATTGCACTCCAGCCTGGACAACAAGAGCAAAACTCCATCTCAAAACAACAACAACAACAACAACAACAACAACAACAACAACAACAAATTGTTAGAACAGGATTCTCTGGTAGGGTGGAAAAGGGGCCCCCGAATGCAGGCTAGGGTGACCAGGGAAAGATTGCTGAGCCCAGTGCTGAAGGACAAATAGTAAGGGGAGATATAAGGGGAGACAGAGTGCCCGCACAAAAGCATGTAGGAGTTGGGGCTTTGAGGCAGTGAATGTGGCCAGGGCAGGGTGTGTGTGGGAGAGAGGCAGGGACTGGTATTTGGGGCCAAAGAGGGAAGCAGAAGCTGGATTATGGAAGGTTTTGTCTACCATGCAAAGAAGCTAGCATTTTATTCCAAGGGTGAAGGGTCTATATTAAGAGAGTTAGATTTGCATTTTGTTCGACAATTTTTAAAAGATTTATGTTTCAGAAAAATCACCCTGGTAACACTGTAGAGGTGGAAAGAGGAGGCAGGGAGATTATTAATGACCTGTATGAGAAGGGATGAAAGTCTGAGCTCAGGCAGTGAGATGGAGGGAACAGTATAGACATATTTAGAGTGTGAGAGTTTATATACAATGTGAGAGCATTTATATGCTTTTCTTCCCTTGCTTCTGAAAAAATTAAAATAGAAAAATCTGGAGAATAATACAAACTCCTAAAAACCCATTACCCAGAATGAACAAATATTTACAGTGTATCTTATGTACTTCAGATCTATTTTTATTATAAAAATAAAAAAAAATTACAGATAAAGTCTCTCCACTTAGTTCCATCCACTACTCCATTGCCAGAGGCAACCTTTGCCAAGAATTGGCATTTATCACTGTAGTCCAAACTTTCCTTTGTTGGTCTCATACTTAAGCGTTCATAAACATTATATAGTACTCACAGAAATGGTTTCTATAGTTTTCTGCAAATTGTTCTACATAGTGTTGATACGTTTAGCTCTACGGCTTCTATTTTTGCCTGCTGTATAGGGTTCTATCAATAAATATACTACATTCCTTTCTTCTAGTAGTAGACATTTAGATTGTTTACAGTTATTAACTTTTGCAAACATTTCAGTTAGTGTGAACATTTTTTGCATACGTGAATGAGGACCTTTCTAGGATATATTACTAGAAATGGGATTTTTAGTCTTAAGCAATACATATTTTCAAATTTATTATGTACTGCCGAAGACTTTCTGAAGTGATTATATCAACTAAAATTCCCACCAATAGTAGACATTCTCTTTGTCCATGTCTTCTCCAACACTTGCTATTATGGGCCTTATAAATTTTGCCACTCTGATGTGGGTGATTTTTCTTTGCTTTTCCTTGATTACCAGACAGAAAGAGCAACTTTTTGTCTGGGTCTTGGTCTTGACATTCCCTTTTCTGTGAGTTATTTGTTCATATGCTTTGCTCATTTTTCTCTTGGGTTGTCATTATTAATTTTTCCTAGATTTGTTGGAATTCTTTATTATTCTGGATAACCAATCCTTCCACTGGAAAGGATTGTATAATATCTTTCCCAGTGTATCTCTTGTCATTTAACTTTTTGGTATTTTTTTTTTGCCAAAAAGAGGTTTTAACATTTTGATGTTGGCAAATTTATTAATTTGGCTCTCCATAGGTTGTATTTTTTATGCCTTATTAAAAAAAATCTTCTCCTATTTCAGTGTCATAAACATAGTAGGCACTGCCATACAAAAATTAGCCAGGCGTGGTGTTGAGCACCTGTAGTGCCGGCTATTTGGAAGGCTGAGGCAAGATAATTTGCTTGAGTCGGGAGGCAGAGGTTGCAGTGAGCTGAGATCGCACCCTGCACTCCAGCCTTGGCAGCAGAATGAGATTCTGTCTTAAAAGAAAAGAAAAGAAAAGAAAAGAAGAGGAGAGGAAAGGAGAGGAGGGGAGGGGAGGGGAGGGGAGGGGAGAGGAGAGGAGAGGAGGGAAAGAAAGGAAGGAAGGAAGGAAGGAAGGAAGGAAGGAAGGAAAGAAGGAAGGAAAAGGAAAGGAAGGGAAAGGAAGTAGGTGTTTTGCTTTATATTTTCTTCTAATAGTCTTAAAGCTTTTCTTCTGATCATTAGGCCTCTAGTGCAGCAGAATATATTTTTGTGTGTGGTGCAAGAGGTAGGGAATATGATTCCCTTATTTATGTTCTTTAAAAGCCAATTACCCCACAGTATTTGTTGAATAGTCCATCCCTTGCTCACTAACTTACAGTGCTCTTTTCATTATGTACCCAGCTCCTCTATATGTGCTTATCTCTGGAAGGCCTCTTTCCTTTCTCTTGCTCTGTGTGTTTCCACTGCGTAAACACTGCAAAGAAGCCAACACTTTATCCTGCTCCCATGTCCATGTAGCACCATTGGTGACCTTCTCCTAGTAACTCTAGATAGCTGTAGTTGAGTCTGAGCCCACCATGACCCCTGGTTGAAGAAACCTGGTCTCCTGGCTGAGCTCCTTATCAGGGGATTTACCCTCTGCACTGTCAACAGGCTTTGTGTGGACATTAGGGCACAAAAAGCAACTCCTTGGATTTTCTACCGTCTCAGAAATCGCTTTGAGATAAGAGAGATTTACATTTAACTGAGAGACTGAATGAGGACATAAGGGGAAAACATCTCAGTGGTTGCAAGCTTTGTGGCACCTGAGACCTAGATGTAAGCAGAGAGCATGACTGTCAGCTGGGCAGGCCCTTCAGGGGCTTGCTGTCATCAGGAAGGCTCTGCAAAGCCACAGAAGTCAGGCTTCATCTTTCTCTAACTTGGGGAGAGAAGCTGTTTTGCTCCTCTCGAATCTGCTTGTGCAATCTGCTCCTGTCAACAGTGATCCAAGAGCTTCAGCCATTGAAAGGAGGATGGGATTAGGTTGGGAATTTCTGACTCTTCCTTAAGATCATGAGCAGAGAGTAAGGATTGATCACATTCCCTGCAAAAGGTATAAAATTTTAGATTCTTAGGACTGGAAGGACATGCCAGATGATCTTGTCCAACATGGATTTTTATTGCTATGGATGAGGAAACTGGACTGGAGAGAGGCTGAATAGCTAGTGCAGGTTATAATGCTAAGGAAAGGCTGGGAAAGCACAAGACCCCAGGTCTCCGGTCCCCACACACGTTCACTTTTCACTGCACTGCTCTCTTTGGAGTGTCTTAGTCCATTTGGGCTGCTATAACAAAATACCATAGACTGAGTGGCTTGTAAATGACAGAAATTTATTCATCACAGTTCTGGAGGCTGGAAAGTCCGAGATCAAGGCACCAGCAGACTCTGTGTCTGGAGAGGGCCTGCTTTCTGGTTCACAGCATTTTTCTTGCTGTGTCCTCACATGGTGGAAGGGGCAAGGCAGCTCTCTGGGGCCTCTTTTATAAGGGTGTTAGTCCCATTCATGAGGGTATTACCTTCATGATCTAACTACCTCCAAAGGCTGAGGTCACACATTGGTGATCAGGTTCCAACACATGAATTTTGGGGAAACACAAACATTTAGACCTTAAGAAAAAACAATTTTGAAGAAAAAAGAATCTGCAAACATTTTAAATGTATATCCCTTCCTCTAGTGGCCTGAAAAGGATAAAGGAGTCTAGGCATTTGGGACTAAGAGAGAGACAGCAATTCCAGAGATGTTTGTACCTGGAAGTAGGCAATTTCTATATCCTTGGAGATGAGCCTCAGGGGAGGTACAGATTGAAATTCGTAAGGGGATAAAATAAACCTACAGATGTGAGCTTCTGGTTCCTCATAGAAAAAGGCAGTCAGAGCGTACTGGGTAGTTTATGAAGGCAGACTTCAGTTTATTATTACATTCCTTAAAAAGACCATTCATAAACCAGACCTTTAAAAATGAAGTCCTTTTTTTTCTCATTGACCTGCACTATTATTTCAAAAGTCTTCTAGCTTCATTTCTGATTAATATTTACTTGTAAGCGACTGTTCACACTGTAGCTTTAGGTTCTTTTGTTGCCATCTAATAGATTTTCCCAAAAGGAAAGCTACTATTAATGAAAATCTGTTTGAAATAGGAAGTATCCATTTGAAATACGAATGATCATCTAACTTACTTATCTCTGTGTCTTCAAAAGGAGGAAGCCTCTGTAGACATCTGGAGTTTGGAAGAGAAAATGGTACAGTATCACATCCATTGTATTCCACTGGTCAAGCAGCCATAGGACCCAAAGCAGCCATAGGATCCAGAGGACATAGACCCTGTCTCTTGATGAGAGAAGTATGAAAGAATGTGTGGTTGCCACACTTCCTTTCCCTGTGAAATTCGGAGCAGACATTTGCCCCAGACTGTTGTCCCAACTTCTCCCATCTAGTCACCCCCAGTCTACTGAAACCAAATCATTCATCTTTGAGAGATAAGATGCCAAAGTCTCACTGCCTCTTTCTGCTCCCTGTGCAGCTGAATGGTTGGTGATCAGTCCTAAGACAGGTACAATCTTGAATGATCGTTGGGACAATTTTCTAAAGAATTGTCCCTTAGCTGTTCGAGTACTTTTGGATACATGAAAGGTTCTAGGACTAGGTTTCCCTGTTTCTAGAAGAGCTTACATCACCTTTTGGCATCCAGTGTCTTACCATGCCTGAAAGATGTGTGTTTGCTCAACATTCTCTCTCTATTGCAAGTGACGGTTATGGAATAAAAATTCAACAACTGGTAAGAAGGTTTATGTGCTCTCTGAAGGAACAAGGACTAGAAAATCTCTGCAGGGACAAGACTTTTAATTGAGTGAGACATCAGTGTAAAGTAAGAAAACAGAGGCGGTAGTACCAAGGGGCAGAGGGAATCTACTCTCCAGGTTGAGACCTGAGTGGTCAGCACACAAGTCCCAGGGAGTGACACTGAACAAGATGAGGCAGAGAAACAAGGACACCCTACATTGAACCAGTTAAGAAGAAAGAGGCTGCAGCCACTATGTACATGTGAACCCTCCCCACCTTTTGAAAATTATCCATTAAGCCAACATTATCTCTTTGCCTGGATCACAACCATAGACTCCTGATTGGTTTCCTCATGTCCTTAACTAAATTCATGTTTTCAAAATAAAATCTTTTCATGTTATATCCACCTTTCTCCCCTGCCAAAGTTTCCCAAACTCTTAGGATGAAAACAAAACCATATAAGACTGCCTATCTTGTTCCCTCATCTCTCCCTTTGAGGGAGCACAGTGAGAGATGGGAGAACAAGATAGGCAGGTGCAATAGGCTCTAACCATATTGATTTTTTAAAAAATGCGGTCTCATATGAACCCATTTCTTTCAGTCATAGAGTCTTTTTTGTTTTTGTGTTTTTCTCCTGAGACAGAGTCGCACTCTAGTACCCAGGTTGGAGTGCAGTGGCACAATCGTGGCTCACTGCGCCCTCCATCTCAAACTGGGTTCAAGTGATCTTCCCACCTCAGCCTCCCAAGTAGCTGGGATTACAGGCATGTACCACTATGCCTAGCTAATTTTTGTAATTTTTAGTAGAGACAGGGTTTTGCCATGTTGACCATGCTGGTCTTGAACTCCTGGCCTCAGTGATCCAGTGATCCACCCACCTTGGCCTCCCAAAGTGCCGAGATTACAAGCCTGAGCCACCGCACCCTGCCGACAGAGTCTTTACATACGCTGTTCCCTCTACCTAGAATGCTTTTCCTTTTCTCCTTTTCTGAGATTTCACGGATACATCTTTCATCAATCTTTAATGCGTGATTGGTAAGGAGAGTTGAGGCATTCAGAGAATCCTATAACCATAATAGGAAAAGGGCTAACTACAGCTGCTTCCAGCTCTAGGCAACAGTTGAGCTCCTTCATTCATTGTAGCATTCAGGTTTGTTCCATTTGTGGTGGAAGTTGGCTAAGTCTGAGGGCAACCTTAAACTTTCCCTCAAAGGCAACCTCAGAAACAGGTGGCGAAGAATCTTAGTTCTGGAGAACGTTTGATGAGAGAGGAGAATTTTACAAATATGATTGCAAAGGGAAAGGACAATTGTTGACACAGAAATTCTCACCCACTTTGCCTTCATGGGCTGGATTGGCCCTCTCTCTTCTCAGATGATCTTACGAGCCTTAAAAAACTCTCGATCCGAACTTTCTGGATATTACCTAGACATGATTTATCCAGGGTAACCCAGTGAGTTAATAAGAGAGATGGGACTAGAATCCAAGCCTCTTGACAACCAGTTCAACTTGCCCTTTTTCTCCTGATGAGGAATATGGACAAGTCAGGAATAGATACAAGATATTTCAATTCTATGACTCACCTCAAACATCCACAAAGAACCAAATATATGTTACTTTCCTCAATCCTAGAAAGGATCAAACCTGGGGCTCCTCCCAGGTCTTCAGTGACTCCCATACCCCTTTAACCCCTGCTTCCACCTTTGAATTCTCTGCTTTTGCATTCACCCAGTCTCCCTCCAAGTGGAAACTCATTCCTCGGGGTAATCAATGTCCCTCTCAGCCAGAACCCCGTTACCAGGGAAACCATTCCAGGCAGCCGACTTCGGCTCATTGAGATGCAGCTGCAGAACCCAGGGCCTGTGTAAGGGCAACTGCTATCAGAGTGGGCAGTTTTTGGCAACTCTGGAGTGTATTGTACCAAATGGGACATAGTAATTATGTATTTGTGGCTTTCATTATATTCCAGTTTAATTTGTCACAAATTCATTGTTGTTTGTAAGTTTTTATTTTATTTTTTTCTGGACTACTCAGCAAAAGAGGGAAATTGGTGCCATAGGGCATGTGTCTTTCTTGAAGAGACACTCACTTGGATGAAAAAATAAATGCAGTGACTTAATGTCATTTGATTGGTCAGGAAATTTTCCCTGTATGGCAGGGGAACAACCCTGACATGGGTGTCTCTGGGCCCTCACCAAGGGCCTAGAGCTGTGTCAATATGAAAATCGACAATAGAAGGTGAGTTAGGTTTGACATGATGGGCTGTCATCCCCCTTGAAGAGAGGGGTGTATTAGTCAGTTTTCGTGCTGCTGATAAAGACATACCTGAGACTGGGCAGTTTACAACGGAAAGAGATTTAATGGGGAACTCATGGTTCCACGTGGCTGGGGAAGCCTCACAGTCATAGCAGAAGACAAGGAGGAGCAAGTCGTATCTTACGTGGGTGGCAGCAGGCAAAGAGACAGAGCTTGTGCAGGCAAACTCCCTTTTCATTTTGACACCATCGGATCTCATGAAACTCATTCACTATCACGAGAACAGCTCAGGAAAGGCCTGTCCTCATAATTCAATCACCTCCCGCCAGGTTCCTCCCACCACATGTGGGAATTGTGGGAGTTGCAATTCAAGATGAGGTTTGGGTGGGGACACAGAGTCAAACGTATCAAGGGGTCTTAAAAAGACGTGGTCCCTTTTCTTTTTAGGCTTTGTTTCCCTGCTGGCGAATTTCTGACTGTTGGACTGTAGGTTTCTGAAGTTGGACTTTTTTTCTAAAATCACACCTTTGCCCTGTCCCTTGCCCATGACAGCTTGGAAGCATGGCTTCTCTTATTTTAAGCATAGCTAATACAGAAGACTGTCAATGTAGGTGTGGAATAAATAAGCTAGGTGATTTTAATCATTTCGCCAGGAAGAATTCTGTTTTTACCAAAGGGCTTAACATTGGATTCACTAAGATAGCCAGCTCTTCACATGAATCTATGATATGGGGAATATGGTCGTCTTAAATGCAATTTTTCTGGAAGTTTATCAATTGTGTGTTAACAATAGCAAAAATAATAGCAATAGCTAACTTAGATTGAGTGTGTATGATATGACAGCATCCTACATTATCTTCTTCAGTCTTTACTTAGAGCAAGGTATGGTGGCACTACATCTCATACATCCCATAGAAAGGCTGCAGAGAGAGAGAGTCTCTGCTCAGTTCTCAAGTCAGGTGAGTTGAGGGGGTTGAGAATATAAGACAGAAAACATGGGTTCCAGTCCTGGGCACTACTCTTACTGGTTTTTGGGTCCTGGAGCCCATTGCTTAAGCTCTTTGAACCTTAGTTTCATTTTGGGAAAAGAGAGAGAGAAAGTCAAAAGTGTTTTGTGGAGTGCTGTGGGGATGGTGGTAATGAAGATGGTAGCTAGGCTAACATTTACTGAGTGTTTACCATGTACTAAGCATGGTTGTAAGCACCATGTGTGGATTATCTCATTTAATCATCATGGTAATTCCATGGTACTTTATTAGCTTCATTTTCCTGATGGGAAACTGAGGCACAGAGTGGTTATACGGCAACTAAGTTGTGGAACCAGAATTCTAACCCATGAGATTTACCTACAAATCATTCCCTGTCTCTCTGTTGCTGATTGAATCAGAATTAATAACTTTAGTCCTTGCTGCTATTCTGAGAGGGCTGGTATAACTGCTTGCTTCAAGAACACTAAAAAGACATTGGCTTCTCCAATACATGTTAAGTCTAAGATTCCTGGGGAGATGTCTCATTTCTCCACTCTTTACTACGTCAGCTCATCTTAGTGGCTGCATTTGTGGCTAAGAACGTTTGAGTAGCTACGCATACAGCTGGTTGCTGCCCAGCTATGATGCTTGGATGATCATCCTCATTTGATCCTGTCTCTTGGGATAAATCTCAAGCTTTGGTCTTGTTGACGGTCAGATTCTCCTGCCTTAACTGAGCATTCTGTTCAAAGATCGCTGTTGTTTGGAAGGACCTTGTGTCATGCATTATTCAGAAGGGTAGACAAGCTCTGGGCCAGTGCCCAGACCTTGGAAGAATGCATCTGGTAGAGCCAAGAAAATTCAGGAAGGGGCCTTACAGGAATTTAGCATGGTCTCCATTGCTCAAGCCATCTCTTATTTTTGGTTTGTATGGTAATACATGTATTTATTATAGGGAGAGATTTACATTCTTTTCTTTTGTACTAATAACTTAAGCCAGTTTATGGGAATAGGTAGGTGGAGAAATGTAATTCATTACTGTGTAAGTGGGTCTACAGCCCATTTTGTAGGGCCATTATGTATTTTTTTCCAGATAGAACTTATTTAAATAAAATGATTTTCAAAGCTGATATTAAGTCAGATTCTATGACAAGTATACAGTGGTTCTCAACCTTGGCTGCACATTGGAATCAGTGGGGAGCTTTAAAAAATTCTGATGTGTGGTTCTCACCCCCCAAAGAGTCTGGTTTTAATTGGTCTCAGGTGTGGCCTGGGCACTGGACGTCTTAAAGGCTCTCCAGGTGATTCTAATGTGCAGCCAGACAGGGCAGGCTTTGTGGGTAAGCAACTGTGCAGTCACAGAGGGCCCCATGCTCAGAAGGGCCCCATACTTGACTTAATGCTCTGCCATTGCCTTCTTAAAATTCTTCATAATTTTCCAACAAAGGATTGCATATTTTCTCTTTGTGCTGAGTCCTGTACATTATGAAGACTGTTCTGCAGCTAGAGTTGAGCTACTGTATTAGAATAACATCCCCATATAAGAAACACTCCTTGCACGCCAGCTGATAGTCCTCTTAGAAGCAACATATCAATCAAGCAAAGTCCAGGAGGGTGTGGACGATGCCTTGATAATATTGTACCTAGAGGTACTTAGTTTTCAAGAGAGTTTGAAAAACTATTCCTAAGATAGTTCTTAACCTTGCTCCGAAGTACTGGTTGGGAAGTACACACTTGTACTGCTAGACACAGTGCCAAGGGCCTGGTGTGAGCCTGTCTATCTAGGCGGGTCTCTCTTTCTGTGGAGGTGTTGGCAGGTGGACTCGCTGTGGTTGCCCTGCACCCTCCTGCCTTCTCCAGAACCTTATTCTGTCATCAATATCCCCCTGTCTCTCTTGAATTTTTAATCTCTCCTTTTCTTCTGGCACTTTTCCCTCACCTAAAAATAACTTTTCTCAAAGTACTCTACCCTTCACCAATAAAGTTTTAGGAAGAGGAGCTGCCCCTCACCAACTCCATGTCTGCATAACCATTCCTTAACTCTTTGCAGCTTAGTTCCCAACACCCCAGCTTCCTGAAAGGGCTTTCTTCAAGGCTTCTGGTTCCGTTCTGATTGTGAAAATTCCTTATCTCAGACCCCAGCCTGAGCTTGTCTAGGGAATCTGACAGTGTCAAATGACTTTTCCACCTTGTTAAAGATGCAAGTTCATGGGCCCCATCCAGGCTACTGAATTAGACTGTCTAGAGGACCGGGTCCTTTCACTGTTTAAACAAATCTCTTCCAGTGAGTCTTGTGCATACAAATATTTGAGACCACTGCTTTGTATATATTTATTGAATAAATTGCACCCTAGCACTTGTAAGGCTTGCTTTTAGTTTTTAACATAAGAGGTTCGCTTTATGTCTAAGTTATGCACTACTGATAGGTGGTTAACAGTAATGATTAAAAGCATGAGCTCTGGAGCCACTCTGCTCTGCCTAAGTTGGAATTCCAGCTCTGTCATTTACTACCTGTGTAGCCCTGGGTGCCTAGTTTCTTTATCTCCACAGTGGGATAATAATAGTACCTACGCCATAAGATTATGCTAGATTTGGGTAAGTTAATACACATATAAGGTACTTAGAACAATGCCTGTACATAGTAAGGGTTCAAGAAAAGTTAGCTTTTAGATTGTATATGTATGCTGTTTAAAATATATTTACATTTACATTTTCTTTCTATCCAAAGCTAAAGTTAAGATGATCAGCAGAGGAACTCCAAATCTGATAGGTTTCTATTTTTGGCAGCTCTCCATGTAGTTAATTGCTCCTGATGCAGTTACTTGGGAAAGTTGTCTTTTCCCTCTGAGTTTAAAGCCATAAACCTCAACCATTTTTTTCCTCAGGTGCTCCAATCCACTGAGGTAAATCCTCCCAACAGTGATGATGATTTCTCACCCCAGTGGTTCTCAGCTGATGCTCCTCAGCCAACTGGGATTCACTGATTTATTATCGTCTATGATATTACGGAGAGCCTGGTAGTGTTGAATTAATTTTAACATGGCCAGTAGGAAAGCATTCAAAGCTGGAGAATGAATAACTAACTGAATCTTAGCCCTTTCTGAACTAACCACTTTAGGATCACTTGACTATTACAAAAAAAGAAATACCAGTAGCATCCAGGTCCCACCCCAGATCAATGAAATAAAAATCTTTGGGCATGGGTCCTGATATAGGTATATATAAAAAGCATCCTGAATGATTCTGAAGTGCTACCAGAGTTGAGAGTCATTGATGTAGAGTAAGACATGGGATTCCATATTGGGAAGGAGGGAATGGGACTAAGTTTCTTGGGAAAAGGAACAAGCCCTGTATCTGTTGACCTGTACAACTTGCTTAGATAAAGTGGCTCAAATATATTGAAAGAGAATAGTCTGCAAGGGGCCAAGAGAGAGATGGGGATGAAATGGATGATTTAATGGGTCATCTGTCCTGTAGTTAATTTCTCTAAATCTCTTGTGCTATATTGATTTTGTAAATAGCTATTGTCACATCTGCCCCTTCTGCCTGTGGGAACTAGTGGGTCTTAAAAAATTGAATTGGGTGAGAGTGTAGATTAATCAATACCAAGATTTATTGACTCGGGACATTTATATTAACTGTAGTGAAGTCAAGAATAATTTGAACCTTTTCAATACTTCATTAAATGGCATAGTGTATTATCTATGGTGTATTTTGAAAGTATCCTTTATGGATTTGAAACAGCTCTCACCTCCACTTCCTAAAATGGCTCCCTTTATTTGTGAAGCTATTAGGATTTATATTATAATAGGAATCACATCAAGGTACTTTTCAAAGGCTAAGTGAAAATCATAAGAAGAAACTGTAGTTTCTGCTTGCTCGTAACTTCTTTCAGATTCCTCCCTTTGAAACACATTTTTTTTCAACTGGGGTTAGGTTTTCAGTGAGTTTAAATTCAGGCATGGGAACTAGAGATACGCGTATCTTAACATTTTGTTCTTTGTGGAAAATTTGCCTATTGGTTTTTAAAAAGTCAACAACTAATTTGTTTAATTAAATAATTAATGTCTCTCCTTTTAACAAGGAGGAGTTACATCATCTTTTTCCAAAGGGCCTAAATTAGAACACTTCAAACACAACCTGTTCTTAACAGGGATGTTTTTCATATCTATTAAGAAGGAAATAATTTTGAATTGTATAGTCATGGTGAGAAGGATATATCAATAATTATTAACTTATCCTATCTCTTTGGTGCACTTATAAAAAAATTGAATAAATCTATAAGACTTTGGTTTTCTTTTAGGGATGTGGTTCATGGCTATCAGCTAGATCAAAGCTCACTGTTTTCCCTAGGAACAGTACACATGACTTTGGACTTGGTAAGCAGCTCATAAGACCCTCTAAAATGAGGAAAAGATGCTATATTCACATGAGGGATTGTAGTAGTGGGGGACACTGTTGAGGGAAGCCTTTTGGTTGTTTCTTCAAGAGCAGAGTAGCACAATATAAGGTGTGGAGAGCCAGGTTGCTTGGGCATGGCTTGAGTCCATAGGTATTGCATGAGAAAAGTTAGATTGGTGCTAATGATTTGCACCAAGTGAATCCTGTTTGTTGATAAAGAAGTAAGATCCTCTTGTCAATCTGCCAGGCCTCCTGTCTTCCTCTTTGCCCTTCACCCACCTCATTTAGGGAATCCGTGAGTCCGGAAGGTCATTCTTACTGCAGGCTGCCAGCTGCCTACCTGCCCCTCCTCCAGCCTGGCCCGGTTTGTTGCTTTGTTTTCACTGCTCATCATCTGTGACTTCTTGGCAAAGTCTTGCAGGGCATGAGCATCCACTCTGCATGGCCCGCCATGAAGCACTCCTCTAACCTCTAATGTAGATAAGCACTTGCCAAGCCTAGCTCTTAAGTACTTGGCAAATGACAGCTTTGCCTCATTTATTTCCTTTTAAAGATGGGCTAAGCAAGGGCAAAAAGAGTGAATAATGATGGTGAAGAAGAGAACTTTTTATTGAGAACCTGTGACTTGCCAAGTCCTGGATTCTATCAAGTATAGCTGCTGTTTCATTAAATGATCATAAAGATGACACAAAGTAGCTATTATTATCCCCACTTTAGTTATGATAAGACTGAGGCACATACAGGTTGACTAAATTACTCATACAGTTAGTGTCAGAACCTCAACTTGAACTCAGCCCTGACTTCCAAACCCATTGCAGTGCTCCACTCAGATATTTACTATTCGGCCCATGACTAGGTGCTATCTGGCTGGAGAATCTGCTGTGTGTTCTGCCCTCTGAGTGCCCAGGGAGGCTTGCTCTTCCATGTATCCACTGTGAACTTACCTTCTCAAGGCTCCTGATTAAGGGCATACAATTCTGAAATCCTCTGGGGCTTCTCTTATCCTGTGTTGTCCTAAACTGCCCTCAAGATTTTCCTGGAGGATAAAATGCTCATCAGATAAAATGCTTATTGTTTTTGAGAACCTCCCTTCTCAAATTCTTGCCAAGATTTCCTCTATGGAGCCCTCATGTGGCCCACTCAAGCTAAGGCTCTCAGGAGTCTCTTCTCCCACAATACTTTATTTTTTATGAAATACAAGGACTATGTTGACTTCACTGAAGAGATAGTCAGGTCGCACCTGGATATCATAACTTGTAGCCCTGGGGCCTTGTCACCAGTCATACTGTCTGCCAGTCACCACCATCTTTAGCATGTGTATATACTAGAGCGGATAAGATAGACCTTTATTTCTTTTATGATTTGCCTTAGGGCAAATCAAAGAGAGCTTCACTAATAACTTGTAGTGTTACTTGGAAAAGAGACCGGGGCTTCTAGCCCACGTTAAGAAGTAGAACTCTGGCCTTGGGATAGGTAAGGTAGGATTCTACAGTGGGAGAGAGTTTAGGCAGAGTGACATCTGCCATTTTACTGTATGCACAGCTGGGAGGCAGATCATGGACTTCAAACTTCAAGAGTAATAGAACTTGCTGTCCAAAACACCTGCTGAGCAACAGTCTCAAAAACAAGGCATGCCCATGTCAGGGTTCGTAGGTGCTAAAACTTCCACTTATTTTACAATGAAAAAGAAAAATTTTAAGAAGAACATATTTTTGTATGTGGATTGACACTGGCATTTTCAAATCATCTGATGTCAGGTGGATACATGTGGCAGATGGATACCTATATCATATGTATCCTGAAAGGAGGGCATGTTTGATGTTAGTACTTTCATATGTTCATTGGCCTTCAGTGAACTGGCTCTCATCCCATTTTAGTTGTGCCTAGGTAAATGGATTTATGTGTTAGATGATCTAATTTTCATGAAACAACATCCACAAGATAGACAGGTGTCTTATCAAAGAAACCAAAGAAACTGTGGGTGGAGGAGAAACCAGCACTATCTGAGAGCAACAATGAAGTGGCTGAGCTGTCAGTTCTACTCCTGATTTGAGTTCTTTGTCCAGCCATATTCCATGGTGAAAACACTAAAAGTACATTCAAAACCGACACAAACTCATCCCCCACAAATATCAAGAAGACCATTTGAAATATAAATTTGTTTTCACTATTGTTAATGATGAACCTTTCCCTAAGTTCCACTGTGCCTTGAAATGTTGCCTAGTAATGCAATGGAACCAATAGGATTAGCAAGAAATTTTTAAAAATTAATGTACATCTCATTCTTTTTACATTTTACATTTTGATATAGGTTTTATAGTTAATGTTATAGTAGATGTACATGATTTATAAATTTATATATATATGTTATTTGAGTAGGCTCTGTATACATTTCTTTGAATAGGCCATATATATACAATATACACAAACAATTTTTAACTGATATGGATGTACATTAGTTGGGGAAGACCAATTACTTTAATAAATGACACCAAGATCTACTGATTTAACAAAACAAAGGTTTATTTGTTGCTCACGTCTTGTCCCAGTACAGGTCAGCTGAGTAGAGTAAGGCTTTACTCCATGCAGACATTCAGAGATCCTAGATTCTTTCATCTATTGTCTCTGTCATGCCTCCAGCTGATAAATGAAAAAATAGAATGTGGAAGATAAGGTTTTGCAGGCCAGATTCGGAAGTAGCTATATCACTTCTGCTCATATTCTATTGGCTAGAACTCAGTCATGAGCTCATTCTCAACTGCAGGGAAAGCTGGGACATATTGACTGGCTATAAGTCCAGGAGGTAAAGAAAAACTGGAGAACATTCACCAGTCTTGATCAGAGTGGAAGATGAAAAAAATGTGGAGACTAATATGCTCATATAAGGTTCAAAAAGCAAGGATAAAATATTGTGGTTAGAATTTGATGTACTGAAGTGTGTTCATCAATCCAACAAATACTTACTGAGTATCTATTATATGCCAGGCATTCTTCTTGGCTCTGGAGATGTAGCAGTGAACAAAACAAATAAAAATTTCTACCAAGAAGCTTATGTTTGAGAGCATACCCCAAATGAAAGAGAAGCAACCAAGGGTGGAGAAAAGCATAAAAGATAATGTTTGGGGAAGTTGCTTTGATTTGAACCAAGTGGCTTAAAACTATATAGACTCAGACAGATCTGGCTTTATATACTGATTTTGATAGTCACCTAATTGCCGTGTGATCTTTTAACCAGTTATCTAACCTCTCAAGCCTCAGTTTCTTCCTCTGTAAATGGGGATAATGATAGTGCTTACACATAAGAATGTTTTGAGAATTAAGTAAAGAGATTAAACATAAAGTACTTAGTACAGTACCCTAACAGACTCAGCTCTCAGTAAAAGCTAGCTATTATAATACCACCAATAAATAGTAACAATTATTAAGAAAGATGATTCCATTTCCCTTGCAGGTTTCCTGAGTTAATTGTTTGTCAAACTGAGGTAGCTCTGAGAGAGCTTTCTCTTTCTTTTTGCCACCCAGATGGTTATCAGGTCATTATTGTGCTCGATATTTAATGTTTTTTATTAAAGTGCACATTTAATAAAAAATTTGTATTTAAAATTAGTGCCTATCTGCTGAAAATATTAAAACTTATAGAAAAACATCAAGAAAAGAAGTAATTTCGTATAATTCCGCTATTTAGACACAATGACTTTTATCATGTTGGCTGTATTAGTTTGTTTTCATGCTGCTGGTAAAGACATATCCGTAAGACTGGGAAGAAAAAGAGGTTTAATGGACTTATAGATCCACATGACTGGGGAGGCCTCACAATTATGGTGAAAGGCAAAGAGGAGCAAGTCACATCTTACAAGAATGGTGGCAGGCAAAGAGAGAGAGCTTGTTCAGGAAAACTCCCATTCTTAAAACTATCAGATCTCATGAAACTTCTTCACTATCATGAGAACAGCATGGAAAAGACCCACCTCCATGATTCAATTACCTCCCACTGGGTTCCTCCCGTAACATGTGAGAATTGTGAGAGTTACAGTTCAAGATGAGATTTGGGTGTGGACACACCCAAGCCATATCGTTGGTGTGTTTCCTTCCTATCTTTAATCTACTTGGGCTCAAGAGTGAGCTACTCAGCTTGGCACCAGCTCTGCAGGGATGACAATCAATGTTGTGTCCCTTCAGAGGCCTTTAGTGAAGAGGTTCTCCGTAGCAATAGGGGCAGTCTATAACCAATCAAATGGACTCATTGCCCACTCTCTGATTCTCATTCCTGGTGCTCTCTGATTATACAATTTCAGCTACTTTATTTTAAATGTGCTGGAAACTTCTGTCCTCTGAATACTAACTAGGGTTTTTCTGCTGGTTCTGTGCTTCTGGGCAATTGGTGGAACCAGGTGCACTCATAAAAATATGCATCTCTCAAAAATCAGAGGTATAGTTTCCTGGCTTTTTCTTGCTTAGTCTGTGGTTGTGTAAAACTTGCACTGGGCTGTGGGTCTGCGTATGAAAGGAGAACACCACCACCACCAAGAAAACCTGCATTGTCCCCTGGAAGTTACTAAGTTCCATGAGCTAAATTTAAAAATCAATCAATCAATTAATCAGTCTTCTTTTGAGGAATGAAGCAGCCCAATACTTAACAGTGGTCTGATAGTGACCTTATTCTCATCCTCCAGTAATACCGATTTTATGCTTACAATTCACAACCAACCAGCATTTATTTGCATGTCACCTACTCTGTGCTGACCCTGTGTGTGAGGTCTTTCTCATGTGCGTGGCATTATCTCCTAAGAGAAACAGAGACCACAGGATAGAGGATTTTGTTCCCTTGGAACCAAACCTGCCTTTGGGAAGGCCTTTTCGGAGGAGAGATTTTAGGAAAAGTTTTGGAGAAAGAAAGAAAAGAATAAACTGGCAACTGTGCCTTGGGAGCTCCTTGGTATTTTTCTGAATCTGGTTCTGATTTCATTTAGATTTCCCCTATCTGAGCTGAAGTTTACTTTTGCTTCTCAAAGGCTTGCTTCCAGGGTCTGGATAATGCAAATTAATAATGTAAACAAAGCTGTGGGAGAAAGATGGGCACTTATTGTAATACTTTAAAGACAAATATTTCCTTCATTTCTATCACTAAGTAGGTTTTCAACAGAAGTCTGGGGGATGACTTTAAAAGGCCTGGTAAGTGCTTATTGCTTACAAACAATTCATATGCTAATTGAAAGCTGCTCCTATCTATTCATTGAAGCCGTTACTTCAAAAATTTTACTGATGCTTTGGCAGTTTTAGCAATGGGAAAGTAAGAGAACTACCGTTTAAAATGCCATTATTTAGTGTTTTTACTAAATTAGGCTGGCCTTCCTTATCCCCTATTCCATTAAGCTTGCTTGAAGATTTTATAATTGAACATGCAAAGTGAAACATATTTTACACAGAGAAAAACTCAAGAGCGTTTAAAACCAACGTAAAAAGTAACTGCAGTTACTGAGGTATGGAGCATGGAAATAAATTTTACTTACAGGCACAACACCAGATTGTGGCCAGGGTTGTCTGGGGTTAAACGTGGGTGCCCTGGTGGGATTCTATTTCTGTCATGCACATGCTTTATAAAATGGGATGTGAAAAATTGGAGACGGCTGGGCTCGGTGGCTCACACCTGTAATCCTAGCCCTTTGGGAGGCCAAGGTGAGAGGATCACCTGAGGTCAGGAGTTCAAAACCAGCCTGGTCAACATGGTGAAACCCTATCTCTACTAAAAATACAAAAACAGTAGCCAGGCATAGTGGCAGGCACCAGTAATCCCAGCTCCTCGAGAGGCTGAAGAAGGAGAATCGTTTGAACCCAGGAGGCGGAGGTTGCAGTGAGCCGAGATCACACCATTGCACTCCAGCCTGGGTGACAAGAGCAGAATTCCATCTCAAAACAAAAACAAACTGGAGATGTAAAAAGTCCATGGGTGTGGCCACATGCTATGGATTTAGACAATATTAAGCTCTTATGAATTTTTAAGTCCCTAAGAATGGATTTATGAGGTTTTAAGGGGTTCTAAGAATTATAATATGGTCATGAGAGGTCACATCCTGACCACTAGAACTCCTAGTTAAGCTGAGAGGCAGGGTTGCCGAGTGAACACCATTTGTCTGTATTCTACAAATTATTCCTTACCTAGGGTGGGTTACTGGTGTTCTGGGATGGACCAGCTCCACAGATGAATGGAAATACTTGCTGAATTGGGAATCAGAAAATCATAGCTCCAGTTTGGTTTCTGTAGGTTCTTGGGTTTCTGGATTAATTGCTTAATATGGGCATCTAAATTTATCTACCTGTGAAATGAAATTGATAAGGTTTACTCTATGAACCTCACAAGGATTTTAAGCATCAGTCTTCATCTCCATTTTATAAATGAGAAAAATAAGGCTCAGAGAGATTAAATCATATATCCAATGCAAGTGGTGGAGTTACCAGAGGCAATAGTGCTTTGCCAATAAAGGTTTATGCAAAAAAAAAAAAAAAAAAAGATGCTATCGCTATGTATTTGAAGACAGCCTTCAGTCCTAGACTTCTTTGCACATGGTCCTATTTCCTACTTTCAGGGATTTGTTTCTTCCCAAGTGCCTCATGTCCAGTTACTGTTCCCATCTTTTTCCCTTCCCTCATCCCATTATTTTACCTACCTTTTCTTGGATCTGCTGCTTTGGAAAGTTTTTGGTGTTTCTAATCATTGTTAATGAACTTATTCTGTGTGTTCCTTCAATATGTATCCTCCTGGCCTCCTCTTTTTTTTTCTGACACTTGTTTAAATGGGCTAGTGTATACACACCCTAGGCAATGTGTTTTAACAGTTACTTATTGGAAAGACTGCTTTGATACAAAGTCTAAGACAGAACTGTTTCTGTTTGGGAAGTCAAGATTACATTGAGTACAGTCAGTTTATAAGCTGGTGTAGGTTCTGGTAGAGAAGAGGGTCTCACTTTGGTGTGGGGCTTAATTAAGTGTTATTAATGATATATTGTGACTGGGTCAAAGAAGAAGAATGTGTAAGCAAAAGCCAAAGACACTGTGGAAAAAGTAAAACTCAACAATCCCAAGTGGCAAATTTTAAGACTAGCTGGAGAGGGATTCTATGTACTCATTAGCCTGGTGTTGAGGGGAAAAAAAAAAGTTTCACTTTATGTGTCTGCTCAAGTTAACTATATTACCAAGAATGGCAAATTAGGGTATTTGAGGTTCATCTTTTTCCCTGGTCACTGCTCATTTATTACCAATCCAGCCAATGCCACTTACTGAAGATCTGTCATAGTCATTCCCTCCTTTCCAGCCACAATACCAAGGCTGAGATCATGCCACTATCCTATCACCTCCCCTGGTCTCCTCACAAATTTCCTTGTCTCCAGTCCATGCTTACTCCAATCATTCCAACATAGTGATCTGGAACCCAAACCTAGCTTTCTGGCCTCAACTCTTGAAATCCACCCAATGTTGCCCATGCACCAGCCACACAGAATTTCCCAATTTTACCCAGACGCTTTTTTTTTTTTTTTTTTTTTTTTTTTTGAGTACTGCATACTGTTTCCTCTTGAAATGTCCTTTGACCTCTGTTTGGTGGATGCTTCTTCATCCTTCCAGATGTTGCTCAAATATTAGTTACTTCTTTAGGATGCTTTCCTTGAAGGAGTTGAAGAATTCTTTAAACTTTTACTTCATTTGTGATAGCACTTATATAATGTTGTAGTATCATTATTTGTTTTATTTATCTTTACTCATCTCTAGACTCTAAGTCTTTCCTAGTACACATCATAATGCTTACTAAAAAGCCAGTGTCTCTTGAATGAATAAGTGAACATGTGAATGAATGATGAACAATGTCAATTTTGTACCACTCGGATACTTTGAGCAATGTCAATTATATTGTTATTGTCATGCTAAATTTAAAGTCTGTGATCTTTACATATAAGAAGAGGAAGGTAATGGGAAGGGTGAGAATCACTGGTCTAACTTGCTCAACTATGGATGTCTAAGATTGAACTTCACTGTAAACTTTGGAAACAATGCTTGCAAGCCTGACAATAATGGTCTTGATGGATGAAGCTGTTTCTACATTGTGTAGTAAGGGCATTAGTCAATAAAAGAATTAATTCATCAAACTACAGAGTACCTGTGTGATACTAGTGTGAATACAAAAAATAGATTAATCTGATTTTCAAAGAGCTTATATGTATCTGGGCAGCAATATTTACCAAAATGATGAATACTTGTGATATGGGCAGGAGGCAGGGAAATACTGGGTAGAAGAGGCGAGTTCTCCAGCAAAGGCTCCACCCTCAAGCCTGGAAACTGTGGCCCTAAATGAGAACAGTTATCCCTGTTTTCCTTCCCAAATCCTACCTTTCTGGCCTGCCTTGCCCCCTATCCTGTGCCCCTATAAACCCCAGACCTCAGCTGGCAAAGAGATAAGTGGCTGAACGTGGAGAGGAGAAGCAGCAACTGGGTGTCAAGATACTTTGGATAGATGTGGCTTAGCTTCAGATGGCACAACTTCAGAGAGGAGCTTGGCAGTCTCTGGCTGGGCTTCGGGGAAAGATTACTTTCTTCCTGCTCCATCCCCTTTCCACCTTCCCTTCTGCTGAGAGCCACTTCCACTGCTTAATAAAATCCTCTGTATTCATCACCTTTGAGACCGTTCGTGTGACCTGATTCTTCCTGGACACTGGACAAGAATTCAGGATGCCCCAGATGTGGGAACCAAAAAAGGCTGTCACGCTGACTCTTCGCTGAGCTGTTTAACACTTAAGCTGTCTGCTTACAGCAAAGCTAAAAGAGCATTAGTTGTAACACACCCCTAGATTGTTGTGGAGCCGGAGCCCGAAAGTGCTCACCTTGGCCCTGACACCCACTCACCTGTGTGCTCCATGCCATGAGGGGTTGAGTCCACAGGGTTTGAGCAAGTGGTGTTTGTCCCTGCTGTAGCTGAAGTGGCCAGATGGACCAAGAGCCAGTGCACTCCAGTTCCTGGCCATGAAAGGGTCAAGGGAACCATTCCGTCTCATTTGTATAGTGCTAACTATGCAGTAGATATTATTCTAAGCCATAATTTATGTTAACACTTTTGATCTTCACTGAAACCATAGAAGACAGGTACTAGTATTATCCCCATTTTACAGAACACAGAGGCACAGTGAGTGACTTGTCTACAACTCATGGGTAGCAATGACTAAACATTCTGGCTTCATAGTCTATCCTCTTAATATTGTACACACAATGACAGAATTATACTCTACAGAATTGCAGAACAGTATGAGAGAGTTTGTCTTAGAAGAAAGCATATTTATTTATTTTCTTTCTTT
>NW_012116265.1:15303280-15370052 GCF_000951035.1 Colobus angolensis palliatus | reverse complement strand
CAGTTCACTGCAGCCTCCACCTCATGGGTTCAAGCAATTCTCCTGCCTCCAACTCCTGAGTAGCTGGGATTACAGGCACCCACCACCATGCCTGGCTAATTTTCTTTCATATTTTTAGTAGAGATGGGGTTTCACCATGTTGGCCAGGCTGGTCTCCCACTCCTGTCCTCATGTGATCCGCCCACCTTGGCCTCCCAAAGTGCTAGGATTACAGGCATGAGCCACTGCACCTGGCTGAAAAGCATATTTTCTATGAGTTAGAAAGCCTGGATTTAATTTCTGACTCCATTACTTGCAAGATATTGGTGCTGTGCATGTTATTAGAGTGATTTGAGGTCATCTAAAAATTAAAGATATGATAAGGTATGTTTAAAACATCATGCACGGTTACACATAGTAGGGTTCAAATATTCATTTCTAACTTTTCTTTCATTAAAGAGTTTCTCTTCCCCTTCCTCTTGAATAAAATTAAGTAAAATATGTATGCTATAAAAAATAAAAGGCAATGTATCATAACACAGTAGACATTAGAAGAAGGCAGTTGTCACTAGTAGGGCAAAAAGCCTAGGTAGAATAATGAAGCTGAGGTAGAGTAATGAAGTTCTGGGTTGAAGTACCAAAGGCTCTCAAATATTCATAGCATCACCATGGCTCTGGGCTTACTGGAAAGGAAGTATCTAAAATTGGTATGCAGGCTCAAGATTCAGATAATTTTGCCCTGTTTAAACCTTTAACAGTTGAAGTATCTCAAATATATTAAACATTGGAGGTCAAGAATGCCAAGTCAAAAGCAAAAGGGAGCCTTTTACAGTGGATATGTGTGTTTCTCTGAAGTCTAAAGTCAGAGGGGACAGTAGTTGTAGGTAGGTTGGGAATAAGAAATATGAGGTGGGGAAGATGTCGTTTAGAATGTGGCAACCTCAGACAGCCTTAAAGCATTTATCAAAGAGGAAGAACAAACACTACAGCAGTAGCCCAAGGAAACTCTTCTTTCTGGATCTTCATTTTGAGCTGTTGAGCTGATATTCCACCTGTGTGGAGATAGCTTAGTGCAAAACAGCTGGGTTTTGAATATGTAAACACTCACCGGAAATCTGTAAATCAGGGGCAAAGCCATGTGGTTGTGTATCTTTTCTATGGTACCTGCAAACTACAGCTGTTCATGGAGACAGTGCTTGTATTATGTGGCTGTGGGTGTCTCCTGGATGGAACAGAGATAGATAACACCTATTCTTTCCTCAATGTGGTGATCCAACAGCAAAGGAAGAACTGCTGGATGTGTAGGAGTGGGAGGAGGAGAAAGTGGTGTGATGGAAATGCAAGGCAGAAAGGGAATGGCTGGTGCCATCTGCAAAGGAGATGGAGCCCTCCTGAATTCCTGGCAGAGCTATTGAAATGAAATTGATAAGGAAAGTGAGAACTCATCACCCACATATACTGTATTTTCTCTGAGACAGAAAAAAAGACCTGTCTGTAATGAGCTTTTAGCTTGCATCTGAAGGAGTCGGCTAACTTGAGCTGCCAGAATAATATTTGCTGTATTCTTTTAAAAATATACTGGTTTTTATTTTGTGCTTTAATTCAGTGTTAAGTGAGTTGTTGACTTTTTTGGTTTGTTTAAAAAAGAAGTTAGACAGTTTGAATCCCATGTAGGCATAAAAGTGGGGTTGTAAAATAGGTCCCTCCTGGGTCCTACCACTTCCCACATATAGATACATGTTTAGTGACAGTGGGCATTAGAACAGCTAATTAATAACTAATACTGTAAATATTATATATTAGGATCTAGGATTCTTTGGTCATGTACCATGTTAGAGAAACAACTTCTGAAGTGCTATAGGTTGAGCTAGAAGTGTTTATGTGCCTAAGTGTGCTTTAGGTACTCCAAGCAAACCTTTAGTGTAAGTTTTATGGTTGTTTATTACTTAAAATAGGAAAGCTTCACTAATACAGTGGTTGTTATAAGTAAGGGTTAGTGAGAGCATATTAAATTATAACTGGGAGTTTATAGTTATTTAAATCTTGTCAAACTGTATTATTCTTTTAAATGTGTCATATGACACAGTTTATAATTATTGTGAATATGTTAAAAAGCTGGTAGTGAATACTTTAAAATACAGGTGGCTCACACCTGTAACCCCAGCACTTTGGGAGGCCAAGGCAGGTGGATCACTTCAGGTCAGGAGTTTGAGACCAGTCTGGCCAACGCGGTGAAACCCCATCTCTACTAAAATACCAAAATTAGCCAGGTTTGGTGGCATGCGCCTATAATCCCAGTTACTCGAGAGGCTGAGGCAGGAGAATTGCTTGTACCTGAGAGGCGGAGGTTGCAGTGATCTGAGATTGCGCCACTGTTTTCCAGCCTGGGTAACAGAGTAAGACTCCATCTCCAAAACAGACAAACAAACAAAAAATGCCATGCTGCCTAAAGAGGTAATTTTCAGAAAAATTGTGCTCAACTAGGATGTTATATTTAATTGTTTGAGACGTGTTCTATAATCACAATCACCACTGATTAGTAGTCAACCATGTTGAAGTTATAGTACCTGTGAGGAAATAGACTTAAACACTGAATCATATAAATATCAGAGGCATACTGGGAAATATCTTTATTAATTAGAAAATGTTTGCCATTCTGGCTTCTAAAGAAATCCAACTATTCTTGAGTTGCAGCTGTAACATACCCTTAAGTAAAAATCAGTTAGTTCATACTTCACAGTAGCAAGGACTTCAACCTTTTGATAGACTTACTTTTCCTAAATTCCCTGCAATTAAGCCTCTACTTAGTCTTAGCTTAACCACCTTCAGTGATTGGGAGCTTACTCTTTTGCTGTTAAAGTGTTTCTATTTATTAGAAAGTCGTCTTTATAGTAGGGGAAATTTGCCTCTTTGCAAATTAACCATAGGGATGCCATTTGGAACAACATGGGACATATTTATTTACTCCTTCTTCCGGTAAACAAAATTTTAAATATTTTAAGAGAGCCATCATCTCACCTTTCAATATTTATAGTCCCAGATTCCTCAGTTGTTTAGCAATTCCATGATTGTAAGCTTTTTAATCATCCTATTTTGGATACTTTCTGGTTTGTCAGTGTTCTGATTAAGACATTTCAGGACATGATTCATCCATTCATTACATTCTCAGTAAGCTCCTATTATGTGCCAGGAACTGAGAATTCAATGGTGAACAAGACAGACAATCCCTCCATGCTCAAAGGGATAGGCAATAAACAAGTATAAATATGTATTGTGTTTTCAGGTAAATGTTAAGTGCTGTAAAGGAAAATACAATAAAGGTATAGAAAGTGTTGGCAATGGAAGAGGTCTGTTTTAGATAGGGTCGTTAGGGAAGATCTTTCCAAGTAAGTGGCATTTTATCTGAAAATCTGAGTGCAATGCAGTGCACCTGCAGTGATCTCAAAAAGGAGGTTCAAAGAAGGAAAACAGCGATTACCAAGGCTGTGAGGTGGGGATGATGTGACAGTTTATGATAAATTAAGGTCCCCAGCTTTTCCCTTCCCATGACTCCCAAGGAACCCTAAAAAGGATAAACCTACATGATTCAGTCTTAGAGAAAATTCTTTTTTAAAAATTTTTGCTGGTTCAACTTCTTCCTCCTTGACACACACACACACTCATTCTCCTAAAGATAATGTTATCTCTGCTAGATCAGTTCTTTGAGATTTGTGATACAGAACTGAAAGACTGAGAAGAAAGAGAGAATTAAAGTAGCAGGACTAAAAATGGGCATGTTTAGCCAGGGAGGCATGGTTGAAAGTTGCAAACTCAAAGTCCTACAGGAACTAGGACTAACATAAATGAGTGATGCAGGATGGGTAAAAACAATGAAGGATTATGGCTCACACTGTGGCATATCCCATCTAAAGAGGTCAGCTCCTACTCAGCTACAGCAAATTGTTGGAATGCATTATGCAAAGCCACTGTTGCCACATGTCCCAATTTTTCAAGAGTAGTAACAGATCTGGTTTTTACATTATTCAATTTTAAAAACACTGCCACAGGGACTCCCACTCCCAAAAAATAGGATAGACATATTGGCCCCTGTTCCATCCTTAAGTACAATTAAAACCCATTGGCATTATATTTCATTTCAGAGAAGACTCTGAAACATGAGAGAGAAAAGGAAAACCAGTTAGGAACATGGTAGTAAGTTCCTTGAGTTTTCTTTTGCCTCCTATATTCCATATCTGGTGCTAAGAGAAGCTGAAAAGCTGGAAACATCAATGTACACAGACAAAAAACCCAAGAAAAGTCTGTTTTCTCTAGCCCCAAAACTGGAAAGCGGAAGCCTACAGGACAGAAAACCCTATTCCAACTGAATAGCACAGAAATATTTGACAATTATATAATTAACAAGGGTGGGTAAAGGAAGATACATTTCACTTCACTGGAACTGGTAAAATGATGACACGAGTAGATTGTGATAAGTTATGTATATATAAGGTAATAACCAGATAAACTATTAAGAAAGCTACACAAAAAGATATATGTTTTGTATGTAAAAACATTATGGACAAATCAAAATAGAATTCTAAAAATTGTTCAAGTAATCAATAGGACAGCAGGAAAAAGAAAACAGAAATAAAGAACAAAGAAAATAAAAAAAAGTAGAGTTAAGCCCTAACATATCAATAATTACATTAAATGTAAATGGCTTAAAAATTCCAATTACAGAGATTGGGAGAAAGGATTAAAAATATGACCCAACTCTGTGTTATTTGTGAGAAATACACTTTCAATATAATTATGTAAGCAAGAGGAAAATGATAGGAAAGTATATATTATGCCAACATTAATTGAAAGAAAATAGGAGTGGTGATATTAATATCATGTAGACTTTAGAGCAAAGACTGTTGCCAGAGACAAACAGGGACATTTTAAATGAAGAAACAGTGTACCAAGAACACTGCAATCCTAAATGTACATGTACAAAATACAGAGTTGCAAAATGTGTGAAGCAAAAACAGACTAAAAAGAGTAGACAAATTCACAGTTATAGTTGGAAGCTTTACACTCTTCTCAAAATTGGTAATAGGTAATTGGTAATAAATTGATATAGGAAATCAGCAAGGATATATGTATGAGTCTGCTAGGGATGCCATAACATAATGCCACACACAGAGTAGCGTAAACAACATAAATTTATTTCTCACAAAATAATGTGGAAGCTGAAAGTCCATGATAGAGGTGTCAGAAGTTTGGTTTCTTCTGCTGAGCCCTCTCTCCTTGGCTTGCTTTCTCAATATGTCCTCACATGGCCTTTCCTTGGTGTGCATGCACATCCCTGGTGTCTCTTCCTCTTCTTATAAGGTCACCAGTCTTACTGGTCACCCTGAACACCTCATTTAATCTTTTAAAAAAACTTGTCTCCAAATAAAGTCACATTGAGAGTTAGAGCTTCAACATATGAACTGGGGTTAGGAAACATAATTTATTCTATAACAATATAAAATAAAACCACTACCAACTAATAGGAACTAATTGACATATATAGAATACCCAACAGCAGCAGAATACATATTTATTTTTTTGCAAGTATCTGTAGAACATATACCAAGATAGACCACATCCTGGGCTGTAAAACAAACCTCAATAAATTCAAAAGAATTGAAATACACATTGTGTTCACTGACCAAAATGGAACCAATCTAGAAATTAATAACAGATTGATAACAGGAAACTCTAAATACTTAGACACTACACAAGAGACTTCTAAATAACCCATGAGTCAGAGGAAGTTTCAAGAAATCAAATAATAGGCTGGGAACGGTGGCTCAACGCCTGTAATCCCAGCACTTTAGAGGTCAGGTGGATGGATCACCTGAGGTCAGGAGTTCGAGACCAGCCTGGCCAGTATGTTGAAACCTCGTTCCATTAAAAATACAAAAATTAGCCAGGCATGGTGGTGCACAACTATAGTCCTAGCTACTCCGGAGGCTGAGGTGGGAGAATCACTTGAACCTGGGAGGTGGACGTTGCAGTGAGCCAAGATCGTGCCATTGCACTCCAGCCTGGGCAACAGAATGGAGCTCTGCCTCAAAAAAAAAAAAAAAAAAAAAAAAATCAAATAATACATTAAACCAAATGAAAATATACTAAAAATTGTGAAACTCAGCCAAAGCAGTGCTGAGGGAAACAGTTATATAGCTAAATACATATATTAGAAAAGAGGAAAAGTCTCAAATCAAAAATCAAAACTCACATCTTAAAAATCTAGAGAGCAAAGAGCAAAATAAGTCCAAAGAAAGAAAAAGAAAGGAAAGAATAAAGAGAAGAGCAGCAATCAATGAAATTTGAAAACAGGAAAACAACCTAGAACATCAATGAAACAGATAAATGATTCCATGAAAAGAAATTGACACAACTTTAGCTACACTGATAAAGAAGAAGACAGAAATTGCCAATATCAAAAATGGAATGCAGGAGATCACTATAGACATTATAGACAATGAAAGGCAATAAAATAATACTGCAAAGCAACCCTACACACAAAAGTTTGATAACTTAGAAGAAACAGATCATATTCTGAAAAAAAAATAATCTACCACAACTTGGCCAGTATAAAATAGATTATATGAGTAGCCATATAACTATTAAGGAAATTGAGTTCATAATTTAAAAACTCCCCCAAAAGAAACTTCTAGGCCCAGATGATTGTATGAGAATTCTACCAATCAGCAGAGTTGACACTAATTGCATATAAGCTCTTCTAGAAAATAGAAAAGGAGAAATCTCTTCCCAATTTATTTTATGAAGTTGGTATTACTCTGATACCCAAAACCAGACAAAGATAGTACAAAATCCCCAATGCATACCAATGTCCTTCATGAATATGACACACAATCTTTAAAAAAAATTAGCAAGTTCAATTCAGCAATATGTAAAAAGAATTATGTACCAGGAACAAGTAAAGTGGAAAGGAATAGGGAATGCGAGGCTGGCTCAGCATTCAAAAATTGATATATCCTACAATATTAACAGGCTAAAAAAATCACGTGATTATATTAATGCAGAAAAAGCACTTGACAAAATTCAACACTGGTTTATGATAAAAAGTCTCAGAAAAATAGTAATAGAGGGAAACATTCTCAACTTAATAAGGAGCATTCACTGAACACCTACAGCTAACATTATAATTCATGGTGAATGACTAAATGCTTTCCTACTAAGATCAGAAAGAAACCCAGAATAACTGCTCTCTTAGCTCTTATTCAAATAATGCTAGAAGTTCTAGCCAGTGAAATAAGGCAAGAAAAGGAATAAAAGGCGTATAAGTTGGAAAGGAGGAAATAAACTGCCCCTATTTTCAGCAGACAGAGAAATCCCAAGAAATCTACCAGAAACACTCCTAGAGCTAACAAGTAAGTTCAGCAGTGTCACAGGATTCAATTTAAATATACAAAACCCAATTGTATTTCTATGTATTAGCAATGAACCACATGGACATCAAAATTAAAATATGATATCATTTATAATGGTTCAGAAAGTAAAATACTTCAGTATAAATCTAACAAAACATGTGCACAACTTGTATGCCGAAAATTGTGCAATGCTAAAAGAAATAAAATCTAAAAGAAATAGAGGAAATTAAAAAAATCTAAATAAATGGAGAAGCTAACATATCATGACTTGGAAGACTCAAAATAGTAGAGATTTCAGTTCTCCCTGAATTGGTATCCAGGTTGTAATGGGTTGACTGTGGCCCCTCAAAAGATGTGTTTACATCTTAATCCCTGGAATCTGTGAATGTTACCTTACTTGGAAAAAGAGGCTTTGTAGATGTAATTAATTTAAGAATCTTGACATGAGGAGATCATCCTGGATTATCTGGGTGGGCATAAATCCAATAACAGTGTTCTTACAGGAGACACACACAGATGAATACATAGACACAAAGGAGATGGCAACGTGAAAACAGAGCAGAGGGAAATGCAGCCACAAGCCAAGAAATGTCACCAGTACCAGAAGCTGGAGGAATTAAGAAAAGATTCTTCCCTAAAACCTCCAGGGGGAGTGCAAACCTACTTGATTCTCTGATTTCAGACTCCTGGTCTTTGGAACTGCGAGAGAAGAATTTGTTTTCTTAAGCCATCAAGATTGTGTTAGTTTCTTACAGTAGTCACAGACACTAATACACAGGTTTAACATAATTTCTTTCAAATCTCATCAAGGTTTTCTGTTTTTTTTTTTTTGTTTTTTGTTTTTGTTTTTTTAGATATAGACAAGATTATTGCAAAGGAAATGCTACCAGAATAGCTAACCTAATTTTTAAAAAGAAGAAGGCCATGGGAGAAATGAGACTACACAGTTTTAAAACTTATTATATAGATACAGTAATCAAGACTGTGTTATTGCTATAGGGATAGACACACAGATGAACAGAACAGAAGATCGGGATATAGCCACAAGAATATGTCCAATTGATTATTGAAAATAGTGCGAAAGTAATTCAGTGGAGAAAAGGTAGCTTTTCAACAGATGATGCTGGAGCAATTGGATATCCATTGGCAAAAAAATGAACCTCAACCTAAGTATCACAACTTATTAAAAAATTAGCTCAAAGTGGATCACAGACATAAATGTAAAATGTAAAAACTTTTTGAAAAACATAGGAGTTTTTCTTCAGGATCTAGGGCTAACCAAAGAGTTCTTAGGCTTGACCCCAAAAGCATAATTCCTAAGGGGGAAATTAATAAACTTCATAAAAATTAAAAACTTTTGCTTTCAGAGAATCCCCAGTAAGAGGATGAAAAGACAAGTTATGGAGTGGGAGAAAATATTTGCAATATCCTGTAAAGGATTATTATCTAGAATATATAAAGCACCCTTAAAAGTCAACAGTAAAAAAAACTGTAGTGAAACTGGATCACTCATACATTGCTGGTGATATGTGAAATGGTAAACCACTCTGGAACAGAGTTTGACAATTTTTAAAAACTAAACATGCGGCCGGCGCGGTGGCTCACATCTGTAATCCCAGCACTTTGGGAGGCCGGGGCGCGGGGATCACGAGGTCAGGAGATTGAGACCATCCTGGCTAACGCAGTGAAACCCCGTCTCTACTAAAAATACAAAAAATTAGCTGGGCGTGGTGGAGGGTGCTTGTAGTCCCATCTACTCAGGAGGCTGAGGCAGGAGAATGGCGCGAACCTGGGAGGCGGAGCTTGCAGTGAGCACTCCACTCTAGCCTGGGCCACAGAGCGAGACTCCATCTCAAAACAACACAAAAAACAAAACAAAAAAACTAAACATTCAATAACCATATGACCCAGCAATTGCAGTCCTGGCCATTTATCCCAGGGAAATGAAGGTATTACAAAATCCTGTATACAAAATCCTATACAAGAATGTTTATAGGAGGTTATATTATAATAGCCCCAAACTGGAGATAACCCAGATATCCATCAATGAGTGAATGGTTAAACAAACCATGGTACATCTATACTTGGGAATACTTGCCAGTAATCAAAAGGTTAAATTATTGATTCCGTAAACTGGATGAATCCCTAGATAATTATGCTGAGTCAGAAAAGCCAGTTCCCCAGAGTACATATTATAGGATTCCATTATTTATTCCTTCTTTAAATGACAAAAATATAAAACAGTGAACAGGTTAGTGGTTTCCACTATGTAGGGTTGGGGAGAGGGAAGAATGTGTGGCTGTGAAAGGGCAACTTGAAGGGTTCTTGTGATGGAAATTTCCTGTATCTTGATTGTATCAACATCAATATTCTGCTTGTGATATTGTACAATAGGTTACACAAGATGTTACTGTTGGGGGAGACTGGATAAAGCATCCTTTGGAACTCTCTGTATTATTTCTTACAACATTCATGTAAATGTACAATTAACTCAATATAAAAATATAATAAAAAACTGTCAGCCAATCAGAATGTGTGTTCAGGCCAGATATTGCCTACTGGCTATACTTTGCATACTTTGATATGCATAATAAAGTACAGTGAAGGCAGAGATAAAGGTGAAGAAAAAAGTTCAGTATGATGAGATGGAAGAGAGGATTTGTGGGCTGATGGATAGAGATACTCTATAACAGCTATGGGACATGATGAAAGTAGAACAGAGAGAGAATTTTTGTTAGTGATGCATGTTGTGTATATGTTACGGGGACCTTTCTTATTTCCAAGAACTTCAGGGAAAGACATTAAACAACGTGTTTTCTCAAACAGTGCTATTGCAAGGTGACTGAGCCACAGATCTGGCATTGCAAGTGTTACAAGTCAGTGTTAGAAAACCCTTGTGGTTACCTAGAAGAGCCTAAACTAGTGTAAATAAGAGATTTAAGTGAGATATGGCTAAATGTCCATATACTAACAATAGTGCATGTTGCTTGCCTTGCAGATCCTGCTATCCATTTTCTCTTGGCATGTAGTCATGGCTACTGGCACCTATTCCTAGTAAGGGGAAGCTTGGCTCTGAATAGACCCCTATTCCCTCTCCTTGTTTCCAATTTGTACTTAGGATTCTAAAGTAAGAGTACTCAGGATATGTGTGGAGACATTATCTCCTGGGGCTTCTGAGGCTGGATGGAGGGATTTAATAAGGTGCTGCAAGGTCTATACAATCTCTGTGATCTGAGATCACATTGCAGGAGTGTGTGTTGGGGGGAGGGGGGCAATCTCCCTCTGCTTGTTATGGTCATTTTGGGTGTTCTCATGCCATTTAAGCCACCAACTGCTTATTCTGGGCCAAGAGCAAATGAGCTCAGGTGCATGGAATTGAAAGGTAATGAGAATGATTAATCAAATTCCTTCCAGTAAAGAATGCCACTTGCCAGACTCTGTCCTGGATAACCCTCCTACAAGTGAATCAGGGACTGGGCTCTGCCCTCAGGTATTTGGTATCTGAGGGTAGACATCTGTGCTTGGAGTGAACTCAGAATAACTGGAGGCCACTTTTGGCATGGTGTCTTTACTTTATCAGGCTTCCCTGCCAAGGTCTGCTCACAATCTCTTCTGGCCATGCTCATTTAGTTATGGAAAATAGGGTGAACATGAGTAATGGGAAATGTGGTTAGCTGTTGGGGTGAGATGGGCCCAGTGATTTCCTCCTGTACTGTCGAAAACTCTCTACATGGTGACTACAATGGTTTTAAACCAGTTCAGAGAGATACCTCGGGAATGAATCATTCTGTTGTTGGCATATTTATTTATCTCATTATATCTAGTTATCTACCTTTAATCTAATTTTAGGTAAATAGATAGAAATGAGTTGATCTCGGAAGACCGAGATCTTTTAAATTTATCTTTTAATTTTAAAAGATATTTTCACTTTTAAAATTTCTTGATAAGATGTTTACAATAGGTATATCATTTACTGTACAACTCTTAATGAACAATATAAAACTGCATAAGATACAGGAACTTAAGTGTCTTTAGTTTTTTTGAGTTCTATTCCTGACTTGGCAACTACTGAGTTAGTCACTCATTGGTGTGTAACTTTCCTTACCAGTAAAATGGGGCTCACAATGTCTACCGTGAGAGTGGATAGGATGGAGAGTGATGCTTGATGCATAGCAGGTACTCAGTAAGTGTTAATTCTTGCCTTTACCCAACTTCCCACCTAGGATAATTTTTGTACCTTGACCTTATACAATTCCCTGATGAAGACTCTATTCTACTAGCAGTACATTTTTCCCAAATGAAGGTATTGCTTTGGTCTACATGGGGTCTGCATGGTAAAAGCCAATTGGCCCTGTGGCACAGAGAAAAGAGGAGTTGATTATCTGTGAGGAGTAATGGGTTCTAATATACAGTCTGTGTACCAGGAAGTGCTTCTTAAGATAAACATTGATTTATTGGAAGAAGACAGAATTAATGGGACTCTAGAGGAGCAGGTGTTGAAAACAGATAGGAACCAATAGGTCTTTGGAGGACTAGGCAGAAGGAACAACCTGGCCAGATCTCTGCCACTCTGAATATATTTGAGAATTATTTTCTCTAGATTTAGAATTAGGCAAGAAGTATCCAACTGGTTGAGCCTGTCACTTGTCTATGCCTTGGCTGCTTGAGCATGGGAAAGGGAGATTCTTCCCAATTATGCTTCTATAACATACTCGTACTCCAAGATGAGGAGAGGCTGGAATGTTGGATAACCATCCCCAACCCCCAATGAACAGACATCCACTAAGCTCTACATTAATTAGCTGTGTGACCATGGATACATCATTTCATATTTTTGACCCTCAGTTTATTCATCTGTAACATGAGAGGTCTCAAACACACTAGCAATTTTCAACTTTTATTTTTTAAACAATTGCTTACTTTCATAAAATGAAATTTTATTTAGATATCCAAGATGTAAAACATGAAAAATGTAGACCCACTGTAACTGGGGGAGTTCTTGAGGGTGGAAAGAGAGAACTCTGCTCAGCCTTCCTATTCTGCCCCCTGCCCAGATGCCCTTGCCCTTGATACTGGCTTTCCCAGCCTTGGAAGCTACTGGGGTACGTTAAGGATCCTCCAGGATTCCATGGAGCACAATTAGGAAATGACAGGATTCTGCAATTGCTCAGGTCTCTTTCAAACACACCATTTGGTGATTCCATAACTTTAAGATTTAGAATACTGCTAGTTTTACCTGTATTTATTAGCACCCCACTCTAGACTTCAAGACTTTGAATCTTGATTCAGCATGTAGCTAATTAAGAAGTTTGATTAAACTTTATTTTCTTTCACCTTAAAAGAAATTAAACCAGGGAAACCAAACACTGTAGAAGCCTCAACATTTTCTCTGTCATTCTTTATTAGTTAATGGTTGTCCCATATGCAAACTGGCTGGAAAAATCTGCTAAAGAATTCAGAGGAAATTTGCTTGAGGTAAAACAACGACTCGCTCCCTTCTAAGAAACAACATACTTTATACATGTCATGTGGTTTCACCCACACAAATAAAAAAATGAAAGGAAATAAATCAAAATGCTAACAGAGGATACTTTTGGATAATAGGGCTATGAGCAATTTTGAATTTTTTTTGAACTTCTTCCTATTTTCTGAACTTTAAGCAACACACATACACACACATGCATACACACACAAAACTTTCCAATCATAAAAAATTATGAAAAGCGAACACATTTTCAAGCCAAAGTAATTAAGTTAATTTAAAAAATTATTAAGTCAGCACAAAAAATTGAAATTAATTGTGTTAAAAGTAGTGTTCTATTGACTTTAAACCCAATGAGCCAGCACAGTTATAAATCTAAGCACCCACAATTCCTGAACTTATAGAGAAGAACCTCTTACCCCTTCATATGATGAATGTGCCTTATTTCTCCAGGGACAGAAGGCCAGTGATTGGAAAATATTCTGTGTATGAAATGGCCATTCTACTGGCCACCCACACAGGAAAGGATTCACTATTTTGGATGACGTTTGGCTTAGTGCAGATGTTTAAATCGGTAATAGATTCAACTTACACATCTAAGAATCCTCTTCTTTCTTAGTACCATATCCTGGACCTTCTCACAAGGTTTAGAAGGTACGACACTCTTTATTCCTCTATTTACTGCAGTCTTGTCCTAGTGACACCTACAAGGAAGCCCTTGGTAAATGCTATGAGATCCGAATGTCAAGACTGAACCTTTAGGACTGCCTGTGACAATTGTTAGACCACAGCTTGCCCTTTTGAGGAGCAACTGAAGAAAAGTCCTCTGCTTTTTATTCCTTTTTCCTCTTATACGGAGCTCTAAGGTAATTAGATTTTTTTTTTTTTTAACCAGCAAAACAAAAAAGCAAAAGAAAGTCCCATTTTCAGTATCTGATTGTCTCCTTAAAGAGAGATGGGAGGATAATAGATGGTAGATAGATGGGGGCAGACAGAAACAGTTATAGTAGCCAGACAGATCTATATTCAGTTTATTATATTTGATTTTCAGAGTTAATTGAGTGTTTTGCCTTAAAATTATCTTTTTCTTCCTCTTTCTCTCTTTGCTGTAATTTAAAAGGTGATAGATAAAAGCAAAGAAAAGTCAATTTAAAAGTTTGCTTTTCAAAGTTGTTCCATGGTCTCAGTGGTCGTTAATTCAAAGCTAGCACCAGGTAGTCAGACGCAGCTGGCTTTGTTGTACCCCTGTAATGAAGGTTCTTTGTGACTGTAGGTGAAGGGAAGAACAGGAAGGTGGAAGAGTGTCACTTATAGCATCTTATCAAGGGACCCAGAAGTCTTATATATTGTCTCTCATGGGTCTTAGTTTAACATCAGATCTTCATGTTCTGCCTAGCATGATGATGCCTTACATTTGTTTTAAAAAACACATTATCTGCAAGGTAGATATAATTATTCTTACTTTATGGATGAACAAATCAAAGGCTAGAATATGTAAGTGACCTGTGTCACAAAGCTAGCAAGGGGCAGAGGAAGAACTTGAATCCTGGACTTCAGATACTAAGAGTGGTGCCATGTTCACTGCACTCCTTAGCCATGCTGATCAGGTTATAGTTATATTGTTTTTCTTTTTTTTTGAGATGGAGTCTCACTCTGTTGCCCAGGCCAGAGTGCAGTGGTGCCATCTCGGCTTACTGCAACCTCTGCCTCCCAGGTTCAAGCGATTCTCCTACCTCAGCCTCCCAAGTCGCTGGGACTATAGGCACGCACCACCATGCCTGGCTAATTTTTTTGTATTTTTAGTAGAGATGGGGTTTCACCATGTTGGTCAGGCTGGTCTCAAACTATTGACCTCAAATGATCCACCCTCCTTGGCCTCCCAAAATGCTGGGATTATAGGTGTGAGCCATTGTGCCCGGCCTATACTTAATATTGTTTTTGAGGTTATCTACCATGCTGACCCCCAGCTCACAAGACCAGTGTAGTACTTTATGTATAACAAATGACAATAAAATGGCATTTTATACTTTAAATCATTTCTAATTTAATAGTGAGGGAAATAATGATTTACTTGGTTTCGAGAATGTCTTTCATCCTCATAAAAAAAAGTACCAAAGTATTTGATTTGTTTTTGGTTAGCATCATGATTTCTTTTTTGAGTTATGCTGGGAACCAGGTTACAGGGCAGAAGATGGTCTTGAATATCAAAGAAAAGAAACACTCATCTAGAAGACCCTTTGTGACCTTGGGGAGACCTTAAATAAGTGATTTAACCTCTTGACATCTTGTTTTTCTCCTTTCCATAAAGAGCTTGATAATACCTGCCCTACATCCTGAAGGGGCTGTTTATCTAGAGTCACAAATCACAGTTGTAAAGCATTGCTACATGTGAAGTGTGATTCCTTGTAGGACTAGGGCTCCTGACTGAGATGTGGCCTAATTGGCACCTCTCTTGGGAATGAAGACAATCAGTCTATGAATAGAGAGTTCCTGGGAAATTCTATGACAGGCTTCTTTCTTGCCATCTTCCATCCATATTCCTTTCCCTCCCTACTCCCAGAACATCTCTGATCCAATAAGGACTTCTTAAAGAGTGATATGGAAGGTGCAGCTGGGTCACTGCCTACTTTCCTATGGTGATAATGCTTATAATGTAGTCTTATGTTTTTGTGGCTGATATAAAGTATTTGGCCCGGCAAGTAAAAACACATAGGTATGTCATGGATGTGTCAGAGCTGCATTCTTGGACCACATGGTGGCTATGTGGCTCACGAAGAACAGGAGATTTCTCTGCCTTTTCTACCCCTGTGCCACATCTACCCTCCTCAACAAAGTATAACTGTGGCTCTAAGCAGAACTCACTCTCATACTTTTCAAATAAAAATGTCACAGATCTTTAATGAGTACCTAATTTGTGTCAGCCCTGGACCAGATACTCCCACGTGTGACCTCATTGAATAATTGCACAGGTGGGATGGATATTACTATTGCTGTTTCACAGGTCAAAAACCTGTCACTTCAGTTAAATAATGTGCCTGAAATCACCTAGAGAGTAAGTGATTGAGCCAACATTGAAATTCGGGCTTCTGACTCCAAGCGTGGGGCTCCTTTGACTACATTTAGGCTTGTTGTGTGTATGCATAGCCACAGGAAAATGGAGCCTATAGTGCCGTAGTGAGCCATTGTCTTAGTCATGAGTGAGAAACCAGTTTGTAACCAGCACTGAACTATTGATAAGGAAATTTCGAGGGAAAGAAAAGAAAGTTCTGATAAGAGGTTAGTAAATAAAATCCATTAAAAACATTTTAATAAACACAAGATTTTTTTTCTTACTAAAAAAGTAATTCATGTTCATATGGAACAGGGGTTGGTACACAGAGGTCTGTGCAAATAAAGTTTTATTGGAACACAGTCGTGTTCGTTTATTTCCATATTGTTTCTGGCTACTTTTGCTCTACAATGGTAGAGTTGAGTGAAGACAATAAAGACTGTGGCCTGCAAAGCCTTAAATATTTACCATCTAACCGTTTATAGAGTTTGCTGACCCTGATATAGATCACTTGGAAAACAGAAGTACAAAGGAAGTAAAAAAGGATTAATCTCGAAATAAATCCTACTGCGTTTTGCTGTGTTTACTTCTTAATTTTTCCTTACCAATCATTAAGTTTTTGGAGAATTTAACTTTAATGGTTGAATAATAGTCTTTATCATTAATATATCATACTTCAATTAGTCCTTTTTATATATATTCAACTTATTTCTAATTTTTTCTGCTATAGATAATGCTGTGATGTACATATGAGTACATAAATCTTTGTTTTGATCTTTGACATCAACTTCTAGCAGTGAGATTACAGGGTTTAGTGATATAAAAATGTTTAAGATTTTTTTTTTTTCTTCCGGAGACAGAGTTGCTCTGTTGCCCAGGCTGGAGTACAGTGGCACCATCTTGGCTCACTGCAAACTCTGTCTCCTGTGTTCAATCAATTCTCTTGCCTCAGCCTCCCAAGTAGCTGAGATTACAGGCACCCAGCACCATGCCTGGCTAATTTCTGTATTTTTAGTAAAGTCAGGATTTCACTCTGTTGGCCAGGCTGGTCTTGAACTCCTGACCTCAGGTGATCCGCCCTCCTCAGCCTCCCAAAGTGCTGAGATTACAGATGTGAGTCACCATGGCAGGTCTAAGGTTCTTGAAATATATTGAAACATTGCCTACCAGGGAAGTTACAGCAATTCACCCTTAACTTACCTGCAGAGCATGAAAGCCAATGCCTGTCTCAATAAACCTTCATTAATACTGAGGGGTATGATTTTATCTTTGAAATTTTTATCACTTATAATGTGAACATATTCTCCTTTTAAATTTATTGTTATATAAAATGTTTATGTCATAGACCTATTATTTTCTATCAAAGATTTTAAGTTTTCCCTTTATTATTTTGATGAACTTAATTGAGTAATAGTATTATTGCTTGGTATTATAAATACACACTCATGGCAAACATTTTTCTTTCAATTTTGCCTCTTAATTTTGTTTATGATGTTCTTTGAGGAGCAGAAATATTTGATGTTTTTCTCTAGTTAAAACTATTGAGACTCTTTCCTTTTATGATTTCTTCAGTTGCTTTTTTAATATTAAAAACTTTTCCAATTCAGAGATTAAGTATTCATTTGCATTGTGTGATTTTTAAATTTAACTTTTTAATCTTTATGAAATTGATTTTTGCATAAAGTACTAAACAAAATTACTTATTTTTGCTTTCCAAAGTATAAACTTTTCTAGCATGAGCAATTCATCTTATCCCTCACTGATTTTCAAGGATTCCTGTATTACATGAACTTTTGTATATACAAGGTTCTCTACTGTGTTCAATTAGCCTTTCACTGATGCTTGCATCAGTATTACACTGTTTTAGTTATTGTAGCTTTACAGTACAGACTAACAGCAGGTACGGCAAGTCCTCCTTTATTATTCTTTATTTTTATGCATGCTATTTTAAAACTGTAAGTGCTTATTGGGCTATACCAGTAAGTATCTAGAGCGGTGGTTTTTAAACTCCTAAAGTGGCCCACGACCTATTTTTGTAAATAAAGTTTTATTGGAACACAGTGATTTTTTTTCTGTATTATCTGTTGTGTCATTTGCAGTACAATGGTGCTGTTGAGTAGTTGTGTCAAAGATTGTGTAGACCACAGAGCCTAAAATATTTACTATCAGGTTTGCTGCCTCCTGATCTAGAAGATTTAGACTAGGAATTCAAGTAGACAGGAAACCAGTGTTACAAGGTCTAGACCTTACTTCTTGGGACACCCCACTCATTCCAAGTGGGACTTTAGCTGTTCACTCCAACTTTTTGCATCTCTGCCTTTACCTCATTAGTAAGGAGAAAGTCAAGATAGGGAAAACACTCTCTAATCTGCCATTGGCCTTCCCATTAGCTATATTACTGTATTGACAACAAGTGTTTCTTCCTAGTCTAACTTCTCTCTACAATCCTAAGCATTTTTGTAGGGGATACCAATATATAATGTTAAACACTTCCATGTACATCTATTGCTTGAAAGAAAATCATTTCATTGCTGGTTAAATGCGTATTTTAGATAATCTTTTTAAAAATGTTGTTGTTATTTTTAAGTTCCATGGTACATGTGCAGGATGTGCAGGTTTGTTACATAGGTAAATATGTGCCATGGTGGTTTGCTGCACCTATCAACCCATCACTAGATATTAAGCCCAGCATGCATTAGCTCTTTTTCCTAATGCTCTCCCCACCTCCATCCCCCGACAGGCCCCAGTGAGTGTTGTTACCCTCCCTGTGTCCATGTGTTCTCATTCTTCAGCTCCCACTTAAAAGTGAAAACATGTGGTGTTGGTTTTCTGTTCTTGCATTAGTTTGCTGAGGATAATGACTTCCAGCTTTATCCATGTCCCTGCAAAGGACATGATCTCATTCCTTTTTATGGCTGCATAGTATTCTGTGGTGTATATGTACCACTGTTCTGATGATCTTGTCACTGTTCCTCTGCATGTACACAGGAGTGCAGAAGTTGACCACACATCTGGATTAGCTGAGGGCTCAAGAAAGTCTGAGGAGCTTTGATGGGAGGAGTAGGAGGTATGAGCTCATGAAAAGCAACAGTGTTTACTAAGAAGGTTAATTCTTCAAGTATGAAGGTGTACCTAAAGGTTCCTTCATGACCTTCTTTGTGGTAGGTGTGGCCATGTGCTCATGGGGTACTAAGTGGGGGCTTCAATAGACTTTTTAAGAATTGGATAACCATGTCTCTCTAAGGACAGACCATTTCCCACAGAGAACACTCACTCAAGCCTGTTTGGTTGTTTATTTTTATGACAGTTTTGGAACTCTAGCATATCTCAATGGGACATGCTAGCCTTCTCTTTGTGTGGTCTGGAATGAGCTTTTACGTACTCAGCAAGGTGTTATATAAAGGATTGCTGTAACTAGTCAGGGCTCCATGAGAGTGGCAGGAACACCTAAAAAGTTGCTAATATGTGCACACATGAACACACACACCCAATGAAGAGAAGAAAACAGAAAAGCAAAATAATGATTTTAAAAGTCATATATATTTTCTCATATAATCTCAGAATGATATAAAGGAAAATGTATTGAGTGCTAGCTTCTATAATTCTCCTATAAAGAACTATTTTCACAACAACCAAAAATAGAGAAAAATGCTTCTAGTATTATTTTTCACCTTCTCAGAATGGAAGGATGAGGTGTGGTTTCTCCAGCCTCAAGATATTTCATCCCTTCAAACTGTACAAAGATTGATTCAATAAGGATGTGACAACTCCTCTGCCAAAGGAAAAAAAATCTAGGATATGAAGTAATGAAGAGAAAGGAAAAAGTGACTATAAAGAAGGAGAAAAGGAGAAACCAATGAGAATGGGAAAAAGAATAAAAATATTGCAAAGAGCTACCAATGAGAAGTGTGTTGATGACAATCTTTCAAGAGAAGTTTGATCTCAGAAGAAGACTGGCTATGTCTTGCTGACAAATATGTCAAGATATGCAACAGAGATGGCTTAACCATCCATGGCTCCACTGTGGGAAGGTCAGGCATTGTTGAATATCTGTGCTCAATGAAGTATGTGTTTTCCTAATTCTGCCACTCACTGTTATTGCAATGTATACACACTCCTCAAAGACCATAAGCCCTAAAAGTTGGTAAGTGTTCAGAGAACAAGCTCTCACTCAGTACAGGAATTCTATCCTGTGATACTTCTTGACAGAATGGAATTGTTGAATTCTTAGATCTTGAAAGCAGTTTAAACCCTAGAGTAGTGGCTAAGACTGGGGGTTATGGGGCCAGAGGGCCTAGATTTGAATTCATGCTGCCCCGGGTCCTGGCTGGTTCTTTGGTTAATTCAACCCTCTGAGCCTAAATAAGACTGTAAAATGAGGGTGATAATAGCATCTATCTTTTTGAAATGTAACATGGATTTAGTAAGATAATATAAATCATTTAACATAGTGCTCTATACATGTAAAATGGTTAATAAATGTTGGCTATTATTGTATTTTATTTATCTATCATTATTATCTCTTGTAGTCTGCTCATTTTACAAATGAGGATTAGTCTGGAGAAAACAGTTATCTGCAGTGGATTGTAGCAAGAAGACCCTTAAAACTAGAGAAATCAAATAAAAATGTTTAATGCCAGGTACCTCTTAGTTGGTTGGATAAATTTTGGGTACTAGCTCCTTTTGCAGGCCCAAAGTGCTCATCACATGGGATAATAGATTTACTGCAAGAATAACTGATTTCTAAAGTATTTTAAAGTGCATAAAAGGAGGGGAGATTAAATTAGCTTTATCTTTCAGAATCCAAAAGCTGGTGATGAGTTAGAAGAAAGGAAGTTCTGATTCTCTGAGCTCTAGAGTTTTCACTAATCTACTAGAAAAGAGAATACCATTCTTCAGTGATTATATATTGTAAACAGGGGCAAGGGCCATTTTACATACAGAGAATTCAAAGGAAAAGGCCCAGCATGTGAAATAAAAAGGGAATACATGTGATTTTTTTTTTTTTACTTTTCTAAAAATGAAACTTTTTATTTTGAGGTAATTGTATATTCATAAGCAGCTGTAAGAAATAATATAGCAAGATCCCAAGTACACTTTATACAGTTTCTTCTATAGTAACATCTGGAGAAACTATTGTGTAATGTAACAACCAGGTTATTGACGTTGATATCGTCAAGATACAGACCATTTCCATCACCACAAGGATTCCCCCTGTTACCCTCTTATAGCCATACTCATTTCCCTCATACCTCACCCCCTACTTAAATCCTGGTAACCACTAATCTGTTCTCCATTTCTATAATTTTGTCATTTCAAGATGTTATACAAATTAAATTATATTATGCAAACTTTGGGATTAGCCTTATTAAGTCAGCAAAATATATGTACCACAGTTTGTTGAACCAGTCACCTGTTAAATAATGTCTGTGTTGTTTCTAGATTTGGCTATTATGAAAAAAGCTGATATAAATATTTGTGTACAGTTATTTTTGTGTATGAATGTACATTTTCATTTCCATAGAATAATAGTAGTGTAATTGCTAGGTAACTGCATGCTTACATTTTTATAAAACAACTAAAATGTTTTTCAGTGTAGCCATATGATTTATATCCCCACCAGCAATGTATGAGGGATCTACTTTGTCCACATCCTTGCCAGTGTGGCATTGTCACTTAGCCATTCTGACAGGTACACTGCAATATCTCCTTGTGGTTTTATAATTTGCATTTCTCTAATCACTAATGATGTTGAACATCTTTTCATGTGCTTGTTTGCCATCTGTACATCCTCTTCAGTGAAATGTCTCTTCAGGTCTCCTGCTCATTTTCTAAATGAATTTTTTAAACTGTTGACTTTTGAGAATCTTTTCATAATATAGATACTGGCCTTTTGTTAAGTACGTGTTTTGCAAATATTTTCTCCCACACGGTAGCTTGTCTTTTCATTTTCTTAACATAATCTTTCACAGAACAACAGTTTATAATTTTGATGAAGATCAATGTATTCATTTTTTCTAAAAAACTGTGCATTTAGTATCAAGTGTAAGAACTCTTCACTGAGCTCGGTATCTTGAAGATTTTCTCCTATGTTTTTTTCTAAAATGTTTATACTTTTACATTTTACTTTTAAGTCTATAATACATTTTGAGATAACATTTATATAAAGTGTGGGTCTTTGGTTGAAGTTCAGTTTTGGCCTAGACATAATTGATGTATAATTGTTCCAGGACCATTTGTTAAAAAGGCTGTATTTCCTCCATTGAATTTCTTTTGCATATTTCTCAAAAATCAGTTGAGTATATTTTTGTAGGCCTATTTATGATATCCCTATTCTGCTCCATTGACCTATGTTTCTGTCTTTTTGCCAATACTCTGAAGTATTTATTACTTTAGCTGTACAATAAGTTTTGAAATCATGTAGATTGATTCCTTCTACTTCGTTTTCCTTTTTCAATATGGCTTCAGGTATTCTAGTTTCTTTTAATTTCCATACACATTTTAAAATAATCCTGACTATCTCTACCAAAACAATCTTGCTTAGATTTTGACAGAAATTGTGTTAAATCTGTGTATCAATTTGAGAGAATTAAATCTTCACTATGTTGGGGTTTCAATCCATAAACATAGTATATCTCTTCATTTATTAAGAGCTTCTTTGATTTTTAATAAACATTCCATAGTTTTCAGCATGCAAATTGTTTATATTTTTATATCTAAGTGCTTTACATTTTTGAGCAATCATAAGTGGTATTTTTAATTTTGGTGGCTACCTGTCCATTGTTCATATAGAGGAATACAGTAGACTTTTGTATGATTATCTTGTGTCCTGTGACCTTGCTGAACTCACATATTGGTTCTAGGTGTGTGTGTGTATGTGTAGATTACTTGGGCTTTTCTACATAGAAATTATGTCATCTGTAAATAATGACAGTTACATTTGTTTCTTCCAGAGCTGTATGTATTTTTTTTTTTTTATTTCCTTATTTTACTGGCTAGAACTTCCAGCACTGTGTTGAATAAAAACAGTGTGAGCAGACATTCTTACTTTGTTCTTGATCTTAAGGGCAAAGCATTCAGTCAAGCACCACGGTTAGCTGTTGGTTTTCTGTAGCTGCTCTTTATTAAGATGAAGAAGTTCATCTCTATTTTTATTCTTCTGAGAGTGGGTGTTAAATTTTGTCAGATGCTATTTATGTGTCAACTGATATAACCATGTGTTTTTTTCTTCTTTAACTGAAGAACGTGCTGGATTACATTGATAGGTTTTTGAATATTGAAACAACTTGCATCCTTGGAGTATACCCCAGTTGGTCATGGCATATAATTCTTTGTATATATTGCTAAATTCTGTTTGCCAATATTTTGTTAAGGATTTTTGTGTCTATATTTGTAAAGGATATTGATGTGTAGTTTTCTTTTTGTACTGTTTTTGTCTCATTTTGGTATCAGGATAATAGCTTCATAAAATGAATTGCAGTATCTCCCTTTTCTCTATTTTCTGAAAGTTATTTTACAGAATTAGTTAATTAATTTAAATGTTTGGTAGAATATTCCAGGGTAACCATCTGGACCTAGAGATTTCATTTTGGGAAGTATTTTAATTATAGATTTAGTTTCCTTAATAGTTATGTAGCTATTCAAATAATCTCTTCCCTATTGAATGCTTTGGGGTAGACAGTGTTTTTTTGAGGAATTGGTCCATTTCACTTAAATTATCAAATTTATGTATGTATTATCAAATTTATGTATGTATTCCTTTATTATCGTTTTGATATCTTCAGGGGCTGTAGTGATATCCCTTCTTTTATTTCTGATATTGATAATTTGTGTCTTCTCTCTAACTTTGTCAGTCTTGCAAGAGGCTTGTTGATTTTATTGAGCTTTTCAAGGAATCATCTCTTTGTTTTATCAATTTTCTAGATTTATTTCATTTTTACTTTTGTTAGTTTTTGCTTTTGTCTTTATCTTCCACTTGCTTTGAATTTGTAAGTTTTTTTTTTAGGTTTTTGAGATGTGGCCTTAGATTATAAATTTGACTTCCCCCCTTTTCTAATATATGAAGTTAGTGCTATAAATTTTCCTCTCAGCACTGTTTTAGTTATGTCCTATAAATTTTGATATGTTTTATTTTTCTTTAGCTTAATGCACTATTTGGTTTTCTTGAGACTTCCTTTTTGACTTATATATTATTTAGAAATGTCTTATTTAATTTACAACTGTTTACTTGTTTTTGTTGTTGTTTCATTTGGTTTAATGTTGGCTGGCAAATGCACTGCATATGATTTCAGTTATTTCGATTTTGTTGAGGTTTGTTTTGTGGTCCAGGATGTGGACCATCTTGGAAAAAATTGTGTATTCTTTTAGTGTTGGGTGGAGTGTTTGATAAATGCCAGTTATTAATAGATACTGTTAGTGGATGGTGTTATTGAGTTCTCTCTCTTTGTGATTTTCTATCTAGTTGTCCTATCGATTATTGAGAGAAGGGTGTGAAGTCTGAAACTCTGATTGGATTTATCTTCTTTTTCAGTTTAACAGTTTTTGCTTCACATACTTTATAGATTTGTTGTTTGGTACAGTTACATTTAGGTGGATTGATTCTTTTATCATTATATGTTAATCCTCTCTGTTTTTGTGATTTTTTTTTTCCTGAAGTCTAATGTATTTGATATTAATAGAGCCACTCTGATTTCTTTTGATTATCTTTGTGTGATATATCTTTTTCTATCATCTTATTTTCATCCTGTCTGTATCACTATATTAGAAGTGAGTTCTTTGTAGATAGCCCATAGTTGGATCGTGTTTTTAATCTATTTTGCTATTTTCTGTCTTTTATTTTACATATTTAGACCCTTTATATTTAATGTCATCATTTATATGTAAGGGTGTAAGTCTACTGTTTCATTGTTTTCTATTTGTTCTCTGTGTTTCTCTTTTCTTTTTCTGCCTTCCTGTTGGTTACTTGAAATTTTTTAAAATTTAGTATTTTTATTTATTTATTTATTTATTTATTTATTTATTTATTTATTTATTTATTTATTTTTGAGACGGAGTCTTGCTCTGTCGCCCGAGCTGGAGTGCAGTGGCCGGATCTCAGCTCACTGCAAGCTCCGCCTCCTGGGTTTACGCCATTCTCCTGCCTCAGCCTCCCAAGTAGCTGGGACCACAGGCGCCCGCCACCTCGCCCGGCTAGCTTTTTGTATTTTTTAGTAGAGACGGGGTTTCACCGTGTTAGCCAGGATGGTCTCGATCTCCTGACCTCGTGATCCGCCTGTCTCGGCCTCCCAAAGTGCTGGGATTACAGGCTTGAGCCACCGCGCCCGGCCGATTTATTTTTGATATTTTGAATATATTTCTTTGTATAGCTTTTTAAGTGATTGCTCTAGGTATTATGCACACATGCCACACACACTCATACAATCATAGTCTACTAGTCTCATTTTAACAGTCCATGTGAAGTGTGGAAACCTTTATATACTCCTCCCTTTATGACTCTTTACCCTCCCCTATTTATAACTTTAAATATTTTGCCTACATGTACTTAGAACCATGTCACACAGTGTTATAATTTTTATTTCAATCATCACACAGAATTTAGAAGGCTCAAAGGAGAAGAAAAGACTATTTGTCCACATTTTTGCTGACTGTGTTGTTCTTCCTGATGTTTTGATTTCTCTTTTAAAAAGTCATTTTCTTTGTTTAGGGAACTTTTGTTAGCCATTATTTGAAGGCAGGTGGTCTGGCAATAACTTCTTTCAATTTTCCTTCATCTGAAAATATCTTGAGTTTTCCTAATTCCTGAAGGACATTTTCACAGATAAGAATTCTAGGTTGACAGTCATTTTCTTTCTGCATTTGAAACATGTTGTGCCACTTCCTCTGGCCTCTGTGGCTTTTGATGAGAAATACACTGTCATTCAAATTCTTTTTCCATTGTAAGAAGATGTCCTTTTTCTCTGTTTCCATTTTTTTTTTTTTTTTTTTGGTCTTCAGTTTTGTAAGTTCGTCTATGATATGTTATTGTAGTCAGCTCAGATTGCCATCACAATATCATAGACAGGGGTGGCTTAAACAATAGAAATTTATCTTCTCACTGTCTGTAGGCTACAAGTCTGAGATCAGGGTGCCAGGTGGTCAAATTCTGGTCCGGGCTCTCTTTCTGGCTTACAGATAAGAGAGTTCTCTCTCTCTTCCTCTTCACATAAGGCTACTAATCCTATCAAATTAAGACACTACCCTTATGACCTCATTTAATCCTAATTGCCTCCTAAAAGCCCTATCACCAAGTAAAGTTACATTGGGAGTTAGGGCTTCAACATGAATTTTAGGGGTGTACAATTCAGTCCATAGCATGTGCCATCATGTGGGTTTAAACATTTTATTTAACTTACTTGCATTTTACTAATCTTCTTGAGTCATTTAGTTTGATGTCTCTTACCACAGTTGGGGAGTTTTCAATTATTACTTCTTTAAGTACTTTTTAGCCATGCCTTCTTTGTCCTCTTCCTCTTGGACTTCATTTACAGAAATGTTACACCTTTTGCTATAGTCCACAGTCCCTGTGGCTCCATTCACCTTCTTCTCTTTTCTTGCCGTTGTTTAGATTGGGTAATGTCTATCTTCCAATTAACTGGCTTTCCCCAGCCTCTGTGTCCTCCATTCTGCTGTTGTGCCCATCCACTGAGATTTTTATTTTGGTTATTGTAGTTTATCAGTTATTCTGGGTTTCTTTTCCATTCTTAAAATGTCATTTTTGTTCTTATTTTTAGTTTCTTTTTAGTTGTGGAGACTTTTATTTCATTGCTGAGACTATACTCTTTGAAGCACCTTTTTTGTTTGTTTGTTTGTTCGTTTGTTTGAGACAGAGTCTGGCTCTGTCACCCTGGCTGGAGTGCAGTGGTGCAATTTTGATTCACTGTAACCTCTACCTCCCGGGTTCAAGTGATTCTCCTGCCTCAACCTCCCGAGTAGCTGGAATTACAGGCACATGCCACCATGCCCAGCTAATTTTTGTATTTTTAGTAGAGATGGGGTTTCACGAGGTTGCCCAGGCTGGTCTCGAACTCCTGACCTCAAATAATCTGCCTGCCTTGGTCCCCCAAAGTGCTGGGATTACAGGCATGAGCCACCACCCCTGGCCTGAAGCACTTTTAAAATGACTGTTTTAGGGCTGGGGGCAGTGACTCATGCCTGTAATCGCAGCACTTTGGGACGCCGAGGTGGGCAGATCACCTGAGGTTAGGAGTTTGAGACAAGCCTGGCTAACCTGGTGAAACCCTGTCTCTTCTAAAAATACAGAATTAGCTGGGCATGGTGATGCATTCCTGTAATCCTAGCTACTCGGGAGGCTGAGGCAAGAGAATTGCTTGAACCTGGGAGGCAGAGGTTGCAGTGAGCCGAGATTGCATCATTGTACTCCAGCCTGGGTGACAAGAGCAAAACTGTCTCAAAAAAAAAAAAAGTAGATAATTCCAACATTTCCATCATTTTACTGTTGGCATCTATTGATTGTCTCTTTTTATTCATTTTGAGATCATCTCATTTCTTGCTATGACATGTTTCCATTGAAACCTGGACATTTTGGTTATTATTTTGAGACTCTGGATCTTATTAAGATCCAGAGTTTTACTTGGCTTTGTCTGACACTTCTCTGTCAGGGAAAGGTGGTTGGAGGAGCCACCTCCTTACTACTTGATTCAGGTAAAAGTCTAGGTTCTCTACTTGGCCAATATTGATACATGAGAGTGGGGCTTGTTACTGTTGGGCAGAGTTTGGAGGTCTGGCTTCCTATGAGGCCTCCATTGATACCTCCCTATCTAAGAGTGAAAGAAGTGCCTTGTTACTACTCCCCATGTGGCTTCCATTGATACTGTGATGATAATGGTGGAATTGCTTCATTATGTTGGGTGTTGGTGGAAGTCCTGGCTCTCTAGTAGGTTTCCATGGACATAATGCCAGAGGGGTTGGGGAGTGGTGATTTGTTCCTGCTGAATAGAAATAAAAATCCAGGCTCCCCATATGGTCTCAATTGACACCATGAAGGTGGAGGGTTTTGTTGTTGCATGGCAGAGATGAAAGTCCTGGCTCCTGGCTTGGCCTTATCTGATACCACTCAGGCTGGCAAGTTGAGAGCCTATTATAGCTTGATAAGCGTGAGGGTCTAGGTTCCTCAGTTGTTCTTCACTGGACTGGGTAGATGTGGGACCACACTCTTTCTGTGATGTTTGGCTGGACTATGGAAATTGCTTTGTGAAAGTTTTTTTGTCTTCCTGGTTCTTTGGCTAGAGATAGCAGGCTTTCTATGGGGCTTTTATTCACATTACCAAATCATTCAATACTTAGTCTGAGAGATGCGATACAAAACAAAAACACAGAAAACTTATTGCTGTGTCATTCTTTAGGTCTCGAGGTCCTGAATTAGTCTACGTTCTCTCTATCATTTCTTATGGTTGTTTTATATATAATATAAAACAACCATTTACATAATAAAAGTACACATAATAAAATATTTAAAAATATGTTTGTTTTATATATAATATCTAGAGTTTTTAGTTGTACTTAATAGAAGGAATAGAAACAAGCATCTATACTCTATTCTCCCTGAAAAAGAAGTCTGTGCACTTGTTTTGAAAACACCAAAACATTTGATAAGTGTATAAGAAATGATGGTCAATTACAGTATAGGCTCGTTTTAGAAATGCAAAGATTCCCAGGGAGCTGTCCAGGGTACTGGACTCTCCTTAAAGCTCTCAGACTGAGTGCATGAGAATTTTCCATTTCTCTGTCTTCTAATTTCTTCTTCTGTTTTCACCTGTTTTAATACCAGCCTCTAACTATTCTGCTCTACCCTTCCATACTCAATGTCTAAGTGCTGCCCAGTGAATTTGTGGTTAGTTGGCCCTTAATAACTAGCAATGCACTGGCTATTTTTGACAGTAATTTTTATTTGCTATCCATTCTAGCTATTCCCTAGTCTGGCTGAATCCTTGGGAAATTCACAACATTGTCATAGTCTTCAGTTGCTGTGTCACTGCTACCTCTAGCCATTAAGTCGCTCTGTTTTGCAGAATGGTAGAAAAAGTCCTCTGGAAAAATGCAAGGCAACAGAGAGGCCCCTCCCTCAAGATGTTAATAGTTTCAGAGGGAAACTAGAACTAGCTATATAACTAGGGGAAATTTTCTCACATCATTTATCTATACTACATTTATTATTCTTTGTTTTTACAATCTATGGAACAGAAAATAATTGACCATTTTGAGTTTTGTTTTCTTTTCTTTGAGTATTTACAGAGAAATAACTGTAAAACATTTTACTTCATTCTATTAGAAATATTGAAAGGGGATGAGGCAGCCATGGCAGAAAAAGGCATTTTTCCCCTTTAAGAGAAATTTCTCTCAGACATAGAAAAAATACAGCAGTCTCCTATTATGAGGTGACCTTGGAGCCAAGAAGTAGTAGTTATTCCCTCCATCCATTCCATTGTTAATACAACAGGTAAGAGTCAGAAAGATTAGTTTCAAAATTTCTATAACCTCTAAGTAAAGTTTCAGCTGTCTTCTTTTATCTGATAGTGTTTTTACTGGTGGTACTTTTAAGGCTTAAACCCACTTTAGGCAACTATTTTCTCTTCTTGAGCATTATGGGCATCTTTTATAGAAACTTTACCTAGCTGTCAGTCTATTAACCCCCAAGTATTTACTTTGATTCATCAGATTGCAGATATTTCTAAAAGGTATACCCCACAAAAATACATGGGCCTGAGAATCCTCAAGGGGGTTGGAATCCAGTGAGCTAGTGAAGGATCTTCAAGGTGTTTATTGAGCACTTACTTATTCCCTGAACTTTGCATGATGCTATATAGGTATTATTAAGTTAAACCTGACAATTCTCTAAGTTATGGACTTAGTGTATAAATGATGGTCTCTGTCTTCAAAGTGGAGATACTCTCTCCCTGTGTTTATGAAAATCATTAAATGACTGCTGGGCTGCATGTATGCAGTGAGTCGTTCTCTGATTACCAGTGATAGATTATCATGATTAATCTTCACCATTTCCCATTCTCCTCTGCACCCTCCCCCAATTTTTATGGTAAAGTCCTTCTTCATCTGTTTGTGCTGCTATCATAACATACCTGAGACTGGGTAATTTATAAACAAGGGAAATTTATTTCTCACAGTTCTGGAGGCTGAGAAGTCCAATATCAAAGTACTGGCAGGTTCAGCAGCTGGTGAGGACCCTGTTCCCTGCCTCCAAGATGGTGCCTTGTTGCTAATCCTCCAGAGGTGACAAATCCTGTGTCCTCACATGGTGAAAGGTGGAAAAGCAAAAAGATTTAAGTTAGTTCCCTCCAGCCATTTTATAAGGCACTAGTGGAGTCCCAAAAAGCTACCTTTTTTTGGGGGGGGGAATGGAGTCTTACTCTGTTGACCAGGCTGGAGTGCAATAGCATGATCTTGGCTCACTGCAACCTCTGTCTCCTGGGTTCAAGTGCTTCTCTTGCCTCAGCCTCCTGAGTAGCTGGAATTACAGGCACCCACCACCATGCCTGTCTAATATCTGTATTTGTAGTAGAGACGGGGTTTTGCCATATTGGCCATGCTGGTCTTGAACTCCTGACCTCAGGTGATCTGCCCTCCTGAGCCTCCCAAAGTGCTGGGATTATAGGTGTGAGCCACCACGTCTGGCCCAAAGGCCACTTTTTAATACCATCACAATGAGGATTAAATTTCAACAGTGGGAGGTGGAAAAGCAAAAAGACTTAAGTTAGTACCCTCCAGCCCTTTTATAAGTCACTAGTTGGGTCCCAAAAGGCCACTTTTTAATACCACCACAATGAGGATTAAATTTTAACATAAATTTTGGAAGGGACGTAAACATTCAAGCCATAAATCAAAGGCAGATATTGTGCTCCTTTGCTTGCACAAATAGCCAGTCTCTGGCAATGGACCATTTTCTAACTTGTATAAAGCTAGCTGGCCCGCATGAGGATTCAATCCATAACTCATACTTAACTTCCTGATCTAACCAGCTAAACTACTCGTTATAGTTAAAAAGGCAATACACAATAGAGGAACACATTCGCTCGTTTTTCAGTTTTAATAATTTTTAATGCCTTGACTAGATCAAACTAGTAAGATACAAAGCCTGCATTTGATTCCAGGTTTGCTGAATTCCAATGTTGTACAGCTTTAAAAAGGGAATTATTGCATGCTTTAAAATGGTGTTTCCATCTCACTGCATGTGGTGAGTGATGAATCACTGAATGGATGATGAACTGTTCTGAATGGTGCTGTTTATTATATGTTGTACATTGTGTGCTGTGCACCACTGACCTGCATAGGATCTATGTGTGTTCTTCTGAATATTGAAAAAATGAGGCAAAAGGTACTTTTTATCTGCCCTGAGGATGTTATGTATATTAATAAACTTGCATCTATGAAAAAAAGGTCCACATGCAACGACCTTTTCATTTGATAGCAAGAAAAGTCTGAATTAGTGAAAAGTCAGAATAAGTGATTACTTGGAATTTTAAAAAATCACCTTCAAGAATATTCAGTAGTGAAAACAAAGATTTATTAAATGGATTGATGGATATTTTATTGAATATATAATGATTCTTAGGAGATTCATATTTATATGAATTACAAGTGAGTAGGTGCTGCTCAAGTGCTTAAAAAGTTTGTTTTTTTAAGAATCTTCACCATTCCTTCTAAGAATTTGCAGCATTTGGTGATGTCCTTAACAAACCATTGTATATAGCAGAGGATTAAACTGGAATCACACATAAATGGTCATATATTCCAAATACGAAGATGTAAACAGTTTAGGGTCTGCTCTGAGCACCTACTTAGTGTAGTAGAGCTGAGCAGTTGGAGTCATTTGTTCTAAAATCACATAGGTCTAATCCTGAAATTTCCTCTTAACCATGTGACTTTGGACAGGTTACCTAGCATCTCTAACATCACCTGTGCTCATTTCTAAAATGGAGAGAATACTGATTAGACATATCTTATATGATTTGGGGGCTACTGAATAAGATACTACATGAAAAGTACTATAAATCATATTTACAACATATTAAAGATCAGCTGCTTCTATTATTAATATTGACACTATTAATAAGAAGTAATTTTACAAATGATGCTCTCTCCCTGTGAGAGGTTATGGATAACAATTCAGTCTATATTTGTTAGCATCATAAGAAGACAACTCCATATATAGTATTCTGCTCCCAGATTTCTGCTTCTTGTTTAAGGTGGGAGCAAATAAATGACAGGTTCAATCCAAAATATCTTTGAGTTGTTCAGCTAACCCTGGGATTGGGTGAAGGATTTAGGATGGCTATGTTTTGTGCCTGAAATAAGGTGATTTCAAGACTCCTGTATTTACTACAGAGTATTCCAAACCTTTGCAGCTACCTTGAAACTCTCAATCACAATCAGCCAATAGGAAGAAGGGGCCCCAGGTAACTGTTGTAGAAACACTGCTGGCTTTTGCCCTGACTTCTTTTCTGCTCACTGCAGTAGCAACTTAGCTTCAAAATGTCCTCTTTAGTCATGCATTCTGATCAAAGTAGTTATTTAAAGATTGTGGCTAGTGGTAGAGTAGATACCCCTGGTATTTCCCACAGCAGAGTTCGCATTCTGGGAATCTTAGGTCCATGTGACTTCCTGAGTCAGTGATTCACACTGAGAAAAGAGATAGGTTTGGCATGACACAATCTGCAGATTCAAATAAATCCCCTGGGAGAGGATGAGGCTGCCGATAGTCCTCTTTGCTGGCTGACGCTCCCAGTGTATGCACAAAACACCCTGTCCCGGGCCCCAGATGTGTGCAGGTTTCTAATTGCCGGTGCTGCACTAAGATTTGAAGGGTGAGAGAGTTGCAAAATCACGAACACCGAGGGCGGTGTTAGGAAGGCAGCTTCCTGCACACTGTTGTAGGTGTTAGTGAGATTATCAATTGCTCCGGGAGAGACACAGGACTGGAGGGCTTGAGGAATGTGGTGGTCCCTCTCTTCGCTGTTTCTGCCCCCTGAGGTTGTGCTTTCTCAGGGATATGCACTCTGCACTTCCATTCCTGCAGTGAAATTAACTCGAGCTTGGCAGGTAAGTCTTTCAGCTCACCTTTAAAAAGAAAAGATATGTGAGCTGCGGTGGGGGTGGGCTGTACCCATTTTCCTTACATTGGACATATTTTATTGGTGCAAAGTGGTATTTGGAAGCTTAAATGTGGGGCAGAGGTTTGAAGTAGACAGATGAACTCTGTGGCCCTGAGAGAAGAGAAAGGATAAACAAAAGGAAGGGAAGGGGACTCAAGCATTTTTCTCCTAATAAATCTCTCATTTTTCTTGGAAATTTTGCCTCCAGGCCGATGCCTGGCCCCAAAACAGGGTCTTTGGCATGAGTTATAGCTGTGATGTTCCCTATTTTCCATTTTTTTTTTAAGTTGTCGCTGCATGGGAGCAGGCAGACAGAAACAGGGTTGCATGTTGTCAATACAGGCTGCAGAAGTCAATAAGCAGCCAGACAGAGAGTGAAATTGGAGGAGGCAGCTATAGATTTCTTAGGTTATTTCTTGTGAGTTTTTCAGAACTTGTGTGATTCAGTCTTGTCAGATACTATTTTGAGCTGGGCTGAGACAAACACATTCCCCTAGTGCACCAGATGTTGCCTGCAGCCTCCCAATTTCTAGAGGCACCTGGGTCGGCTTTCTTGGGGCAAGGGAATGTCCAAGCAAGGGTCAGGAATGAGGGAATTGGAAACTATAATGGGAAAAACGACTGTTTTACTCCTCTAGAATCTAATAGAAATCATAATGTCACCCTGGAGATAATTATTATGCTGTTAGTGATTGGCTTGAGATCAGGGACTGTGCCTCATTCAATTCACTGCTTGGATCAGAGTGAACACTCAATAAATGTACGACGATTAAATGTTAGTATCAAAACACATACTTTTGGGGTAAGCTCAGATAGATATACTGGGTTCTGCTTAGAATGATAAGATGGAATAATGAGGGAGACTAATGTTGATTGGTGGATAATTATGAAGAAATGAGTTCTGTTAAATAGTAGATTAATATCTGCAAGTGGAATTATTAGATAAGGACACACAGACACAGGGTCTGTCTGCCTGCCTATCGTCTGTCTACTTTCATCTCTCTCTTGTGTTTCACCTGATTCCAGAAGAATTTCAGGAAGCTTATAGAACAAGTTTAATGAAAATTAGCATCATTAGGGATAAAAATGACAAAATATATAGGCTTCATCCAGCAGTCAATCTTCTGTGGTTCTACGGTGACATGGACCACAGATAATTGAAATGTAAGGGTTACTGTAACTTAATTTAAGCATTTATTTTAACCTCTTCCACCAATCTCGTGCTTGATGCTGCAAACCTAGAGTAAAGTAGATGAATGTTCTGGCCCTGCCCTTGGTCCTAGTGAGGTAAAACTAGCAAAGGGCAGGTAACAGTCATGCAGGGGATTGAGTCATACATGGAGGGTTGGTTGAACATTTTGCCCTTTGGAGGTGATAAAGCAGATAATTGGATGGCTCTTCTCCATTCTGTGGGCTGAGCTGCTCTTTCATAGCTTCACAGTGCTTTGCTTACTTTTTCTTCCCCTATTTGAAACTGAATCAGGAAGATCATATTTCCCTTTCAATCCTGCTTAATAAAATATTCTATTATTTTCTCAGCTGCAAAAGTATCCTATTATCACTGATCATTTCCTCCTCATCTCAGAGTGTTTGTCACTGGCCACAGTTTATATACAAGCTACACAGGCTGCCTGGAACTTGTACTGGCTTTATAGTGGATGCTGGGGAAGAGGTGGGGGGTTCCGGGTATCTGATGAATTCCTGCAACTGCAGGGCTGGGAGCCTGGCAGGGAGCCAAAGGGACTGTGGACAGATGCTGTGATTGTGGTCGACCTGGCTCAGCTAATATTCCCAGACTTGGAGCTGGGGGGACACATTCACTTCATTCAACTCATACAAAAATACGGACTTAGTATCGACTATGTGTTAAGGCATGGAATTCTTGGCATACTCAGGGTGTCAAACCCGGGAGTCCATTTTCCCCAAGTAGCCAACTATGCTACCCACATAGCAGGTGCTGTTACATTGTCTTGTTTATTTCTCTTGGATGGGGAAAGAATTTTATCCTATTCACAAATGAGGAAACCGAGACTCACATATTATGCACCATGCCTGAGATTGCAGGTAGTGAGTGGATGAATAATGATGGAAACTGTTTACTTCAACCGTACTGCACGTCTGTAAGAAAAGACATTCAGAAAAGACTCTTACAAGGCAGTGCATGCTAAGGGCTAGAAAGTTTGGTGAGAGATGACTCCCATGGAGAAGTAGAAATTAAGGTGGGCTTTGAAGCATGAGCGGATGACAAAAAACCCAACCCAAACTGGCTTAAACAGTAAGGGGGTGGTTATTGGCTCATGTAATTGAGAAGATCAATGTGACCAAGGTTTGGATATTTCTGTCTAGTGTCTCCTGCTGAGTTGGCTTTATCCTCAACTCAGCTACCTATTGTCCTCTGGATCCTATCCCCCAGAAGCTGAAGGATGACTGCAGGAGTTTCAGACTCCTACATAGTTCCTGGGGCCACTTTCTCTCATTAGCCTCAACTGTGGCTGGGGGTAGGCAGGAGATAGTTTATTCTGTACCCTCTACTAAATAGTATAGGTAAGACTAATAAAGAATACATTTTGCAAAAGGAAAATCTTGGTAGGAGAAGGGCAATGAATGGTTGGTAGCCCACTAACGTCCCATAGCAGAGGATTTAGAGAGGCAAGGGGGAACAGAACTCCTCACAGCACAAGCCCTAGTAGCAGTGGAGGGTGGGTAAGCCTGGGTTAGGAGTTATGATGTCAGTCTTCTGATGTTCCTGGGAATAGATGTTTTGGCCAGCTATGTGTTATTACCAGTGCCCTCTGACCCCAAAACCACATTGCTGCATCCTGATAGCTTCCTCCTAGACCTCAGAGGTTGGGGGTGGGGGTATGGGAGTCTTAGTCTACTAAGGTAGAAATCAGTGAACCAGTAGGGTCAGATCATGTTAGTGGAAGTGATCCCAAGATTCCCTGTCTAGTCTGAGGCTGCATATACCCTGAACTCTAATAGCCCATTGATGTCAGTTCTTGGCTACCTGCTCCAGTGAAACTCGGGTCCTAAAAGTCAACAGGTGCTCAGTGATAAAGCAGGGTACAAGGAGACAGAGTCAGGGTCTTAGGGACTGGGATCCTGTTGAATGGCCCTAAGATGATGTGACATTTGTTGTTTCACTAACTCCTACCAACTCATGCCTAGGTTTGCTTAAAGGGCTTTTGTTTCTGGAGGCATATCCTGAGGTCATGAGTGGGAAGCTTAGGGCTTGGCCCATCAAAACAGAGAACTCATTCTTTTTCTTTTCCAGAAAAGCAGAGAAGCATCATGGGTAATGAAAAAAAGACTGCACTAGGAGGAATCAGGAGACATGATTTTGACCTGGGGTCCACATGTACTGATTCCTGTTTGACTTTGTATCATCTTCTTTAATTTCTGCTACTAAGTCCCCTATCAAGGTGTTTCTGTTGTTGTTGCTTTTTCTCTTCTTTCCTCAGGTAGAATTATTTTATAGTCAAGCTTTGTTATTCTAGCAAAGAAACCTGGGGTTATGCTTTGGAAGGCCATTTCTTCCTGTGTTTGAACTAAGTTGAATTTAGCAGGTGCAAAGGGCTGCAGAAGAGACTTGGTAGTTGATAGAATTGTAGCCAGGATTCAGAGGGCCATCAGGAGTCCTAGGCCTTGACTCTTTGAGCCCTGTGCTGAAATCACCCCTCAAGGGTTCCTCTATCCAGGCTCTGCTCTTCTGTGTGTAACACCATGCCATGCCCAGCCACACTTGGGAATAATCTCAGATTCTGGATCTTTACCTCTCTTTTTAATTTTGCTGCTCAGCCTCTCTGTGCTGTCTTCACACATCCCATTAGTCAACAAAGTCCTATTGATTTTATATCCAAATTCCTCTTAAACCCACACTATCTTGTTCATCCCCAGTGTTTCAGTGCTGCCCTTCCCCCATTGGACCCTTATAATTGCTGCCTTACTGTGCATGGGATATGAGAGGTCCTCCACAAATAGCATTTGAACAAATGCAGAATGAGATAATTACACAGGTGAAATGGCATGAAACAGGCCTGGAGTTCTCAGTCTTCTACTTATATGGGATAAACATGGATTGGTATTTCTAGAAATAATTATAGGAAAGAACTAGGTCCTTTTGTAGCCAACTCACCATGTGTCTGAAGTTACCTTATTTCCATCTCATGAAGATCTTTAACAAGTTTATGTGAAACAAACTGTTTGTTTCTACTGAGAAGACTATGCCCAAGTCTTGCCACATTCTGACGATGTGCCACACCCTCCCCTGCTTCTCTAAGGTCTCATTTTACCATCCTCATTTTGCCAGCCTCTGGGAAACTTGATCTAAGCCTATGCAATGCTAAAAGTGCCTGCTTAACAGCTTGGAAGGGAGGAGAGGCAATTTATTTGCTCAATTGAATTACCTGTTTACACTTCTGATCTCCCAAGCATATGTCAGAACAAGAAGATAATAGAAGAAATTGTTAACATTGCATGGAACTAGGGAGTCCACATATAAGAGAAATTTATCACATGAAAATGTTTGCTTTCTTTGGAGGTGAATCTCTTTCACCATCAGAATTGCCTCCCTCCTGTCATTTGCCTTGCAACAAATTTTCCTTTACAGTATCTTTACTCAGGGTGCTTTTCCCCTGAAAACAGAAACACCTAGTTGACATCTCACCACTCTGCTGCTTTGGTCACATCCTAGTGATGGAATGACAAGCCCACTCCATAGGTGCCTCTGAAGAGCTTATTTCAGGGTGCTGCAAGACAACTATTTGCTCAGAAAATTCTCATGAGGTTGATGGTTTTCAAAGCCGGAAGGAGAGGGAATTCCTGGTACACTTCCCTCTGTGTGCTGGAGAAATGAAGAAACACTTGAAGGCAAAGTCATAAGTCAGGCTGAGGATGGCTTCTGGTGGAGTGGTTTGGAGATTTCATCTCAAGTTGAGAGCTGTTCCGGAACAGCTTCTACCTGACTTGTTTATTTCTCAGCTATTAATAGAACTAACAGAGTGAGGATGGTCCAGGAATCTCTCCCATAATGTCCTACTTCAGGGCTTGAAATTCTATTAGAAATTCAATTTTAACATCATGGGATAAAACATAAATGCATGAATCTTTTTGCAGAACCCCTGCCAAGGGACACCCTTCAATAAATACTTATGAAGCTGGACACTGGGCTGGTTGCTACAAGTACAAAGAAAAGCAAGTCATATCATCTCCTAACAAAGAGCTCACAACCTGGATGATGATGCCAATTCGAAGAATAACAAGAACAGGTGTAGATGGTGGTTGCTATATGCTAGGTACCATTCTATGTGCTTTACATGCTGAAGTCATTGCATTATCACAAGCCTGTAAGACTCTTATCCATATTTTGTAGGTGAGGAAACTGGGACACTGGCTTGTTAAGTGTCTTGCCTGAATCACAGGATTAACATGTACAAGGCACTATGAGAGCAGAGAGAAAAGAGGCGTGGTCAGGGAGTAAGAGAGACACATGCATAGACCACTGATGTGGACTCATCATCTCCATAACTGGCCCTTTGCCCTTCCTTTGCATTCAAAATTATTCTCACTCTCTCATTCAATTTAGCTATTCCTATGAAGGGGTGAAAATCCCTAACCTCTTGATATGAATTTAGTATTCAAAGGCACCTGAGATGAGAAAGGCAGAAAGTATTCGATATAATTTGGGTCTGCTTCTTGATTTTTCTCAGGTTTGGTCAAGAGGCTGAGAAGCAAATATAATGCAATGACACACAGATAAGCAGCGTATTGAAAAGGTATATCTCAATTTCTAGTATTTCCACCAGACATTATGACCCTTTTTCAGCTATGGTAGTCTTTCAGGATTATTTTGATTATAAGTGACAGGAAAACCCAACCCAAACTGCCTAAGTCAAAGAAAATTTTAGAGGGTCCCATAAGGAGAAAGTCTAGGGGTTGCTCTGGGTCTAGGAATAGCTTGATGCAAGGTCTCGTGTAATATTGCTGGGTTTTCTGTTCTCATCTTTCAACTTAGTTCTACTCTCCTCTTGCCTCATGATCACAAGATTGATGCAGCAGCTCCAACCCTTACTTTGCTTAGCTTCTGTCTAGGGGGAGATATAAAAGTTACTTTTCTGAATTATCAGAAAGATTCCTGGGCTTTTCTATCGTTGGCCCTATTAGGTTGCCTGCCTATTTCTCGATCAGTAACTGTGCCCAGGGAAATAAATTACACTGATTAGCTTAGGCCAATGGGTATAAGAATAAAATGAAAGTGGACAACCAGTAAGTCTCTGAGGAAATTCAGTTTATGTTGGAGACAGGTAGTGACATCTTCAATGGAAGCTTCTCAAGTGATCTATATTATAGCTCTGTTAGATGGCTGTACAGAGCCATCCCTCCAGGGCTGACAGCATCTAAAATACATATGTTTCCTTATTCTCCTCCTTACCTATCAATACGTCTGCTCTATGCTCAGGAGTATTCCAAAGTGGCTCAGTGGCATGAAGAATAGGAAATAATGTCTAAATGGACTATAGGACATAAACTGGGTTTTTCAATGAACTTTAAGTTTCTTTTTTTGTTGTTGTTGAGACGGAGCCTCGCTCTGTCACCCAGGCTGGGGTGCAGTGGCCGGATCTCAGCTCACTGCAAGCTCTGCCTCCCTGGGTTCACGCCATTCTCCTGCCTCAGCCTCCCGAGTAGCTACAGGTGCCCACCACCTCACCCGGCTAGTTTTTTGTGTTTTTTAGTAGAGACGGGGTTTCACCGGGTTAGCCAGGATGGTCTCGATCTCCTGACCTCGTGATCCGCCCATCTCGGCCTCCCAAAGTGCTGGGATTACAGGCTTGAACCACCGCACCTGGCCTGACCTTTAAGTTTCTTAACTCCTGAGCCAGGGTTCTTCCTCAGACCAGAGGGACCCTGAACATCTTTGATCCTACAGATGGTGTTGGTTGGGTATCAGCATATGGAGAGATATGTGGGTGGGAGCAGCTGATGTCAGAAGCCCTGAGTTGGAACATTGGAGTAGAATCAAAGGAAAAATCTTGAGCCTTCAGCTGATGAAGAAAAAACCTCCTTAGCTGGAAAATGTAAAACTCTGGCAGACTCCTTCTAAGGATGATGAAGAGACACAACTTCCTGAAATAATTAAAATTCCACAGCAGGGATATTATTATATATGGGGGTTACTAGAAGAGGAGTCAGGATTAGGGTTAGGATTAGGGGAGTTATTAGATGGGGAGTCAGGGCCTCCTGCCATGGGAACTTCTTGTCAGTGATTTCTTCCCTTGGCCCTGAGATAGGCAGCTTGGTGGAGAAGGCTTATACTTCTTAGCTGGGTGACCTTGGATAATTCACTTAATCTCATTGAGTCTAGATTTCATAATCTGTAAATGAGGATAATAGAAAGACCAAGTTCATGAAGAAATTATGAAAATTAAATGAAAATGTTATGTTCAAACTCATACAAGCTTGGCCAATAACCAACAATTTGGTCAACATTAGTTTCAGTTATTTTCTCTCTGTCTATCAACTCCAGAGTTTACAAACGCAGCAATTTGGAGGTTTTTCTCCCCATGTAGCACATGACTTCACAACACCAAGCATGTCAATAGTGAATTAACTTGTCATTAACATATGGGTTTTGCTATGTTTGTTTTTGAATTAGTATTTTGAGCAGTTATACCAGATCACAGAATAGTGGAGGGGTTCTGATTAAGCTGAGCCTTTCCCTGCTGCACTACAGACCCTGGGTGAGGGCCATTTGTATTGGGATCCCTGCCTTGACCCTGACTAACCAGATCACTTTGGTCTCTGACCTCAGTGTCCTGATTAGTCAAATGGGGATAATAATACCTTCCCACAAGGTTATTGTGAGAATTTGAGACAATTCACAGAAAGCCTGGCTCTTTTATGAACTGTGCATTCATTCATTGTTAGTGCCCACTCTGTGGGATTTTGCAATTTAAAACATCACTTCCATACATGGCTATCTCTGGAAGCCTATGGGCCCAGAGTACCTCATCTGGTGATGGGGAAGCCCCCTAAATTGCTCATATGTATACATGTAAAATCAAAATCCACCAGTGCAATTCCCCCTGCCCCTCCCCCTATCAAAGCATGGGACCAGGGTGGCTGCCAGCTTGCTTTTTCCAAGGGATGACCCCGTTTTCATGCTTCTGTGATTTACTTACAGAAGGGATTATCACATTGGATGAGAGGTTGAATTTCACAGACCTCAAATGTCCTTTTCCAGCTCTGAGATTTTATGTGTCTGTGTTTTCATTTCCAAATAGAAAATAACCCTTATCATTGTTAATGGTATTCCCTTAAGCCAGTTATTTAACCTTTCTATTTCTCAATTTCTTATTTTTAGAATGGGACTGATTATATTCCCTACATCCTAGGATGGCTGTGAGATTTAAACAAAGAATGCATGTAACCTGTTCAGCACAATGTAGTAAGACATTAGTGGTGCTCACTGATAGACATTTCTTATTTGGGACATAACAGAATGACATTTCCTGACTCATTTGTCACTGGAAGGGGCTATGTGACAAGTCTGGCCAATGAACTGTGAGCCCAATAAGGTCTGTGATTTCTGGATCAGGGCACTGAAGTGTGGATGGCACAGCAGCCATAACATTCAACAAGGTGGCTGGTCAGTCAGCCTGGGTCCTGAGCATCCCAGCCAACATAATGGCAGGTACCGTTAGAGGGAAATAACTTGTGGTGTACTAAGGTGCTTGAAATTTGGAGGTTTTTTTTACTGTTTCATAACTTCACCTACATTGATTGATACACACACTGTTTTACTCAAGATAACAATAACTAATATTACTTGGGCATTTACTATGTGCCAGATGAGTACTGGTTCACATTTTGTAATACTCTAAAACATATGTATTATTATTAATCTCATATTTAGATGGGAAAACTAAGATTAGAAATGTTAAGTAACTTACCCAAGGTCACCCAGCCAGTAAGGGGAAGAGTGGGGATTTAAACCCACGTCACGTGACTTCAGAGCTTGCGCTCTTAATCACGGCTCAGCCGACTCCATAGACCAAACCTGTGGTTTCCTGGTATGATCAACCAATATTAATTCTGCTTTCCCTTTCTCTTGAACTGCATCCCTCTAGTTGCATTTGGAAGTGATTTTCTTTGTTGGCCGTTACTCTTCAGAGTGGTGATGAGGTTGGGAAACCAGCAGAGTGGCCTGCTGTGGGGATTGACTGCTGATGTTGTCATAGGAGGTCTCTCATTTTCTTTGCTTTGCTTGATGACCTTTTGGTTTTTAACCTGTTATTTAAGCCAAAATCTTTGATATGGGAACAGGAATCCTCTTAAGAGAAGGAAGAAGTGTTTTCTTCTTACCTTTGCTTGAAGGCATCAAGAGGATTGTCATGAGTCAAAGCCAGAGCCTGAGATGGGGATTCTTCTTTAAGTGATTTGTTGAGGGAGTGCTCTTGGGGAAAAGCTATAAGGAAGTGAGGGAGGCAGAGCAGGGCAAGGGAAGCTAAGCAAAGATATGGTATAGCTGAGGTCTAGCTCAGCCTGATCCACAGAAGAGCTGAGCATGACTTGTGACACAGAGTTTGCTCTGCATTGAGGCAACAGGGCTAAGCATTTTTTTTTTTTTTTTGGACAGAGTTTTACCCTTGTTGCCCAGGCTGGAGTGCAATGACATGATCTTGGCTCACCGCAACCTCCGCCTACTGGGTTCAAGCAATTCTCCTCCCTCAGTCTCCTGAGTAGCTGGGATTACAGGCATGTACCACCACATCCAGCTAATTTTGTATTTTTAGTAGAGACAGAGTTTCTCCATGTTGGTCAGGCTGGTCTTGAACTCCCAACCTCAGGTGATCCACCTGCCTTGGCCTCCTAAAGTGCTGGGATTACAGGCATGAGCCACCACACCTGGCCTGGGCTAAGCTTTTATACCCCTGCATCAGGTGGCCATTGGCCTTGGGTGTAACCTCCCAGATGTCTCCAGGTGAAGTGGCTCCCATTAGCTAAAGACAATTCTGCAGAGAAGGATGATGTGCAGTGCAATTAGCAGCCAACACCTGCAGCAGTTGGGGGATGAGTGCACTTGAAGGTAAAGGAGATCTGGAAGGGGCACCAGAAACATCCACTACAGTGTTTGAGGTCAGTGGCCCATCTGATACGGCTTAGCTCTGTGTCCTCACACAAATCTCACCTTGAATTGTAATAATCCCCACATGTCCATGGGAGGGACCTGGTGGGAGGTAACTGAATCATGGGGACAGGCTTTTCCCCATGCTGTTTTTGTGACAGTGAATAAGTCTCGCGAGATCTGATAGTGTTATAAAAGAGAGTTCCCCTGCACACACCCTCTTGCCTGTCACCGTGTAAGATGTGCCTTTGCTCGTCCTTTGCCCTCTGCCATGATTGTGAGGCCTCGCCAGCCATGTGGAACTGTGAGTCCATTAAACCTTTTTCCTTTGTAAATTACCCAGTCTTGGGTATGTCTTTATTAACAGCGTGAGAAGAGGCTAATACACCATCCGTTTTGGATTTGTGATTTTTTTTTTTTTCTGGGGGGTGATATTGTCAAGTTGAGAGGAGGTAGTGAAGTGTGTAAGGTGTAAGTGTAGTGGTGACATGTGGCCTTGTCAAGGCCTTAGCATATGCCTTTTATTGACACTCAAGTGTTGTGTGTGTGACTGTGTAAGGGCAGGGTGGGTGTTGTGCACACTGTCCTGATCTTTAGACCTAGAACTGACACATTGTATCTAGTCACCAGGGGAGTTGTCCCTTTCTATCTTTTTAAATGGGCAAGATGACTGCCAAAAATGTTTAGGCGATTCTGGTGGTGTTTTCCTTTCTCATGAAATAGGCAGCTTCAACCTCATAGACCAAGAATCAGCCACTCTGCCTAACAATATTAATACTAACACCAATGCCCTTTATTAAGTGCCTATTAAGTGCCAGGGGATTTATTTGTATTATGAGATCTATTCCTCTCCACGACCCTGCAAGATAGGAATCATAAGATCTGTTTGATGGTCCAGAATAATAAATATTAGAAAGAGTCAGCATTTTGTCCAAGGGCACACCATTTAAACAGTTTGCGTCAAAATAGCAAAGAAAATAAATCATAGCATCAAAGAACAGGAGGTTAAGAGAAAATGATGAAAAACCACACGATCATGGCAGGGTAGAGAATACTATATTTATAATGGAGAAGTCTGACTCTTTGGATTAATATAAAAATCTTGCCATGTAGCATGTGGGAGAGGAGAGCAAGGGAGGCTCACATGCTGGAGACAGGATTTGGTTCCAAGCTATCTGACTCTAAGGCTGACACATCTTTCTGTGCCATGGTGTTTTAATAAGCATATAATTTAGAAATGTCCACCCACTTACTTCTGAACCATAGATTTCATTACAGGAGAGTGAACACCTAGGCTTTGGATACAGACTTGAGAGACGGCTCTAAGACTTGGGCAGGTTATTAATCCTCTCTATGCCTCAGTTTCCTATTTGTTAAATGGGAATACTATTTAGCTTGCATGACTGTCATATGGATGAGATATCAGTATATATACAAAATGTCTATCATGTCAAAAGCACTCAGTCTATGCCAGTTATTATAATATATTCATGAGGAAGTTTCAGTTTTGTCAAGGAGAAAAGATGCTGTGTCAGTTCTTTACTCTTTCGTAACAAACTGTCACAACATTTGGTAGCTTAAACAATAACAATTTATTATTTCCCATGAGTTGATGGGTTGACTGGGTAAGCCGTCCAGTTAGTTATATTTCATGTAATGTTAGCCTGGTCATTTATGTGGTTGCATTCAGCTGTGAACTTAGCTGAGCCTGGGATGTACAGGAACGCTCCTTCACAAGGCCTCTCATTGCTCAGTTGTCTAACCCAGCTTCTTACATGGTGACTAGATTTCAAGATCTCCAAAGTGGAAGCATCCCTGCTGCTATGGACTGAATGTTTGTGTCCCCTTGAAATCGATATGTTGAAGCCCTTATCCCCAGGGTGATGGTGTTTGGAGGTAGGGAATCTGGGGGTCATTAGAGTTTGATGAAGTCATGAGATTGGAGCACTTACGATGAAATTAATGTCTTGAGAAACGAGGAAGAGATGAGATCTCTGCATGCATGCACCAAAGAAGGCCATGGGAGGACAGATCCAGAAACATGGCTTTCACCAAGAACCCAACCATGCCGGCACCCTGATCTCAGACTTCCAACCTGTAGAAACATGAGAAATAAATGTTCATGGTCTAATCTACTCCCTCTGTTGTACTCTGTTATAGCAGCCTGAACTAAGACACTTGTCTTCTTAAGGCTTAGCCTGGAATTGGTGCACTGTCAATTCTATAAGTAAAGCAAGTCACATGGACAATGCAGATTCAAGGGGGGGGGGATTAAACTCAGAGTATTATTGGCAGAATGGCATGCATGTACTTGAAAGGGGAGGAGTGATTGGCAGCCATATTTGAAGACTACCTCTCTTGGATGCACTCATCCTAGATCATTCATAAACAAGGTGATCTTATGAGAAGTTTAGTTCTCACTACTTTGCATTTGGACTGCAGACATTTACCATGATGACTGTAGAGTGGGTTAGTGTTTTTAGACATGACTTCAGAGGACCTGGGGCTTCAGTGGAACAAAGGATAGGAAATTGCTATGGAAGGAAAAGAAAAGCGTCTGTTGTATGCTTTGTTTTTTTCACTCACGTGAACCAGGACAAACTCAGTGTGCCTTGGGTAGGGAGGGTGGTGACACTGATTTTAACTGTCAAATTGATCTAGAGTTGTCAGATGGGATAATTTAACCCTCAAATGAAGGTGATTTATGCTATGTATTGTAATCAAATAGTCATCTAAGTCACTCCCCATGAGCTCTGGTAAATCACTTTTAGTACATATCGAAAGTGACAGTGTTGTATTTTATTGCAGAATTGCGTCTTATAGTAATAACTAATGTATGCCATTGGCTTTTGCTCTAGCACTGAATTACACTCACTTGGAGGCACATGGATCCTGGTGGGCGCTGTTGCTTCCATTTGCTTGTCCACAGTCAGAACTGAGAGTCAGGTAGGAAAGCTGTACTGCTGCAGCCTTTGTAGATTAGCTCAATTCAGAGACACCTGTGGTCTTGTGACACGCAAAGCTTTGCTCCAGTGGCATTTGGGTCAATGTGAACTAGGATGGGCCTAGTAATTCTGTTAGGTGAATGACAAGTGCTTTATAATGAAACGCAAGGACTTTATTTAAACAGAGATATAAGGACTGGACAGGAGTCAGGCTTAAATTATATCTTATCTGGGCTCCTGCTGTAACCTTCTAACTGGTCTTACCTTCTAACTGGTTCAAGAGATTCTCCTCTCTTAGCCTCCGGAGTAGCTGGGATTACAGGTGCATGCCACCGTGCCTGGCTAATTTTTGTATTTTTAGTAGAGACAGGGTTTCACCACATTGGCCAGACTGGTCTCAAACTCCTGACCTCAGGTGATCCACCCATCTCAGCCCCCCAAAGTGCTGGGATTACAGGCATGAGCCCCCACACCTGGCCTGAGGTTGCATATTTAGATTGGAATTGGTGTACATGTTCTCCATGAAGGTGAAATTTGTATGGCTCTGGGACCTAAAAACCTAGGCAAGGACACAGATATATTAGCCTGGGGGTGATTGGGGGCTGTTTTACTATTTAGCATTAAGTGAGAAATTAGGCAAGTCTTACACACATGAATTTGAGTTCTGCTCCATTTCTGGGGCTTTTGTGTGTTAGAAATAAGTACAGGTGATTATTTCATTTATGTTGGTGGATTGGGGGCTGCCAAGCTTCTCTGAAGGGCCCACATTTTCCTTAGGTAATCCATTTCTCAGTTTGCCCTTAGAAATAAGGAATCTGGGAATAAATTCCAGAGGTGGTAGGAGAAGGGAGGATGCATTCCCACATTGGTGGCTAAGGTTCATAAGCCCCTAGAAAAGAAGGGAAAGATCTCTGAGCTTAGGACATGGGACTCCCCTTTCGTACTATAATTCGTAGACAGATTGGGGCAAGTAACTCCATGCAGGTTTGGAAACATGTCTGAGTGTGCCTTACAAGGAAACAAAGCAAATACAGGAGGAAAAAGGTAGGCCGTTTTTTGGTCTTTAGAAACAAGCATTTTCTTACATCCTTTTTTTCCCGGTATATGTCCTATGAAAGTCATTCTGGTAGCAATAGTAATAGTACTATTAATAATAATGATGTACATATATTGGATGTTTTCAACATGCCAGGCACCATGCCAAGCTTTTTACCTGGCATATTTCATTTCAATTTATAACTTTATGAAGCAGATACATTTTCATTTCTATGTTACAGATGAGGCACAGAGAGGTATAGAAACTTACCCAAGCTTGGAGGAGCTGGGATTTGAACTTAATCTAACACAGCAGTGTAAGTTCTCAAGTTGGCACTATATTACCTTCCAAACAACATTTACACTAACAAGTGCAGCTAATGTTTATTGAGTGCTAACTCTGTGCTGGGCACGTTGCCAACCTCTACATGAAGAGCTGCAGTTACCCCTCAGCACCATCTTTGGGGTAGGTTATTATTATCCTTATTTCAAAGATAGAACAACTGAGACTTAGAGATTCAGTAACATGTCCAAGGTCACATAGCTAGTTCATGGACCTGAGTTCATTCTTAGGCTTCTTGTCTCCTAAGCCTCTAGTCCAACTTTTTTATTTTTTAAATGTATTTTTTATTTCTATATATATATATATATATTTTGTGATAGGGTCTCACTCTGTCACCCAGGCTAGAGTACAGTGGCTTGATCTTGGCTCACTACAATCTCTGCCTCCCAGGCTCAGGCAATTCTGCCTCAGCCTCCTGAGTAGCTGGGATTACAGGTGCTTACCTCTACCACCTGGCTAATTTTTGTATTTTTAGTAGAGATGGGGTTTCACCATGTTGGCCAGGCTAGTCTTGAATCCCTGACCTCAAGTCATACACCCGCCTCAGCCTCTCCGAGTTCTGGGATTACAGGCATGAGCCACCATGCCTGGCCATAGTCCAACTTTTAAATTTTGGTTTAGGAAGTGTTTTTTATCCAGATCTCCCTCTCATAGTCAGTTTTCACCTCTTCCCTGGGGATAGGGCTCAAGGAGAACTTTTATCGTCTTCAAATGAAAAGACCATGTGGCAGTTAAGAGTGTGGGGGATTCCAAGACCCTTCTGGTGATTGTGGACTTGAAAAACAATAGTGGTAATGAATAATTAAAGAGTTAAACAAAGGGAATAGTTCTGGGTGAAGGGGAGCCTGTTTTATTCCACTGTGTTTGAAGCCAGAACACTGTGTCTTGGCACTGACATGCCTTGGAGACTTCGTATTGATGATCATGGCTAACTGACTCTTTTTCAGCTCAGTATCATTCGTAGTCAGGACTTTACATGTGTGTGTATGTAGTGAATATATATCTGTGCATACACACACACACACACATACACACATACGTAAAGTCCTGACTACCAATGGTAATAATACATAGTTTTTTGGGGGAAGAAGGGATGCCTCTTGTATGCACAGCACTCATTTGGGCAGGGAAGGTGGAAAAAAAGGTAAAATTGGGTTATTTGTCCTAAGTTGACTTGACAGTCTAAGCAGGGAGATAAGGTAGATGAGTATGTGAACAATAGGTAGATTAGCTTGGTCAGTGGATTTTCAAACTTTTTGAAATTATAAAACCTACAAATATATATTTTTAAAATCACAAAACAAAACCTTAATGATTCAGTAAAATTCTTATAATCTTTATACTGGAAAGGTAGTAGAGCAAAGTTTATATCAGTTTGCAACTAGAAATTTATGCCCTTACATAGGAGTGACAGATGTGTGAAATATGATTATTAATAATAAAGTGAAGAGGATGTTATAGAGAGAGATGCAATAAAATTTATCTTTTTCATCATGTTGCTTATCTGGGTCACCATGAAACTAATGTGAACAGTTTCCAGCTCCAGGCAAAACATTTACACTGCTCACCTTTCAGTGTTGCACTTGGGAACAAATGTGCAGCTTCAGGGTGAGAATGGAAGAATATATAGGCAAAAGAAGAGCTAGGAAATAGATTAATAATATTCTCACCTAAAAACTATGAATTTCAAGATCACACTTAAGGTTCACCTCAATTTAAAAAATGTCCTGAGGATCGGAACAATGATAATTGGAAAATTAAAAGAGCATTGATAGCTTAAATGCCAATGAACTCAAGGCCAAGATCTCGATTTTCATGCAAACTAGTGGCTCTGACTTTGTTCCACTGCTATAGGCTTGGCTTAGGATCTGACAAGTGGGTTTTTGAAAATGGATTCAGGTGGAGGCTCATGGAGAGCATCTGTTACCTCCATGGGGCAAAGGCTCGCTGTAGGCAACTTATGAGAGGTGGAGAGCATGATGTGTGTTGTGTAGACAGCACAGCATGGGGACCCAGCACTGCCCCCATCAACATTTCTCTTAGAAAATGTGATTACAAGGCAGGCGGATCACAAGGTCAAGAGATCGAGACCATCGTGGCCAACATGGTGAGACTCCGTCTCTACTAAAAATACAAAGATTATCTGGGTGTGGTGGCGTTACCTGTAGTCCCAGCTACTCGGGAGTCTGAGGCAGGAGAATCGCTTGAATCCAGGAGACAGGTTGCAGTGAGCCGAGATTGAGCCGCTGCACTCTAGCCTGGTGACAGACCGAGACTCCCTCTCAAAAAAAAAAAAAAAGAAAAAGAAAGAAAAGAAGAAAGAAAATGTGATTACGTTGTAGGAGCTGGAGGATTGTTACTAAATCATTCAAAATAGCGACCAGTTAAAAATATTCTACTGGTCTAACAAGGAGGATATAAATAGTTAAATTATGATGCCTAGTAGATAGAATATTAGGAATATTTTTCAGCCATTAAAAACTACGTTTTAGAAGAGTATTTAATAATGGGGATATTATAGATAAATAGAGATAGATGTAGGTATAAAAATGGAGAATATCTCTTTAAAGTATTATGTTGATTTTTTTAAGTCACTATATCCATCTCTCTTTCCCTAGCAAATATTCTCTAGAGAAACAGGTGAACATTTTTCATTGGCCATCTCTGGGTATAAGGTAAATTTAGTTTTCTTTCTTTCTTTCATTTTATTTTTTTAAATAGTGATGCAGTCTCGCTATGTTGCTCAGGCTGGCCTCAAACTTGTGAGCTTAAGCAATCTGCCCATCTCGGCCTACCAAAGTGCTGGGATTATAGGCATAAGCCACCGTGCCTGGCCTGATTTTAATTTTCTTATTTGCATCTTTCTGACTTTTTTTCTTGTAATCACATATTGTCTTTGCAACCATAAAAAAAGCAGCAAGCACCAGCTATTTCTACAGTGGCAAGTTAATCCCATGCAGTACTGTAATGGGGGCAAGCAGAGGGCTTGGTCCTAGATGCTCCATTTATTATTTGGCTCATGCAGGATAAGCCTGAGCTTCTGAGATTCTTGGGTAAACAAGTGGCCCTGCCTTCCTCACGGGTCCCTGGAGGATTGGAGGAGTGGTGCGTACTGTGCAAAGGTAAACGTCTCTAGCCAAGGCCACTGCTGGACTTGTACTTCTGCCTTTCTCCTGGGGGTCGCTTTTTCACTCTTCAGAGCCTGGCTCAAATGGTACTTCCGCAGGTAACCTTCCCTGGCCCGCCACATACCATCAGGTTTCCTCTTTGAATGCCCTTGTAACACTTCAGAACTCTTACCATTGTTACTATTTTGTGTTTATTCTTGAGGTTATTGGTTGAATGTGTGGCTTCTCCTCTGAACGGTCTGTATCTTCACTTTTGAGCCTCCCTCCATTACTGGCATAGAGTAGTCTCTTGCAAACGTTTGGTAAACACATGAATGAACTTTTCAATGCAAAGGTTTAGAATCAGCTGGTGGGGAGACAGATCTAGTATTCTGAGGTGCTGTTTGGAGGGACCATGGTGTTAACCAAAAAAAGCTCTTAGCAGAGTCACTGTATAACTTTTTTTTTTCTCTGGGAAAGAGTATATGTTTCAACATGGCAGAGAGCTAAGGCTTTGCATTGTAATATGGGTCAATCAATCAAGAAATCAGTCAACACGTATTTATCCAGTGCAGTCCATGTGTCCCGCACAATGCTAGAGGCACTAAGACTTTTGGGAAATGGCTTTGCCTCTTTATTTCAGTTCACAAAATGAAGTAATGAAGTGATTAAGACTTGCAGAAATCAGAAGTGGAGGAATGGAAACCGATCAGTGATTGCAATGACTGGAAAAGGGCTGTGAAAGGCCAGTGCCTTTAAGCCCAAGCATTATGATGATGGAGTCTCACATCCTGAAACCCAGGGCTAATCCTCCCTGAAAGAGACGTGGATAGGAAAATTTCCCCGATAATTATTGCAAAAGTGTCATCTTAAAAACAAACATCACAAGATGCGTACCCAAACTCGAAAGCATGAAACACAAAAGCAAACTGTTTCTAATCAGACTAATTGTAGAGTTAGTAGCTCTAAATTGTGTTGGTTTTGTCAGTTTCTGCCTTTTGGAGGTGGGGACAGGGGAGATTTTGTTTAGCTTCATTAGCATTTCCTCCTGGAAATGTGACAATATAACCACCCTGAACTGTTGCTCAGTAGAAATGCAAAAGGAGAATTCCTCCTCAGTCACATTTATATGGAAACCAAGGACAGGAAGAGAAAGAAGACATAGGCTGTTAGGGGAAGGAATATGTGGGCTACAGATACATTCAGACGCCAAAACCTACTGCTTGTTTTCAGCCTCTGGCCTAATTTGTTTTCTCCTCCTGAAATCTATGACTATAGATTTGCATCTAAGGGGCAAAAACCAACCCATGCTCACAGCCTGCTAGGAGCGCTTATACATCCCCCTCCTCCAACCTCCCACTGCCCGGCACATTATTTTGGAAATGTGAGCAGAGTTGTCTTTGAATGACAGTGCCTCACCAATACAGAATTTGTGATATCTGGTCCTTGGGTGGGCTTGAGTTTGTCCACATAATGGAGGTGGAGTTGGGAGACAGAGGTATGTTAATTAAGACTAAAGGCCCACAAACTCTTTTCAAGTAAAGCAGCCTTAGCTACAGCTGATTCTTTTCTCTTGGTACAAACATTGATAAGTTTACCAAGACCCCTTGCATGTTCCCTGTCTCCACATGTGCTAGAAAGTATTATGATGATGCAAAAGTAATTGTACCAATAATACATCTACATTTATTAAGCATCCTTTAATGCCTACTTCACTATAGCCGTCCAGTTAGGGCCTATTAGCAAGGGTTTACAGTATTATTATGAAAGAATCTGGATACTAGCAGTGAGAGGAAGACTTTCCGCTTAAGGAAATATTGTTCCCCTAGGGGCACAAATACGTGAACGAGCATCTGCAAAAACTCCAGGCTAGGGTCAGAGCATCCTAAGTGAATTCCAGGAAAGTGGTTAATGGTCTAGATGGAAGAGAGAAATGCATTTTGTGGGGGTTCTTGACCAAACTCACGGTCCCCTCTTTGGACCAGAGTATGAGGCCTACCTTGGGGGGTGCAGGGGTTCCTAGGCAGGTTGGATGTCTCTATTCCTGTTGAGGATGCAGCTCTCTTCTTCTTCTACATTTTATCTCCTATGTTTTTGCTACCATCTGGTAGTTTTCTTACCAATTTGTCCTTGCCTCTGGCCTGCAGTGGGCACCCTTAAGAAAAGTCCATTTAGATGTCTTCTTTCCTTGCTAGTCTTCATATCTGTCTGTTCTGAATTTGCATCCAATGTCTGCCCTCAGTCCCTAGGCCTTCCGCTTGATGTCTTCAATGTGAAAGTCTTTACTATTCAGCAGTGGGGACTGTGCTCCTCCCTTCACCCTCCTGTCCTCCAAGGGAAATCTGGAAGTATCTGGACAGACTGTCGGAACAAAGCAAAATATTTAAGTTCCTGTCGTCCTCCCACTGTGGGTTTTGATCATTTCTTTCAGTAACCAGTTTAGTTTAATTATTTATAGAAGGACGTTCATAGTGCTAGAGGAAATGTCCTATAAAGCATTTATCAAAGAATCAGTCTTTGTAATCTGAGACATCCCCAGAGCAAAAGCAAAGTATCTGGACTGATGATTCAGGTATTACTTTTGGAGGGAAGCAGGATGAGATTTCTAGAGGTGGTGGAGTTTGAATCATCAGGCTGACTCCATGGATAAGCCTAAAATCTGTAGGAGATACAATGCCTGTGCACGGTCCCAGTCCTTCCAACAACGAAATGGGGGGGTTCATTGCCATGTGATCATTATACATGGAGAAACTGAGGCACAGAGAAATAAAGTGCATTGCCCAAAGTTTCTAAAATACTTAGTGAAGTGGAATCTAGATTTAGAGAGAGGCAGTCTGATGTAATTGCTGTGTTGTTAATACTCTGGACTCCTGTTGTGGATATGCTGGTGCCTTGGTTGCTCAGTGTCTGAGGACAGTGACTTATCTGATTTTCTCAGCTTCCTCGAGATGGATCTACAAATTGTACTGAACTACAGACTCAGAAGTTAATAAGGAGTTTCATCTTGATAATTTGGTGGGACTGGAAGAGGTCTTTGACCGACAGACCAGCATCCAATGTACTCAAGATGGACCAGCCTGCTTCTGCCACTTCCTCGATCTTTAACTTACCCAAGCTATTTAATTTTTGAAAGTCTCTGTTTTCTCATTTATAGTTTAACAGTAGTCTCTGTCTCATTCTGTGTTGTTAGTATAAAAGAGAAGAGGGAGCACGTGGAAGGCACTTGGTACATAGTTAAGCGTTTCAGAAATATTTCTAGATTTTGGCTGAGGTCCTACAGCATCTTAGAGTATTGTCCTGGAATCCTGGTGGCAGTATTTCCCAAATTTTAGCATGTACAGGAATGACCTGTGGGGAAGGTGTCAAATCTGCATATTCCCGAGGCCCACCCAAGTGATTCAGGTTGGACCAGGTGGTGCTACAGTGGATGCAGCCGTCCAGATGACACCACTGAGAAAGCTGGCTCACAGGCCAGCAGGACCCCCTCCCACCCCTTAACTAAACCCTCTGCATTCCTTCAGACTCTTACCCTGAGTGAAGAGTGCTAGAAATGTTCTCAGTAGCTTCCTAAAGTCTTTATAAGGCCAACAAGTAATAATTTGGTGATTTCAGAAGCAGCCCCCAGAATAATGTATTTTCTACCACTTCCCCATCCACTCTTGGCTCCTGGCCTTACCTCCTACACCCCCCTTCGATTTGTACTACAGTCCGTGACATTTTTGAACTTCAGGGCTCCTGTCTGGCTGGTTATTTATTTAGCTGAGGAACTGCAGCACCTAATTAATAGGAAATTAGCTGTGAATGTAACATTTGGCCCATAGTCAAGGCCCAAGAAGTTATAAATATGCACCACGTGAGTGGCCTGGGCACCTGATTCCTGGAAGATCCAGAAGTGGTACTTCCTGTGCAGTTGCAGGAAGTGAAGTATGTGCTGCATAGGTTGTGGTAGCCAGGAGCAGGCATTACCTGCCCTGAGGCCAGCAGGACCATCCTGGGGTGCACAGGGGCCTGTCTGCTTCTCCCCATTTCCCAGAGAGCTCATTGACTCTTCTCAAGTTAACTGTCTTTTCAAAGGCCAGATGGGAGAGGACACATCAAGGAAATGAGAGCAGAGGCTGGAGGGGACTTAGGAGAGGGTATAGCATCCCTTACAGGGTGGCCCAAACACTGTGATCCCCCAAAGACACTAGGTCTACTGTTGTTTCAGATACTCGCATTTGGCTTCTTCCAGGGGCATGTGAGGTACAGCTTCATCGAACACCTTGACAGTAGGGACTCTGTGTGGAAGGAGATCTCACTGCCATTCACAGGTTGCAGAGGAAGGGGAAAAATCTTTTCCTTCTACTCTTCTAAGTTCCTGGCTGGGGCCCCTATAACAAAAGATGGATTAAAAAGAGAATAGCACACAAAATTATTTACTATGTTTTATGTAACAGGGGAGCCTTCATAAGGAAACCAAGATTTGAAGAACAGTTAGCCCTGAGTGTTTTTTATGGCAGGCTTGATGAAGAGTGGAAAGGCATGGAGAAGCTTGATAGGACAAACAGTGTGAGGTAAGCATAGTGAACTCCAGGAAACGTAGCCGGGCTTGTCTAGATTCCTCCCTGGGTCCGTGGTCTTGGCAGATAAGGGTGCTACCTTCCTCTGTGAACCTCTTGTGTGAGGGTCTTATGACCTGCTTCAGAGGAAGGTCAGAAAATTCTTCCTGGGTTTTCTCAAATTATTTTAGATTAAAATATTCAGCGTGCCAAAGTGCTGTATTTTGGGGTAGTGTGTCCTGAGCCCCACCACAGACCATGGGAACCGAGCCTCGAAGAGGTTAGAGATCCTGCCCAAACCAGAGAGAGGCAGAGTTGAGATCTGGAATAAACATGTTCAACCCTCAAGTTTGAGCTCTGCAGAATCTCATAGTTTCCTGATTACCTCAAAAGGAAAATCAGGCTGGGAGGAGAAAACTATTTTTAAAAGCCCCAAGGAAGAAAAGACTGAAGGAGAAGGAGGAGCAAAAGGGTCAAGGGAAAAGTAAGGGCAAGTCTAGGGGCTCCTAGGGAGGCAACAGTGCCCCCGTAGAAGGAGAAGGCGGTGTCTGTGGGTCACAGGCAAAGCTATTTTCTCTAGATTTGCTTGATTTCAGTTATCTCACTTTCTTTTTTCTCAACTTCCCCTGCAGGGAAATAGGAACTGGGCAACCTGTCTATTCCCTTGTGAGAGTTAAAAATCTGCTGATAAAAGGACCTGTTCCAATTCTAAGTGTGTTTATTATGAGCCAAACCCTGGGGGGTGGGAGGAGAGAGGTGCCTGGTTCCATGGCAGAGCAGGGCTAGGAGGTAAAGCTTGTTGGAGGACATCAGGGAACAGAAAACACAGAGTAAGTGAAGTATTTTGCCAGCTTTATTTAAAAGATCTATCGAAGGCTCTTTAACACAGGCTTCTACCTTAGAACTGGTATAATGAATCCGGCATTTATGTGTCTCTGGAAGGAGCCTTCCGAAGGAGGAGAAAAATGTAAAAGAAATTGCATCTTCGGGTAGGTCCCAGAAGGGGTTGATATGAAGAAAGAAAATAACTCATTGCTGTTGTCTCAGAGCTGAAGATGGACATGGAGGCTGCTTATCACTTAGACTAAAGGGGACAGAGTCTCCCATGGAAAGAAAGAATGCCCCTAGTCTCACTCAGGGAAGCGAGTTGTAAATCGGAGCCCAGGCTAAGAACACAGGTATCACTGATGCCCTGAAAGAAAGATAATACATCTTCCTTTTCCCACCTCTACCCACTAGCCAGAGGCATTTCCTCCACCTTCTACTGAGGAAGAAATGGGTCCCTCCTTGTTTCTTGTCCTTTGGGGGACATTACCAATTCTTTTTTTTTTTTTATACTTTAAGTTCTAGGGTACATGTGCACAACATGCAAGTTTGTTACATATGTATACGTGTGCCGCACCCACAAAGATACAACATACCAGAATCTATGGGACACATTTAAAGCAGTGTGTAGAGGGAAATTTATAGCACTAAATGCCCCCAACAGAAAGCAGGAAAGATCTAAAATTGACACCCTAACATCACAATTAAAAGAACTAGAGAAGCAAGAGCAAACACATTCAAAAGCTAGCAGAAGGCAAGAAATAACTAAGATCAGAGCAGAACTTAAGGAGATAGAGACACAAAAAACCCTTCAAAAAATCAATGAATCCAGGAGTTGTTTTTTTGAAAGATCAACAAAATTGATAGACCACTGGCAAGACTAATAAAGAAGAAAAAGGGAAGAATCAAATAGATGTAATAAAAAATGATACAGGGGATATCACCACCAACCCCACAAAAATACAAACTACCATCAGAGAATACTATAAACACCTCTACGCAAATAAACTAGAAAACCTAGAAGAAGTGAATAAATTCCTGGACATATACACTCTCCCAAGACTAAACCAGGAGGAAGTTGAATCCCTGAATAGACCAATAACAGGCTCTGAAATTGAGGCAATAATTAATAGCCTACCAACCAAAAAAAGTCCAGGACTAGAGGGATTCACAGCTGAATTCTACCAGAGGTACAAGGAGGAGCTGGTACCATTCCTTCTGAAACTATACTGATTATTTACAATCCCAGGCAGTGCTTAGGCACCAAATGACTTTGGAGTCAGAAATAGCTGAGTTCAAGCATCACATTCCCACCTTTGAGTTTGGACATGTTTGATTATCTGTTGATGACCTCAGTTTTCTGATTTTGTTTAAAAATGTAGGGTAATATCTACTTTACCCTTTACCCTTTAAAAGGATTAAATGAGGTAAAAGTCTAAATCAGGAAGATAACACCTGCCATGTAGTTGAGGCTTAAGAAGAATAAGTATTGCTGGTATTGTTATGCAAATAAAAGAATCAAGAATAATACTTGGCAGCCACTCAATAATCAGTTTCTGTTCCCGTATTAAAGGTCACATCAGTAATAGCGATATTAGACATTTTGTCTCACTCCACAACTCTCCCCTAATTCAACCCTAAGCCAAAACTTAGGCCAACGCCAACCCTATTCCCAACCATATGCCCAGCTCTGTTCCCCAGTCCTAACCCCAACCTAGACCAAACTATAACCCCAACTCTATCTCGATTTCCAACTCTATCCCAACTATATTATTCAGGATTCTCCAGAGAAACAGAACCAATAGGATGTATATATGTGTGTGTATGTGTGTGTGTGTGTGTGTGTGTGTGTGTGTGTGTATATATATATATATATATATAGAGAGAGAGAGAGAGAGTGAAAGAGGGAGGTGGGAGAGAGAGAGTGAGAAAGGAGAGAAAAGAGATTTTTATTGCAAGAAATTGGCTCACATGATTATGGAGGCTGACAAGTCCCAAGCTCTACAGGGGGAGTTGGCAAGCTGGAGACCCCGGAAAGCTGATGTTGTAGTTCTAGTCTAAAGACTGACAGGTCTGAGATTGAGGAAGAGCTAGTGTTTCAGTTCAAAGGCCATTAGACAGGACAGATTCTCTCTTACTGGGGGAGGTCAGCCTTTGTGTTTTATTCTGCTCTTCACCCGATTGCATGAGGCGTATGCACAGTCAATCTGTTTTATTCGGCCTACCAATTTAATCTCATCCAAAAAAACACCCTCACAGAAACAACCAGAATAATGTTTGTTCAAATATCTGGGTACCTGACAGCCCAATCTACTTTGCACATAAAATTAATCTTTTTAATCATCACACTAATCTTATCCTTAACCTGATTCCCAGTGATATTACAACTCTAACCCTAAGTCTAACCCCAACCTCAGACCAGTAATTACTATTTTTTTTTTTTTTTTGAGACAGAGTCTTGCTCTGTCACCCAGGTTAGAGTACAATGGCATGATCTTCGCTCACTGCAACCCTCCACCTCTTAGATTCAGGCAATTCTCATGCTGAGTAGCTGGGATTACAGGTGTGTGCCACCATGCCCAGTTTTTTTTTTTTTTTTTTTTGGTAGAGGTGGGGTTTTGCTGTGTTGGTCAGGCTGTTCTCGAACTCCTGACCTCAAGTGATCCACCCACGTCAGCCTCCCAAAGTGCTGAGATTACAGGCATGAGCCACCACGCCCAGCCAGTAATTACTATTAAATATGCAACATGTGCTAAATATTGTTGGTTCCTCAGCTTTCTTCTTTTTAGTGTGGATACAGATCTGACTCTAGCTGCCAAAACTTACTAATCAATGTGATGAATCTGTATCATAAAGTCAACTTAATATATCTTCAGAGTATGGACTTGAAAGGGAGATGTGCTTGGAAAAGATTTTAGTCAGATAGTCACACAATATGATTAGCACCTGCTTTGGCATGAGGAGCTACTCAAACACACAGAGACTTCTATTTGTTGTGCCAGCTCCTGCTCCATTCTCCTGACCAAGCCCTGCTTTAATAGGGTCTGTGTGGAGTTAGGATGGCGAGTGATGGAGGCCTGGACACAACACCCCAGAGATGTCTTAACTCAGAGAATACAGATTTGTAGACCATTAGGAGCTGAAAATATGTGTCAGTATTATTACTCATATAGATCACTTAGTTTTCTGTCAGATTTTTGTATCAGATTTATCCCCTATGATGAAAACGAAACTTATTGATTTCTAGAAAGATTCCTACAGAATCAATGAGCATTAGAATTGAAAGGGATGGGCTGGGCATGGTGGGTCATGCCTGTAATTCCAGCACTTTGGGAGGCCAAGGCAGGAAGATTGCTTGAGGCCAGATGTTTGAGAGCGGTGCAGACAAAATAGCAAGACCCCATCTCTAAAACAAATGTTTAAAAAAATTAGTTGAGTATGGTGTTGCATGCCTACAGTCCCAGCCACTTGGGAGGCTAAGGTGGGAAGACTACTCGAGCCCAGGAGGTCAAGACTGCAGTGAGCAGTGATCACACCCCTGCACTCCAGCCTCGGTGACAGAGCAAGACCCTGCCTCAATTAAAAAAAAAATGAAAAGAATAATTATTTTATCCCATTGTTCTCAACTTTAAAATCACTGATGCTTGAGTCTTGTCTTGGACCAGTCCATCTATCTGTGGGGTGAACTGTGGGTATTAGTATTTTTAGAGGCACTCTTCTAGCATTACTATGGCTAAATGTTTCCACCAATCTGGCTAAAACTTCTCATTTCATGGATGGAAAAAGTGAGACTCAAAGAGGCTAAGTGACTTTCATAAAAGCAGACATGCAGGGACAAAGTCAGCACCTAAGGTTTTATAAATACTACCCCAGTGCTCTTGTCCAGACGCCACATTCCTTCTCATCTTGTTTCCTCAGATTTATAGCCAAAAACAGTGGGACCATCAGGGACCCCCCACCCCCAGAACTCTCATAGCGAGTGGTCCTCCAGCTCAGCCCATGTGCATCCTGCTGAAAGGCTTTCATACCTCTGCCCTGCATAGCTCTTGTTCAGAGAAGTAGGTGCACTGTGGTAGAAACAATTCCCTACTAACTCATTTGGAACAATAAAGAAATAAATCCTAATCCACCAACCTTGACCAGATGGCTGAAGGTTGTGCTCACTTGATGCTGACCTTGTAAAGATGGACTGCAATTTTGGGGAGTCGATTTTATTTTGTTTTTATTTTTTTTTCCTTCTGGGCACTTAGAGTTCACATTCATCCTAGAGAGTTCTGGGAATTGCAGGTCCAATGCTATTAGCATCTACTTCACTCCTCCGCCTTTCTGCCCAACTCCCTTGTTTTCTAATCTTAAAGATTCTAAAAATCTTAAAATATTTTTCTAAGACAATTTATACTGAATGAATTGGTATTTTAAAATAGGTGAGTGAAATCCACCTTAAGTACTGATTTGATGTATTTAGAAAACATTGGAAGCCTTTGTAGCCGACCAGCAAGGCAGCCTGTGTATTTCCCCTGGGTGTGGTTCCTTCTTTATTACCAGAGGGTGCACAGGAGAGTCTGCATTCATTCAGTCATTCATTCAAATAATGTTTGTGGATTTCATCCCCTTTAGGTCCAGGGAACTTGACTGGCACTAAGGGAAACTAAGGTGAATTACTGTCATCACTTGACCTCAAGAAGCTTAAATCTAATGGGGAGGGAAGAAGAGTATCCTCGAATACCCGTGCTGTACGCAATGTGATGTTCCCAAGGGTATGGCAATAGGAGTATAGGAATGACTGGAATTGTTTCTAGTTGAGGATCAGGGAAGGTTCTGTTGATTATTTGACATTTTGGCTCAGTTTTGGAAAATTGATGTGATTTTGACGGAAATAAGTATAAATCTTTTGTGTAGGCAAAGGAACAGCAGAAGCAAAGAAAGACAAAGGGGAAGGAAAGTATGTGCGTGTGTGTTGGGGAGTATGTCTTTGGTCTTCATATGATAGGTGGGAGGGAGCATCTGAAAAAAATTACATGTAGACCTCATGGATGCTTATGGGTTGAAATTGACTTTAGTGACTGGTCTACTTCCTCAGTTTTACAGATTATAAAGTAATAATGATAATAGCGATATTTGAACTTAACTCTCATTGCATGGTTTCTATAGGCAGTTACTGAGCTACATCCATTACACGAATTTTCTCATTATTTTCTTACAACATTCCTTGGAAGTAAGTATTGTTATTATCCCCACTTTGCAGATGAGGAAACTAAGGCTTATAGGTCAGTAAGCCAGTAAAAGGCAGAGTTGGGATTTGAATCCAAGGCTACACTCTTTATGTGGCCAGGATTTTAACCTGGGTATTCAGTGCTGGTGACATTACTGGGGAGGAAAAGATGATGGATTCATTTTGGACATGAGACCTCCAGAAGAAGAGGTGAGTCTGGAACTTGAAGAAAGAATAATTTGAAAGAAAAAAAAATTGTTTCTGAAAGTTGTATCCTAACATTGGCATATTCAGAACACCAGTCACGTTGACTTGCCCTGCAGAATTTCCAGATGGGAATTCTAGCAGCTCACATGCCAAGGCTGCTCCTTAGTGTGTGTATGGCTTGCCAGACCCATCTTCCAAAGCTGCACTCAGGTTTTTTTTTTTTTTTTTTTTTTGACATGTCTCAGCTCCTTTCTCCACAATGTGTGCCTGCAGTGCTGTCTCCTTTTATCTAAAGAAGTTTTGCAACTTGTCCCCTTGCTGCCTGCCAGGGTTTACCTCTGAGAAGTATCAAGCTGTTCAGCATTGGCTAGAACAAGCTCTCCTGACCCTTGTGAAAAAGTGTCAGTGTAGGGGAGTGGAAGATGTCAAGCATGTGCATGAGGAAGGAAATAGTTTCTTTCCAGCAGGTGAGAAGCCCAGAGAGCTTTGGTGGCCTGGACAAGCTCCTATGCATCAGGTGAAAAAGAGAAGTTCAGTAAAGCTGCCTTGCCTGGTTTTACGTTATATTGTCTTCTAATTCCTTCTTCCCTCACCTTCCTCTTATCCTAATACCTTCAACTCCAAGTCGCTTGTGATTTCTTGACGTACTGGCAGGTATACCTGACAGACAGGTATAATTGTTGGAATCAGGAATGTCTGACGAGTGGGGAAACTGGCAGTAAGGAGTGGAGAAAACTTAGTGAAGGACTTGCAGTCCATGACTAAGAACCCAGAATTCACATTATCCTATAAGAAAAACCCATCAGGGAAGAGATCTGAGGGTTGGAGTCTATATTATTCTTCTATTGCTGCTGTCACAAATTACCTCAAACTTAGTGGCTTAAAACAACATACATTTATTAGCTCACAGTTCTGTAGGTAAGAAGCAAAAGCAGGCTTTGATGAGTCCCTCTGCTTAGAGTCTTACAAGGCTGCACTCAAGGTGTTGCCTGGGTGGGCTCTTATCTGCAGATTCTGGGAAGAACCCCAACCCAATCTCATGCCTATTGCTGATCAAATTCCGTGCCTAACAGTTATGGGATTGAAGCCCCACTTTTTTTCTTGTTGTCAGCCAAGAGCCACTCTTGGCTCCTAAGGGTCTCTTGGATTCCTTGTCACGTTGCCTACATCTTCGAGGGTAGCAATGGCGCATCAAATCCTACTTATGCTTCAAATCTCTGATTTCTACTACCTGTTGGAGAAAATGCTCTGCCTTTTAAAGGCTCATGTGATTTTATTGGGCCCACCTAGATAATCTTCCTTTTGCCATGTATGTTAGCTTGCTAGGACTGCCATAACAAGCTGGGTGGCTACTGTGTTTGAATGTGTCCCCCAAAGTTTATATGTTGGGTACTTAATCCCCAATGCAACAATGTCAAGAGATGCAACCTTTAAGAGGTGATTAGGTCACATGGGCTGTACCCCATGAATGGATTAGAGTCATTATCAAGGGAGCGCATTAGTTATCATTGAAGTAGTTTCCTGATGAAAGGATGAGTTTAGCTCCCTTCCCCTCTCTCTTGTGTACATACTCTCATCTACCTGCCACTATGGGATGATGCAGCAAGAAGGCCCTCCTGAGATGTAGGCTCCTTGACTTTGACCTTCTTAGCTTCCAGAAACTGTAAGAAATAACCCTCTGCTCTTTATAAATTACCCAGTCTCCAGCATTCTATTATAGCAGTACAAAATGGACTAAAACAGTGGCTCAGACAACAAAATCTTGTTGCCTCCCAGTTCTGAAGGCTAGAAGTCTGAAGTGAAGGTACTGATGCTCCTTGACTTACAATGAGGTGATGTCCTGACAAACCCATGGTAAGTTGAAAATGTTGTAAGCTGAAAATACATTTAATACACCAAACCTACCAAACATCATAGCTTAGCCCAGCCTACCTTAAACATGCTCAGAACCCTTACATTACCCTACAATTGGGCAAAATCGTAAGGCAAATCCTGTTTTACAATAAAATGTTGAATATCTCATGTAATTTATTGAAATGTTGTACTGAAATTGAAAAACAGAATGGTTGTACGGGCACTAAAAGTAAGGCGACTACTGCTGAATGCGTATCACTTTCACACCATCGTAAAGCTGAAAAATTGTCAGTGAAATCTTCCCAAGTCAGGGACCGTCTGTATTGACAAGATTGGTTCCTTCTGAGGGTTGTGAGGGAGGGATCTGTTCCAGGCCTCTCTCCTTGGCTTGTAGATAGATGACTGTCTTCGTATTTCCATGGTGTTTTCCTTGTCCAAATTTCCTTTTTTATCAGGACATCTAGTCATATTGGATTTAGGCCCACCTGAATGACCCCATCATAACTAATTACATCTGTAACCATGTTTCCAAGTAAGGACACAGCATCCTGAGATACTGGGGTTTAGGACTTCCGCGTATGAATTTGGGGGCATGCAATTAAACTCATAATACCATATAGCATACATAATCACAACAGTCACATCTTATTTGCTCACACTCAAAAGGGAGGGATTTGGACAAAGGTAAGGGTCATTGGAGGTCATTCTTAGAATTCTGCTTGTCACACTGCCTCTGAGTCAGGATAGCTGCTCAGAGGGATGCTCAGGTCGGGATGTGAGGACAGCCATGATGAATAAAAAGAATACTACTGACCATGGTGAGAACAGCTACAGAGGAGTGGGTGAAGGCCATGATCAGTGGGTTGCAAGTGAACAAGAAGTGAAGAAAATGCAGAGACTGCTCCACTCAAGAAGCAGCTGTGACCAAGAGGAGGCCAGGTGGTGAGAAGAGAGGGAAACAGAGGTGAATAATAGTTCCACTAAAATCCAAGAGACCTGAGCTTGCTAATTGTCTAGAGACAACTGACAGAGAGGGGCTTGCAGGCAGCTAAAGCTGTGCAACAGTTTCTGGTTGTCCACATGCCCCTTCTGTGGGAACTTGACTTAGTACCATGTAGAGGATTTTGTAGAACTCCATATGTTATTAAATGGCCTTTGCAGAGACGTGTGCAATCTGGCTGAGTTATAGTTAATTTGGAGATTCATGTTTGCTTACTTGTGGCTCTGTAACTCTCAGCCTTAATATCACAGAAATGCATTTTTATCTGGTTTTCACTTTCCTGATTCTTTAAAAATTTTATGTGATTGTTATTGGAAGGAAAGCTTCTCTGGAATCCAGAAATAGTACTAGCCACTATTGATTGAGGGTCTGCTGTATGACACGTCCTGTGAGAAGTGTGCATGTACATTTGTCCTCATTTCCTTTTTACCAGGTAGATTGTTACCTTCATTTCACAAATAGGGAAACTAAGTCTCAGAAAGCTTCAGGGCTGTGGCTGAGGTTGTAGTGCTGCTAAGTAGTATTGCTCTGCCTCCTGTCTTAGTCACCACACTCACATTACAGACCTTGTTATTCTGAAAGTTAGCAACTTTCTTTTGTCTTGATAAATGTTATTTTCCTAGGATGTACTTAAAGCAATAAATGTTCTGTGAAAACAAAAGTGTAGTGTTCACATTCTATTCCCCTCCCAGTCCCAAACTTCTGGGCTTCCCAGTTCACCTATTTGAGAAATTACTTAATGAAACATTTTCATCTCTACCCAGAATAATTCATTGCCAGGCAAAGAACAATGCAGAGACATTTCAGCCAGTGAGACTTTTTCCAAAGGTCACACATTGACGTCCAGGGATTTGTGATGGACACAGTGCCCAAGGCACAACATCACATTTGCTTCTCTTTCTGGATGCGTTTCATCGTGAAAGGGTTTGCAAGGCTCCATCTGCTGACTTGCAGTGGGCTGTTCCCCAGAATGCGGCCCTGTTCTCATTTCCAAGGATAATCGCAAATCTTAGTTGGTATTTCAAGGGAATATGACAGGAGCGGGAACCCAGAGCAATCGGAATTCAGAATGGTGGAGTGAAGAATCAGCAGGCATGGCTGCCAGAGTTTGTAGGCTTGAGAAGCAGTGAATTCTGCCAGGAGTGAGAGTGCTTTGGTGAAAACCATAAAGAGAAAATCACAGGTTAACTGGGTTTTAGAGGCAGTGTAGGAATCTGTCAGGTGGCCAGGAGGTAGAAGGTGGGAGAGAAGAACATCTCAGGTATAGGAGAGATACACAGGTTTAAATGTCAATGCTGTGGTGCCAAGTGGCTCAAGTATAATTGAGCGTATTAGCAATGACGCCAACCACCCCCGTAATAATAAACACATACATTTTTATGTCACCTACTGTATGTCAGGGTACATTAATTGTATTCTAAGCACATTAATTATGTTAACTCATATATTCCTCAGTGCAACCACACAAGGTGAATACTGTTATTACCGTTGCTTTACAGGTCAGGAAACTGAGGCACAAGGAGGCAAATAATCGTGCCAAAGAACTATCAGTGAGCAGATTTGGGATTTTATTCCAGCAGTTTACTCTGCAGCAGCCCTGTCCTGTGGAAATTTCAGTGATGACGGACATGTTTCGAATCCTTGCTTTCCGTAAGGAAGCCACCACCCACACGTACTATTGAGCACTTGAAACGTGGCTCGTGAGACACACGGATTTTACATTTCATTTAATTTTGATTGATTAAATGTAGACAGGAACATGTGGCTAGTGAGGGCAGTATTGGACAACACAGTGACTTAGAGTCTGCTTATCTATAATCCTCTGCTGCCTTTCCAACTGGGGAGTGTCAAATTGGTTCTGTCAGGATAGTTCTAGCATTGAAAACCACCGCAGGAATCATGGCCATCATGTATTTAGCTCTTACGTGCAGGGCAACATGCTAAGTGCTTCTTGTGGGTCATTTCCTGTAATGTCTGTGACAATCTTACGGGTGATGGCTAAGAGCATGAACTCTGGTAGGTTTGAACTACTGGTGTTCAAAACCCAGCTCTGCTCTTTGTTAGTTCTGCAGCCTTCAGCAAGTTGCTTAGCCTTTCTGTGCCTCAGTTTCCTCATTTGGAAAATGGAATAAATAATAGCACCCACTTCATATGGTGGCTATGATGATCAAGAGGCTATCCTTTGGAAGACAGCACAGTGCCTGACATGGGACAAATTCAGCATCTGGAGGTATTGCTATTATTAGCTTTATACTTTCGATGAAGAAACCAAGGCGTGGAGAGGTAAAGTATCACGCTGAAAGGTACAGCTAACTGAGGGAGAGTTGGAATTCAACCCACAGGTAGCCTGCTTTCAAAGTTCAGGTTCTTAACAATTAAATAGTGGTTTCTTTTTTTCTTTTCTTTTCTCTTTCTTTCTTTCTTTCTTTTCTTTCTTTCTTTCTTTCCTTCCTTCCTTCCTTCCTTCCTTCCTTCCTTCCTTCCTTCCTTCCTTCCTTCCTTCCT